>NC_092641.1:41460534-42140909 GCF_039555335.1 Amphiura filiformis
TTAGAGTTGGGGTAGGACAGTCTTGTAATAAGACTAGTAGCAGAGTTGCACCCTATTCGGTAATCGCTCCCAGAGTTCTGTCAGTAGAAACAAATGTATATTTGGCTTTTCCAGTTGAAATATATACACCCCTTCAGGAAGATGTGACCTTAATCTTCCACACAGGGAGTGTGAATTTCAAATGGGGTTACCTGAATGGGTGACCACATTTAAAATCTGCACCCCCTGTGTGGAAGATAAAGGTCATGTCTTTCATAGGGGGTGTATGGATGTCAAGTGAAATAGCCCACTGACTGTCACTAATCATCTGGAATAGCCTAATCCAATCTATAGGGATGTTACCATGGTTACCAAGTGGAGAGGGTGTCCCCCGTCTTGGTTGTTCAGTGCAACAAAGACTCATCTCCATTAGCTCCCCTGTGTAAACATTTTGTAGGAGTGCTTATAGGCCAAAACAAAAATAAATTGCTTGGTTGCCCTTCCAAGACAATAATTAGGAGGGTCGGTAGGTTGATCTTTTCTTTTTCTTTTTTCATGGGCTCTTCCTCCATTTTCCCTACGGTTTGAAAATTGTGCAGTTTTGGACTGAATTTAATTGGAAATACTTCTTGTTTTTAGTCAAATATGCATTTAATAAATAAAATGAACGGATAACAAATATAAAAGTCCTTGATTCTGTCCAAATTTAAGGTTTCTTCTAAAAAAGTGTTTGAAAAAAAAAACCCACCAAGATTTCCAATTTCGGTCGGTTGAGGGCAACCAAACAATTTTTTTTTAGCCTAATATAAATCTTGTAATTTATCATTACTACTTCAATTCATGCTCATGAAAATTACATCGTAGCTGTCATTAAATGACAATGTCAATATTTCTTTTTTTTTTTTCTTTCAGGGCTAGGCATTTCCCTGGAGGGTGGCTAGAATGGGCCAAGGAAAACAACTTAGCAGCTGAATAAGATGCCACCATGGTTTCACAGTTTGGTAATCTGGATTTGCATGGTATTATGTAACACGATCAAGGGAAATGAGTCAGATGTCGCTGATATAGATTTTGAGATATTGGCAAAGAAAATGTTCAAATTCTTTTATATTGATTGCAGCGATTGATTTGGAATGAAACCAAAAAGTCACTAA
Source organism: Amphiura filiformis (assembly GCF_039555335.1). Classification (NCBI taxonomy): domain Eukaryota; kingdom Metazoa; phylum Echinodermata; class Ophiuroidea; order Amphilepidida; family Amphiuridae; genus Amphiura; species Amphiura filiformis. The sequence goes on from NC_092641.1 coordinate 41,461,668, forward strand.
TAATAATTATCGATTTGAATTGTTAATAAAAAGACTCGGAGGTGATACAATCACTAAAATTCACTATATAAAATTTCCATATAACCCTTTTTTTAACACTTTAACACATTGATTTCTGTACTCTCCGTAGCAATATAAACATGTTGATACATGCAAAATACCTGTGTAAACGTGTTGTAGTGTTAATGGTAAGCAATATGCCTTCTATACCTTCTTATGTATACGGAAATAAGCGTGGTGAAGTGTTAAAAGGTGTTTTCTGGTAATTTTTACAGTGTTTTTGATTTACTTTGTTTTTCGAATCACTCAGAACTCCAATTTAAATGGGGCTTGAACTATTAATAGGCCTAATACTTTTTTAAAAGTGTGTAATGAATAAAGCAGTATGCAGACTCCGAGTATTAGACGTACAATATTGTATGTAACATATCTACGTTATTTAATCTATTGCCATGCTATTTCCAGTAATGTTTAATTCTAACAAATGCTTGATGACGTAAAATTGATAATATGTTACGTATAATATCTGGTAGAAATATATTATCGATTTTACGTCATCAAACATTCGTTAGAACTTAAACATTACTGGTAATAGAATGGCAATAGATTAAATAACGTAGATATGTTACATACAATATTGTACGTCTAATAAAAAGTCTGCATACTGCTTAAGGCCAAAAAAAAAAAGATGTTTGCTTGCCCTCAACCGACCGACCCTAATTTTGGAAATTGGAAAACAGTTTTTTTTTTTTCTATTTACTGTACAAAAGAATACCGACCCTATTTTTCGAAATTCCGGAAAAAAGGTTTTTTTTTCTTTTCAAATTTTTGCATTCTAAAGATGTAAAAAAAAATGTATTTTAGAGCTTGTATTCCACATTTTAGTTGTTTTGGAATGTTAGTTGATTCATTTTGACACCAAAAATGTATTATTTTTCATATTTTGAGCCATAATTAATACAAATTGTAGAGTTTGCTATTAATTAAAAAAAGAAAGAAAAAAAAAAAGAAAAGAAATCCCGACCGACCGACCCAATTGTTGAAATTCAATTGAGGGCAAGCAAACAATTATTTTTTCTTGGCCAATGAACAAAAATCAATATTGTAAGTTCAATGTTATTCATTCCTTTTGACCGTGTCACATATTTGGAACTAACACATATTATACATCATAAGAGTGTGTTAGGAATTTGATACAACATATTCATACCTGCCAACTAGTCCGTTTTTGCCGTATTCCGTCCGTTTTCTAGAATTCCAAGTGTCAAAAAAACGTACGAATCCGTTTTTTCGATTTTCAGAAAAATTTTTTTTTTTTTTTTTTTTAATAATTTTTTTTCAAAGTTTTTTTTCGGTTTTGTAGTGTCTCTGGACCTAGACCTAAATGCTAGGATCATGGTTGACCTAAAAAAAAAAAAAAAAATTGAATTTTGCACATTGTTTTGTAATTTTAATATGAAAATTGATACATAGTTTTCATGTCATACTCTATTAATGATATCAAAATGCATTCAAATTCAATGCATTTTGATATCATTAATAGAGTATGACATGAAAACTATGTATCAATTTTCATATTAAAATTACAAAACAATGTGCAAAATTCAATTTTTTTTTTATTTTTATCATTAATAATCCTAGCATTTATTTCTAGTTTTAGGGTCACTACAAAACTGAAAATATTAATATCTTTAAAAAAAAAAATAAAAATTTTTTTTTTTTTTTTTTTTTTTTGTTGCAATTTCGGGTACCCGGTTACCCGCCCGAAAAATGCGCCGGGTACCCGGGCACAAAATTACCCGAAAATCACACCCCTAATCAGTGTTCACTTCGACTTGCTTTCTTGATTTTTTTTGCAATGTATAAATTGTTAGGTCCAAATGATATGATTCCAATGCATTTAATGCCTTGTTTAGATGGCTTTTTAAATGTTGAATATCTCTCCTAGAAGTGCCTTCTATGGGTTTCTAGAGTGTAGAAACCCAAGAGCTTGGGGGGCTTCGCCCCCTCGACCCCCACCGGGGCGTTGCCCCTGGACCCCACCAGGGGCCCTTAAGCGGGCCCCTGGACCCCCGGCCGTGATGGGCGAGAGCTCCACTCGCTGCGCTCGCTCCGCTTCGCATTGAGTCAGTTTTCTGGGAATTCAATGTTGGCAGGTATGCATATTTGACTGCCAGTATAATATATATGAATGGTGTATATAGTAATTGAAGGATGTAAAATTTAAATACAAAATGAACTTTGTAATAATTGTATTTATAGTTGATAAATCTGTGTGTCCAGGAATTTCACATGATGTGCCAAGCAGCTTGATGAGTGCCCAGTGGTGGACTTTACTCAAGTTAACGTATGTGCCATAAATCATTTTACCCATCGTATTGTAGTCTAACCCCATAATCCATTAGGCTATTCCATTTCAAATCCACACTACCACTGTGGAAGATTTAGCTGAAGTCTTCCACAGTGGGAGTATAATTAGTTTCAAATAGAACAAACAATTGGGTAACTTCTATGTGATATACTCACTCCATTTGTGAAAAATATAGGTATAAAGCCATAATACAGTGGGAGAATGGGTTTTAAAATAAATAACCCTAACTAATTACATCAGAAAAACATACTCCCCCTGTGGAAGATATTTCCAAAATCTTCCACAGAGGTAGTGTGGACTTCAACTGGTATAGCCCATTGTAACTCTATGAATTTTATGGAACAGCTCAGATTGCCATACACGTAGTACCGTACTGATGAGTCATGACTCAAATGAAATTCACCCATGATCTATCATCTTGTGCTTGAAACAGTGCTGGTAGCATCGATCTGATGTGCCCAGGATCTTGAGTAGTGACCACCCTGATCCTGCAACCAATTCATATCAAGGCACCTTTTTATTATTGCCTGAAATGCATTTTCAAAAGTGCTTGGGCTTCCAGGGAGCTTCGCCCCCTTGAACCCGAGAGGCTCTGCCCCTTCAAACCCTGCTGGGGGTTTCACCCCAGTGTAGGCTGCACCACTTTTAATTTGCTTCCAACGGACCATATGCGCAGCCACAAACATGATTGGATATATAAATTCCTCAACAAAAGTTGATTATTTGTGACATGTTCATATCGTGTTGCATATCAATAGACATCTAATTTATTCACCTAATTTACAAACAGAATGCCAAATTGACCATTATTCTGTGTAGCAAGGTGCAAACCCACATCTTTGCAATCTGGGACCTAATGCAATCCTCCAAAATGCCAATGCTCTCCCACACAGAACCAGGGTAATGCAATGACCATTTTCAGAATATGGGAGTAGAGAGAATGGAATGGCCTGCCATCAGCCCCATCCAGACCTCAACCCAATTGAACACTTGTGGGACCAGCTTGGTTGTGCTGTTTGTGCCATAGTACCCAATGTAAGCACATTGAATGACCTGCGACGAATCCTGGTTGAAGAATGAAATGCCATCCCACAGCAACGTGTGACCAGGCTGGTGAGCAGCATGAGGTGGGGGTGCCTGGCTGTTGTGGTTGCGTATTGTTTTTCCACCCACTATTGTGGATAGTGACTAGTGTAGTTTGAGCACAGAATAATGGTCAAGTGGGCACATTCTGTTTGAGACCCCTACATTCAAAAGATGTGATGTTTACTCATCTGTGAAAATGGTGATTGTTTCAAAAGTGGTGTCATTGTAAAGGGGAATAAATTACGTGTCCATTGATATGCAATACAATATGAACTTGTCAAAGATATTCTGAGATATAGATGCTCGAAAAACCTTTGCAAACCTCTGTTGAGAGTTTATATAGCAAACATTGGGATTGATCACAAGTGGTTAATTGATGTATTTTTTGTGAATAGCCATGATTATTATTTTTGATACTGAATTACAACGTAAATTAAAGAAATCATTTAAAGATATTATCTCACTTTTTTCACACCATTGTCAACTTTGTGTTTTAAAATCAAATTCTACTAACTGCAGTGATGTTTAAAGTAGAAACATTCCCAATTTCTTGAAGGTCTCAAAACCGTGATCTCGTAGGACCCGGGGGAAAACATAATGTTATTGTATTATATTTTGTTGTTGCGAATTATGTGTTTTTGGGTATTTAAAGCATCCCAAATCATCCGATAGCAACGTATGCACAGTATTTTTTGTGGGACATACGAGAGCACATCAGACATCATATATGCATGTACCGGTAATTCAATTTTTATAGCAAATTATTAAAAATTGATATTTTTGACATTTAACAGTCCTCAAAGTAAACTTTATTAATCTAATGATATATACACTATACTTAAAGTTTATTGTATTGAAGATATACATTTTTCCCCCAAAAGACCTAAAATTTAAAAATTATCAAAAATATAATTTTTTAATTATTTGCCATAAAATTTGCATTACATGTATATCATGAATTTTAAAAAAAATGATATCAGAAGCACATTCCTTGTATTCAGAATGCAATTTGGTCCCACAAAAATACTGTGTAAATTTTTTTTTTTCAAATATTCTGTTTCACAGATTTTTGGAGTACCAAGTAGTTTTAAATCACAGCTCTACAAATAACAACTTAATTTTATAAAAAAATTGACATTAAAACCTTGAAAAAAGTAAGTGGTGTTACTTCAGGGTGTATTTTAAGTGAAACTTAAAGATGTATCTTTTTAGAAAATATGTACCAATATGTCAATTGCCTTATATTATAAATTATATTAAAAATAAAGAATTTATACACAGGAATTTTCTGTTTCAGTTGTTAGTTCTCATGTTTATGCGTGCAGATGGCCTCAGTTGTTTTCAAAATTCAGATCTTTAAACTATCATACACGTATATATTGAACCGGTACTTTAAACACTAAATGCCCTGCAAAAACAAGACCTACTCCCTATACCAGAAAAAAACAGCACTGATTAAAATATTGAATTAAAAATTAAAATTTAAAATATTATTTTAAAATATTATTAAGTCCTGTCAAATGAAACATAGCTCAACCCTAATCATTCATTTTTAGTACTAACTGTACAAGTTCATTATTTTCACAAGTTCACTATTTTACTAACTAGCGGGAGACCCGCGCTTCGCGCGGGTCCCCGCTAGTTGAGTAAACGGAGGCGGTTAGTAAGCGGGAGTGTTTAGTAAACAGGAGTAAGCGGTGATGATAATCATGCTGTCTTGGTGTAGATTATTCATCCAGTAATAATCAGATGTTGATAATCATCACTCCTGTCATGTAAGAAGCTAAACTTTTAAAAGTGAATATCCAGATCTGTGATAATGTTGTTATACTCACTCAATCCCTCAGATTTATTTTGCAAATCTGTCACCCAATGACCCCTTTTTTCACCAGCTTACACCCAATGACCCCCTTTTTAATAGAAATTTACACCAAATCTGCAAATATTTTAGGCGCTTGCGCGCATTGTGAACAAATTTAACATTTTTGTAGCAATTTCAAAAAGGCAATTTTTCACAAAACGTTGCCCAGAAAGTTATATTTTACGGTTAATGGCACTGAATTTTACCGTTCTCACACATTTTCTTGGAGGCCCCCACGGAATGATCCCCTTTTGACCATAATCGCCTTCGATAGACCCTAGTGTCATACTCGGGTAGGGACAGGTGCGTTACTTTCATATTCGAGTGCACCCCCCCCTCCCCTGGCGCACCATCCATCAGACACCCTCCCTCCGCGTGTATTGATAAGAAGCTTGTTTTGGACATCCGATAACAACTATTATAGTGTCAAAGTGGTCGTGAAATAGCTTCAATTCGGTCTTTATTTTTTTTTTTTCAAATAGGGCCTACTCAGGGGCCACATCCCCCTGGGTATTAAGAAGTGTCCGTTTTGCTTCTGCTTCGGACAGCAGCTGTACACTTAAGTTTTAAGCGATAACAACATTAGTGTCAAAATGGTGCTTCAATTGAGCCTTTGTTTTGATTTTTTTTTTTCAAAATACGCAGCCCCCCCCCCCCTTGATACCCCCTGCGTATAAAGAAGTGTCCGTTTTGGCTTCTGTTTTGGACACCTGTACACTTTAAAGCAATGATACAACAAAAATGGTCCCCGAAATGGCTTCAATTAGGCCTAGGCCTTTATTTTGATCATGTGTTCAATTCTGAGTGGACACCACCCCCCTCCTCGGACCATCAGACAACCCTCTGTGGCGCGCGACCTATCTGCGGCGCGCGACCTATTAACCCAGACGCAGTACGTGTCAGGGTGTGTGACTCACCACTAATCGGCGTGCATTTGGCGCGTTTTTGGTCATGACCTGAGCCGTAAGGTTATTGACCTCAACGGCCTGGCAACCGACCAATTTTTTTGTTATTTCCATAGTGATTGAATAGTTTTGCAAAAATGAGCGTCAGATGGTTTAATGGCAATATGTACCCGATCAATGTACGAATAAATCAGAGCTGAAAGTGAAATCATCTCTGAGTCTATTCGCGAACAAGATTTAGCGACTTCCTTTCATTTATATAATTTCTTGAAAAAGAGCCAATAACATGCATTTGTGGCATGTTTTCTGACAATCGAGTCACAAAAATCGGACATGGAACAAGTCTAAGCATTCACAATCTTAAGCATATGCCGAAATGTTGCTCTAATTCTCACTTTTTTGTGTTACTATATAATTAAATGATTGGTTATTAAAATGAAACATGTCTTTTCCAAAAATTAGAATGCATAAACTGAATTAGTCTTAGTGCAAGTCTTTGGGCTTGACTGTCACAGCATACAAAAAACACCCTAAAAACGCATGTTTTGTGCCGTTTTTTTCCAAAAATTGGCCTAATATTAAAAATGTACTTTTATTGCCATACAGTTAAAACTAACTAAAGGAGTAGGATTTACCTATGTTTCATTTGGCAAGAAAACAGGATAATATTTTTACCCCCCCCCCCCTCAAAAATAGTGCTGTATTTTTCTGGAAAAGGGAGTAAGGCATTGCATAATGGGGCAAATCAAACCTCAGGATCCCATCTTTTGCCCATGCACCCATACCTTATATACTGAGCACAAAAAGAATTTATACACTTAATTCCAATTTGAATAGAAAGGTGAGCATTTCAAAGTAGCAAATTTGGGACATTTCCTCCTTCAGGGTAATTTGTAATGTCAGCTCAGCTTTTGTAACAGCTCAGTGTGACAGATCAACACTCACTTGTTGTAATTAGCGTGCTGATAGAAAAGTCTTTGTAAACATTTCACCCCGGCATTTCACTTTTGAAATGCTCTTTTTTTTTAAATTCAAATTGGGAACATAAAGTTGTACCGTGCTGAATGAGGTATCAAAATACACAGAATAAAATTCTTCATCTATTGCCTACATTATTTTAGTCCGAGGTTCTCAAACGATCACACTCCGATCGGCAGGCAATCTACGTTTACCAGTGGGACAACGCAACCGCTACGTGAACGAGCTAACATTATTTGGTAATTAAGGTTTAGGGTCTTTGAGATATTGCTTTTGTTTTAAGTGTACTAGCGGGACACCCGCGCTTCGCGCGGGTCCCCGCTAGATGAGTAAACGGAAGCGTTCACTCAAACAGGAGGAATTACTGTACAGGTAGCCGGGACAGGTAGACTCATTGAAAATTCCTCATTCCTTCCGAATCCTTACGATTTTTATCATCTTGGTAATCTCGTAACCCCATCCCGTTAAACCACAACCCCGTACCCGTAATCCATCCAAAGTAGGCCTACCTTTTTTTGTCCTTCTTTCTTTTCTTTTCCCCCTCCTGTACCCTTACGATATTTATGTCTTCGTAGGCCTAATCATAGACATATCTCGTTTGTCTGGGGGCCTAATCCCGTTATCCCATATCCCGTACACCATAACCCCAAACGCAAGTTTGCTATGCGCACGCCGCACCCGTGCGTGCAAGTCAAGTGGCGCGCGTCGTGTACGCCGACGCGCTAACGGCGCGGTTTATGCTAGACATGTAGACGCGTTGGTTAGCATAGGCCGTAAAGAAACAACCGCTATAAAATTGCCCGAAAACCACACTTTTTACTGATTTTGAGGCCAATTCTTGACCGTTTTCAACCAAATAAATTTTAAACACATTGTCGTATATTCCTCGATCTCCCGTATGAATTTGGCGACATTTGGATCGAAACTGACGGAGCTTTTGCGTGGACACACATACACACAACATTCCCCTATTTATAGTAAGATGGATATCTTTTGACCCGGACCAGGTTGCCATTTGTAAAAAATGGCTCCTGCATGACAGAAACTATTTCTGAAAATTCTAAACTCAAAATGATTTCTCCTCTGACCACTTAAGGGGTTGTTTGGAATGACAGATGAGTCAGGGGTCAAAAACAAAATTTTTACCTTTTTGACCTCAGCACATGTGTATGTATGATCTGCCATACAAAAATTAAAAAACAATACCTCAAAGTATCATTTTTAATGTTTTTGTCATAATCACGCTTTTCTACAAATTTCATCTGTTTGTACCGGGGGCGTGTCTGTTGCCAGGTAGGCCTACATGACAGCATAGACACACGTTACAACCTTGAATAATAATACAGAATTGTGACGTTATATTCTTCTTAACCTATCTTAGAACGATGCCTATTATTTCAATTGTTATACTGTTCTGGTTGGTTTATTGCATATACTGTATAGAAATTATGCAATATGACGTCGAGCATGACAGAGTCATCTTCATTCAAATAAAATTCAGGTACCCGTAAGGTACCACGGAGCAATTCGCACGATAATACAATAAACCAGATGAAAGGTATGAATGGTTGTGGAATCGAATTGCAGACCTGTCCCTCTGTCACCTTAGAACTGCATCTCGTAGGCAATGGTAGGTAATAAACCATCCGGAACGGTATAACAATTGAAATAACAGTCTCAATTCAAGATGTGCAATTTGGACACACCTACTCGTTGGCTGATTTATACTTCAACAGTTCCTCAGAAAAGCCACTATCTCATTGTTCATTGGCCCGCAGTATGCGCTCGCCCCGGGGGGACTCAACTTAAGAATTGATGGGTATATGTGCCTACAAGCGTCGCGAAGTAGGCGCATATCAGTACAAAACGTTGGGTTTTTTTTTATATAAAAAAAGGGTCATTATGTACAATCAAAATGAAAAAGGGGTCATTGGGTATAATATTTTGAAAACTGAAGGTGCCTGGTCATCGGGTATAGTCGGCTTCAAAAGAGGGGCATATATTGACAGGCACATACCGTCACCTCTAAAGTTGATGCCCCAGGTGCTCGCATTATATTTTGTTCATGGCTCGGCTTTTAAAACTCCCACACATCACAATAAGGCTATTGAAACGTGTATAGAATAGCTAATGATAGACCGGTCCCTGCGATTAGTCGCGGACCCGAGCGACAATATAGTAAACACATCGAGTTTATAACACAAGTGACGAAGTCGTGAATTATGGAGGGTTTCATTGAACTTCTACCAGCAAAATATGGAATAATACTAACACAAGACACCAATCGAGATGATGATACCAGCCATAATGGAATGCTTGTATTTGACCTTCTTATGAATCCACTTTCGTGGCGAGAAGTTAAAAAGGTAATGTATATTTCAAGAAATTTGGGTTCAAAAATTCCGTATCAGCTCGTATCATCAATTCCGTAAATATGGCGTATAGAGGCACAACTTGACAATAAACTGAACTATTTAAACGTAAAGGACGCACTGGATACACATAAATTTGTGTTTCCTTGCTGGCGGAATAGTTGCAAAACTCTTTTTGTCAAAAAGTTGGACAATTTATGAATTATGATTGGCAAAATAGCGAAAGGAAATAGACTTTTCCAACCATGTAAAACTACACTGGGTTGTTGACATGGTCGACAAACATTAAGGCATATGCATGTTCCTAAAGTAGGAGGTAAGTACTATAATTAATTGTTTAAAGTGCTCAACATACCAGCAAAAAGTCATAGAGTCATCAGAGTACAGGGACTTTGTGAAATACTGGGTACAAAAAAAAAGTGCGTGAGCCGATATGCAACATCAAATATAAAAGCCGATTTACATAATTTCCCATGACCTTACAGAAGTGATCGTGCTCAAATATAAAACTATAGAGTTTGGTCCTTGATATGCACCATCAATTGTGTACTTGTGATCAATATTGCTAGGCAAACAATCACAGCAAACATGCCAAAATCCTCCCATTTCTCCTCCATTTACACACATATAAACCCATCCCTTAAATTATATTCTATTACCCCCACGACCCATTATTCAAAATCGTGCACTGTGATTTGTTGAAACGTGTCACGTGACAGACCATTAATTAGCGATAAAGTGTCGAGGGCAACAAACTTTATGTTCTTCTATCATCACAGCGCACAGCACACCTGCTTATGTAGGGGAGAATGGAATGTCAGGGGTGTGTTATTGTATGTGCATACCTGCTTATAGGGGAGAATGGAATGTTAGGTTGTGTTATTGGAATGTGCATACGCTTTGGCTACGCGTATGCGCTCCACCTTGAGGTAAACAACTTGAAATATTTGGGCAAAAAATTTGATATTTTCTCTTTAAATCACACTATTTTGTGGTAATAGAATAGAAATAAAGGGTGCAGCATTATCCTTTACACGCAAATAATGTGTCCTCGGCAGTAAAACGTTTAAATAATGGGTTCGGCTGCGCCTCACCCATTATTTACGTTTTACTGCCTCGGACACATTATTTTTGTGTAAAGGATCATGCATTACCGTAAAACGGGGTGAATCGGGACAGTTTGGGCATGGCTTTAATTGTATTTTTTTCTTTGTAGCTTCAATTGCCACAGTCATTGGTGCATTTTATGTCCACACATGAGATCTACATACTGGTAATGTTAGATTGAGTGGATTTCAAGTGCTTTACCTCTTTTTTTTTTTTAAAGTGACTGTCCCGATTCACCCCGAGTTTGGGGTGAATCAGGACAGCAGAGTAAATAGTATTTGATGAAGGTTTGAATTAGTTTTTGTACCCTTTATCCCCACAAATGAGGTGAATTGGGACATTAAACAAGTATTTAAATACTTCTCTAATAATTTAGAACAATTTAACAACAATTGATGTCATGTTTACTGCCATAACTTGGATGTTCTTTGGTACCCTCAACTGGACTGTACTTGTTACGGTAAAAAAGTAATAAAACTTTTGACCTTCATATTTCATGTTAAAACTTAAGTTTTCATTGTTCTTTTCTTATCACTACTTACATAAGGTAATACTACAGTGTTTCTTACCAAATAAATACTGCATTTCTCCCTAAACATTAAAAAAAAATACCGATAATCATGTGTCATTTTTGGCTCTTAGCGTAGCTAGTGAGCCTTAGTCATTGCAGTCAGTGAGGACTGTATTTTTGCTACATATTTTGGCCACTTGCGTTCTTGCTTTTTATGCTAAGGCTTCTTTTTGTGTATGATATCTGGCTTTGAAATTACGTTCCAAGGTTTGCTTAGTTATTTAGCAATCGATTGCACTCCTTTAGAAGTGAATTTGGGGTGGGGAAAGTACTTATTTTGAAGTGAGAAAAGTCAAAAGTCGTCATGAGAAACAAGTCATTTCTATCGTTTTGCTTGGTTCCCTGTATGCGCTAGAGATTATTTTGGTCTGAGTAATTTAAGTTGTGAGATCATGGCGGAATTGACGGATTGCACTATTTTTCTTTGGGAAAGTGACCTTTTATCATGAATTTTTGCGGTGATGATCTCACATGGATAGAAACGTGATTGGATGATTCCTTTGTCCAGATTGTTTATTGGGTTCTCGGGAGTTTTGTTACCATGGGACAACACTTCAAAATATTTAGAGACCAGCGGCGTAGTAATTTAGTTAAATTAACACTAAATAACCAGGGTTGCCAAAAAAATTCAGCCCGAATCGCAGGTCAAATAATCGAAAAGTCGCCCATTTTTTTTCTTTACCCTTTGTATTCTATGGGGCAGGAAATTGTCCCCGGGAAAATCTTCAAAAGTCGCCTAATTGGGTTACCAAATCGCGGGTTTAACAACCCTGAAAACAACGTCTCGACAGCGAAGGTCACATCTGGCTATTCATTATCATTGTTTGTCTGGCACGCTTTCTACAGCGTGGGTTGGAAATTCTGAAAATCTGTAAAAATTACAATTTTGCGGAATAAAGGGTGGGTTTCTAAAATGCGTGGGAGCAATATATAATTATAAAGCGTGTGGGTAACGCTACCAATTGAAAAAAAATATAATAAAGTAATTTGATGATCTGTTGAAAAACATTCATATTTTCTTCATAAATCTGGAAAGAAAATGTCAAAAATTTATTTGCTGATGTTTTCAATTCATACGACGTCACCCGTAGTATAATCGACGCGCCGTGAGTTTTATCAGGAGGGTGAAAGTGCATAGGAACAATGCCGGAAACTACGTCACGCTATTGTTCGACCTAGGCTACATATTTTTAACGCATGCGTGTTCGTCAATACAGCTTTAGACTCCTCCACCTTCGCAACACGGTACGTGGAGTGACTGGAATCACACTGACGGCGGAGGAGAATACTAGCTGGTCAAACAGTTTAATTCTATCAAGCATATAATACCTAAACAATCATCGTCATTTGATCTATGTACTCACAGAATATATTGTATACTCAAAATATAATTTTTAAATAGTAAACCTGTTAACTTATATATTTGTGTACTAAAATATAAGGACACGTGATGTCGAAGACAAAATGGCCGCTAACCCGCCTATTGTGAGACCTAGGATACATATTTCGAAAGAGGGCAGCAGACTAGGATGCCTATCCCATTGTCTATTATTCCTGGTTTTATGAATGAATATAATTTTCAGTCTCTACATCAGCCGCTTTGGCCCGCTCGCTCACACTAGAAGTGGAGCGATCCGAACCACAGCGGCCGTGTAGAGAGTATAGACTGACGTATTCATGTATTCAGGATCTCACAGGTATCTCAGCCCTTTATCATTTGCCCATGTGTTTATGATAAACAATCTGAAGTCGTATCTTTTCGATGCAGTTGCAGTGATGCAGTTTTGCCAACATTTAATATCATAAATATGTCGCAAATGTTTCAGATGAATAAGAAAATCATGATTGTTTGATAGATGAGGATAAATTCTGCATCAATTCGGATTCTGAAATGGATTGATGGCGCAGATAGTGATAAAATGGACCCGGAAGTGACTGTATGAAACGGCGATAGCGCCGATGTTCAGTCTTCCGAATTTGATAAAGTAATGCTGTTATGCTGTAAGTTTTGGTCACAAACACTGCATAAGGGCGGGCATAAGGGTGGGGGTTCAATTTTTGATAAAAAGGGTGTCTGTCTAAAAGTGTGGGGAAATATAAATGGTGGGGTTTGACCCCTGACAAACTTTCGAAATTTGTAGTTGCTACAACTGATCATCACTAGGGCCTATTTAATTCACTAGAATCTGTTTGTCTGTCTGTGCCGTGTAGAGAGTATAGACTGACGTATTCATGTATTCAGGATCTCACAGGTATCTCAGCCCTTTATCATTTGCCCATGTGTTTATGATAAACAATCTGAAGTCGTATCTTTTCGATGCAGTTGCAGTGATGCAGTTTTGCCAACATTTAATATCATAAATATGTCGCAAATGTTTCAGATGAATAAGAAAATCATGATTGTTTGATAGATGAGGATAAATTCTGCATCAATTCGGATTCTGAAATGGATTGATGGCGCAGATAGTGATAAAATGGACCCGGAAGTGACTGTATGAAACGGCGATAGCGCCGATGTTCAGTCTTCCGAATTTGATAAAGTAATGCTGTTATGCTGTAAGTTTTGGTCACAAACACTGCATAAGGGCGGGCATAAGGGTGGGGGTTCAATTTTTGATAAAAAGGGTGTCTGTCTAAAAAGTGTGGGGGAAATATAAATGGTGGGGGTTTGACCCCCTGACAAACTTTCGAAATTTGTAGTTGCTACAACTGATCATCACTAGGGCCTATTTAATTCACTAGAATCTGTTTGTCTGTCTGTGCCGTGTAGAGAGTATAGACTGACGTATTCATGTATTCAGGATCTCACAGGTATCTCAGCCCTTTATCATTTGCCCATGTGTTTATGATAAACAATCTGAAGTCGTATCTTTTCGATGCAGTTGCAGTGATGCAGTTTTGCCAACATTTAATATCATAAATATGTCGCAAATGTTTCAGATGAATAAGAAAATCATGATTGTTTGATAGATGAGGATAAATTCTGCATCAATTCGGATTCTGAAATGGATTGATGGCGCAGATAGTGATAAAATGGACCCGGAAGTGACTGTATGAAACGGCGATAGCGCCGATGTTCAGTCTTCCGAATTTGATAAAGTAATGCTGTTATGCTGTAAGTTTTGGTCACAAACACTGCATAAGGGCGGGCATAAGGGTGGGGGTTCAATTTTTGATAAAAGGGTGTCTGTCTAAAAGTGTGGGGAAATATAAATGGTGGGGTTTGACCCCTGACAAACTTTCGAAATTTGTAGTTGCTACAACTGATCATCACTAGGGCCTATTTAATTCACTAGAATCTGTTTGTCTGTCTGTGTCTGCCTCTTTTCTCAGAGACTAGTGTAGTAGTAGCTCGTTCACGTAGTGATTCCGTTGTCCCACTGGCCTACAAAACTTAGATTGCATGGCGATCGGAGTGTTATCGTCAGAGTATATCATCAGAGCACCTCAGACTAGCATAGTAGGGGAAGCATGTTCCTCTAACTTGGTGGGTGGATGCATCTTTAGTACAACAACTTGAACAAGTCACACATGCAATATTTTCTCAATTCGAATTTTATCCTTTCTGGGTATGACTGATTTTTTACCGTAAAATTTGTGTCAATTCCCGATATCACATGTTAGTACCGTACACTATAAATGCACCACATTTTGTAGGCTCCAATTGCTGATTACATAAAATGAGAACAACTGGTAACCAAGCGGCACACACGGTCGACGTCCTATACGATAAATATAAATTTAATACTCCGTTGGTGAGCGACGGGCGAGTGGTAGTGAGCGACAGGCGAGTGGTATTTCACTGAACGCAAGAAAAGGAGTTCTATCTGATTGGCTAGCAATCGATCGCTTAGGTCGCTCAGTAGTCAACTACAAACTCATGCATTCAATTCGATTGAAATCGATTATTCTATTATTGACGAAGATAAAGAGCGTGATAGTGTGTCAATAATGTACATTGTATTGCACCTGGTTTTACCAGCATTCCTTTATAAAATAATTTTCTCAAAGAGTTGAATATTATCAAAATTTTTACAGCGGATTTCAAATGTTTTACATCAAAATTGCAGTTAAACATATCCACAGCAAAATACCGGTCCTCACCAATTAGTACATTTAATATCCAGTTAGTACATTTAAACGAAACCTGTGATTTACGTGACAACAAATAAAATTTTCTTACAATAGAAATATCATATGGGATACTGATATGGTAGGCCGCAACCGCCACAACGTGCAACTGGCTCCGCGTAATGAAAAGATCTAACATGATTGGTCAATTTAGCTCCGCGAAGCGAAAAGTAAGCTACGCGTAGCAGCTCCACGTTGTGGCGGTTACGGCCAGCCATATACTGATCATGCGAAAATCGTAAAACATAGAATAGAAACAGTGTGGCCGGCTCTCAAAATCTCAAATTGTATGCATAGCCTGAGTCGCACGGCCTATCTCGAACAAAATAGCTCAAAATCACCATGCGTAGTTGTTGAAAAACGTGAGGATTTATCGTACTACCACGGCAATTTTTAAGACGAAGATATAGGGATGATGATGGTGTGCGGCACTGCTGGTCTGTTATTCAATTGCGTTGTGTGTGGGTTACGTGTATTTTATGTGTAAAATGCCTATGCGGTGATCCACCCTAAAAACAAAATCATCGTATAGATCCCTGGTTCTAGGTGCATCTTGACCCCAGCATAAGTTTGTATTGGTTAGTGGGTCAAGGTCACCTGAGGTCATCCAGGGGTCATCTGAGGTCAAATTTGCAAAAACTGTTGTAGGGGCATGAAACTGTGGGTACAGTCAACATTTGGAGTCAAATTGTGGGAAGGTCATCTGGGGTCACCCAGGGGTCATCTGAGGTCAAATTACTAAAAACTCGTATGGGCATGAAACTTGGTGGGTCAACATTTAAAGTCAAATTTTGGGAAGATACTAAAAAATTGTCGTAGGGGCATGAAACTAGGTGGGTACACCGGTACAGTCAACCTTTGGGGTCAAATTTTGGGAAGGTCATTTTGAGGTCATCCGGGGTCACCTAGGGGTCACCTGAGGTCAAATTACTAAAAATTGTTGTATGGGCATGAAACTTGGTGGGTACAGTCAACATTTGGAGTCAAATTTTGGGAAGGTCATTTTGGGGTCATCAGGGGTCATCCGAGGTCAAATTACTAAAAACTGTCGTATGGACATGAAACTTGGTGGGTACAGTCAACATTTGGAATCAAAATTTTGGGAAGGTCATTTTGGGGTCACCCATGGGTCATCTGAGGTCAAATTACTAAAAACTGTCGTATGGACATGAAACTTGGTGGGTACAGTCAACATTTGGAATCAAAATTTTGGGAAGGTCATTTTGGGGTCACCCAGGGGTCATCTGAGGTCATATTACTAAAAAACTTGTATGAAACTGGATACAGCCAACATTTGGTGGGTACGGCCAACATTTGGAGCCTAATTTTGTGGGGTCGCACAGAACAAGTTTGTATTGGTTAGTGGGTCACGGTCACCAGAGGTCATCCAGGGTCATCTGAAGTCAAATTAGCAAAAACTGTTGTATGGGCATGAAACTTGGTGGGTACAGACAACATTTAGGACCAAATTTTTGGAAGGGTATTTTGGGGTCATCCAGGGGTCATCTGAGGTCAAATTACTAAAACTGTTGTATGTGCATGAAACTTGGTGCGTACAGTCAACATTTAGAGTCAAATTTTGGAAGCTCATTTGAGTCAGCCAGGGGTCACCTGAGGTCAAATTACTAAAAACTGTCGTATGGGCATGAAACTTGGTGGGTACAGTCAACATTTGAAGTCAAATTTTTGGAAGGTCATTTCGGGGTCATCTGAGGTCACCATTTAGAGCCAAATTTTTGGGAGGTCATTTTGGGGTCGTCTGAGATCAGTTTAGATGAATTCTAATAGTTGCCAAGGCTTTCTATAGTTGTTGAAAGCTTCAAATACTAAAAAAAGGGATTTTAAAATTTTGCAGAACAAATTATTCTTGCTGGTTCAGTAGTAATTTGCACAATAATGAATTTTTTCAGATTTTGCAACTAATAGTAATGCTGCAAAAAATAATAATGTGGCAAAAAATAATAATGTGGCGGAGGAAGATTGACCCCCGCATCGAGTTTCAAGGACCGTATTGAATATTTGTGGGGAATTTTTTCAAACTGAAGGTTTAAAAAAATTGACCGACCTACCAACCTTTCCATAAAGCTACCAACCTGTTGCATTCGACTCCAAGAACAATTGCTTTCCCACAAAAAGCGTGAGAGCCACAGCGCCATTGGTGCTCTTGTTAAAGGACAAAATAACGAGCGAGCTGTGACTTTCAGTCAAAAATGGACAACTCGCACATATTGCAGACAACTGTTAAATGTTCTTGCTACTTGCATGTGATTTTCCATCAATAACAATTATCATGTACATACAGCCTAAAGCAAAACAGCCTTTGGCCAAACACATTATGGGCAATTTAGCAATACCATATACTGGTACCAACTTGCAACCAGTGCCATTAAAAACAACTCGCGAATGATTTCTATCAGTCCAACAAATTGAACATTGGCAAACATTTTCCAACTCTAACAGCAATATTCAAAGCATATTTAACTCAATAATTACTGGAACTTCAGGATAAGACTAACAACATTATATAGTTCAAATGGTTGTCCTCCAAAACTTTTTTGGGTTAAGTGTGGGTGGCTTTCAAATTTGTTTTTCTAATTTTCTAATTCTAAGTCAAATTATAGAGCTACCCAATGACCTGTGCCCAATGAAGGTGCAAATAGGTCTGTTTTACCAATACATATCTTAATACAAGTTATACCATTAAAGATACAAACAAATTAATAATAATATTTTAAAAACAAAGTACGTATTTACATGTATTTAAAACCTGAAAATCCTTTCAAAAAATTATTTCTGGAATTCTGAAAATTAGGTGTGGTAAAATTTTGTACCGGGACAGTAAAAACTCACTTCCTGTTTTTAAAATTAGTGGTGGATGGTACCGGGTAGAGGACAACTAACTATTACAGGCTTAAGGTGATGCCACATAGAGAATAATCCAAACTTAATACCATTAAAGCTACAGTACATTGTGTCCCAATTCACCCCGTTCTCAAAAGTTCAAATCTGAAAAGTACAAAATCAACAAAATTAAAAATTTCTTTGGACTAACCAAATTTTCACTTTTACAGCACATGTATGACACTTTTTGTGAGGTCCCTGTGCATTTCCAGCTCATTTCCTCCAATGGTTCCACTGGGAGGGATAAAGTTCTGACCACATCATTGTTTTGGAGCAATTGGAGGAAATTTTTATTTTAGTGTCCTGGGCTCCATATTTCCTGTATCACATGTGCAAAGCCACCATTCTGATACTGACAGTCCATTTTTTTAACATGGGAAGAGAAACAATCAATTAGGTTTGAAAAATTTGGTGTCAAAAAACTTTTTTGTGTTTTGTCGATTCACCCGGTGTCCCGATTCACCCTGTTTACGGTACCCTTTATTTCTTAAGTCTTTATCTAAAGCAGTGGCAGGAGAGGTGGGGGGGGGGCAAAGTCCCTCTATTTTTCTTTCTTTTTTCAGTGATAAAATGTGGATGGCAAAGATAAGCAAAGATAAAGTATGCATTAAAATGACTGAAAATTGGACAAAAAATAGACATACAGGATGAAAATTTGGCCTTGCCCCCTCACACTAAAAGGCTGGCTACGCCCCTGACCTAAAGCAGATTTTTGTACCATAAAAATATTTTATTTTGGTCCTGGATAACGGTGCAATTTTGGCGAGATCCACAAAATTCCTGAACAATAGGATAATTGCCTGGGGCCTGTGAATAGAAAGCATTCTAGAGGCGTTGCAATGAGATGGTGATTTTCTTTGCATTAATTACCTAATGGTTCAGCTCAAAATGAAAAGGGAACATAGTGAAAGCTAACATTTTGTAATTTTAAACAAAAAAATTTTATTCTCCATCGTTTTTTGGTGATCCTGAACAATCTTCATCTGTCCAAAACACACCATTTATAGAGCCACTTGCATAGAGGCCCTGCATGAAATTATCGATTGGCTCCAAACAAAGGATTTGAGCCGGTGTCCTTCACCGTTATAATTATGGCGGAGTGCAGTCCATTCAATCAAATGTTGTCATCAACCTATTTACTCCACAAGTCGGAAAATGGAACAATACATCGTTCACCGAGTGATTATAAACAGTTAAAATATATTTTGTTTCATCTCACTCATAAAATCAACCAATGAACTGTCTTAGAATTTATGTGTGAGTGATATAATCCCGGGATATAATCCAAAAATGCAAATGAAGTTAAGGTTTAAAAAGTAGTAATTTGTTATTGGGACTGTACATGTGGTATATGGGACTGCAACCAAAATGTGGGTATACTTGTGTTGATACAGCATGTATTAAAGCAGCAATTAGTTTTGAATGCATATGGGCATAATCATGCCTGTAATGCATTCCAAAACCAATTGTATGCTTTAGTCATTAGAAGCTCAAGCTGTATCAACATGATTGGTACCCATCAGTTTTGATCTTTATTGAAAAGGCTGTTTTTTTCCAAATGCAACATTGGATCCTCTTGAAATGACCATTATTGTTATGACTGTTGACTTTACATTGTTTAATCAATCAAACAATTATGCGAATCCTGTGTTGCATTTTGACGTGACAGTCATGTGCATCACTTGAAACTTAAGCAGTATGCAGACTTTTTATTGTACGTAAAATATTGAATGTAACATATCTACGTTATTTAATCTATTGCCATTCTATTTCCAGTAATGTTTAAGTTCTAACAAATGTTTGATGATGTAAAATCGATATTATCTTTCTGCTAGATATTATATATGTAACATTATCGATTGTTCGATTACTGGAATGGCAATAGATTAAGTAACATAGATATGGTACATACAATATTATACGTGTAGTCAGAGTCTGCATACGACTTAATGGGTGAGGGCCCTGAGGACTGATCGGGGGTCATGTGTATCACTTGAAACTGGTGGTTTTGATGTTGGATGTTGAAAAGTGCAACTTTTCTGCAAACATCATTTTTGGAAAAATATGGGTTTTTTTCCTATGTTGGAAATTAGAAATGCGTCACATTAGGAGGGAATTTTTTGTGAATACTTAAGATATAGGTGACAACATCAATAACAAAATGAACAGATACATTGCAAGTCGAAGTCATATTATTCAGGTTAATTTATTTTGGTATGTACTCAAAACATTTCCGAACAATAAACATGTTTAAACTATTATTTACACTTTGGTGGGAAAAGTATTGGTCCATTTTAAATTTGATACTACAGTAATTATTATGTAAATGCAAATACTAAATAATACTTTTTTCAAGGCCTTATAAAATTAATGTTTTGGTTCTCCTCCCCTCCTTAATTTCTGGGATTTGTCAGGGTTTTTTTTCCTTTTCTTATAAGATTTTTCAATTTTTTTAGACTTTGGAATACTTTAGGAAAACTTGATACATGTATATGAAGAGCTTATTTCCAAACCGTGTTAAATCCACAACCCCATGTGTCTCATTTACTTGTGAGATATACAATCGTAATTGCTTTGACAAGTTTGACATTAGCAACAACGAATTGTACCATCATTGTCCATCAACAAACTATTATTTACCATAACAATGCTGCATAACAATATGCAGACTGTTGTTCTCATTTGGGAGACAAAAGCCTCACACAGTATTGTTACTGTGCGTCCATCCACTGTTTGATTTGTAATGGTGCATCCAACTGAAACTATAATACCTAGCATCACAACACATTGCAATATTGCACAGGGAAATCAGAAGCATGAGATAGTGGACTTAATTTAACACGGTTTGGAAATAAGCTCTTCATAAATAAAAAAAAGTTTATTAGAGAACATGGATCACTTTAAAGACTTCTTGTGGTACTCTAGGGGGTTTATCCCTCAGAATCTCACATTAAAAAAAAAGGCCTCCTTTCCTCTAGCTCTGTTGGAAAACTACTAACAATGCTCATTTTACATTGGAAATAAAATTTTAAAAAACGCCTCCCATAATCCTAAGAACCAAAACATTAATTTTATACGGCCTCATGTTCACAATTAATTTGCCATATATATATTTTGTACACACTGCTATAAAGTTAGCTAAATATACCTTTTTTGCCTATTGGCCTACAAAGTAAGACTTGAAAAACAGGTACTTACGGTAGGCGACCAAAAAAAAACCCTGTTCTACAGGGCCAACCCAGATACCAGTATTTGGCATATTTTGGGGGATTTTTTTTTTGTAAAAAGGTGAATTGATTTTGACTAAAAGTGAAAAAAGTTTCATGATTAAACAGATTTGGGGTCAATTATACTAAGCTACACGTCAGTCTGCCCACTGAACAGGTTTGTTTTTTTATCACCTAATAAATAAACACTTGCTTTGGTTGATTTTACTTCTTTATACAAACGCACCCTCTCATAATGATCTGACCTCGGTCAGTGACCTGTATTGAAAAATATTGCATAATATAATTCTGACTAAAGCAGATTCAACACATTGGACGTTTTTTCCAACAAATCCAGGCTGCCGGTCAGTCATCTTTAGCATGATCGCCCGGTGGCTTGAATTTGTTTGAATTATATTTGATGGGTTATAGATTTTTAAGTGGATATTTTTTTGCATAGAACCATTAGGGCATAAAAATGTAGGACCAATTAACCAATTTTAATCACAAGTTTGCAACATAATTATAGAGCTGACTGTTGCTTTATTAACTGGAAAAGCAATAAGCATGCAGCAAAATACTAGCAGTAAGGTAAGTTTTAAATGCTACAAAATAACTTAATTCATTCAAACAAATGTTATTCTACAACAGGACTGTATATCACATTACGTTATGTATGTTACATTTAAGTGTACTACGATAAAGTCATACCATCCTACATCCTCCACTTAAAACTGTTTTGGGTATTTTGTATTATTCAAATTCAAAATGCTGTTACATTTTGGTTTTTTACTACCAAATATTGCTGCCACCCCAAGGTAGACTGCTGCTCAGCTACTTCATTTGGTACTTTATAGACCCGTGTTGATACTCATGAGTACACATCAGAAATTCAGAATCACACAAGCAGTGCATTGCACACATGTGCTGTGCAAGGGTTAGAGAAATTAACTCTTAAGTAGCCACAAAGTAGCTCGGCAGCAGTGTACCTCTGGGGCGGCAGCAATAGGAATCTGGAAGCGTAGTGAACACGCTTGTTTTCACGGCCACGGTACTTTCATAGCCAAAACAGTCCCTTGTCTGGAGTTTTCACGCAAGATAATGTTGAGTGCTGGACTGCTGGTGCACCACAAGAAAAAGGAATTTGTCTCATGCCCAGGGCAGGTTATCAGATGCATAGCAAAAAGCATCACACTTTGATGTTTTGTTTTGGAAATTCTGTGCAAGAATGTTTCTGTGCAAATAGATTCCCGTATTCCGATAAACACATACTTCTTGAAAGCATCCCTTGCCTTTCTAAGACTAATAAATTTGTATTTCATATGGAAGACAGTCAGAGACTATAATACTTGGAGACTGATCAATAATATTGTACTTGCGGCTGTTATAATATGTAATGCGTACATTATAGTTTATACATCATTTAGAGTTCTTCTACATAAATTCACATAGCTGGATAAATTTGCATACATTAAATTTGTTCGCACAGCTCATTAATCAACATGCATAGTTGCTTCAAAAATAGCCCAAGAAAAAACCCTTTACACTTTCTACCTTCCCAAAATCAATCAACTGCATATTAAGAAATATTATTTACAACATACTCTTTGGTGAATTATGAAAATTTCTCCCTGTGAACTGCATAGATTTGAAAAACACAAAATTGACTTGTTTTCAAAAAATCATTGAGAACTTCCAGTATTTTTAAAAATGTGTTCGGTCACGTCCCAAAGTTCACCTTATGAAAAAATGATTTGAAATAGTTAATACCAAGTCCTTGTTTTTCAAATTCAATGTGAATGTGAATATGTGATAGTTTGAAGGAATTGCAAAAAAAATGTTTGTTTTAATTTTGCAAGTTTGACAAATTTGCGATCTCAATATAACTTTCCGAAGGTACCGTTTGATATGACCAATCCGTCACAAATGTTTAAATCACTTACAATGAAACAAAGTTCATTTTAATTCTGTTTTCAACACCAATACGACACATCCATTATACAATAGAACACAATATGGGAAGGGCATACAAACAATAAAAGATACAAATATGAATGTACCTATAGATATTATGTTGTACACATGTATAAAACTGTTTCAAGTTTACTGCACATTTTTGTGGTAGGTATGAAACAAGAATTTAACAGTCAGGAATGCTTGGAGTTGCGGCAAGGGATAGTTAGAAAATTTACATTGCCACGCTAATTAAGTAAACATGATTCGTACGTCGGAACCATGTACTTAATATTTATAAACGCATCGTCGCCACCATATTGTTCAAATGCTTCCAGCACTTCCTGAATCAAGTCTCCCATGTTTTCTCTTCTCTGTTGGCCGTAATCGATACCATCTCCCGAGTTCAGGTTATTGTTCTTGAAGATGTTGAGGATTGGAAGGATTTGACGATAGTAAGGCACCAATGCTTCTCCAACCATTTCACCCGAGACGACTAGATGTTGCAACACTTTCAACGTTGTGCAAATAACTTTGTGGTTGCGCATATTTAGTGCTTTCTTAATTGGAATAATTAACTGGGGAATAACAGGAAGAATCTTCGATCCACCATGCTCCAACATGTCGTGAACTCCTCGTTCTGCGAAAAACTGGTACGGATGTGTGGTTTCACACAAGCCATCAAAAAACATGGGTAGGTAGTGGTGGTAGTCTAACTTCTCAATCTCAACCTGTGAAAAGGAAAAAAAAGTGAAATTAATTAAATAATAATGGCCGTGTGTTTTGAACTCGCCACCCTTAACGTTACATCACAAATATTATGAATTTTTACACCAATCAAAGTTTCAAATTAGAATATCTACACAACTATCAACCCTAAACTAGCAAAAGTATACATTTTTGAAAAGCTGAAGGCATAAGCAATTCAAATATAGGCCCTACACATTTCAACTCATTGTACAGGGTGACCTTGAAGTTATACAGGGTGGAATAAAAAAATTCCAAATAAAAAATGTGTCACTTAATGCATTGCTTAATAACTTGCAGATAAACTGAAAGTAAGGCCGTGTAAAATTAATATTTTGGTTCTCGTCCCATCCCTCCTCAATTTCTGGGATTTGACAGATTTTTTTTTTTTTTTTTTAGATTTTTCAATTTTTTTAGACTTTGGAATGATTTATGAAATCTCATACATATAAATACGTTTATTAGAGAACAAGCATCACTTCCAAGTCTTTTTGTGGTACTCTAGGGGGTTTATCCCTCAGAATCTCACATTTGAAAAAAAAAAAAAGGGCCTCATCGTTTCCTCGAGCACTGTTGGAAAAGACCGAAAACTACTGACAAAACTAATTTAACAATAAAAAAAAAAAAAAAAAAAAAAAAAAAACACCTCCTCCCTCATCAATTCATGAAAATCCTCTGGACGAGAACCAAAACATTAATTTTATACGGCCTAAACAACATTGATTTGGTTAGAGGTTAGGGGGATCCTACTGACTGGGGAAGAAAAAAAATCACAGCTGTTTGGTAATCTCAGAATACAGGGTGTCCCAAAATATGTTCAAATTTTTTTACAATTCAACATATTTTGAACTGAAACATTTTACCCCTAACCCATACAGAAAAAAGTAAGTCCATATTTAGATTCCTCATCAAATTTCCTCTCAGAAAATGTATACTTTGACTATGATAGGATAAGTAATTAAATATTTACAGCAACTTTTAGATTTTGAAGACATCCGCATTGCTTACTACAGTGTTTAATATGAAAACGGGTAGTTTTGTACGTTTTGTATTTTATAGACTAAACCAATCATAAAGAGTTCAAAATGATTAAAAACAATTAGCATAATTAATAACCTTTCACAAGAGCTCTTAACCATGCCTGTAGCCCATATGGATGCAAAGATATGATCAGTTGATTCAACGTGCACACACAAAATCTATATTTCTCATAGACTTTGTACATACCGCCACCGCCACAACAACCACCTCGGCCATTCTGAACTCAAAAAATTATAACTCCACTATCTTAGCTGATAAACAATTCTCCTTTGGAGGTCTGTTAGGCCTTCTAAAAATAAAATTCGGTTTCCGGTAACCCGCCCGTCCCTCTTTTTTGGTGCCGCAAAAAAAAATTTTATGCCACTTTTGGAAAAATAAAATTGTTCAAGAGTCGTCCGTGTCGAAATTCTGACATGAAGTTGTTGGAAATCACATATATTTTATTTTTTCCCCGACTTTCTGCCATTCAATGATTAAAGAAATACAGTTGAATTGATAGATAATATTTATCGCGATATAGGCCAATGCACAATTTTTTTAATTTTATGAAAACAGCGTGCAGCAGGCCTACAACTATTGAAAACCACTGAACTATTTTGTCTGTGAAAAAATTAAACCACCAAACATCCGCACAAAACCAACCAAATAGTAGCATAAAACCCGCAAAAATTTAATAAAAACGGTAATAGTAAAACTAATTCCCATAAAGCTCGTATTAAAAAGAGCAAGTCCCGGGGAGCAAGTAATAAAAAAGTTAAAATGCTAAAAATGATGTAGGCCGAAAAATTGTGTAATCTTCCTTGTCCTAGACACTCAACGATAAACCCCTATCAAGTATGAATAAAAGACTGTTCATTGTCCAAATATTTCAATTTATAAACGTTGAGGAAGTTGTGCATTTTGTTAGCACCGAAATAACAAAAATTAAAATAACTAACCTGGCAGATTTCAGGATTAACCAACATTTATTTTCTCATGCCGCTCGCCCATGCCTGCATATTATCCCGTTAAGAAACTCAACCCTAGGCCTACATTTTTCAACATGTAAATATAATTCCATAGTGATAAATAGTGAACGTTGCATTGGAGATGAGGATGCTTGGATGATACAGATATTAAGCACATGTTAATTGGGGGTATGGGGATGTCCCAGTTTGTTTTACAAGGGCAATTATTATTTGGCCAAAACTTGGTGGGTGTATCTTGACCAGAAACAAAACAAGTTTGTATTGGCTAATGGGTGAAGGTCATCCAGGGGTCATCTGAGGTCAAATTAGTAAAAACTATCATATGGGCATGAAATGATAGGTGTAGATTCAACATTTAGAGCCAAATTTGTGGAGGGTAATTTCGGGGTCACCAAAGGTCAAATTAGTAAAAACTGACATGGGCATGGAACTTGGTTAGTACAGTCAACATTTAGAGCCAAATTTTTTGAAGGTCATTTGGGGTCACCAGAGGTCATTTGAGGTCAAGTTAGTTAAAACTGTCATATGGGCATGAAACTTGGTTAGTACAGTCAACATTTAGAGCCAAATTTTTTGAAGGTCATTTTGGGGTCTCCAGAGGTCATAGAGGTCAAATTAGTAAAAACTGTCATATGGGCATGAAACTTAGTTAATACAGTCAACATTTAGAGCCAAATTTTTTGAAGGTCATTTTGGGGTCACCAGAGGTCATCTGAGGTCAAATAAGTAAAAACTGTCATGGGCATGAAACTTAGTTAATACAGTCAACATTTAGAGCCAAATTTTTCAAGGTCATTTCGGGGTCATCAGGTCATCTGAGGTCAAATAAGTTAAAACTG
This sequence comes from Amphiura filiformis, assembly GCF_039555335.1. NCBI lineage: Eukaryota > Metazoa > Echinodermata > Ophiuroidea > Amphilepidida > Amphiuridae > Amphiura > Amphiura filiformis. The sequence goes on from NC_092641.1 coordinate 41,488,705, forward strand.
TCATATGGACATGAAACTTGGTTAGTACAGTCAATATTTAGAGCCAAATTTTTTGAAGGTCATTTTGGGGTCACCAGAGGTCATCTGAGGTCAAATTAGTAAAAACTGTAATATGGGCATGAAACTTAGTTAATGCAGTCAACATTTAGAGCCAAATTTGTTGAAGGTCATTTTGGGGTCACCAGAGGTCATCTGAGGTCAAATTAGTTAAAACTGTCATATGGACTTGAAACTTGGTTAGTACAGTCAACATTTAGAGCCAAATTTTTTGAAGGTCATTTTGGGGTCACCAGAGGTCAAATTAGTAAAACTGTCATATGGGCATAAAACTTGGTGGATACAGTCACCATTTAGAGCCATATTTTGGTAAGGTCATTTGGGGGTCATCAGGGGTCACCTGAGGTCAAATTAGTAAAATGTTGTATTGGCATGAAACCTCTGTCGAGATTTGATCCTCAAGTCAGGTAAACTTAAAAAATTGGTTGATTTACACTTGGATTTCACATTCAAGTCATCAACTGGTTACAAGTTAATATATTGGACTATTTTTGGATCCCAAAAGTTTGGTTATGGACCCCTAATTTTTTGGATTTAAGATAAGAGGGTCCATTTGGACTCCTTACTTTTTCTACCCCTGATTATGGTCATTTCAAAATATTATTTTTACAAGAACAGTGATGACAGAGGGTAGCTAAATGATATTGGACAGTACGGCACACTTGTGAAGTATGAGAAGAGCTTTTGCAATTGAGACCCTGAGTCATACTGTTTTTCTGTTGGCTAGCCTTCAAGTGTTAAATTCGGTCGAAATTTCAGTATGTGCAAATAAAATTTTTTATAAAATAAAATTTTTTTCCTTCCTTCCGTCCCAATTTTTTCAGAGCATGTTACCGGAAACATCATTTTATTTTTGTTTGGCCTTAGGTCACTCATTTAGCTACAAAATGACACCAAACACACTACAATACCTTTTGTTTAAGCAGAGATATAACAATTTGAACGAGTCTCGATTTGGAAAAGCGTATTAACAAAACCACCATTTTTGGGTGGCGAGTTCAAAACGCGTGGCCTAATATCAAATGGAAGGACTTAGAAATTGCAACAATTAGAATCATGTTCCAGATTCTATGAAGCCCTTGTTAGAATGTGTAGCATGCAGATTGCAGGGCTCAAATTAGCTCTAGTATAGAGCCTCTCTGCCATTGCCCAATTAATTTATATGAGGTCTGACTACTACCATACCACAAGCAATCCGCAGACTCAGAGGCATGCAGATTGCAGGGCTCAAATTAGCTCTAGTAACAGTAGGCCTACAGAGCCTCTCTGCCATTACCCAATAGCACAAGTAATTGTATGAACTTGTATGTATGAACTTGAGTTATTCTTGACCCCTCATTTTTATAAGTTAAAAATTCTCTTTCATGATTTTTTAATCAGCAATCATCATATGCATGCATAAATGTGCATACAATTCATGTCATATTCATGATTCGATGAACAATTTCACTTTCAGCTGTGAAAATGATTCAATTTCAAAATTTTACTTTAGTTCAACCCCTTTTCATGCTTAGTTTTACTATAGAAAAATTATCAAATTCGTGGACATCGTGGAACATTCTACGCTTGTTACTCGCGACTAATCATGCTAACTACTGCAGCGTACAGCGCTTACTCTACACGTCCATATTAGCGAGGCTCTCTGCGTACAACTGCTTACTATAGGTATGCTAGGTGAATTCAAATTTGCCATCAAACTGCATCATTTTATATATCAAATTAAAGCCCTTGAGTAAATAAAGCCAAAACTGAAAACCATTTTTTCATAGCACTTTCCGTAGCAAAGTTACATCTTGTCAAAGATTGACTTTCATCAAAAAGTTTCAGCTAGCAAAATTCCCCAAAACGGCATTTCGGGGGTGTTTCTAGATCTTAGACTTAGTCTCATTATGATAGCAGCTTTTTTTAATGGAACTGCTATCAAAATCCCTCTAAAATTCCATGTGCGGGTGACTTATCACCATAAAAAAACATATATGTGTACATCCATATCAAAACGATGCACTTGTCGGCTGCTACATGTGCCTCATTTCACATAATAGCTGGGAATAAATACCAGACTCATCTGAAGTGGAGGTCACTTCAAATCATCCCCAAGTGACATGGTTATGGAATGTTCTCTGTATTAATAAGCCATGTTACTTGAGGATAATTTGAAGTGACCTCCACTTGAAATGAGTCTGGTATTTATTCCCAGTTATTATGTGAAATGAGACACATGTAGCAGCCGACAAGTGCATCGTTTTGATATGGATGTACACATATTTGGGTTAAGTGAAGTATAGAAAAAATATTTATGTAGGTTTCTTTCTTCGGGCAGTTGTTTTAAATTTCTATGTAAAAATGCATTGACATTATCGGCGAATTTGGCTGACTAGCAAATGTGTTAACTAAGGTTTGCCTGGGTTACCTACTTACAGTACTATACTAAAATGCAGAAAACCTTGACGAGCGCGTATTGTAAGTATACATCACGTATTTACTGCGTTGCACGCACTTGTCTCTGATTGGCTGCTGAGGCGATCTGTTGTTGCCGAGTGGAAATTTATGAATGAATTGTGCGCCGTACGCGTTGTTAGCGCCGAATCTGCAACATCACGGTAGTCGCGCTCCTCAAAGGTTTTCTGCATTTTAGTATACTACGCACAGTAAGCCTAACGCACAGCCACGCAAAGAGTATGTTCCACGATGTCCACGAATTTGATAATTTTTCTATAGTTTCAAACTCACCTTCCAAGCAATCTTGTTTCCTTTTGTGTCGTGTTCTAATGCTATTGGAAAGTCTCCTCTTTCGTAAAAATATCTGAAGTCGGTACCTTTGCTATCTAGCGGTCTTTCATCGAAAGCCCCCGCTGTTGGTGGTGGTAGGACTGTGGCATTTTTCATGTGTGATTTTGTTGAGAAACCTGCAGCTGTCAGCTGTGGTTTTCCTGACACTGTCAGCTGTGGTTTCTTTCTGCTTTTCGTAGTGGCACTCATGATATCGGATGATAGTTTGGGTAAAAACCCTCTAAGAAATAAAATCTACACCACTTCAGTTCACTACGTTGTTAATATGGCCGAAGTTTGTTTCTAAATAGTTAACAAATAATTGATTTTCTCCACTGTGTGTGTTGTTTGTTGGCACCTCCGCCATAACAAGCGAGTTGCCTAGCAACCAAGCATCCTCTTTCAGCTACACAGAAATAGAGAAATAAAATATCTATATTATTGACCCTTAATTTAAAATAGATACGCTTTATATACATTTCAAAATTGTAATTCATAATTTATTTGTTCCTTAAAACAACTTTTAGGAATTTAAACGTTTGATTTTGTATTTAATATTGTACTTTATTGTATAGTATGGGTCATAGTTCATATTACATTTAGACTATACCATTTTCCTATAGGTATATTAATAATTACTATTTGCCATGCGGTGGCGCGCGTCAGTGGCACTATTTTTTCAGGCGGTACAGGACACTCGTCACGTAACGTACAACAACTTGTCTTCTCATGACCAGAATTTTCATTGAGGCATTTGAGCGTCAATCCGCCTTGAAATGCGTGGGGGGGGGGGTCGGGTCGGCCTGAATTGTTAAAAAGTGGCCGAATGGATAAGTGGGTCATTGCAGGTTGGGAACTTCGGCCCAGCTGGCGGCGACACCCATGCTGCCGTGAAGTCAAAAACTTTTTTAAACAAGTTGACTTTATGTGGGAGACCGTGACTAGTTTCAACATTTTTATGATGGGGCCGCACCGAGCTATTATTTTTTGTTAGGGACCGTTCACAAACACTTATTAGGGGGGGGGCTGATGCAAAAAGGGGGTAGGCCTACCCTGAAATTTTTTGACCCTCCTGGGGGGTGGGGGTGAAAAAATGACCACAAATTTTGGGCAAATTGAGTTAGTATATGCTTTTCTATGGGGGTTGACCCATAATTTTGATGTCAAAAGGGGGGGGGGGGCTGACATTTTTGAGATCTCAAAAGGGGGGCCCGAAATTTTTTACGATGAAATATTTTTTACATCAGGCCCCCTAACAAGTGTTTGTGAACGGTCCCTTACTCAGGTCGAGGCTATTCAGGCCTCAGGAGCCACGATTTGATGGAATGAATTAAATACTAGGGTAAGATGGGGTAAGTGGGACACTTAAGGACATTATTAGATATAAAACTCATGTAAGATTTAGTGAATAAAGATTGGACTTGTGTTTTTATAATCCTAGGACAATGGCTCATTAGTTTTGGGGCGATAGGGGAAGGTGGGGCATAACGGACCCCCGGGGCAAAACGGAACCACCTGGAAAAATAGGCCTTCGCAATACTGCCGTCTATGCAAATTATATTGAGGAACACAAGCATGGCTACGAGGATTTGCAACAAAAATTTTATCTGAAACAATCCACTGACATTCGAGCAAGATCGAGTCAAAAAATTACTACCCGTCTGGTGTAAGATATTTAGATGTTTAATGCGCTGAAATTTTACTTCATTAATATCGGATTCCCAAATAATTGTGTATATTGTAAACACGAAGGTACTAGCCATGAGCTGTATTAAGTGCATGGCCTATATGCTACGATGTATTATGCATGCAACATATTTCTAAAAAATCGGGTATGGGGCAAAACGGAACCCTAGGTGTGGGGCATAACGGAACAGGGTTCCGTTTTGCCCCGGGCGTTTTGTCCCACAGATGGGTTCCGTTTTGCCCCAATTGGACATAACTTGTCTTCACTCAAGGAAATGTAGGCGTTATCTAGGGGCCTACTCGAACATGGTAAACACTTCGCTGAAACATAGACATATAACTAGACCTACAGATAGAATTAATGATTAAAAGTTAACCACTTACTCCACAGAGATGGTAGGCCTACTGAATATTTCTTTCTGATCAAATATTGGTCATACATATTATAGGCCTACTAGGCCTATAAGAAGTTAACCACTCACTCCAGAGATGGTAGGCACACTTAATATTGTAACTGAATATAGGCCTACATATAACTAGGCCTAGGGCCTACCGATGGAACAACTGATATAAGTTTACACCCAGGGTGCCGTTTTGCCATATAGGGGGTTCCGTTTTGCCCCGATAGTGGGGCAAAACAGTTTTTTTTTTGTTGAAAATATTTCTTCATTTTTATACAAAATTGTAAGATTCAAGTTATATTGGTTAATGGTATATTAAAGGTAAATACAAACTTCAACTGAACATATAATTTTTACAGTCATATTACTTATGGTGACGTCACAGAGCATCCTCAAAGTTAAGTGTTCCGTTATGCCCCACCTTCCCCTACTCCAATTCAGTACAGAATGGCGGGCCAATTATGTAATGACTCAACTGTCCCATTTACCCCAACACTTTGGGGTAAGTGGGACACATAAGGGGTAGGCCTAGGGGTAAATTTGACACATATGGTCGAATCCAACGAAAAGTGTACACGGCATGTTCAGGGCCATAACTTAAAAGTATTAATCAATTGGCATTCGTTTTTGTATTGTGTTTATTCGCCTTGATCATACGCTTCGCGTCATATATAACAAGACCCCCTTCTGTGAAAAACTTAGACACAGAGACCCCAAAACATGCTATTTTTACCCATTTTTTCAAAATATTTCTTAAAGTATTTTTAAAAACATATAAATCAGTTATGAAAAGAAGTCATTTGATTGAATCTAAATTGATTTCCTGAAAGGTGTGTATTCAAAGATTGCCTGTTCAATTTTTCACATATTTGTACATAATTATGAATTTTTGTGATAATTTTTTGAGTGGTATTTTTTACATTACCTACGAATACAATTTTTCATAGCACTAGATATATCTTTAAAAATGGAAATCACTAATAAATGCGCAATTGATACAAGCTTTGATATGTCCAATACTGAAATGCATTGCATTTGGACATCTTTATTATTGTGTTTAGCTGCCAGAAATTCTAAATGGCACAAAGGTAGGTTTGGTAAAAATATGCATTACCTCCGAATACATGTTAAAAGCTGTGCCATTTCCACAAAGTGAGAGAATAGTAAACAATAGTTAAGCAATAGGTGCAGGGTAATACACTCTTTATTTCTACCAAGTTTCAATAGCCTGCGTTTAAATATTTCTGAGATGTCAACAATAAAAGCAAGTATTCGTAGGTAAATTTCGGTAACCGAATGTTACCTACGAATACAATTGATTTATCATGACAGTATTGTGAAACACCGCCATGTTTACCGACCTTCTGGTTTCTGAGTAATTTGTGTCCAAATTGATTTATTCGAAGGTAACTTTTGACGTTTTCGCTAAGGTTACCTACGAATACCATGGAAAAACGACTGTTCTCATTGTCTCATGATCTAGACAACACATTGATGGACCCTGGTATAAAGCTAATTGTAGTTGCCCTCAAACGAAAGGCCACAAGACGTAACTGACTCCAAGATGGACTTCACAAGTCTGCAATAACGGTTTTAAGCGATTTGTGTGCAATTAAGCAAATTAAAGTCACTTTAGTGCCTTTGTTTCTTACTTCAATCCTCTTTCAACCGCTGTGAACCGACATTATTAATACATGATAGGGTCTAAAGTATCAATAAACGCACATAAAGAAAATAATCCATTCAAAGTGCTTTATAAAATGAAGTTTTGATTGCGATATCCACCAAAAGACTAATTCTTACCTACAAATACTGAAATGTTACTTACGAATACAGCATAACACATGACATGTGTAATGAAGTGTCTCTACCAATGGAAATTAATTGTCAAAAAGTTTAAGCGGTACCCCAGGACACTATTATTACCCATATACGGATTCATTCAACAATTATTTATTATGTAAAATTGCTGATTAACTACTTGTATATCAAAATGAAGTGGTCAAAATCTTGCTAAAAGCATCAAAAGTTTTTGATCCGAGGTAATAGCATTTATTCATTTGGACGTACCATCTGAAAGAGATCTAAAAACTACCATTTTATTAATTCATTATAATAGCCAAATCTAAACCTCTAAACTCAATATAGATATTGTTAAATCGCTCATGTTACCTACGAATACCCGGGTTTCTTCACCTTTTCATTGTATAAAGCGTTAGGTGTATGCGTATAATTCCTAATATTCTTGAAAACATATATCCTACTCGTTCTAATACAATGTGTAAATTGATTCATACTCATTTGATAAATAAAATACAGAAACTGACCTAAACTTCATTTTCAAAAATAAACTAGCATAAATTGACCAAGATCATATTGATCGCGTTATAAAAATAAAAACAAATATTTTCTGGTTGAGCTAGCATTTTCCTGACACCCTGTGGTCTACATTACACGAAAAAAGCGTTAATGGGAATATTCCATTTGTTTTAGGTTGATTAGTATTGCGATAGTGAACGCATCCTAGTGGTATTCGTAGGTAACATTGGGTTTTGATATCACATTTACTATCACACGTCCTGGATTTATTTTTCAAGATTAGTAATGGCACTTTTGGTTCCTATAAGGCCAATATGTCATCAATCAATGAGCAAAAGGAAAAAATTGTGGAGACATTTTTATTTCGGACTTTTATTTTTGGCCCGTGGACACTTTTGGTTGGATTCGACCATATATATATTATTACATTAAAAGAACATATTTTACAGCAATGGGCATTATTAACATAATTATACCAAAAAATAGTACCGGGTACCCGTAATACTATAGGCCTACTATCATTATGTTTATTATTTTCATCTGAATAAATGAGACAGAATTTTTTCTTGGTTTTTGGTGACAAAACCTCAAAAACCCACGATTTGCGATTTTCAGCCACAATCATTAATAAAGTCATTCAATAGGCGTTTTCAGTATCTATATAAATATTAATTTAATTTTTGAGCTTATTGGCGGCATTATATGCAATTTAACATATAGTAATTTTGTTATTTTTTGTATCAAAAATTAATTTCAAGAACCACTGTCCCACCTACCCCAAGTGGATGGGGTAAGTGGGACACCATACTAAATAGGCCCTAACTGGATAAATTGCATAAGTTCATCTTGATTTTCTGCTATCAGGCTTGTAAAAGGCGTTCTTTTTATATTATCTCCCAATTTCTCCTAATTCTCAGCAAAGACTTTTAAATATTTGGTAATAAATAAGTGTAATTCCTCAAAGTTGGCCGCCACATCAAGGTAGTGTTGGTCTCAAGCATCTCCCGTAGCTCAAATACCAAATAAACTCCAATATTGAGCATTATAACATATTTGCAACATTCGGTATCGTATTGGTGGATTTAGTGCTGAATGAAGATCTAGTATAGGAAGTGTCCCACTTACCCCACTGTCCCCGGACTTACCCGTCTTACCCTACGGGTCGGCCTACTGCGAACATTCACGGGACGTGCACGTGATCTACAACATAATCTCTCACTTTTCTCAAAATAAAGATTTTTATACTAAACCTCTGTGTAAAAACATCATCTTCATTCGTTTATTCCCAGAGATGCTAGTCAGTTTCACTCAAAAAACCTGAAAAGCGCGTGAATGCAGGCCAAAAAGCCCCAAAACAGCCGGGCAAAACAGGCTGAAAATAAAATAATAAAAACGCGGGAATTTGAATTCACAAAAAACCTGAATTCAGTTTAAACCTGAAAACTGGCATCTCTGATTTCCCCTCTAAAACTACTGAGCCATAATTTGTAGCACGAACTTTAAGGGGGGGGGGGGGTGCAACCCCCTTAGTTTCAATTTACTATAAATGTCTGATAGTATACCATTTGAATCTTTCTCCGAACTATTTCAACCTAACTAACAAGTAAAAGGTCAGTAGCTCTTGAAATAATTTTACAAGATCAAGCGAAATGAAAATCCTGAATTTGTAGAAACCAATGCCCAATTTTGATGCCCCCCCCCAATTGGATAAATTGCAGTTAAGTGCTATCTACTGTAGCTAGTATTTTATAACTATAGTGATTTAGTGCTATTTAGGCTATACAGTATTATATAGCATTTTGACTATTTTGGTTTAGTGCTATCTACAGTAGATAGCATTTTGACTATTTTGGTTTAGTGCTATCTACAGTAGATAGCATTTTGACTATTTTAGTTTAGTGCTATCTACAGTAGATAGCATTTTGACTATTTTGGTTTAGTGCTATACAGTAGATAGCATTTTGACTATAATGTGGTTTAGTGCTATCTACTGTAGATATCATTTTGATTATAGTGATTTAGTTCTATTTATACAGTATTAGATAGCATTTTGACTATTTTGGTTTAGTGCTATCTACAGTAGATAGCATTTTGACTATTTTGGTTTAGTGTTATCACACAAATAGTGTAAAATTTAAAATTGGCCCGGTAAACACAAAATTTTACCTCAATTTTGGGGTAATAATGTACAATCCACGCTCCGCATGCAATTGCCATGGTAACATCATGCCCACCACCAATAATTTTGCGCCTCATCAAACAACTGACCATGATGCGTCACTTGAACATGTAAAATACTTGGGCACTCCCAAAAAGAATTTTTACAAGACCACACACAGTGTCATCGACCCTATATCTTCATGGCAGGAATCGCCATGGTAGGTTGAATCCACAGCCACGATTAGCCATTTGGTTCAAACCTTTAAAGCTCTTTAAAACTAATAATTAGTCGAGGGACTTAACTAAGGCTACTCACAAAGCCGGGTAATTGATCTTGGTTGTGCGCGAATAAGCTTGTATACCCCATTGAGGTCAATGGTCATCGACTTGTATACTGCCTACAGTGAGTGCAGCTGTACTACACGCTGTAGTCCATAGGACCAACGCAATATAAAATTTTCAGATTTTGAGTTCAAAGCGCACGGCCAATTTTCAAAGCGCATTCTAGCGACTATCATATCTGTTCAAAACGTATTTTCAAGTGTATGAGACCACATCTGGTTTCTTGAGAAAAATTCATTTGCGGGAGATATTCATCAATTTGTAACCCAGTATTCGAAGATTTTCGTCTGATATCAAAATCGTGCATAGCAATTCACGTGTATCGATCCCGTGTATTCATTTTAATGTCTCTGCTCCACCAAATAATTATTAGCCAGGCGGTGTCGGTGTGTGACCATGCATTGTGTTTTATTGAAATCCATAGTTGCTATCATTTCGACCATTGTGTGTTATGCTATCTACAGTATACAGCATTCTGACCATTGTGTTTATAGTGCTATCTATAGTAGATGGAATGACCATTGTGGTTTAGTGCTATCTACAGTAGACTAGATAATATTTTAATAGCTTGTCTATTAAATATTGTGGTTTAGTGCTATCTACAGTAGATAGCATTTGGGGTGTCTACTAAATATTGTGGTTTAAACCATGTGTGGTCATTGTGTTTTCATTTTGACCATTGTATTATAATGCTATCTACAGTCCTGTAGATAGCATTTTTGACCACTATATGGTAGTGCTATCTACTGTAGATAAAACAACAATAAAGTCAACCAGTTGTTTAGTTTGAAAATTAAGGCATCTTGAGTTAGCTTGAAATTCCCCTGGACAAGGAACTTACTGCTAATTGTATCGTTGTAATCTGTATGAAACTCGGGGAGCTGATTCTGGTTGTGATGGTTGTTTGCGGATTGTCTAGGGTGTGCTCTCTTGAAGCAGCAAAGTCAAAATGGTTTCTGGAATGATGTGGGGGCCATAGTAATCGACAACAACCTGTAAAGTGTGCTGAGACTTGTGGATCAACGTCTAGGTGTTGTGCCTGTGTGTAGCGCACTATAAATCACTGTATGTGCTTTTTAAAAATCTCAACTTACTAGCTGGCTCACACTACCCGCTGGCTCAACCAATCACCACTCTCCTTTACATTTAAGTTCTTTTGATCCATTTTTTATGCCAAATTTCATTTCATTTATTGCACATGTAATTTACAGTTCTTTACTATCTTCTCAAACTTGACAATTCTCAATCCTTTTTGACACTAAAGTCTCCAAATATTTCTCATAAACATACCATACACTACCTATTGTATTCACAATCATACCAATTACGTTTAGTACTGTAAGTTGCACACCACCAAAAGTCACCATACCTATTAAGGTAGTTACCACTCCCTTGATTACTCCAACGATACTCGTTGTTAAGGCAGAGTTCAAAGTTGTACATAGAAATATGGAATAATTTAACATCATCCCCATGCACATTACTAACACTAGTAATGAGATGAACAAAGGGTCTTTGATATATTGATAGGTTGATAAAGTTGACAGGTTAAAGGTCAAAAGTATAAAAATGAATAGAAATGGTGTGCAGATTAGGGTGTTTAGGTATAATATTCCCGTAGCTGTCATTTTGCTGTTTAGACTAAGTTTTTGAACTAATGTGAGATATGATGCTTGAGAAAGTACACTCAATATTCCTGCAACGTAGGCTGTTAGGTCGAAGGTCAGATCACCAAGTCCTGTAAATATGAAATAAATAAAAATCATTTGATGTTGTTAGTTATTTTTTTAATGTGGAGCAATTGGGTTGTGTGAATGTGACATTATTGTCAAAGGAATGTAAGCCCTATTGACAAGCCTCATCCCCCATGTCCAAATTTCTTTTAAAACTTGAGATTTTGGTATCAAAAGAAAACTTGTCTTTTTCTCATCAATTTAAGTTTAAAGCCAAAGATACGATGGTGAATTGTGGCAACCACAACTGGAAACACAATACTATCCTATGGGGATAACATGTCTATCCTATAGACATGTTTTTGCTTCGTTGAATAAGTTCATCAGGTTTGTTGATTAAATAAACAAGAGACATTTTTGTGTGACAAAACCAAGTGACAAAACCACAAGCCACTTTACGTGTGGAGCTTTACATGGGAGATATTTTCACTTGGTTTTGTCACACAAAAATGTCTCTTGTTTATGTTTTTGCTTCTTGTATAAAAATTGTAAATAGAATTGAACATGAAACGATTGGACCATGCTTCATATTTTGACTTACTAATGTTCAAAGCATTTAAACTATTTATTATATATTATTCTATTTTTTTTCAACCAAGCTTCTCATCCCTTTCATCCATTCTTTTCTTTTGCAAATTTCCTATCAGTCTTTCTTTTATCTTTTGTTTTTCAAACGGGATCTAATGAAAACATTTGCTCAAGAAAAATCATCTCAAAGCCATAATGTATGATTTCAGTCAAATTTTAATTTTGTTATCCTCTGTCAAAAATTATATATTTACATAATAATTATTAGTAACAGCTGTGGAGGTTTCCATGCATTTTTAAATCAAATTAAAATAATGAGGTAAAATTATGAAAACCACAAGCCACTTTAGTGTGGAGCTTAATTTACATGGGAGATATTATTTAATTTGGCAAATAAAACAGGGATCCCTGTTTTTTTATAAAAACTATCAATTTTACTGTATAGTACTTCAGCCCCAGTCTTTCACGTACATGCAAAAGTAGAAATTCAAGAAAAATAAAGGGTCTTGCTGTGGAGCAAATCACACATTGTGGCTTTGTGACTCCAGCGAAGGTGTAAAAACTTAAAACTGTTGATAAATTGCCTAAAAGTGAAGGATTAAAATTGTCATTTAGGTATTTTTGCTAAAGAAAACTTAGGCAAAAAACATTCCTTTGACAAAACAAAAATTAAAAAAACCCAGAAAAACAGCAGCATTGACAAAGTAGCCCCATTCAAACACATGTAGATAATAGTATATAGAAATTACAGATTCATGTAAAATGTCTCATCTTTACACTTAAAATTATTTTTACTGTATATTTATATTTTAAAAAAGAAAATGGTTGTTACTCAATGTAATTCATCCTTTTGCAGGTACATCCCTTTTTAAAGGGATTTTTATTAACACTACAGATTTTAAACCACTATTAAAGCAGGCTATGTTGGCATATATCTATGACACATAACGATCGAAGGTGCCAATTTTACTGCTAAAATCTAAATTTTGATGATTTTACAATCCTCTGGATGAGCAAATGGGCTATTCCATTTATAATCCACTCTACCCCTGCACACCGACATCGCCTGGCTAATAATTATTTGTTGCAGCAGAGACATTAAAATGAATACACGGGATCCATACACGTGAATTGCTATGCACGATTTTGATATCAGACGAAAATCTTCGGATACTGGGTTACAAAATGATGAATATCTCCGTAAATGAATTTTTCTCAAGAAACCAGATGTGGTCTCATACACTTGAAAATATGTGTTGAACAGATATTATAGTCGTTAGCGTGCGCTTTGAAAATTGGCGTGCGTGCGCTTTGAAGTCAAAATTTGACCAAAACTCTCAATTTTATATTGCGTTGGTCCTATATGGACTACAGCGCACAGCAGGCTATAGCGGCACTCACTCAAGTGGAGAGAGTATAACCATTGACCGCAATGTCGTATACAAGCTTGCTCACAGAGCGAGAAATCAATTACCCGTCTATACAGTAGCCTTAGTCAAGTCACTTCGCTAATAATATGCATCTCATAAGGTCCGAATAAAATGGTCATAGGTGGCTGTGGATTCAACCTACCATGGCGATTTTTACTATGAAGATATCGGGGCGATGTCACTGTGCCCTGTGGAAGATTTAGCTTAAGTCTGCCATTGAGGGAGTATCAGTTTTGAATAGAATAGCAAATACTCACTCCAGTTGTGGAAGATATAGGTAAAACTATCAGTGGCGGCGCTTACGGGGGGCAGGGGCTATTTAGGGGGAAAAGACACTGCACGTTGGCAAATGGAATGTTGGTTACGTGTACTTTTGCCTCAATGCCCAAGCAGGCTACATGTTGGCACTTGGTCGGGGTGTTGGGGGCTCGAGGGATGTGTTTCCCTCCAGTTGATGAGGTTTTTTGAATTACTCAATTTGGTGATACATGTTTTTAAAAATCTAAACCAGTAGCGTAAAATATTTCTCTTTGACATGGGGCCCCGGGAACATTCTACAATCTAATAACCAACTGGTGGGGCATGCTGGTACCGTATTTATCAATGCGCTCTTCCCTGGCAAATGTCCCTTTCTCTTTTTACGCCTATTAAGTTTCTTCTTGTATCATTAAACTGATTCCCAATGCGTTTGTTTGTTCTGGTTACCATGCGTAACAATAAATGAATGAAGTAATGATAACAATACTGCACTTTTCGCAAATACTTGCTTTTCGAAAGTGCAATTGTTATTAACACTACATTCGTAAATGCCAGTACTCTTTCCTGAGAAGTATTTGGTCTCAGAAAAAAGAGAAAGGCATTACGAATGGCGTGTTATTGTAATCATCGCTCCATTCGTGGAAAATAATGGAGCGCTAAAACAATAGCGCGACGTCATAGGTGTGTATTAACCTTGGTTAAGGGGTAGGGTATGAACCTTTGGACAGTATTTATTGTGGGGCATTAGAGCACATCAGGCATATCGAATTGCATTCTGAATGCGAAGAATGTCCTTCTGATATCAAATAATTTTTATTTTTTTTAAATTCGCAATGTAATACACATTTTATGGCTGATTAAAAATTGATATTTTTGATATTTAACAGTACTCGATGTAAACTTTATAAATTTGATAATGTGTACTTAAAGTGTGTGTAGGTGGGATGAAAAGCCGACGATCAATTGAAAATTTTGACCTTTCGTATTGAAGATATGGAATTTTTTCCCCAAACACCAAAATAAATTAGGTCTTTTGGGAAAAAAATCCATATCTTCAGTATGAAAGGTCAAAATTTTCAATTGATCGTCGGCTTTTCCTCCCAGCTACATACACTTTATGAATATATCATTAGATTTATAAAATTTACTTCGAGGACTGTTATATATCGAAAATGTGAAAAATATCGAATTTTAATCATTTGTCATAACATTTGTATTATATCGTGAATTTCAAAAAATGAGAATTATTTGATATCAGAAAGACATTCTTCGTATTCAGAATGCAATTCGAAATGTCTGATGTGCTCTCATGTCCCACAAAAAATACTGTCGAAACGCTCATAACGCTCATTCCAGATCCCTTAAACTAGTTTTGAATCTTAAACTTTAAACATTTAATATTATTATTTATATTGTCTGCAATTCTCATTTACAATTTTTCAAAATTTGGCGTATCAGGACGTTTTGTTGTTCCTAAGAATAATTATGGTTATCCACTTTACTCATGCGTGACTTCTAACAAAAGGCGCTGATTCCGTAGTATATCAATGCACATGCACATGCAGGTACTTCTTTTGAAAGTTCTAAACAAGGTATACGCTGGCGGGTTACGTAATAATCGGATTAACTACCATAGCAATAGGTGAAAACAATTTTTGAATATACCGCGCTGCACTGATACGTTCACGCGGTACCTCTGCATTGAACCATATCATGCTGATCACTTGCACCTGTAAAATTAGTATCTTTGAAAAGGCCAGTATTATATTCGGTCTACGATTACAGACATACACAGGTGATGAGTGTAACCTACTTGTAGTGAAGCGCGATATGTTCAAAATTGTTTTCACCTATTGCTATGGAAATTAATCCGATTAATTACGTAACTTCGCCAGCGTATAGCAGTCGCAATATAGAACACGGATAACCTCTATTGATCACATTAAGAATAATTATTGCAAATAATAAGCATATATCCCGGGGTCACTCCCATTGTGGCCTGTACACCATCCGCGATAATGAAAACGCGTAAAAGGGTCGTTTTTAGGTGGGTAGTAAGGCACGATCACGCGTGTATCGCGTTTAGGGTGTCAAAAACATGAAAAAATGGAAAAAAGGGTAGCAAAATTGCAATTTCTAAATACGCGGAAATGAAATTTAGGGTATGAAATTTGACGGTTAGGAATGAAATCCCTGTTTAGGGTGTCGTTTTAGCCAAGGGTTAAATCCTTGTTTAGGGTGATTTTCAAAAGTTGATTATCGCGGATGGTGTACAGGCCACAATGGGAGTGACCCCCCCCGGGGCATATATGTGACGTGTCATGTCAAAAGGAGACACTTTTGGGCAGGTTATCAATTTTGAGATTTTTACATTAAATAAAGAGATATTTTGCTCCACAGCGCCGTTTTCCCCAATGAAATCAGACATTCCTAAGCGAAGATATTGAGTTCGTAAGTTATGGTATTATAAAATTGAAAATTGAGATATCGGCCTTTAAAAATATTATTGACAATGTTGAGAGTAGGAATTACCTTGAAAAATGTCTCAAAAAATACAAGATGCCAGTTATATTCCGGTCTGAAACTATCAGACAATATTTTTAACATTAATAACATCACAAATTCACAACAAACCCAAATTGTGAAAAAATTACCACCGGGTAGATTTTTGGCTATTTCTCCATTTACGATTCTGCCCAAAAGTGTCTCCTTTTGACATGACACGTCACATATGCCGTAGAAGTGACGTAGTTAATCGGATTAACTACCATAGCAATAGATGAATACAATTTTGACTATACCACCTGCACTACAACGCTCACGTGGTACCGATGCATTTAACTATAGACGAATCCAAGTAGCCAAGTCATGGTCAGGATTTGGTCGGACATCTTTGGGTAGCCGCTAGCACCAACCTGGTGTCTTGAGCATCCAATTGTGCAAATAAAAGCCGCCTAACACGTGGAGAAGATGCAAGGACGAGGAGGGTTAATAGAATAATAGCTAATAATATATATAATGGAGATAATTCCGCAGGTAATCCCGTCGCATCTATTCATACATAGTCCTTTTGTTTGCAAGTACATCAATGCATAGATACCGCGTGTAGTTAATCCGATTATTATGTCACTTCAACAGCGAATAGATCATGCTGTGTGTTTTGTCGAAGGGAACTTTATTGTGTTATTCTTTTGTCTGCCTGTGTTTTCGCTGAAGGTGTAAAACGGGTGATGGAATGCAGTTTAAAATTTCCGCCAAGGCCGAATCATTTCACAATTTGAGTGCATTGTAGCCGACGGCTACCCAACTAAAGGCTGCTAGTCAGGTGTAGGAATGCGTGGATTTGGATTCGTCTGTAGATGTCAAAGAAAGACTGATCACTCGCACCTGTAAGATAGATATCTTTGAAAAGACCGGTATTGTATTCAATCTGTGTTTGCTGACATCATACACAGGTGATTATTGCAATCTGCTTGTAGTGCAGGGCGGTCTATTCAAAAATTGTATTCATCTATTGCTATGGTAGTTAATCCGATTATGACGTCACTTCTACGGGTATTAACCAAACGGTTTGTTAGTCCTCCATTCTCATTATTTTGTGATGTGACGTTTTTTCTGCCAAAAGTAAATATCTACAAAAAAGATATAGACTTTATGCATTTGACTCGGTTTTTTTTAAAGCTAGCTATAGCTCGATGAAAGTACCCACCTGGTTCACTAATACCGAGTTAATGCTTTTATGTTTTACTAAATGTTAATCAGAGAATATATTACTGTGAGTTATTTAAATAGGTATGTTTTCATTTAAAATGTAAATCCATTTAATTGACTTGTCATTATTTTCATTTAGCTACAGCTTGATGAAAGTACACACATGGTTCACTAATACCAAGTTAATGCTATTATGTTTTGCAAAATGTTAATCAGAAAATTTATTACTAGGAGTTTTTAAATAGGTAGGTTTTCGTTCAAAATGTAAATCCATTTAATTGACTAGTCATTATTTTTACTAGCTACAGCTTGATGAAAGTAGACGCCTGACTGACTAATGTCAAGTTAACAATATTATGTTTAAAAAATGTTCAAAAACTGTATTATGTTTTATGTTAATCAGAAAAGAAATTGGTTGGAAGGTGTTATTCAGAAGGGTAGGTTTTCATTTTAAATATAAATTCATTTTACCAAGCTGTAGCGTGATGAAAGGTCACGACAAAATGCAAAAACGCATACAAACTCTACAAAGGTGCCTACAATTTCTTAAAATATCGCACAGCCGCTAAAAATTATCAAAATGTGATAAGATTTCTGTAAATGTCGCAACTTTAGTGACACGCAAAGGTGCATATAAGATATCTGCATATTGTATAAAATTTGTCAAAGTGGCATAAAAGTATTATTACAAAAAATTAAACGCAATGTCTATGAACTAAATGTCCAAATAGTGCTTAACTTAATCAATAAGATGTTCAGTTCATAAACATGGTGTTAAATTGTCTACAAGCAATACACATAAAGGTTTAATACCGAAATAATTTGATGAGTTTATCATTTAGTGTTCAGGAACGTCTACAGGATAACTCAATAGAAAAGGCCATGTGGATTGGGGACTTAACTTAAAATATCGGCAGTAAACCCTGTAAACCTAAAAGCGTTCGTGAAGATTCCAAAACCATAAAGTGTCTTCTTTACAATGTTGCAAAAATCATCAAAATCACTGATCTGCTCGCCCCGAGGCTTATCTTATCCTCACGAAAGTGACCAAACAATCACGGAGTAAAGAAGGCGTCGCCAGAGGCAATATATTGCTTGAATTTTTCGCAAAATTAATGTTTGACTGATTACCACAAGCTATACCCATTTTGCAGAGGATTTTTCGTCTCGACCAGTCGTACTTTAACTTCTTTAATATCCTGGTCATTTGTCGGGTTGAAACTTGAATTGTATATAAATATTTTAAGCACGGATTTGTAATTCTCATTGCACGGATTTTTATCCTCACTGCACTGCCCCCCCTGAAATTCACTTTGCCCCCCCCCCCCTCCCCCGAAAAAAATTCCTGGCGCCGCCACTGAAAACTATACGGGGGAGTATAGGTTTCAAAATGATTAATTCTGACCAATTACATTTGAAAAACATACTCCCTCTGTGGAAGATATTTCCAAAATCTTCCACAGGGGTAGTGTGGATTTCAACTGGAATAGCCCAATCATACCCACCTGCAATGACGCAACCAACGGTGATGACCAAAACCGATGCAACCACTCCCATCCGTGGCATTCCTCTACCAAGTACTATTACAGCCAATAGAAGATTAGCAAGAGGAACACATCTCTTCAATACAGTGTACATGGGAATGGACATACCACCTAGTGCACTCAACGCGAGTCCAGCATGGATGGTGTAGAACACGGACGGTAAGGCACATAAGATGAGGTTGTCATAGGTAACATCTGGTAGGAGGAGATAACCAAGTGTCTTCAGACTTCGTAGGATGATGCTGGTGAAGATCATTTGTCCAAACAAGAGGATACTTGGATGCTGTGAATGTGATAATAAGTAATTAGAGCCGTATTGTAAAATTTTCTCAATTCCGGACCCACCAATAAAACAAGAAGATTTACCCCTTCATTTTGCATACCACTTTGTCCAATTTTTTTTCTGTACCACTTTTTGGTTCTACCTTTAAAAGCATGTAAGCTATATGCCACAACGAGAAGATTTGCCCCTTCATTTTGCATACCACTCTGTCCATTTTTTTCTCATTTCTTCACAAAATGCAAACAAACGCAAACAAAAAATGCAATGGGTGTAATCTTAGAAGCGCACCCAAATCTGAGATTTAATAATAAACCATCCATTCATACATTTTATTACTGTGGTCGAAATATTAGTCAAACATATGTGATACCCACATCACAGTACATACATCGGCATACGGGAAGGTTATAACACATCAACCAATCTGAGTCATGTTCGACAGAGTGGCTTGCATTGGCGACATAATGAGCTGGAGTATTAAATAGCAATTTTCTTTGTGTTGCTTCATCTGTTCGGGCCAAAATTAAAAGAAGATATATACATATCTGCAGTGAAATCTAACATCATTTTGTGAGAAAAATACAATTCTATTTGTTATGGAATGATACATACCAGTATGGCTTTAATAAGGTCATATTGGATATTATTTAAACAAAAATTAAACTGTATTGGGCAATTGTTTCTACTCAGTTCTGCCTGTGAATGATGGAAAAGTGTGTGTTGAAAATTGATTAATCTTAATCCTAGTATTCTCTTTTTATGACATTTTTCAGTAGATATCCACGAAAATTCCCAAAATTTCAGTTGATTCCGATTTTGTGTTTGCAAGTTATGCATGATTATGTGATTACACTGCTCCATAGCCACTGTTGTAATTTTGCTAAACGAATATCTGCAAGAAATTTTTGGTACATAAACATTATGTAGCCAGAGGTTTTCAGTAGTATAAAAATCTCAACTTTTTTGAGAAAAGTGGGGGGGGGGGGATGTGAGGCTCTGGATCACGAAATGCCATTTGAAGACTTAAATTCTTACCATGAATGATTGATAAATTAATTTAAGCTTACCTGAAAATTGTATGAAGTCAGAATTGTTTTGTTGAGAAATGCCATGGACCCTGAGCAGAATCCATAGAAAATGGCTGAACTAACACTCATTTTAATATATTTTAATAATGCACAATGTAGTAGTGTAGTGCCGCGTCCATAAATACCGTTTATTTTTAATTTAATGCATCATCTGTGATCAGATTTAGTTCGGTGCCTGGTTTCGTGTTTGTTTTGTTTTCCTACGGGCTGCGAAGGGCGGTCAAGCTTCGTGTACACATGCGCAGTGATGAATGAGTGGTAAATTTGGTTGCTGCAAATATATTCCTGATTTTGATTAAAAATTACATGAGTTTCACTTCATGATTTTATCATTTAAACATACATATTTTACAGTTAGATCGAAATTTTGGTGTGATTATAGTATACTAGTATTCCTGCCAATACCAGTAGAGCTTAACTGTCATTCATTATTTTCCCCGCACTCAGCAGCAAGAAGAAGTTTAGAATTAGAAGGTAAGCTTAGCTTAAAGTTTAAAACTTAAAAAGTTGAATAATTTATTTAACAGGCTCCCGCATTGCGTGTCATTTTGAGTTCCAGCACAGTCATTGTAGTCACCAGCCGGTGTTCGAATTTAGGAAAAATAAATGGTTGTCCCACGGACAACCAGATTACAATTTCTGGTTGTCCGTCTAAGTTTTTGGTTGTCCGTAGGCCTACAAATGTGACTTTTGGCTAGATTTATGGTTGTCCGGCGGACAACCGAATCAGTATTTTTGGTTGTCCAGCGACTTTTTTAGTTGTCCCGGACAACCGGACAACCAAAATTTCGAACGCTGTCACCAGCACAGTCAGTAAATACAAGCTTTGGTTTAACTGACTGTGCTGCTCAATGTGACAAAAACAAGGGAACTAAAATTAGAAAAAAAATGTGACAAGACTAGTCGGGTGCATGCTATCGATTTGGATGGGATGAGAGCGTACTTCTGACTGATGTTAACCCTAGGCACTTCCATTTTATATGTCGTATGCATTGTTAATTCCACTGCCTTTATCCTGCTCATTGCTTATCTGTGTGTTCATATCAGATTTTAATGGTAAAAAATTAATCTTACAAATGTATGATTTACAGTCATTAGAGCCAAGATTTCTTATGCAGATTAGTCAATTGCACTGTACATATTGAAACACCACGGCACAGTCCTGCATTTTCAATTATTGGAACAAGACCTGACATGATTCTGACCAGGAGGGTGAAAGTGCATAGGAACAATGCCGGAAACTACGTCACGCTATTGTTCGACTTAGACTACATATTTTTTAACGCATGCGTGTTCGTCAATACAGCTTTTAGTCTCCTCCACCTTCGCAACACGGTACGTGGAGTGTCTGGAATCACACTGACGGCAGAGGAGAATACTAGCTGGTCAGAGAGTTTAATTTTTACAAGCATATAATACCTGAACAATCACCGTCATTTGATCGATTTACTACAAAATATATTGTATATTCAGAATATACCTAATTTTAATATTGTAAACCTGTTAACTTGTATATATATGCGTACTAAAGTATAAGGACACGTGAATAAAATCACGTCGAAGACAAAATGGCCGCTAATCCGCCTATTGTCTAGACCTAGGATACATATTTCAACAGAGGGCAGCAGTCTAGGATGCCTATCCCTTTGTCTATTATTCCTGTTCTGACCTTTTTACATGTACATACCAATACTAGATCTTCAAGGGTTAACAGCACATCTGGATTTATTCATAAGCTCAGCATTTTATGGCATAACTTGTAAGTATCCATGATAATAAAAGTGTCCAACTCGCCAAGGTCCTGACCATCTAGGCCTACTAAAAATAAAATTTGGTTTCCGGTAACCCGCCCGTCCCTCTTTTTTGGTGCCAAAAAAAAAAATTTTATGCCACTTTTGGAAAAATAAAATTTTTCAAGAGTCGTCGTGTCGAAATTCTGACATGAAGTTGTTGGAAATCACATATATTTTATTTTTCCCCCGACTTTCTGCCATTCAATGATTAAAGAAATACAGTTGAATTGATAGATAATATTTTAATATCGCGATATAGGCCAATGCACAACTTTTTTTATTTTATGAAAACAGCGTGCAGCAGGACTCGTAATATTAAGTAGGCCTACAACTATTGAAAACCACTGAACTATTTTGTCTGTGAAAAAATTAAAGCACCAAACATCCGCACAAACCCAACCAAATAGTAGCATAAAACCCGCAAAAAATTTAATAAAAATGGTAATAGTAAAACTAATTCCCATAAAGCTCATATTAAAAAGAGCAAGTAATAAAAAAGTTAAAATGCTAAAAATGATGTAGGCCGAAAAATTGTGTAATCTTCCTTGTCCTAGACACTCAACGATAAACCCCTATCAAGTATGAATAAAAGACTGTTCATTGTCCAAATATTTCAATTTATAAACGTTGAGGAAGTTGTGCATTTTGTTAGCACCGAAATAACAAAAATTAAAATAACTAACCTGGCAGATTTCAGGATTAAGCAACATTTATTTTCCATGCCTGCATATTATCCCGTCAAGAAACTCAACCCTAGGCCTACATTTTTCAACATGTAAATATAATTCCATAGTGATAAATAGTGAACGTTGCATTGGAGATGAGGATGCTTGGATGATACAGATATTAATCACATGTTAATTGGGGGTATGGGGATGTCCCAGTTTGTTTTACAAGGGCAATTATTATTTGGCCAAAACTCAGGGTGTATCTTGACCCGAGACAAAACAAGTTTGTATTGGCTAATGGGTCAAGGTCATCCAGGGGTCATCTGAGGTCAAATTAGTAAAAACTATCATATGGGCATGAAATGATAGGTGTAGATTCAACATTTAGAGCCAAATTTGTGGAGGGTAATTTTGGGGTCACCAAAGGTCAAATTAGTAAAAACTGACATATGGGCATGGAACTTGGTTAGTACAGTCAACATTTAGACCCAAATTTTTGAAGGTCATTTTGGGGTCACCAGAGGTCATCTGAGGTCAAATAAGTAAAAACTGTCATATGGGCATGAAACTTAAATACAGTCAACATTTAGAGCCAAATTTTTTGAAGGTCATTTCGGGGTCATCAGAGGTCATCTGAGGTCAAATAAGTTAAAACTCATGTGGACATGAAACTTGGTTAGTACAGTCAACATTTAGAGCCAAATTTTTTGAAGGTCATTTGGGGTCACCAGAGGTCATCTGAGGTCAAATTAGTTAAAACTGTCATATGGACTTGAAACTTGGTTAGTACAGTCAACATTTAGAGCCAAATTTTTTGAAGGTCATTTTGGGGTCACCAGAGGTCATCTGAGGTCAAATAAGTTAAAACTGTCATATGGACTTGAAACTTGGTTAGTACAGTCAACATTTAGAGCCAAATTTTTTGAAGGTCATTTTGGGGTCACCAGAGGTCAAATTAGTACAAACTGTCATATGGGCATAAAACTTGGTGGATACAGTCACCATTTAGAGCCATATTTTGGTAAGGTCATTTGGGGGTCATCAGGGGTCACCTGAGGTCAAATTAGTAAAATGTTGTATTGGCATGAAACCTCTGTCGAGATTTGATCCTCAAGTCAGGTAAACATAAAAAATTGGTTTGATTTACACTTGGATTTCACATTCAAGTCATCAACTGGTTACAAGTTAATATATTGGACTATTTTTGGATCCCAAAAGTTTGGTTATGGACCCCTAATTTTTTGGATTTAAGATAAGAGGGTCCATTTGGACTCCTTACTTTTTCTATACCCCTGATTATGGTCATTTCAAAATATTATTTTCACCAGAACAGTGAATGACAGAGGGTAGCTAAATGATATTGGACAGTACGGCACACTTGTGAAGTATGAGAAGAGCTTTTGCAATTGAGACCCTGAGTCATACTGTTTTTCTGTTGGCTAGCCTTCAAGTGTTAAATTCGATCGAAATTTCAGTATGTGCAAATAAAAATTTTTTATAAAATAAAATTTTTTTCCTTCCTTCCGTCCCAATTTTTTCAGAGCATGTTACCGGAAACATCATTTTATTTTTGTTTGGCCCTAAAAGAACATTGTGATATCTAAGGACAAGGTTACCTGCCCAAATCCATAAACATTTTGTAATAATTGGTATCTAGTTCCTGCACAAACCTGCCAGTTGACCAGGCCAACACTTTTGTACCTTTAAATAGAATTGTTTTGTTATCGTCTCTCTTTGACTTCATATATTTTCAGGGAGACACAATGGCTGCATTGAGGCAGGACGTAATTGTCAGTTTTGGAATTCCGCTATTGGATATGTCAGCAACAGTTGATACACAGTTCTTAAATAAGTAAGTTTCAACACTTGAGGGCGTAACCACTATCCAGCTGGTCATTCCAGGGTTGCTTGAGAAGTCGAGCCACAAATTTGCTCACCGACAAGCTTCACATTCGAGGCTAGAGACTGTTACATTTGAAATCTAGCAGTGTTCGATTTAGAGGTGTTTTACATGCACAAATGCATGTAACTTTAGCTCTGTGCATGTAGAATATGTGCATGCAAAATTTTGTGTTATTCAGCCCGTTTTGAAGAAAAAATCAGAGTTGTGCATGTAAATTTTATTTTCTAAATCGAACCCTGAAATCTAGTCAGATTCGTTGAAGCACAACACCGTGTAATGGAAGTTCAGAAGTAAACACAGCTGATCACGACATGCGATTACATAAAAAATGTTGTTTTTTTGCACTTCATCCAAATTTTGGACTGTTCAGAATTTTGGAAATGTAATTATCTTTATTCAAAAGATATTGACTCATGAAAATTACTTTCATCCAAATTTCAACATTAACAGAATCAATAACATCTGTTGCAAAAAATGTCAATGACTGAAAAAGATAGCAAACATACTCTAGCATCGAATGCATGGGGTGGGTAATAGGGGAAACGAAATCAAACAAGGGCTGATTAATTACAGCATGTCAGTGGTAGTTTTTGTTTTCTCTTGCTTGATTTTACTGGAAAATATAGGTTGCATATTATGCCCAGTTCCAGGAACGCAAACTCAGCTAGTAGTACATATTACCATCAGATGATGTGAAAGACTGCTATGCTGAATTTCAGTTATTGGAACTGAGGTATGCCCCCCCCCATATGGACCAGGATCAACTGCCTTTGTCATCGCATCATGCCTAATTGAATACCTGAGTGGAAGAAGGGCCCAACTCCATCCAAACTGTTTTTGAGATATTAGGAAAAAACTAAATATTTTGAAAAGTTTTATAGGCAGAATGTTTTCCTCTTCAGGGGACCTTTAATACATGAATATACAATATTTCATATATTCAAAATTAAATATGATGTTTCCATGGCAACGGTACAGGTCTTAATCTGAACTGGAGTTGGGCCCTTCTTCCACTAATATACTGCAAGTGCCAGTTCCGTAAGCAGATGTGTTATAAATAGCTACAGAAATTTGGCAATTATCCATTAATTGCACAAGTAGAAGCATGTCAAGAAAGTTTATTGTAGTGAAAAGCAGATTTCATGGATGAACAAAATTCCTCTTTAACCCAATATTTGTGGAAAAAGGGCCCAACTCCACGGAGTTGGGCCTTTCTTCCATGAAAACCATGATTAAGTGTACTTGAAAGACTATTTTGGAGAGTTGATTTTGGCTCATCTTTCACACACAAGGAAGAACAATCTGTTGGCAATAATATGCTGGGTCTAACTCATTTTTGTACAAAATTGGAGTTGGGCCCTTCTTCCACTCAGGTATTCAATTATATGATACAAATTGAACCAAGTGTAGGGCCTACTGTATACATGTAGTGACATGAGAGGTTAAGTAGGTTTAATATGTGACACAATCTGGTCCACTTGAAAAATATGGAGTAAAAAAAAACAATAAAATAAAATACATAAGGAAATAGACATCACAAAACTTCAGAACTATAGAACCAAGTTTTCAGCATCTGATAATTAAATGTTTGTATGATAAAAGTTATAGTAACACCATTTTCAAAAACGCCTCCTTTGGCCTCCATGAATTCGGATCTCATACTGTACATAGTAGGCAACATTTGACATGTCATATCTGGCATTCTAATTTACTGTTTTTCCCAGGTACAAGTTGGGTGCCAATGACTCTGTCCAAGCCAACAAGTTTCAAAGTGCCTTGTATGATGACGCAGTTAACACTTATGAAGTAACATATGTAGCAGGTGGAGCAGCACAGAATACTATAAGGGTTGCACAGGTAACTTAATCATTTTGTTTGTTTGTTTGTTGTTATGTTATACTTTCCACATGTGACCCTTTCCAAGAAAACAATGAGCATGTCGAATTTGGACTTTTTTTGGATTTTGATATCTAGCAGTAAAGAGCAGGTAGAAGTCAGGGCCCAATTTGCAAAACTAGGTGGACATACGACAGTCATATGCAAAGGTAGCGCTAAGTTGCTTTTTGGGGTCCCGGACCCACCAAAATAGAGTTCGGACCCCATGTTTTAAAAATTTTCTGCAAGTTCAGGGGTCCCTGCAGACCCCCCAGTTTTTCAATCTAGCGCTATTGCAGACATATACTATTTATGCTGCATTTGTGCAACTCGGACTCACCAAACTCTACTCGGGACCCCCTACTTTTAATTTTCTGCAAGTTCGGGGGTCCCTGCGGACACTGGAGTGTTTAGTTCTAGTGCTACCACTGGTCATATGTCATGCATGAATAGACTATTAAAGCTGCACACACATGCGGAAATAAGAGTATAGAGTATAAACTGACCATTAGATACCAATTGTAGTAAATTGATGGCATATTGGGAAATATTGAGAAAGTCATCTTGTATTTGCAAGACTATCCATGCGTTCAGGGTGAAATAAACCTACTCATGTTACCGTCTGGCCATTATCTGGCTTGATGTCAGATCTTTTCCAGAGAAAGATGACATTCCAATCATCCCTTTAATCTTATTTTTACACATGTATGTTTGCAAACAAAATCATAAAATTTTGCCAAATTTTCTCGCTTTTGGTGATATTTTGGGTCATTTTAGCCCAAAACAAAAAATTACGGTGTGACTGACCCTACTTAAACTGTCCATCCGCCCATAAAACAGGGTTGGATTTTTGCATCACCTAAATTTAGCATTTTTTTTTATTAACTTCATCAAAGTTTTATTCTCTTTATTAAAAACAGTGGCTTCTAGGAGCACCAAAAGCTACTACCTTGTTTGGTTGCATTGGGAAGGATAAGTTTGGAGATATACTACAAGGAAAAGCTGAGCAAGAAGGTGTATGTGTATGCTATGAGAGGCATAAAGAATTAGCTACTGGAAGGTGTGCTGTCCTTATAACTGATAATAATAGGTAAGACTGACTGGCCTACCTGGCTTTATCCTTTGTGTGTAGATGAGTTGACCTCAATGTTTATCAACAAATGCAAGGGACTGGTATGTCGATATGCTTGAGTGAACCCCATGCAACCACTACACCTTTCAATAGCCTTATTGTGATGTGACGGGAGTTTTAAAAACACGAGCCCTGACCAAAATATGATGCGCACGCATACTGCCAGGCAAAAGACAATGGAAATTGTGATGATGCGTGCTCATACTATCAGGCATTGACGTCAGAAGTCAACTCATCTATAAACTGCATGGAATTAGTCTACAGAAATCTTCTGCTGAAGGATTTTACAGCTTTATTCAGTGAGACAGAGTCTTTACACTAGTCTAACTCCACTAGCCTTGAGCAGAGGATCACATTATGTGACTCACAAAGAATGTCCCCTCATCTCTGTTCATGGTGTTTTTTCCTCTTACGGATCATGAGTCTTTGTTCCATCTTGCCTTGTTGTCATTTTCCTCTGTCTTCCTATAGGATTGATGAACTGTCTCAGTCGATTATGTGGCTTGCCCTTTCCACATGATCTGTGATAGCAGGTTTATTTATCTCAGTGAGTGATTCCTTTCTTTTGGAGCAGGTGTATTCAAGTTTTTTTAGAAACCAGAAACCTTTTAGAAAGCCAGAAGTAATTTAAAGGCCCATCCAGTTGACCAGGCAAACTTTCAAGGGCAACCCAATTAAGTAGGCTTAATCAAGTCAATGTTCATTTATTGTTCACCTCTATATACTAACAAACTTTACAGCTCCTAACTTAATATGTTTTCCAGATATTTGGAGCAGCCTTTAAGCTGTCAGCACAAACAAAAGGTTTATCTTTGGTCATGACAAAGAACCCTGAAGAGTGAATAACTGGTTAATAATAGACCAGATGAACCTCGTCAATCACTGAAAAAAACTTTCTCTGTTTACATAAATGTACAGGTGTTTGTGTGCGGAGTTTGCAGCAGCCAAAGCTTACTCAATGAATCATCTCCAGCAGCCAGAGAACTGGCAACATATCGTACAGGCACAAATTCTTTATGTAACAGTAGGTATCATATTTTCACGTTTTCATTTGTAAATGTTTCATTACCTGCCTAGGTTAAAAAAGGTAATGTACAAAAATTTGACAAAAATGCTGGTAAACCATTTTTCACCCTGGGTGCAGAGTTAAATCACTTACGTTTGCTCAAAGCGATGGCATACACACACGCAGGCAAAAAGACACAGCATAGATGTGCGAGCGAAACAGCTGCCTAAACACATTGATGTCACAGCGCCACATCAGGCTGAAAAATGGTATAGAGGATATGTGGTGGAGTTGTAGAGCAAAGGACTCGGTGTAATTATAAGATTGCGAGTTTGAGCCCATCATGATGTCTTGAATATTTTTTGAGGAAGATATCATACCTTAATTGGTTCCTCTCTACACATGATTACAAATGAGTAGTACCCACATGGGTACTGACTGGTGCTTGGATAAAAAGCCAAAATTGACATGAAAATGAAAATTGTGGGGCATATATGAAGCAAGCTGAAATAAGGTGTCTTTGGCAGACCAGAAGCCTGTAAATAAAGGGCCATCTATTAACTTAACATACCTATAAAGACTTCGATGAGTGCACCTCTTTCACTTTGTTATTTTGCTATAAAATTCCAAACATTTACCAAAAAATAATTCTCTCTTTCTTCTACAGGGGTATTTTCTCCATTCATCGCCAGATTGTGGCAAACTTTTAGCTGGAAGTTCAGGAAATAAAGAAGGAAAGAAATTTTGCTTCAATTTATCAGCTCCATACATATGTCTTGAAGCAATGGACAGAATCAAGGAGATTTTTCCATATATTGATATTTTATTTGGAAATGAAGAAGTGAGTATAATTATCAAATTATCCATTCTATATCCTGCAGGGATGTTTTATTTTAACATTCAAGTGTATCATTCACTAATTATCATGACCAGCAACCCTGCCTCATCAGAGCATAATTTATTAAATTTAAGCAAATGTAAAAAGCAAAGATTCCAGTTTTCCGGTTGAATTCAAGCTGTTTTTTGAAGTCCAAATTGATGTCCAAATCGATTATTGCTTTTTGGGACTTCTGCCCTCCCCTTCCCAAACAGAAAATAAATACATGTTATTTTAGGCTGGTTTGTAAATAAGTTTTAGGCTTTTGAGTGGTACTGCATCTCTGAGTATGCAGGGTGCACACCAGTAAATAGCCTCCAATGACTTTTTGTACAAACAGGGTCCAGAAAACATCAGTTCTTCAAAACTTACACTTTCTGGAAGTTGAAGGTCAGTTAAAGACAGGCAGCTCAGTGTAACACATTTTGGAAGTTTAGCCAAATCTTCATAAAAAGTCAAATCCTGCTAATTTTTTCATGTACAATCTATTTCCCAGGCCTAAATGAGGAATAGATACGAACCAGGGCCTAATAGTTGTGTTTTAAGCCTTTTCTAATGTATTGCATTAAGTCTTTCTCACTTTTCGAAACAATGATTTTTCTTCCAAGGATATAGGAGATTTGAATTTACTGGTGTGCACTCTGTAAGGCCACATTTGTTGTGTTTATGATATTAATTTTCTTTTTTGTTTTGTTTCCAGGAAGTAAAAGCACTAGAGAAAGAACTACAGCTAAAGGTAACACATGCAGTTTGATGATCTATTCCAGTTAATACACCTCTATTTGTGGAAGATATGACCTTAAGGGGGTACTACACCCCTGCCCAATTTTGTGCCTATTTTAGTATTTTTCTCAAAAATTATAGCGCATTGGGGACAAGTAAGATATGTATATTATAGGGGCAAGGACTACAACTACTGCAATGGAAATTTTATTTCAGCACAGACAACAGTTGTGGAGTCAGTCAAAAATGAGGGAAACCCAATATTTGATCAATAAATCAATAACTACTTGCTTTGAGTTGCAGAATTTTCATTACAGTAGTTGTAATCCTTGCCCCTATAATATACATATCTTACTTGTCACCAATGTGCTATAATTTTTGAGACAAATGCAAAAATAGGCACAAAATTGGCCAGGGGTGTAGTACCCCCTTAATCTCCCAAACAGGGAGTGTGAATTTCAAATGGAGTTACCTGAATGTGTGACTCCATACCTCCTGTGGCATGTCTTTTATAGTGGGTGTATGGATTTCAACTGGAATAGCATAATACATGTACTTGATAATAATATGTGACATATCAAGGGGAGTGAGTTGGGTGTCGCTAATATTTTTTTTGAGATATTGGCAAAAACAGTGTACAAATTCTTTTGTTTTATGTTGTTTTCAGCCTTTAATAAATTACTCATAACTCAGTAACCAGATGTCTGATTTTGATGAAGTTTGCATCAAAATGTAGTATTCGTAAACTGCCAGAAAATGATGTAATGAACTTATTATTGGAAATTGCTGATATGTGACTAATTCCCCTTGATCATGTCAAATATATGTTAATTAAAAGTAATATTGATGTGACTGTGCTGAATTTGCTTCCTTGCTCACTTGCTTGAGGGGTGTTCTCAAACCACAATGGCACACCGTCCATATATAGCTCCTGTACATGTCCTATGGCTGTTCCCAAATCTATAATCCAGTGTCCTGTTTGAGTACGTCAGAGGGGTAGCATCCAAAAATATAAACCAAGCTATTGTTACATTTCTTTAATCAATCAATCAATTTGATTTCCTTTTCCCCTGTTGCATTATTTTCAGAATGATTGTAATACTACTCAGGAAATAGTCTTTCAAGTTGGTCAATTACTTGAGAAGCAAAGGGGTAAACCGTGTACTGTAGTAATCACACAAGGCAATAAATCAACTGTGGTATATCATGGTGAGTATTATCATATTAAAGAGATTGATCAGTTAATCAGGAAATTGATTGATTGGTTGATTGATTGATTGATTGATTGATTGATTGATTGATTGATTGATTGATTGATTGATTGATTGATCTAATGGCAAGTGGATGAGTGAGAAAGTAAGGAGACTGAACACATGAACTCACTCTTACAGGGAATGAAGGAGTGATTTCGTGGATACAATATACATATACATATACATATACATTTAATTCTTATAAGGCGCAATATCCAGTATGATCAAGGCGCCATACAAAATACAACAAATAATACCACATGAAATATAATACAAAGCAAAAATACAAATTCAGATTAAAACAAATGAGTTTTCAGGAGTTTTTTGAAAACTGCAATTGAACCGGCATTTCTTACATGCTGCGGAAGTGAGTTCCAAAGTGATGGGCCTGCAACAGAGAAGGCTTGTTCACCTATACATTTCTTACTAAATGGTATTGCAAGAAGAGTCTTGTCTGTTGCAGACAAATATAGTAAAAAAGAAGTTAGTGATGGGTTAAGGGAATGATTGTTTGAGTTACTGAGTTAGCATGGTTAGTGATTGAGATAGTGGGTGAGTTTGCTAGTGATTGATTGAAGGTGTGAGTTAATGATTGAGTGAGCAAGTGGATACATGGGTGCATGAGAAAGTGAGTTAGTGATTGATTCAGAAAAAAAGGTAAGACTGTTTGAGTCATCAGATTTATTAAGTGAGCAAGTTAGTGAATGAGTTAGAAATTGATTAAGTGATTGATTGAAGAAGCAAGTGAGTGAATGAACAAGTTATTGGTTCATTGAAAAAGGTGGGTGTGGGATGAAAGGCAAGTGAGTTAGGGATTGAGTGAGTTAATGGGTCATAAGCAAGTGACTTACTGATTCATGATTGAGTGATTGATTGATTGATTGGATTCATATATATTGTATTGATTAATTCACTTATTCTCTCAGTCTCACTCAATCGATGGGTTTAAGCGCACAGCGGCCTTCGCCATCGGGCCAAAGTGTTTTTAAAATGCGTTAAAACAACTTGGTTTTAATGCTAATTATTGCATGTTCTAGGGAAGTCTGATTATCTTTATAAAATAGCCGAGTGGGCGGGTTTTCGCTGAAATATTTTTTGCATAAAAACTGAAGCATTCTATGTATAAAGGAATATATGAATATTAACTGCACGATTTGTGATATCCAATTGTGGTACAGTTGGTGTTGTTTAGGAGGGGGAGAATTTTCTTTCAATTTGATATACGTCAAAATATTTTTTGAATTTACTGAAAATGAATGCTCAAAAAATGACTCATGATGAAAAATCTATGTAATTTTTACATAGAACCCCGATAAAGATGACTGTATCGTTTTTATGGTAATCTAATTTTTCATTTTCTAAAAACATCTTGGGGGTTCTATGTGAAAATCTTGAATAAACTGGGGGAAACCCAACGTCTATACTCTGGAGACTATAGGCCTACAAGAAAATGGCAGACTCCCTATACATTGCACGATGCAGTCAAAATCGATATTATGTATTGTGCGCAGCACAATACACGTATTGTTGTATTTCTATTCTATACCCGAGAAATGTTGGAGTTAACCTATATGTGACCGTACACGGCGAATGAGCCGTAAATTCCTCCCTGGTCAATTTTGTTTTATTTCGTGTTTAAAAAATAAACATCATAAACTTAAAAATGGTATATCATTTGACTTCAAACGATATCCAGAAGCGGGGTTATGGTTTGTTAAACTTTGCTCCTTCAACAATATTATAGCTTTTTTCGTTTCTATGTGTACCGGGTATCTCTTTTTCCACATTGTTGGCAATAAATATCAAACAGTCATAATTGGCGGTCATTTCAAATCATCCCCAAGTCAACGAGGCTTAAGAAAGTTCTCTCATTGTTAATTGTTGGTTATGCATACCTGTACAAAATACAATGCCTGGTAACCCACCACTTGAACAGGATTTAGCAATATAAGCAAACAAAGACCAGAGCTATTAAAAGTTCTATAGCCATCTAAAGTAGAAGCTTATTATCCACTTCAACAATAGGATTATTGATTAGTATTTGGCTATCGAAATGAGACGGATGTCGGGCCAGCTTAAGTTACCGATGAATATGACCTTCGTACACATTTTACACCGTAACTCAGAATACAATTTAGGGAATTTACGGCTCGTTTGTGCTGCCGGGTCACATATGTTTAAAATTCAATCTGGTTACCAGCAACTCATGTGGTCCAATGGATTAGCGTGCTGGACTGGGAGATTCTGTATGCAGCTGCGGCGTGGGTTTGAGGCCCACCTCTGCCAAACTGAAATTCACTTTTTTTTAAAATTTCATATATGGGACTGGGCGAATTTATGTATGGCGAATGCCACTGTGGTTTAAGCATTAGTGATTTGGTGGTTGAATAGTAAGTTAACAGCCTGCCTGATTAATTAGATAACGATTGACTTATCACAATCAATTTTATAATTCTCTTTCATATAATACCTTTCAGATTCAAAACTCACTGAGTACCCAGTAGTTGCAGTCCCTCCGGCTTGTATAGTGGATACATGTGGGGCTGGTGATGCATTTGTTGGAGGTTAGTATATATAAGAATGTTAGTATGAAATTGTCATATTGAGCTAATAATTGGGATAGTTGATTTGTTTCATTCAGCTATACTTTTTGTTAACTATGTTTTCATGTATACTTGTATTCTTGTTTGTATATGTATCTGGGTTTATTTTTTGCGCCTCGGATTAGATTTAATTTTCTAGATAAATGGCGCATTGTAAATGCTTATTTATTATTATTATATTATAAGTACAAAATGTGTCTTGTGCCATTTTTTTTTTGGGGGGGGGCTTTGGGGGCGCAATCCCCCGCGATAAAAGCAGGGAATGGAAATAGCCTTTCATGTTTGTGTTTTGAATGATGATATATACTTTGTAATGCATATTGCAATCCACATTCTTGTGCAAAAATTTTGTGTTTTCTTGGGTGCATAGGGTGCCGTGGTTCGAAGAGTCACGTAAAATGGTGGTCCCATGTACCAGAAGAGCAATATCTGGACATGTAAAAGTTGCAGGCCTTTTCGTAAAGAGCAGGGTATCAGCCCGGGCCTGTTGTCTGTTACACTCAGCATTGAGGTCAACTTGCGTTGCCTTTTGGGGCTTGGCAGCATATTGACCCATGGCACGCTTTGAGGAATCTGAGTATGCAGAAAGCGTGGATAAGTGCTGTTTTATTAATTTATTTTTTTTGCATTTTCTCAAAATAGGATTCTTGGCCAAGTTGGCATGTGGTGCAGACATCCCAGAATGCATCAGGTGTGGCCATTATGCAGCCGGCAAGATGATACAGTGTCAAGGTATACAGATACCAAAGGAAAAGGCTGACTTCTGGACTTGAGGTAACAATATACCAGAATGCATTGCTGCCAACAACAGGAAGCTAGACAAAAGTTGAGATATTAAAATAACTTTTGAACTGTAGTAAATGGTATGCCTTATATGGCCACTGATTATATAAGACCAGGGTTCAGTGCCAAGGTAGATACAGACTTCAAAGAAAAATGCTGATTTCTGGATATGAGGTAACAATATACCATAATGCAGTGCAGCGAACAGAAAGCAGGACTGAAATCAAGAAATGACAAAGCTAACTTTTGAGCTATAGTAAATGGAGCCAAGGTATTCGCTGTCAAAGTGACATTAAAATCGGATTAACTACCATAGCAATGGATGAATAGAATTTGTAACTATATCGCCCTGCATTACAACGTTCACACAGTACCTATGCATTGATCCATATCATTCTGATCACTTACACCTGTAAGATAAGTATCTTCGAAAAGATTGGTATTATATTCAATCTATGATTGCAGATATACACAGGTGATGAGTGCAACCTGCTTGTAGTGCAGGGCGATATACCGTAGTCAAAATTGTATTCATCCATTACTATGGTAGTTAGTCCGATTTATTACATCACCTTGACAGCGAATTTGGATGCCAGATGAAAATTAGGCAAATTTCTGGAGGTTTAACAATATATCATAGTTCATTGGAGCCAGAATGAACTTGTGAAATTAAAAAGCTAATTTTTTAGCTGTAGTAAGGGCTGTGCAATAATTATGAGTCCCCCCTGGGGGAAAATTTCTGAACAGCCAACCAAAAATTGCTTGCCCCCCCCCCCCTCCTCTTGGCCTGCCAAAAATTGCTTGCCGCCCAAAAATTGCTTGCCGCCCCCCCTCTCGGCCCGCCAAAAAACCTTTAAATGGTCTAGATATATGATGCGAGCAGGAAAATTTGCATATTAAAGCGTTTCTGTACTGTTCACCTAAGCCTTTTTAGAGTGTTTTATTTAAAAGGTGCCCCATGAATGTGTGCCAAAAATTGCTTGACCTCCCTCCCCTCTTGGCTTGCAAAAAATTGCTTGCCCCCCCCCCTTTTTTTCGGCTTGCCAAAAATTTCTTGCCCCCCAATTTTACCCTCCCCAGGCCTACTGTGATCATGGATCAGTGCCAAGGTATACAGATACCAAAGGAAAAATGATGATTTCTGTACTTGAGGTAACAATAGACCAGAATGCATTGCTAACAGCAGGAAGCTAAAATGAACTATCATGGCAAAGCTAACTTTTGGAGTGTAGATCCATTT
Organism: Amphiura filiformis; assembly: GCF_039555335.1. Lineage (NCBI taxonomy): Eukaryota > Metazoa > Echinodermata > Ophiuroidea > Amphilepidida > Amphiuridae > Amphiura > Amphiura filiformis. Next base: position 41,524,870 of record NC_092641.1, read on the forward strand.
ACATTACCACTGTAATGAGTCATTACATTGGACTGGTATACAGATACTAGAAGAAAAGTACATACCGTAAAACCCCGTCTACAAGCATATATAGTGTTTTGCTTAATTAATTCGAAGCAAGCATTAATATACCAATACAATTGATCGGTCTTAAAATAATACTTGTTTGCATATGCTTGGATCTGTAATTTATTTGCTCAAACTCCATAATGGCGACTGGATTAATGTAGCTTTCATCAGAAGCACACTATATGCTTGTAGACGGGGTTTTACGGTATTTTGGACCACAGTGTAGCAAATTGGTGCATATTGGTGGATCCAGGATTTGAAAATGAACATGACTGGGATGGGTGCTGGTTTTGATATGGATGTACACATATCTAAAATATAACAGACAGCAGTCAGTATCCAGAGATGGGCATGATGTCTCACAGGAAAACCTTCCGTCCCCCTTGGCTATGCAACTGTTCACTGGAGACCCACAGAGGACATTGCATTTCTTCCTGAGAAATCAAAAGGAGCTGGTTTAAAAAGGCCAAGTGAAAAAATTATGTTTTGCATCCCAGCCCGCTTCCTTTTTTAGGGATTTTGATTTTTTTTCCCTTTTTTATTTCAGGTGTAAACTTTTCTTTATGAAAATGTTTCTGAAGTTTTCATATTGACATTGGCAATATATTTGCTTCTATCCAATAAGCCTTTTGCAAGTATCAATACTGTCAAGGTTCGCCTAATGGTGCACCTGGGCTCCTTTGCCTTGGGGTAAATTTCATGTACAAATAAAGAGTTCCCTCCTCTGAAAATCCCAACAAGAATTAAGGGTATCTGCCCTTATTTGCAGGTGGAATTTCTTATCATTATGGGAGGGTACTTTTAGTTTGTGCCTAAATCCAAGTTATGTCAAGGGAGCCCATAGCGCCATTAGGCGACTCTTTCGGGTATTACAGGTGTGGTGTTAATTAACCCATCAGAAACATATAAAATGATTTTACAAAAGCTTCTGCCTCTTACAGTTACACAACTGATAACAATATAATGGGGATTTTTTTTTACTTTGCCTGTTACAACCCAATCTATAGGAGCTTATAGGGTATCACTTTTGGTAGGGAAAATTTGTGTGGACTTTGTAGTCTCATTAATTTAGACAATAATGTGAAATAATTACAACAAAAAGATTTTTGTTTCCAAGTATCACTAAAACCCTGGTGACTAATATATCAAAAATGGAGAAAAAAGGAAAGTTTGGGGGGAATTGCTCATTTCAAGAAAACTAAGATTACCGCTTAATCACGCAACATGTAGTTATAAAATTTCAAAGTCGGTCATATTTTACCTTACAACTCAAGAAATGTATGTCAGAAATGGGTCAAACTATACTTTTTCTGAATCCTTATGAGAGGAATACATTGATATATGGATTTTAACCTTGAAAGTTGACCCCTGCGTAAGGTAATAACAATTATTTTGTTAATTTGCTTGTTCAGTTGTTTGGTTTTGAAAGGAAATGTGTAAATTTTTGTGTTTTAATACAGTCTATAATCTGTGGTTTCACTACCTGAAGAGAATTGATCAAAAATTGAATTCCCTCCTGAGGTTTGTATCTGTCAATGAGTTGACCAGATCACAAGGATGTCATTAGGCCTATAGCTAGAGACAGTAAACACAAATGGGTCAATGAGTTGAATAAAAATGACCTTGTGTGGTATATGGTTCCCAGGAAGTGAGTTTTGCCTGGGGCAATTTGTGGTTAAATGTTGATCCCTCACTACAAGAGTTATTACCATCGATTTGGTTGAAAAAAGAGGTAAGACATAAGATCAAAACTCTCCAGGTAACAAAACGTAATATATTTATAATGGACCAATGTCAGCATGTATAAACTTTTGTATATTTTATATTACCATTGTAAATCTTAAGATTGTACATTATACTGAATAATGAAATGGAGCTGAATATAATTATCTAAAGATACTCCTTGCCGCAAAATATTATGTTATTTAAATGTTTGCAAAAAACATTTGAATCAGTAGGATGACCATATGGGACGTGTCGCATGTTCAGCCTTTTGGTAAATCAATGGCCCCCTTTTCTAGGCCAGGCCAATTTTGGTATATGGATGGGTCATTTTTTTTTCAAAATTTTCTCCGAAAATAGCCCAGTTTTGCCTCACTGTATCCAACATTTTTGAATTGTCCCCAAAATTTGGAGGACATTTTTTTTTAAATTAAGAAAATTTGTGTTAAATTTGGCCAAACTTGGAGTATCCCCCCCCCCCCCATTAGTGCCAATCCGGCTTAAAACTTGAAAAATGGGTCATTTGGCCGAAAGGTGGGGGAGACATTCAGAGGGCAAAATGGAAGAGTTCAGTGCATAAAATCCCGGGGCCGGTAAAACGGCATTAATTTGCCGCGCGCCTAGGAAAAAAATCGGCATTAGGCCGAATGCAAAGCTATAAAGAAATGTTAAAATGAAGAAGTTGACCAACATTTTAAACGGTACTTATATAGCAGAGATGATGAAGGAAAGAAAATAATAAACAAAACAAAAAAGAAAAAGCAAAAACAAAACAAAACAAAAAACAATGATGATTCATTCAGTACGCAAAAAATTACTTTTTATCTACAGAAGATAGCAAGGAAAGCAAAAAACATTGAAAATAATAATGTTCCAAAATAACATTGCCTAACACGCGTTCTAGATGATGATAATTCAGAGGGCAAAATGGAAGGATTCAGTGCGTAAAATCCCGGGGCCGGTAAAACGGCATTAATTTACCGCGCGATTAGGAAAAAAAATCGGCATTAGGCCGAATGCAAAGCTATAAAGAAATGTTAAAATGAAGAAGTTGACCAAAATTTAAAACTGTACTTAGGCCTATATAGCAGAGATGATGAAGGAAAAAAAATAATAAATAAAAAACAAAAAAAAAAAACAAAAACAAAACAAAACAAAAAACAATGATGATTCATTCAGTACGCAAAAAATTACTTTTTGTCTCATATAAACCCAGCATGATTGCTATCTTCGGTAGACAGTCATATCATTAAAAAATCATTAAACATAAAAAAAAAATAGAGGTATGAATCAAGGCCCTAAATGCTATCTACAGAAGATAGCAAGGAAAGCAAAAAAACATTCAAAATAATAATGTTCCACAATAACAAACACAAAACAAAACAAAAAACAATGATGATTCATTCAGTACGCAAAAAAAATACTTTTTGTCTCATATAAACCCGGCATGATTGCTATCTTCGGTAGACAGTCATATCATTAAAAAAAATCATTAAACATAAAGAAAAAAACGGCATTAATTTACGGCGCGCCTAGGAAACAAATCGGCATTAGGCCGAATGCAAAGCTATAAAGAAATGTTAAAATGAAGAAGTTGACCAAAATTTAAAACTCTACTTATATAGCAAAGATGATGAAGGAAAGAAAATAATAAATAAAACAAAAAAGAAAAAACAAAAACAAAACAAAAAACAATGACGACTACTCAAGAGACTCCAGTGTGACATCCATGATCTCTTCCCTTCAATGGACGGATCTGGAGACTAGACGGATCATCGTAAGACTCGCCATGATGTACAAAATCAACTGTGGCTTAGTGGACGTCGACTGGGAACCATACCTGACCCGACCAACACGACAACTGAAACGCACTCATCCATTTTCTTTTCTACAACCACGAACCAGAACGACCATCTACTCAGACAGCTTCTTCCCCTGGACTGTTAAGCATTGGAATAATTTACCCCATCACACATTAGACGCTCCGAACTCAAAAATATTTAGATCAAGGCTCCGCGACCTTTTTGACGACACCGACACTACAAGTTAACTGCAGGTCATCCACCTCTGACGTGATGCGGGAACCCGTTTTGTTGGAGTATTGTACCAGAACCAGAACCAGAGAACCAGATGATTCATTCAGTACGCAAAAAATTACTTTTTTCTCATATAAACCCGGCATGATTGCTATCTTCCGTAGACAGTCATGTCATTAAAAAAAATCATTAAACATAAAGAAAAAAATTAGAGGTCTGAATCAAGGCCCTAAATGCTATTTACAGAAGATAGCAAGTAAAGCAAAAAACATTCAAAATAATAATGTTCCAAAATAACATTGCCTAACACGCGTTCTAGATGATGATAATTCAGAGGGCAAAATGGAAGGATTCAGTGCGTAAAATCCCGGGGCCGGTAAAACCCCAGACAATGTATGTCTATGGGTAAAACGGCATTAATTTGCCGCGCGCCTAGGAAAAAAAAAAATCGGCATTAGGCCGAATGCAACGCTATAAAGAAATGTTAAAATGAAGAAGTTGACTTATATACAGGGTGTATCAAAATGATTGGTACCGGGCTATGTGACATTTTTAAAAATTAATCATAAATATAAAATTGCTAATTAATATGGTTTTTGTACTATAAATAGAAAGGGGGCATATGTTAACTTATTGATCTAATAATCTGAAGTTGATAGGTTGATGCAACTGGGACCTATTGTCATTTAAACGAAGATCGACGTAATCATGGTTTTACTTTCACAACACAAGATAAATAGGTTCACTGCTTGAACCATTTATTGCATACATGCTCTTCAATATCTCACCTCAGTCTACATAGCATAGAATTGCTTTACACATGCTTTTAGAACGATAGTTCCTGAAATCCCTTTCTTACGACTCTGGCAGTGTGAGGTGAAGCCCTATCTTGAAAGAACTTAACACCTGGGATGGATCCATTCTGTAACTGCAAGCCCATATCAAATTTTAAAACATTGCAAGTTATAGCATGTTTGCATGGGATACTCCTTGCGCTTGGGTATTGTCTTCTAAATCTTCTCTGCACTTCTCCATATCTTCGTGTCAACCAGTCATTCTCAACTATGAATGCTCACTGAAGGGTTACTGTGGGCCATTCCAATAACCTAAACTAAAATACAGTCTATAGCCATTCTGCCACACCATCTACTTAGTACTCTCAATACTACAATTTAAATTAACGCCCTGGAAGGTGTTGATACACAAACTTCTTTCACCCTACCTAAATTATTCAAGTCAATAATATTACTCTCAACCAATAAATATTGATTATAACATTTATATATATTATGAATGAAGAAATAGGCGAGGAAAATAGGCCTATTAAACATTTCCATGATTTTCAACATATGATTCTCACAAGGTATTTGCAGTAAAATAGAGCTTTGAAATAGTGCGCTACTGATCCAGCGTTACGATGAAAAGTGTAAAAACACCTACTTTCCTTTAGAATCATGTAACTTCTGAACAGAATGCGCTATCGTTATGATATAAAATTCTTAGAGAAGATAAAACAACTATAATTACAAATATTTAAACAATTAATCCTAAACGGACACAAAAACTAGTAAAACAATTAGGCAAAAAATGAGAAGTCTTCGGTACCAATCATTTTGATACACCCTGTAGCAGAGATGATGAAGGAAATAAAACAAAAAACAAAAAACAAAAACAAAACAAAATAAAAAACAATGATGATTCATTCAGTACGCAAATAATTACTTTTTGTCTCATATAAACCCGGCATGATTGCTATCTTCGGTAGACAGTCATATCATTAAAAAAAATCATTAAACATAAAGAAACATTTAGAGGTATGAATCAAGGCCCTAAATGCTATCTACAGAAGATAGCAAGGAAAGCAAAAAACATTCAAAATAATAATGTTCCAAAATAATATTGCCTAACACGCGTTCTAGATGATGATAATTCAGAGGGCAAAATGGAAGGATTCAGTGCGTAAAATCCCGGGGCCCGTAAAACGGCATTAATTTGCCGCGCGCCTAGGAAAAAAAAGATCGGCATTAGGCCGAATGCAAAGCTATAAAGAAATGTTAAAATGAAGAAGTTGACCAAAATTTAAAACGGTACTTATATAGCAGAGATGATGAAGGAAAGAAAATAATAAACAAAACAAAAAAGAAAAAACAAAAACAAAAACAAAACAAAATAAAAAACAATGATGATTCATTCAGTACGCAAAAAATTACTTTTTGTCTCATATAAACCCGGCATGATTGCTATCTTTGGTAGACAGTCATATCATTAAAAAAAATCATTAAACATAAAGAAAAAAAATAGAGGTATGAATCAAGGCCCTAAATGCTATCTACAGAAGATAGCAAGGAAAGCAAAAAACATTCAAAATAATAATGTTCCAAAATAACATTGCCTAACACGCGTTCTAGATGATGATAATTCAGAGGGCAAAATGGAAGGATTCAGTGCGTAAAATCCCGGGGCCGGTAAAACGGCATTAATTTGTCGCGCGCCTAGAAAAAAAAATCGGCATTAGGCCGAATGCAAAGCTATAAAGAAATGTTAAAATGAAGAAGTTTACCTAAATCTAAAACGTTACTTATATAGCAGAGATGATGAAGGAAAGAAAATAATAAACAAAACAAAAAGAAAAAACAAGAACAAAAACAAAACAAAACAAAAAACAATGATGATTCATTCAGTACGCAAAAAAATACTTTTTGTCTCATATAAACCCGGCATGATTGCTATCTTCGGTAGACAGTCATATCATTAAAAAAAAAATTAAACATAAAGAAAAAAAATAGAGGTATGAATCAAGGCCCTAAATGCAACCTACAATAAATAGCAAGGAAAGAAAAAAACATTCAAAATTCTAATGTTCCAAATTAACATTGCCTAACACGCGATCTATATGATGATAATTCAGACGGCAAAATGGAAGGATTCAGTGCGTAAAATCCCGGGGCCGGTAAAACGGCATTAATTGGCATTAGGCCGAATGCAAAGCTATAAAGAAACGTTAAAATGAAGAAGTTGACCAAAATTTAAAACTGTACTTATATAGCAGAGATGATGAAGGAAAGAAAATAATAAACATTAAACAAAACAAAAAAGAAAAAACAAAACAAAAACAAAACAAAAACAATGATGATTCATTCAGTACGCAAAATATTACTTTTTGTCTCATATAAACCCGGCATGATTGCTATCTTCGGTAGACAGTCATATCATTAAAAAAAAATCATTAAACATAAAGAAAAAAATTAGAGGTATGAATCAAGGCCCTAAATGCTATCTACAGAAGATAGCAAGGAAAGTAAAAAAGCATTCAAAATAATAATGTTCCAAAATAACATTGCCTAACACGCGTTCTAGATGATGATAATTCAGAGGGCAAAATGGAAGGATTCAGTGCGTAAAATCCCGGGGCCAGTAAAACGGCATTAATTTGCCGAGAATAAAAAAAAAAATCGGCATTAGGCCGAATGCAAAGCTATAAAGAAATGTTAAAATGAAGAAGTTGACCAAAATTTAAAACGGTACTTATATAGCAGAGATGATGAAGGAAAGAAAATAATAAACAAAGCAAAAAACAAAAAACAAAAACAATAAACAAAGCAAAAAACAAAAAACAAAAAACAAAAACAAAACAAAACAAAAAACAATGATGATTCATTCAGTACGCAAAAAAAATACTTTTTGTCTCATATAAACCCGGCATGATTGCTATCTTCGGTAGACAGTCATATCATTAAAAAAAAAATCAGTAAACATAAAGAAACAAGAGCACCAATGGCGCTGTGGCTCTACGCTTTTTTGTGGGAAAGCAATTGTTCTTGGAGTCGAATGCGCAACAGGTTGGTAGGTCGGTCAATTTTTTAAACCTTCAGTTTGAAAAAATTCCCCACAAATATTCAATACGGTCCTTGAAACTCGATGCGGTGGTCAATCTTCCTCCTCCGCATTATTATTTTTTGCCGCATTACTATTAGTTGCAAAATCTGAAAATAATTCATTATTGTGCAAATTACTACTGAACCAGCAAGAATAATTTGTTCTGCAAAATTTTAAAATCCCTTTTTTTAGTATTTGAAGCTTTCAACAACTATAGAAAGCCTTGGCAACTATTAGAATTCATCTAAATTGACCTCAGACGACCCCGAAATGACCTCCCAAAAATTTTGCTCTAAATGGTGACCTCAGATGACCCCAAAATGACCTTCTAAAAATTTGACTTCAAATGTTGACTGTACCCACCAAGTTTCATGCCCATACGACAGTTTTAGTAATTTGACCTCAGGTGACCCCTGGCTGACTCCGAAATGAGCTTCCAAAAATTTGGTTCTAAATGTTGACTGTACCCACCAAGTTTCATGCCCATACGACAGTTTTTGCTAATTTGACTTCAGATGACCCCTGGATGACCTCTGGTGACCGTGACCCACTATCCAATACAAACTTGTTCTGTGCGACCCTACAAAATTAGGCTCCAAATGTTGGCCGTGCCCACCAATGCCCATACAACATTTTTAGCAATTTTACCTCAGATGACCCCTGGGTGACACCGGTTGACCCTGATATGACCTTCCAAAAATTTGACTCCAAATGTTGACTGTACCCACCAAGTTTCATGCCCATATGACAGTTTTTGCTAATTTGACCTCAGATGACCCTGGATGACCTCAGGTGACCTTGACCCACTAACCAATACAAACTTGTTCTGCCTGGGGTCAAGATGCACCCACCAAGTTCGAGGAACATGCGACCCCACAAAATTTGGCTCCAAATGTTGACTGTATCCAGTTTCATGTTCATACAACAGTTTTTTAGTAATATGACCTCAGATGACCCCTGGGTGACCCCAAAATGACCTTCCCAAAATGTTGATTCCAAATGTTGACTGTACCCACCAAGTTTCATGTCCATACGACAGTTTTAGTAATTTGACCTCAGGTGACCCCTGGATGACCTCAAAATGACCTTCCCAAAATTTGACTCCAAATGTTGACTGTACCCACCTAGTTTCATGCCCATACGACAATTTTTAGTATCTTCCCAAAATTTGACTTTAAATGTTGACTGTACCCACCAAGTTTCATGCCCATACGAGTTTTTAGTAATTTGACCTCAGATGACCCCTGGGTGACCCCGGATGACCTTCCCGAAATTTGACTCCAAATGTTGACTGTACCCACGGTTTCATGCCCCTACAACAGTTTTTGCAAATTTGACCTCAGATGACCCCTGGATGACCTCAGGTGACCTTGACCCACTAACCAATACAAACTTATGCTGGGGTCAAGATGCACCTAGTACCAGGGATCTATACGATGATTTTGTTTTTTTGGGTGGATCACCGCGCCGCATAGGCATTTTACACATAAAATACACATAACCCACACACAACGCAATTGAATAACAGACCGGTACTGCACAGTGCCGCTGGTTACCAGTTGTTCTCATTTATGTAATCAGCAATTGGAGCCTACAAAATGTGGTGCATTTATAGTGTACGGTACTATTATGTGATATCGGGAATTGACACAAATTTTACGGTAACAAAATCAGTCATACCCAGAAAGGATAAAATTCGAATTGAGAAAATATTGTATGTGTGACTTGTTGTACTAAAGATGCATCCACCCACCAAGTTTGAGGAACATGCTTCCCCTACTATGCTAGTGCTCTGACGATAACACTCCGATCGCCATGCAATCTAAGTTTTGTAGGCCAGTGGGACAACGGAATCACTACGTGAACGAGCTACTACTACACTAGTCTCTGAGAGAAGAGGCAGACACAGACAAACAAACAGATTCTAGTGAATTAAATAGTGATGATCAGTTGTAGCAGCTACAAATTTCGAACGTTTGTCAGGGGTCAAACCCCTCCATTTATATTTCCCCACACTTTTTAGACAGACACCCTTTTTATCAAAAATTGAACCCCCACCCTTATGCAGTGTTTGTGACCAAAGCTTACAGCATTTACTTTATTCGGAAGACTGAACATCGGCGCTATCGCCGTTTTATACAGTCACTTCCGGGTCCATTTTATCACTATCTGCGCCATCAATCCATTTCAGAATCCAAATTGATGCAGAATTTATCCTCATCTATCAAACACTCATGATTTTCTTATTCATCTGAAACATTTGCGACATAATATTGGCAAAACTGCAATCATCTTTCGAAAAGATACGACTTTAGATTGTTTACAGCATTACTTTATCAAATTCGGAAGACTGAACATCGGCGTTTCATACAGTCACTTCCGGGTCCATTTTATCATTATCTGCGCCATCAATCCATTTCAGAATCCGAATTGATGCAGAGTTTATCCTCATCTATCAAACACTCATGATTTTCTTATTCATCTGAAACATTTGCGACATATTAAATGTTGGCAAAACTGCATCACTGCAACCGAATCGAAAAGATACGACTTTAGATTGTGTTACGAGTCGTACTTGACTCAAGGCCAAAATCACCTTTTTCCCGAACTTCACACGAATGCACAACACAAATACACTGTTTGTTTAAGCTAACAAAATCTAAGTCTTTAATTGAAAACGGAGTATGATTGGTACATATAATAACAATATCGCATATACAATAAAATCACACACTGACAGTTTTACTATATCAGTACTTAACCAGCTGTCTTGTTGTTGGTGATCCTAGAGTTCTTGCGATGTTGTGGACGACTGATGTAATATATCCTTATTCGCTTGTCCCGAAGTCCAGTGTACACTTGCGCTTATAAATCCTTGCGTATAAAATCCTCATACGAAAATGATGATGCTTTCTCCAATCTCCTTTGCGCTGTTATCTCCACAAATATATTTCCTTGCGCTGCTTTCTCCTCAAATATATCTCCTTGCGCTGCTTTCTCCAAAAATGGTGTTTCTTTCACCAATCACTCTTTTTCCAGGGAACCGGTTTCTTTAACACAGCTCCACTGTTTCTTGACAGATGCGTGGCCTTCACAAACCCAGCAATTTGACAGAAGAACTTTTAATCCTTGATGAGGAAGAGCACTTTTGTGTGCTCGCTGTCTTCTTCGTTGCTGTATTAAAATTAGCTCAATTATTGGCTATATAAACTGGTTAAAATGCACCTCTTTTTGAAGCACGAAGACCATCACACACATGTGGAGTTTCTCAATCTCCCACAGCATTCTGTCAAGTCCCAACAAAAGCCTCCAGCTTTTTATAGCAGTACTCATGCAAAAACCCATCATCTATTAATAAACCATTACTTCAATCACATTTTCACAACATTGCTGCAATCTTGGGATTTCCCAAGATTAATTATACACATTCACATTACATCACTTCCTGGGGGGTTTTCCTGATGGTGCAACAATGAACTGGGACTTTCCAAGTTCCAAACATAGATCTGACTTTGTTTACAATAATTTGGGGGAATTCCAAAACGACTTTCCACATCATTATCTTGCACGTACAAGGGGTTTTCCCATCTCATGACATACTTTTAGCTTGTAAACAAAGTTAAATAATTAAATTAAATTAAATTACTCAGGGCACATCACACCCTCCCCCTTAAAAGAAGAAAGTTCGAATGTAATGAAAACTTTCTTAAATATTTTCTTCCTTTACATCAACTTTAACCTATTATCAACTTTGAGTGTTTAACTCATCATACACAGTGACTACTTGTCACACACAACTTCCCTTTTAAAGGAAATCTTTGTTTGTCAGTTTTTTTATGCAATTCTGGACAGGGCATCAGCCATTACATTGTCTTTTCCCTTAATATGTTTGATGTCCAGATTGTACTCTTGCAAGGTCAAACTCCACCTCACCAGTCTTTGGTTTTTGTTCTTCATCCTGTTGATGAAGGTGAGGCGATTGTGATCTGTGAAAACAAGCACAGGGTATACTGTGGTACCCAAATACACATCAAAATGTAGCAATGCTAATAGCAATGCTAGACACTCCTTCTCAATTGTGGAGTAATTTCTCTGGTGCTTGTTGAATTTCCTTGAAAAGTAACAAATGGGGTGATCTATTTGATCTTCACCCTCTTGCATCACAACACCTCCACAGCCTATGTCACTGGCATCAACAGTCAACTTGAACTGCTTCTGAAAATCAGGTGCAGTAAGCACTGGTGAACTCATGAGTATAGATTTGACTTTGTGAAAAGCATTTTCACACTGTTCTGACCAAATGAATTTTGCATCTTTCTTTAACAAATCAGTCAAAGGACTTGCTATCTCTGAAAAGATTGGACAGAACTTTCTATAATAGCCAACCATTCCTAGAAATCTCATGAGTGCCTTCTTGTTTACAGGTGTGGGTATTGCTCAATTGCTTCAACTTTGGCTTTGATAGGTTTCACCTGACCTTGACCTACAACATATCCTAAGTATGTGACTGTGGCATGGCAAAACTCACTTTTACCATTAGGTTGACTGTCAATTGTACTTCTGACAGCTTCTCAAACAATTGATGGAGTTGTTCCATGTGTTGTTCCCAAGTTTGACTGTAAACAATCAAATCATCTACATACGCTTCACATCCCTCTATGTCTGACACAATTTGGTTCACCATTCTCTGAAATGTTGCTGGGGCGTTTTTCAAACCGAATGGCATAACTTTGTACTGGTAAAGACCAAATGGTGTACAAAAAGCAGAAATCTCTTTGGCACGGTCTGTGAGTGGAACCTGCCAGTACCCTTTTCAAAAGATCAAATTTGCTAACAAATTTTGCATTCCCAATTTTGTCTATGCAATCATCAATTCTTGGAATTGGGTACGAGTCTGTCTTTGAATGAACATTTGCAGCTCTCATGTCTGCGACCAATCGGTATGAACCATCAGGCTTGGGAACAAGAATACATGGTGAACTCCATTCACTACTACTTGGTTCTATGATATCATTGTCTAGCATATAATTGATCTCATTTTTGAGATGTTCCATTTTCAATGGATTGACTCTGTAAGGATGCTGCTTGATTGGTTTTGTATCACCAACATCTACATCATGAAATGCAGCATTTGTTCTACTTGGCGTATCAGGAAATATATTGTCAAATTTGTGAATCAAATTTGCAATTTGACTTTGTTGATCTTGAGAAAGATGACCTAACTTTGAGTCCAAATTAGTGAGCACATCAGAATTGTTCAATTTTACATTATACTCTTTGTGCTCCAGCTCTTTATCCTGGTCAAATGTGACATCAGAATTGTCATCTTTACTCTTGTCTACATTGGCGATTTTGTCTACATCGGCATGTTTGTCTACATTATCAGCATGTTTTACTGTACACACAGGTTTTGGAATGCCCCTGTCACTTCTTTCAACATACTCTTTGAGCATATTTATGTGGCATAACTGCCTGCTCTTGCGTCTACCAGGAGTCTTGATAATATAATCTACTTCACCCACTTTTGACTCTACCTCACATGGGCCATGATATCTGGCTTGTAATGGGTGTCCTGGAATTGGAAACAGTACTAGAACTTTGTCACCTGGTTTGAACACTCTCTCTTTGGCATGTTTATCATACCATTGCTTCATTTTGGCCTGACCCTGTTTCAAGTTTTCCTTGGCGATATCAGTTGCTCTGTTAAGCCTATGCTTAAAATTGGAGACATAATCCAATAAATTGATATCTGATTTCTCATTGAGCCACTTTTCTTTCAACAACTTTAAGGGCCCGCGCACTGTGTGTCCAAACACTAACTCAAAAGGACTAAATCCTAAAGTTTCCTGAACAGCTTCCCTAGCAGCAAACAACAACAAGTGTACTCCCTCATCCCAGTCCCTCTGAAATTCCAAACAGTATGTCCTGATCATGTTTTTCAATGTTTGGTGGAACCTTTCTAGTGCACCTTGTGATTCTGGATGGTAAGCACTTGAGGTATACTGTTCTATACCTAATTGATACATGACCTGCTGAAATACTCCAGAAGTAAAGTTTGATCCTTGGTCTGACTGTATGGACTTGGGGAGCCCCACAAATGTGAAGAACTTGGTTAAAGCTTTCACTATAGTCACTGCTTTAATATTTCTCAAGGGTATGGCTTCAGGAAAGCGTGTTGACGCGCACATAATTGTCAGAAGGTATTGATTACCTGACTTAGTCTTTGGTAGGGGGCCTACACAATCAATAATAACCCTACTAAATGGTTCATCAAAGGCTGGAATTGGCTTCAATGGAGCAGGAGGTATTTTCTGATTTGGCTTCCCTACTACTTGGCATATGTGACATGTTTTGCAATATTCAGAAACATCTTTTCTGAGAGTGGGCCACCAGAAATGTCTCAGAATTCTTTCATGAGTTTTCTTAACACCCAAATGCCCTGCCATGGGACTATCATGTGCTATGTTAATTACTTCAGTGTGGTAGACTTTTGGTACCACAATTTGGTGCACTACCTTCCACTCTTCATCGGCAGGTACATCAGGGGGCGCCATTTTCTCATTAGCACACCATCTTGTTTGTAAAACAGACAGAATTTTGTTCTGCTTCTTCTAGGGTCAATGCCCTTTGATTGATCTCTTTGAGTTCTGGGTCATTTTGTTGCTCCAGAATCAGCTTGTCATGACTTAATGGGTCTTTCATGGTTTCCCCAATTTGTTCATGCTCAGAGGCTGTGTCATTTTTAGGGGTATTTTTATCCCCAGGAGAAGGAAGTTTATCTTCTTTCTCATTCCACTTTGACACAAATGTGTCTTCCAAATTGTAGCCTAAGTCATCAATTTGGTTGTCCTCAATTGTTTCTAATGAGGCTCTCTTACTCATTGCCCGTGTCACTGCACATGCAGGAAATATCTCCTTTTCCTCACTATTGTCATCCTGTAAACAGGGCTTATCTGTGACTATTGGGTCAGGAAAGACCTTCCCCCCTGCCAGATCATTTCCTAGCAACATGGACACTCCCTTGACTGGCAATTCATGTCTAACTCCTATGGTTACAGGACCAGAAACTAAGTCAGATTTCAAGTTAATTTTGTGGAGAGGTACACTAATTATTTCCATCCCAATACCCTGGATCAAAGCATTACCTGCTGAACTATCCTCATTAAAGGGCAAAGTTCCTTCCAGAATCATAGACCGTGCACAACACGTATCTCGCACAATCTTAATGGGCTTTGGACTACCATTATCACCAAGTGATACTACTCCCTCTAACACAAATGGTTCAAATTCTTCACACACCTTGTCTGTCTCACCTCCCTTTTGTGGGAATTCTTGTTTCTTGATTTGACTGACTTGTTTCTTTGACTCAAGTGACACTGCACATCCCACAGTATTACTAGCAGTTTGCTGCTGTTTTGTGCATCTTGTCTGCCTTTTAAGAAATAACACTGGGTCATCGTATGCCCTGGTCTCTTACAATGAGTACAAGTTACTTTGGCTTTAAATTCAGTTCCAAATTTTGCTCTGTTACCTGAACTCCTGGGGTCCCTCTACCACCAGCACTATGCTGTGAATTAGACTGAGGTTTCACTTCTTGTGTACCACCCTGATTTGCTCTAGGTTGATTATGGCTGAACCTGTTTGAATAACTTCTGTTATGACTAAATTTACTCCCATTCAATTTGTGAGTTAAGCCATAGTCGTCCGCCATTGTCGCCGCTTCGTTTAGCGTCTTAATTTTGCTAGCGCTTTCATCCAAATGGGTTTTAATGTCAACGTGGACACATTTCTTGAACTCTTCTATAAGAACTAATTGCTTAAGTTGGCCGAAATCATCTTTGACTTCTTTTGACCCAAGCCATCTGTCAAACATTTGTTCTTTTACTCTAGCAAATTCTACATGGGTTTGATCTGCTTGCTTTCTTGAATCTCTGAACTTTTGTCTGTATGCTTCAGGCACCAGCTCATAGGCCTTAAGAACTGCCTGTTTGACTTCTTCATAATTATTACACTTCTCTATTGGTAGAGCTGAGTAAGTCTCCCTGGCCTTCCCCACAAAACTACTTTGTAAAAGTAGGGTCCAATGCTCTGGAGGCCATTTCAAATTTGTAGCTACCTTTTCAAAATGTTGAAAGTACTCGTCAACTTCTTTCTCTTTGAATTTAGGCACAAGCTTTACATACTTTGTAACATCAAACCCTGACTTTGAGGAGAAACTTGATGAGTATTTGTCACCTAGCTTTGCCAACTTCTCTTGTTCAAACTTGTACTTTTCTTCAATTTCTTTTTGTTTCAAATTTTCTTCCATTTCCAACTTTTGTTTTTCAAGTTCCAATTTTGCTACCTTTTCCTTTTCTTCTGTTTCTAATTTGTGGTGCTCAAGCGCCATCTTTTCTTGGCGTGCTTTTTCTTCCATTTCTAATTCTTTATTTTGCATATCTAGCTTTTGCATATCCAACTGCAATTGCATTTTCATTTTTTCCATTTCCACCTGAACTTCTAGTTCTTTCAACTTAACTGCATCCCCAATTTCAGTTTTGACCTCTTTTCTCTTCTCCAAAATGGATTCCTCAAAATACTCTTCATCAACCAAAACTTCAATCAAGGCATTTTTGATTATTTGTTTTCTGTTGGCTTGCTTTACATCCAATTCATAGTATTTTGCAAATGCTAATAAATCAGGTTTCTTCAACTTATCAAACTTCTCCCAATCTATAGTTTCAAGAAACTCTTCTGCTTTGAACTCTGTCATACTGTACTTTCACTTTCAAGACTCAGTATAATAATGTCAACTTTTTTACAGTGTATTTCCCCGGACGCGAGCCCCCAATTTTTGTTACGAGTCGTACTTGACTCAAGGCCAAAATCACCTTTTTCCCGAACTTCACACGAATGCACAACACAAATACACTGTTTGTTTAAGCTAACAAAATCTAAGTCTTTAATTGAAAACGGAGTATGATTGGTACATATAATAACAATATCGCATATACAATAAAATCACACACTGACAGTTTTACTATATCAGTACTTAACCAGCTGTCTTGTTGTTGGTGATCCTAGAGTTCTTGCAATGTTCTGGACGACTGATGTAATATATCCTTATTCGCTTGTCCTGCGAAGTCCAGTGTACACTTGCGCTTATAAATCCTTGCGTATAAAATCCTCATACGAAAATGATGATGCTTTCTCCAATCTCCTTTGCGCTGTTATCTCCACAAATATATCTCCTTGCGCTGCTTTCTCCTCAAATATATCTCCTTGCGCTGCTTTCTCCAAAAATGGTGTTTCTTTCACCAATCACTCTTTTTCCAGGGAACCGGTTTCTTTAACACAGCTCCACTGTTTCTTGACAGATGCGTGGCCTTCACAAACCCAGCAATTTGACAGAAGAACTTTTAATCCTTGATGAGGAAGAGCACTTTTGTGTGCTCGCTGTCTTCTTCGTTGCTGTATTAAAATTAGCTCAATTATTGGCTATATAAACTGGTTAAAATGCACCTCTTTTTTGAAGCACGAAGACCATCACACACATGTGGAGTTTCTCAATCTCCCACAGCATTCTGTCAAGTCCCAACAAAAGCCTCCAGCTTTTTATAGCAGTACTCATGCAAAAAACCATCATCTATTAATAAACCATTACTTCAATCACATTTTCACAACATTGCTGCAATCTTGGGATTTCCCAAGATTAATTATACACATTCACATTACATCACTTCCTGGGGGGTTTTCCTGATGGTGCAACAATGAACTGGGGCTTTCAAGTTCCAAACATAGATCTGACTTTGTTTACAATAATTTGGGGAATTCCAAAACGACTTTCCACATCATTATCTTGCCCGTACAAGGGGATTTCCCATCTCATGACATACTTTTAGCTTGTAAACAAAGTTAAATAATTAAATTAAATTAAATTACTCAGGGCACATCACACCTCCCCTTAAAAGAAGAAAGTTCGAATGTAATGAAAACTTTCTTAAATATTTTCTTCCTTTACATCAACTTTAACCTATTATCAACTTTGAGTGTTTAACTCATCATACACAGTGACTACTTGTCACACACAACTTCCCTTTTAAAGGAAATCTTTGTTTGTCAGTTTTTTTATGCAATTCTGGACAGGGCATCAGCCATTACATTGTCTTTTCCTTAATATGTTTGATGTCCAGATTGTACTCTTGCAAGGTCAAACTCCACCTCACCAGTCTTTGGTTTTTGTTCTTCATCCTGTTGATGAAGGTGAGGGGATTGTGATCTGTGAAAACAAGCACAGGGTATACTGTGGTACCCAAATACACATCAAAATGTAGCAATGCTAATAGCAATGCTAGACACTCCTTCTCAATTGTGGAGTAATTTCTCTGGTGCTTGTTGAATTTCCTTGAAAAGTAACAAATGGGGTGATCTATTTGATCTTCACCCTCTTGCATCACAACACCTCCACAGCCTATGTCACTGGCATCAACAGTCAACTTGAACTGCTTCTGAAAATCAGGTGCAGTAAGCACTGGTGAACTCATGAGTATAGATTTGACTTTGTGAAAAGCATTTTCACACTGTTCTGACCAAATGAATTTTGCATCTTTCTTTAACAAATCAGTCAAAGGACTTGCTATCTCTGAAAAGTTTGGACAGAACTTTCTATAATAGCCAACCATTCCTAGAAATCTCATGAGTGCCTTCTTGTTTACAGGTGTGGGGTATTGCTCAATTGCTTCAACTTTGGCTTTGATAGGTTTCACCTGACCTTGACCTACAACATATCCTAAGTATGTGACTGTGGCATGGCAAAACTCACTTTTTACCAGGTTGACTGTCAATTGTACTTCTGACAGCTTCTCAAACAATTGATGGAGTTGTTCCATGTGTTGTTCCCAAGTTTGACTGTAAACAATCAAATCATCTACATACGCTTCACATCCCTCTATGTCTGACACAATTTGGTTCACCATTCTCTGAAATGTTGCTGGGGCGTTTTTCAAACCGAATGGCATAACTTTGTACTGGTAAAGACCAAATGGTGTACAAAAAGCAGAAATCTCTTTGGCACGGTCTGTGAGTGGAACCTGCCAGTACCCTTTCAAAAGATCAAATTTGCTAACAAATTTTGCATTCCCAATTTTGTCTATGCAATCATCAATTCTTGGAATTGGGTACGAGTCTGTCTTTGAATGAACATTTGCAGCTCTCATGTCTGCGACCAATCGGTATGAACCATCAGGCTTGGGAACAAGAATACATGGTGAACTCCATTCACTACTACTTGGTTCTATGATATCATTGTCTAGCATATAATTGATCTCATTTTTGAGATGTTCCATTTTCAATGGATTGACTCTGTAAGGATGCTGCTTGATTGGTTTTGTATCACCAACATCTACATCATGAAATGCAGCATTTGTTCTACTTGGCGTATCAGGAAATATATTGTCAATTTGTGAATCAAATTTGCAATTTGACTTTGTTGATCTTGAGAAAGATGACCTAACTTTGAGTCCAAATTAGTGAGCACATCAGAATTGTTCAATTTTACATTATACTCTTTGTGCTCCAGCTCTTTATCCTGGTCAAATGTGACATCAGAATTGTCATCTTTACTCTTGTCTACATTGGCGATTTTGTCTACATCGGCATGTTTGTCTACATTATCAGCATGTTTTACTGTACACACAGGTTTTGGAATGCCCCTGTCACTTCTTTTTCAACATACTCTTTGAGCATATTTATGTGGCATAACTGCCTGCTCTTGCGTCTACCAGGAGTCTTGATAATATAATCTACTTCACCCACTTTTGACTCTACCTCACATGGGCCATGATATCTGGCTTGTAATGGGTGTCCTGGAATTGGAAACAGTACTAGAACTTTGTCACCTGGTTTGAACACTCTCTCTTTGGCATGTTTATCATACCATTGCTTCATTTTGGCCTGACCCTGTTTCAAGTTTTCCTTGGCGATATCAGTTGCTCTGTTAAGCCTATGCTTAAAATTGGAGACATAATCCAATAAATTGATATCTGATTTCTCATTGAGCCACTTTTCTTTCAACAACTTTAAGGGCCCGCGCACTGTGTGTCCAAACACTAACTCAAAAGGACTAAATCCTAAAGTTTCCTGAACAGCTTCCCTAGCAGCAAACAACAACAAGTGTACTCCCTCATCCCAGTCCCTCTGAAATTCCAAACAGTATGTCCTGATCATGTTTTTCAATGTTTGGTGGAACCTTTCTAGTGCACCTTGTGATTCTGGATGGTAAGCACTTGAGGTATACTGTTCTATACCTAATTGATACATGACCTGCTGAAATACTCCAGAAGTAAAGTTTGATCCTTGGTCTGACTGTATGGACTTGGGGAGCCCCACAAATGTGAAGAACTTGGTTAAAGCTTTCACTATAGTCACTGCTTTAATATTTCTCAAGGGTATGGCTTCAGGAAAGCGTGTTGACGCGCACATAATTGTCAGAAGGTATTGATTACCTGACTTAGTCTTTGGTAGGGGGCCTACACAATCAATAATAACCCTACTAAATGGTTCATCAAAGGCTGGAATTGGCTTCAATGGAGCAGGAGGTATTTTCTGATTTGGCTTCCCTACTACTTGGCATATGTGACATGTTTTGCAATATTCAGAAACATCTTTTCTGAGAGTGGGCCACCAGAAATGTCTCAGAATTCTTTCATGAGTTTTCTTAACACCCAAATGCCCTGCCATGGGACTATCATGTGCTATGTTAATTACTTCAGTGTGGTAGACTTTTGGTACCACAATTTGGTGCACTACCTTCCACTCTTCATCGGCAGGTACATCAGGGGGCGCCATTTTCTCATTAGCACACCATCTTGTTTGTAAAAACAGACAGAATTTTGTTCTGCTTCTTCTAGGGTCAATGCCCTTTGATTGATCTCTTTGAGTTCTGGGTCATTTTGTTGCTCCAGAATCAGCTTGTCATGACTTAATGGGTCTTTCATGGTTTCCCCAATTTGTTCATGCTCAGAGGCTGTGTCATTTTTAGGGTATTTTTATCCCCAGGAGAAGGAAGTTTATCTTCTTTCTCATTCCACTTTGACACAAATGTGTCTTCCAAATTGTAGCCTAAGTCATCAATTTGGTTGTCCTCAATTGTTTCTAATGAGGCTCTCTTACTCATTGCCCGTGTCACTGCACATGCAGGAAATATCTCCTTTTCCTCACTATTGTCATCCTGTAAACAGGGCTTATCTGTGACTATTGGGTCAGGAAAGACCTTCCCCTGCCAGATCATTTCCTAGCAACATGGACACTCCCTTGACTGGCAATTCATGTCTAACTCCTATGGTTACAGGACCAGAAACTAAGTCAGATTTCAAGTTAATTTTGTGGAGAGGTACACTAATTATTTCCATCCCAATACCCTGGATCAAAGCATTACCTGCTGAACTATCCTCATTAAAGGGCAAAGTTCCTTCCAGAATCATAGACCGTGCACAACACGTATCTCGCACAATCTTAATGGGCTTTGGACTACCATTATCACCAAGTGATACTACTCCCTCTAACACAAAATGGTTCAAATTCTTCACACACCTTGTCTGTCTCACCTCCCTTTTGTGGGAATTCTTGTTTCTTGATTTGACTGACTTGTTTCTTTGACTCAAGTGACACTGCACATCCCACAGTATTACTAGCAGTTTGCTGCTGTTTTTGTGCATCTTGTCTGCCTTTTAAGAAATAACACTGGGTCATCGTATGCCCTGGTCTCTTACAATGAGTACAAGTTACTTTGGCTTTAAATTCAGTTCCAAATTTTGCTCTGTTACCTGAACTCCCTGGGGTCCCTCTACCACCAGCACTATGCTGTGAATTAGACTGAGGTTTCACTTCTTGTGTACCACCCTGATTTGCTCTAGGTTGATTATGGCTGAACCTGTTTGAATAACTTCTGTTATGACTAAATTTACTCCCATTCAATTTGTGAGTTAAGCCATAGTCGTCCGCCATTGTCGCCGCTTCGTTTAGCGTCTTAATTTTGCTAGCGCTTTCATCCAAATGGGTTTTAATGTCAACGTGGACACATTTCTTGAACTCTTCTATAAGAACTAATTGCTTAAGTTGGCCGAAATCATCTTTGACTTCTTTTGACCCAAGCCATCTGTCAAACATTTGTTCTTTTACTCTAGCAAATTCTACATGGGTTTGATCTGCTTGCTTTCTTGAATCTCTGAACTTTTGTCTGTATGCTTCAGGCACCAGCTCATAGGCCTTAAGAACTGCCTGTTTGACTTCTTCATAATTATTACACTTCTCTATTGGTAGAGCTGAGTAAGTCTCCTGGCCTTCCCCACAAAACTACTTTGTAAAAGTAGGGTCCAATGCTCTGGAGGCCATTTCAAATTTGTAGCTACCTTTTCAAAATGTTGAAAGTACTCGTCAACTTCTTTCTCTTTGAATTTAGGCACAAGCTTTACATACTTTGTAACATCAAACCCTGACTTTGAGGAGAAACTTGATGAGTATTTGTCACCTAGCTTTGCCAACTTCTCTTGTTCAAACTTGTACTTTTCTTCAATTTCTTTTTGTTTCAAATTTTCTTCCATTTCCAACTTTTGTTTTTCAAGTTCCAATTTTGCTACCTTTTCCTTTTCTTCTGTTTCTAATTTGTGGTGCTCAAGCGCCATCTTTTCTTGGCGTGCTTTTTCTTCCATTTCTAATTCTTTATTTTGCATATCTAGCTTTTGCATATCCAACTGCAATTGCATTTTCATTTTTTCCATTTCCACCTGAACTTCTAGTTCTTTCAACTTAACTGCATCCCCGATTTCAGTTTTGACCTCTTTTCTCTTCTCCAAAATGGATTCCTCAAAATACTCTTCATCAACCAAAACTTCAATCAAGGCATTTTTGATTATTTGTTTTCTGTTGGCTTGCTTTACATCCAATTCATAGTATTTTGCAAATGCTAATAAATCAGGTTTCTTCAACTTATCAAACTTCTCCCAATCTATAGTTTCAAGAAACTCTTCTGCTTTGAACTCTGTCATACTGTACTTTCACTTTCAAGACTCAGTATAATAATGTCAACTTTTTTACAGTGTATTTCCCCGGACGCGAGCCCCCAATTTTTGTTACGAGTCGTACTTGACTCAAGGCCAAAATCACCTTTTTCCCGAACTTCACACGAATGCACAACACAAATACACTGTTTGTTTAAGCTAACAAAATCTAAGTCTTTAATTGAAAACGGAGTATGATTGGTACATATAATAACAATATCGCATATACAATAAAATCACACACTGACAGTTTTACTATATCAGTACTTAACCAGCTGTCTTGTTGTTGGTGATCCTAGAGTTCTTGCAATGTTCTGGACGACTGATGTAATATATCCTTATTCGCTTGTCCTGCGAAGTCCAGTGTACACTTGCGCTTATAAATCCTTGCGTATAAAATCCTCATACGAAAATGATGATGCTTTCTCCAATCTCCTTTGCGCTGTTATCTCCACAAATATATCTCCTTGCGCTGCTTTCTCCTCAAATATATCTCCTTGCGCTGCTTTCTCCAAAAATGGTGTTTCTTTCACCAATCACTCTTTTTCCAGGGAACCGGTTTCTTTAACACAGCTCCACTGTTTCTTGACAGATGCGTGGCCTTCACAAACCCAGCAATTTGACAGAAGAACTTTTAATCCTTGATGAGGAAGAGCACTTTTGTGTGCTCGCTGTCTTCTTCGTTGCTGTATTAAAATTAGCTCAATTATTGGCTATATAAACTGGTTAAAATGCACCTCTTTTTTGAAGCACGAAGACCATCACACACATGTGGAGTTTCTCAATCTCCCACAGCATTCTGTCAAGTCCCAACAAAAGCCTCCAGCTTTTTATAGCAGTACTCATGCAAAAACCCATCATCTATTAATAAACCATTACTTCAATCACATTTTCACAACATTGCTGCAATCTTGGGATTTCCCAAGATTAATTATACACATTCACATTACATCACTTCCTGGGGGTTTTCCTGATGGTGCAACAATGAACTGGGGCTTTCCACGTTCCAAACATAGATCTGACTTTGTTTACAATAATTTCGGGGACTCCCAAAACGACTTTCCACATCATTATCTTGCACGTACAAGGGGTTTTCCCATCTCATGACATACTTTTAGCTTGTAAACAAAGTTAAATAATTAAATTAAATTAAATTACTCAGGGCACATCACAATTGTTTATCATAAAGTAACACATGGGCAAATGGGCAAAAGGCTGAGATACCTGTGAGATCCTGAATACATGAATACGTCAGTCTATACTCTCTACACGGCCGCTGTGGTTCGGATCGCTCCACTTCTAGTGTGAGCGAGCGGGCCAAAGCGGCTGATGTAGAGACTGAAAATTATATTCATTCATAAAACTCACGGCGCGTCGATTCTACTACAGGTGACGTCGTATGAATTGAAAACATCAGCAAATTAATTTTTGACATTTTCTTTCCAGATTTATGAAGAAAATATGAATGTTTTTCAACAGATCATCAAATTACTTTATTATATATTTTTTTCAATTGGTAGCGTTACCCCTCCGCTTTATAATTATATATTGCTCACACGCTTTTTAGAAACCCACCCTATATTCCGCAAAATTGTAATTTTTACAAATTTTCAGAATTCCCAACCCACGCTGTAGAAAGCGTGCCAGACAAACAATGATAATGAATAGCCAGATGTGACCTTCGCTGTCGAGACGTTGTTTTCAGGGTTGTCAAACCCGCGATTTGGTAACCCAATTAGGCGACTTTTGAAGATTTTCCCGGGACAATTTCCTGCCCCATAGAATACAAAGGGTAAAGAAAAAATTGGGCGACTTTTCGATTATTTGACCTGCGATTCGGGCTGAATTTTTTGGCAACCCTGGTTATTTAGCGTTCATTTAATTAAATTACTACGCCGCTGGTCTCTAAATATTTTGAAGTGTTGTCCCATGGTAACAAAACTCCCAAGAACTCAATAAACAATCTGGACAAAGGAATCATCCAATCACGTTTCTATCCATGTGAGATCACCGCAAAAATTCATGATAAAAGGTCACTTTCCCAAAGAAAAATAGTGCAATCCGTCAATTCCCGCCATGATCTCACAACTTAAATTACTCAGACCAAAATAATCTCTAGCGCATACAGGGAACCAAGCAAAACGATAGAAATGACTTGTTTCTCATGACGACTTTTGACTTTTCTCACTTCAAAATAAGTACTTTCCCCACCCCAAATTCACTTCTAAAGGAGTGCAATCGATTGCTAAATAACTAAGCAAACCTTGGAATGTAATTTCAAAGCCAAATATCATTAACAAAAGAAACCTTAGCATAAAAAGCAAGAACGCAAGTGGCCAAAATTTGTAGCAAAAATACAGTCCTCACTGACTACAATGACTAAGGCTCACTAGCTCCGCTAAGAGCCAAAAAATTAGAGGTCTGAATCAAGGCCCTAAATGCTATCTACAGAAGATAGCGAGGAAAGTAAAAAACATTCAAAATAATAATGTTCCAAAATAACATTGCCCAACACGCGTTCTAGATGATGATAATTCAGAGGGCAAAATGGAAGGATTCAGTGCGTAAAATCCCGGGGCCGGTAAAACGGCATTAATTTGCCGCGCGTCTAGGAAAAAAAATCGGCATTAGGCCGAATGCAAAGCTATAAATGTTAAAATGAAGAAGTTTACCTAAATCTAAAACGGTACTTATATAGCAGAGATGATGAAGGAAAGAAAATAATAAACAAAACAAAAAGAAAAAACAAGAACAAAAACAAAACAAAACAAAAAACAATGATGATTCATTCAGTACGCAAAAAAATACTTTTTGTCTCATATAAACCCGGCATGATTGCTATCTTCGGTAGACAGTCATATCATTAAAAAAAAATTAAACATAAAAAAAAAAAAATAGAGGTATGAATCAAGGCCCTAAATGCAACCTACAATAAATAGCAAGGAAAGAAAAAAACATTCAAAATTCTAATGTTCCAAATTAACATTGCCTAACACGTGATCTATATGATGATAATTCAGACGGCAAAATGGAAGGATTCAGTGCGTAAAATCCCGGGGCCGGTAAAACGGCATTAATTGGCATTAGGCCGAATGCAAAGCTATAAAGAAATGTTAAAATGAAGAAGTTGACCA
Source organism: Amphiura filiformis (assembly GCF_039555335.1). Taxonomy (NCBI): domain Eukaryota; kingdom Metazoa; phylum Echinodermata; class Ophiuroidea; order Amphilepidida; family Amphiuridae; genus Amphiura; species Amphiura filiformis. Next base: position 41,550,742 of record NC_092641.1, read on the forward strand.
AAATTTAAAACTGTACTTATATAGCAGAGATGATGAAGGAAAGAAAATAATAAACATTAAACAAAACAAAAAAGAAAAAACAAAACAAAAACAAAACAAAAAACAATGATGATTCATTCAGTACGCAAAATATTACTTTTTGTCTCATATAAACCCGGCATGATTGCTATCTTCGGTAGACAGTCATATCATTAAAAAAAAATCATTAAACATAAAGAAAAAAATTAGAGGTATGAATCAAGGACCTAAATGCTATCTACAGAAGATAGCAAGGAAAGTAAAAAGCATTCAAAATAATAATGTTCCAAAATAACATTGCCTAACACGCGTTCTAGATGATGATAATTCAGAGGGCAAAATGGAAGGATTCAGTGCGTAAAATCCGGGGCCGGTAAAACGGCATTAATTTGCCGCGCGCCTAGGAAAAAAAAAAATCGGCATTAGGCCGAATGCAAAGCTATAAAGAAATGTTAAAATGAAGAAGTTGACCAAAATTTAAAACGGTACTTATATAGCAGAGATGATGAAGGAAAGAAAATAATAAACAAAGCAAAAAAACAAAAACAAAAACAATAAACAAAGCAAAAAAACAAAAAACAAAAAACAAAAACAAAACAAAACAAAAAACAATGATGATTCATTCAGTACGCAAAAAAATACTTTTTGTCTCATATAAACCCGGCATGATTGCTATCTTCGGTAGACAGTCATATCATTAAAAAAAATCAGTAAACATAAAGAAAAAAATTAGAGGTCTGAATCAAGGCCCTAAATGCTATCTACAGAAGATAGCGAGGAAAGTAAAAAAACATTCAAAATAATAATGTTCCAAAATAACATTGCCTAACACGCGTTCTAGATGATGATAATTCAGAGGGCAAAATGGAAGGATTCAGTGCGTAAAATCCCGGGGCCGGTAAAACGGCATTAATTTGCCGCGCGTCTAGGAAAAAAAATCGGCATTAGGCCGAATGCAAAGCTATAAAGAAATGTTAAAATGAAGAAGTTGACCAAAATTTAAAACTGTACTTATATAGCAGAGATGATGAAGGAAAGAAAATAATAAATAAAACAAAAAAGAAAAAACAAAAACAAAACAAAACAAAAAAACAATGATGATTCATTCAGTACGCAAAAATTACTTTTGTCTCATATAAACCCGGCATGATTGCTATCTTCGGTAGACAGTCATATCATTAAACATATAGAAAAAAAAATTAGAGGTATGAATCATATTCTAAATGCTATCTACAGAAGATAGCAAGGAAAGCAAAAACATTCAAAATAATAATGTTCCAAAATAACATTGCCTAACACGCGTTCTAGATGATGATAATTTAGAGGGCAAAATGGAAGGATTCAGTGCGTAAAATCCCGGGGCCGGTAAAACGGCATTAATTTGCCGCGCGCCTAGAAAAAAAAATCGGCATTAGGCTGAATGCAAAGCTATAAAGAAATGTTAAATGAATATTTTTATCGTAGTGGATACCGCCTGCGCCGGCATCCACTACTCAAAATATTGGACCTGCCTGTCGTCTATCACACGGTAGAGGATAGGCAAAATGAAAATTCCTATCGTTTATTCTCTAATTAATTTGCGGCGCGCCTAGGGAAAAAAATCGGCATTAGGCCGAATGCAAAGCTATAAAGAAATGTTAAAATGAAGAAGTTGACCAAAATTTAAAACTGTACTTATATAGCAGAGATGATGAAGGAAAGAAAATAATAAATAAAACAAAAAACAAAAAACAAAACAAAAACAAAACAAAAACAAAAACAAAAACAAAAACAAAAACAAAACAAAACAAAAAACAATGATGATTCATTCAGTACACAAAAAATTACTTTTTGTCTCATATAAACCCGGCATGATTGCTATCTTCGGTAGACAGTCATATCACTAAAAAAAATCAGTAAACATAAAGAAAAAAAATTAGAGGTCTGAATCAAGGCCCTAAGTGCTATCTACAGAAGATAGCAAGGAAAGCAAAAAACATTCAAAATAATAATGTTCCAAAATAACATTGCCTAACACGCGTTCTATATGATGATAATTCAGAGGGCAAAATGGAAGGATTCAGTGCTTCCCGGGGCCGGTAAAACGGCATTAATTTGCCGCGCGCCTAGGAAAAAAATCGGCATTAGGCCGAATGCAAAGCTATAAAGAAATGGTAAAATGAAGAAGTTGACCAAAGAGATGATGAAGGAAAGAAAATAATAAATAAAACAAAAAAGAAAAAACAAAAACAAAACAAAACAAAAAAAAAACAATGATTCATTCAGTACGCAAAAAATAACTTTTTGTCTCATATAAACCCGGCATGATTGCTATCTTCGGTAGACAGTCATATCATTAAAAAAATCATTAAACATAAAGAAAAAAATTAGAGGTCTGAATCAAGGCCCTAAATGCTATCTACAGAAGATAGACAGGAAAGCAAAAAACATTCAAAATAATAATGTTCCAAAATAACATTGCCTAACACGCGTTCTAGATGATGATAATTCAGAGGGCAAAATGGAAGGATTCAGTGCATAAAATCTACTGAAGATAGCATTTAGAATCTCATCCCGATTCATTGCATCTTTCAACTCTAGAAGTAACGTTTTACATTTATATCTCTAAATTTTTACTTCATCATGTAGCGGCGAATTTTTTCTTTCTAATACATCAGTCCCGATCAAAAAGTTTAAAGCGACAGTACATTTTCATCACTTTCCGCATCTGCCTGTTTCTCTATTTTTATCTCTTTTTCCTCCCTTTTTTAAAAAGCGCGCCAGATGACGATTTTTTTTAAAAATCACGCAGAGTACCGTAGCCGTGCGCGTTTTAGGATTTTTTGCTAAATGAAGATAGCATTTAGAGTCTCACCCTGATTCATTGCATCTTTCTACTCTGGAAGCAACGTTTTACATAATTTCCTCTAAATTTAAAGCGATATAAGAAAAATGTACACTCTAAATTTCAATGGTTTAAAATAAATCCTAAAGGATTGTGTTCAGGAACCAATTAAGTATTAGATTTAAAATTAAATCATAGGGCTACAGATTTAAAATTATTCTTTTAAAGCTATTTTACCTCTTCCTCTCCCCCCTCCTCTTTTTTCTTTTTTAATAGCGTGGCATTATGCCGAATGCCGATTTCTTTTTAAATCGCGCAGAGTAGCCGTGCGTTGATTATGCCTATCTACTGAAGATAGCATTTAGAATCTCATCCCGATTCATTGCATCTTTCTACTCTAGAAGTAACGTTTTACATTTATTTCTCTAAATTTTTACTTCATCATGTAGCGGCGAATATTTTCTTTCTAATACATCAGTACCGATCAAAAAGTTTAAAGCGACAGTATATATTCATCACTTTCCGCATCTGCCTGTTTCTCTATTTTTATCTCTTTTCCTCCCTTTTTAAATAGCGCGCCAGATGACGATTTTTTTTAAATCACGCAGAGTACCGTAGCCGTGCGCGTTTTAGGATTTTTTTTCACTATAGGCCTATCTGCTGAAAATAGCATTTAGAATCTCACCCTGACTGTTAAAAAACAAAAAACAAAAACAAAACAAAACAAAAAACAATGATGATTCATTCAGTACGCAAAAAATACTTTTTGTCTCATAAAACCGGCATGATTGCTATCTTCGGTAGACAGTCATATCATTAAAAAAAATCATTAAATATAAAGAAAAATGAAAAAAAAGAGGTATGAATCAAGGCCCTAAATGCTATCTACAGAAGATAGCAAGGAAAGCAAAAAACATTCAAAATACTAATGTTCAAAAATAACATTGCCTAACACGCGTTCTAGATGATGATAATTCAGAAGGCAAAATGGAAGGATTCAGTGCGTAAAATCCCGGGGCCGGTAAAACGGCATTAATCGGCATTAGGCCGAATGCAAAGCTATAAAGAAATGTTAAAATGAAGAAGTTGACCAAAATTTAAAACGGTATTTATATAGCAGAGATGATGAAGGAAAGAAAATAATAAGCAAAACAAAAAGAAAAAACAAAAACAAAGCAAAAAAACAAAACAAAACAAAAAACAATGATGATTCATTCAGTACGCAAAAAATTACTTTTTGTCTCATATAAACCCGGCATGATTACTATCTTCGGTAGACAGTCATATCATTAAAAGAGGTCTGAATCAAGGCCCTAAATGCTATCTACAGAAGATAGCAAGGAAAGCAAAAAACATTCAAAATAATAATGTTCCAAAATAACATTGCCTAACACGCGTTCTAGATGATGATAATTCAGAGGGCAAAATGGAAGGATTCAGTGCGTAAAATCCCGGGGCCGGTAAAACGGCATTAATTTGCCGCGCGCCTAGGAAAAAAAATCGGCATTAGGCCGAATGCAAAGCTATAAAGAAATGTTAAAATGAAGAAGTTGACCAAAATTTAAAACGGTACTAATATAGCAGAGATGATGAAGGAAAGAAAATAATAAATAAAACAAAAAGAAAAAACAAAAACAAAACAAAACAAAAAACAAAACAAAAAACAATGATGATTTATTCAGTACGCAAAAAATTACATTTTGTCTCATATAAACCCGGCATGATTTCTATCTTCGGTAGACAGTCATATCATTAAACATAAAGAAAAAAAATTAGAGGTATGAATCATAGGCCCTAAATGCTATCTACAGAAGATAGCAAGGAAAGCAAAAAACATTCAAAATAATTATGTTCCAAAATAACATTGCCTAACACGCGTTCTAGATGATGATAATTCAGAGGGCAAAATGGAAGGATTCAGTGCGTAAAATCCCGGGGCCGGTAAAACCCCAGACAAACGAGAACCTAGACCAATAACTTTGACTCGCGTAGTGAAGCTGACACTTCTTAGCAACGACTTAGACAAGGACGCATACCCGGACGCAAACAAGCAGACATGTTCGCGTCTAAGGAACATGTTGCATTTGACGCGGGCGATAACAGCGCAGTAATCACGCAAACGAGCGCGTCAACCATGTATGCGACATTTCTCCGCGCCTAGTAACCCCGTCAATCTGTCAATATCACCTTGGATACGGGGCTTCACCTCCCGCTGTGGTAAGGGATGGGCAGTCATAGGTCTAGGTGGTATGTCTATGGGTAAAACGGCATTAATTTGCCGCGCGCCTAGGAAAAAAAATCGGCATTAGGCCGAATGCAAAGCTATAAAGAAATGTTAAAATGAAGAAGTTGACCAAAATTTAAAACTGTACTTATATAGCAGAGATGATGAAGGAAAGAAAATAATAAACAAAACAAAAAACAAAAACAAAACGAAAACAAAAGAAAATAAAAAAACAATGATGATTCATTCAGTACGCAAAAAATTACTTTTTGTCTCATATAAACCCGTCATGATTGCTATCTTCGATAGACAGTCATATCATTAAAAAAAATCATTAAACATAAAGAAAAAAATTAGAGGTCTGAATCAAGGCCCTAAATGCTATCTACAGAAGATAGCAAGGAAAGCAAAAAACATTCAAAATAATAATGTTCCAAAATACCATTGCCTAACACGCGTTCTAGATGATGATAATTCAGAGGGCAAAATGGAAGGATTCAGTGCGTAAAATCCCGGGGCCGGTAAAACGGCATTAATTTGCCGCGCGCCTAGGAAAAAAAATCGGCATTAGGCCGAATGCAAAGCTATAAAGAAATGTTAAAATGAAGAAGTTGACCAAAATTTAAAACGGTACTTATATAGCAGAGATGATGAAGGAAAGAAAATAATAAGCAAAACAAAAACAAAAAACAAAAACAAAGCAAAAACAAAACAAAACAAAAAACAATGATGATTCATTCAGTATACGCAAAAAATTACTTTTTGTCTCATATAAACCCGGCATGATTACTATCTTCGGTAGACAGTCATATCATTAAAAGAGGTCTGAATTAAGGCCCTAAATGCTATCTACAGAAGATAGAAAGGAAAGCAAAAAACATTCAAAATAATTATGTTCCAAAATAACATTGCCTAACACGCGTTCTAGATGATGATAATTCAGAAGGCAGAATGGAAGGATTCAGTGCGTAAATTCCGGGGCCGGTAAAACGGCATTAATTTGCCGCGCGCCTAGGAAAAAAAATCGGCATTAGGCCGAATGCAAAGCTATAAAGAAATGTTAAAATGAAGAAGTTTACCAAAAAAAACAAACAAAAAAAAAAACAAAAAAAAAAAACAAAAAAAAAAACAATGATGATTCATTCAGTACGAAAAAAAATTACTTTTTGTCTCATATAAACCCGGCATGATTGCTATCTTCGGTAGACAGTTTATTTTATTTATTTTATTTATTTATTTTTATTTATTTTATTTAATGACATCTTTAACGAGGGTAAACCCTGATCAGTGCAAGCACTGCTTTTCACAGTCATATCATTAAAAAAAATCATTAAACATAAATAAAAAAAATAGAGAGGTATGAATCAAGGCCGTAAATGCTATCTACAGAAGATAGCAAGGAAAGCAAAAAAACATTCAAAATAATAATGTTCCAAAGTAACATTGCCTAACACGCGTTCTAGTTGATGATAATTCAGAGGGCAAAATGGAAGGATTCAGTGCGTAAAAAGTGATGAGGAATTTAGAGGAAATTATGTAAAACGTTGCTTCCAGAGTAGAAAGATGCAATGAATCAGGGTGAGATTCTAAATGCTATCTTCAGCAGATAGGCCTATAGTGAAAAATAATCCTAAAACGCGCACGGCTACGGTACTCTGCGTGATTTTAAAAAAAAATCGTCATCTGGCGCGCTATTTAAAAAAGGGAGGAAAAAGAGATAAAAATAGAGAAACAGGCAGATGCGGAAAGTGATGAATATGTACTGTCGCTTTAAACTTTTTGATCGGGACTGATGTAAAAAAAAAAAAAAATTCGCCGCTACATGATGAAGTAAAAATTTAGAGAAATAAATGTAAAACGTTACTTCTAGAGTAGAAAGATGCAATGAATCGGGATGAGATTCTAAATGCTATCTTCAGTAGATAGGCATAATCAACGCACGGCTACTCTGCGCGATTTAAAAAGAAATCGGCATTCGGCATTTAATGCCACGCTATTAAAAAAAAGAAAAAGAGGAGGGGGAGAGGAAGAGGTAAAAATAGCTTTAAAAGAATAATTTTAAATCTGTAGCCCTAAGATTTAATTTTAAATCTAACACTTAATTGGTTCCTGAACACAATCCTTTAGGATTTATTTTAAACCCTTGAAATTTAGAGTGTACATTTTTCTTATATCGCTTTAAATTTAGAGGAAATTATGTAAAGCGTTGCTTCCAGAGTAGAAAGATGCAATGAATCAGGGTGAGATTCTAAATGCTATCTTCAGCAGATAGGCCTATAGTGAAAAAAAAATCCTAAAACGCGCACGGCTACGGTACTCTGCGTGATTTTTAAAAAAAATCGTCATCTGGCGCGCTATTTAAAAAGGGGAGGAAAAAGAGATAAAAATAGAGAAACAGGCAGATGCGGAAAGTGATGAATATGTACTGTCGCTTTAAACTTTTTGATCGGGACTGATGTATTAGAAAGAAAAAATTCGCCGCTACATGATGAAGTAAAAATTTAGAGAAACAAATGTAAAACGTTACTTCTAGAGTAGAAAGATGCAATGAATCGGGATGAGATTCTAAATGCTATCTTCAGTAGATAGGCATAATCAACGCACGGCTACTCTGCGCGATTTAAAAAGAAATCGGCATTCGGCATAATGCCACGCTATTAAAAAAAAAAAAGAAAAAAGAGGAGGGGGGAGAAGAAGAGGTAAAAATAGCTTTAAAAGAATAATTTTAAATCTGTAGCCCTAAGATTTAATTTTAAATCTAATACTTAATTGGTTCCTGAACACAATCCTTTAGGATTTATTTTAAACCCTTGAAATTTAGAGTGTACATTTTTCTTATATCGCTTTAAATTTAGAGGAAATTATGTAAAACGTTGCTTCCAGAGTAGAAAGATGCAATGAATCAGGGTGAGATTCTAAATGCTATCTTCAGCAGATAGGCCTATAGTGAAAAAAATCCTAAAACGCGCACGGCTACGGTACTCTGCGTGATTTTAAAAAATCGTCATCTGGCGCGCTATTTAAAAAAGGGAGGAAAAGAGATAAAAATAGAGAAACAGGCAGATGCGGAAAGTGATGAATATGTACTGTCGCTTTAAACTTTTGATCGGGACTGATGTATTAGAAAGAAAAAATTCGCCGCTACATGATGAAGTAAAAATTTAGAGAAATAAATGTAAAACGTTACTTCTAGAGTAGAAAGATGCAATGAATCGGGATGAGATTCTAAATGCTATCTTCAGTAGATAGGCATAATCAACGCACGGCTACTCTGCGCGATTTAAAAAGAAATCGGCATTCGGCATTTAATGCCACGCTATTAAAAAAGAAAAAAGAGGAGGGGGGAGAGGAAGAGGTAAAAATAGCTTTAAAAGAATAATTTTAAATCTGTAGCCCTAAGATTTAATTTTAAATCTAACACTTAATTGGTTCCTGAACACAATCCTTTAGGATTTATTTTAAACCCTTGAAATTTAGAGTGTACATTTTTCTTATATCGCTTTAAATTTAGAGGAAATTATGTAAAGCGTTGCTTCCAGAGTAGAAAGATGCAATGAATCAGGGTGAGATTCTAAATGCTATCTTCAGCAGATAGGCCTATAGTGAAAAAAAATCCTAAAACGCGCACGGCTACGGTACTCTGCGTGATTTTAAAAAAATCGTCATCTGGCGCGCTACTTAAAAAAGGGAGGAAAAAGAGATAAAAATAGAGAAACAGGCAGATGCGGAAAGTGATGAATATGTACTGTCGCTTTAAACTTTTTGATCGGGACTGATGTATTAGAGAGAAAAAATTCGCCGCTACATGATGAAGTAAAAATTTAGAGAAACAAATGTAAAACGTTACTTCTAGAGTAGAAAGATGCAATGAATCGGGATGAGATTCTAAATGCTATCTTCAGTAGATAGGCATAATCAACGCACGGCTACTCTGCGCGATTTAAAAAGAAATCGGCATTCGGCATAATGCCACGCTATTAAAAAAAGAAAAAAAAAGAGGAGGGGGAGAGGAAGAGGTAAAATAGCTTTAAAAGAATAATTTTAAATCTGTAGCCCTAAGATTTAATTTTAAATCTAATACTTAATTGGTTCCTGAACACAATCCTTTAGGATTTATTTTAAACCCTTGAAATTTAGAGTGTACATTTTTCTTATATCGCTTTAAATTTAGAGGAAATTATGTAAAACGTTGCTTCCAGAGTAGAAAGATGCAATGAATCAGGGTGAGATTCTAAATGCTATCTTCAGCAGATAGGCCTATAGTGAAAAAAATCCTAAAACGCGCACGGCTACGGTACTCTGCGTGATTTTAAAAAAATCGTCATCTGGCGCGCTATTTAAAAAAGGGAGGAAAAGAGATAAAATAGAGAAACAGGCAGATGCGGAAAGTGATGAATATGTACTGTCGCTTTAAACTTTTGATCGGGACTGATGTATTAGAAAGAAAAAATTCGCCGCTACATGATGAAGTAAAAATTTAGAGAAATAAATGTAAAACGTTACTTCTAGAGTAGAAAGATGCAATGAATCGGGATGAGATTCTAAATGCTATCTTCAGTAGATAGGCATAATCAACGCACGGCTACTCTGCGCGATTTAAAAATAAATCGGCATGCGGCATAATGCCACGCTATTAAAAGAGAAAAAAGAGGAGGGGGAGAAGAAGAGGTAAAAATAGCTTTAAAAGAATAATTTTAAATCTGTAGCCCTAAGATTTAATTTTAAATCTAATACTTAATTGGTTCCTGAACACAATCCTTTAGGATTTATTTTAAACCCTTGAAATTTTGTGTACATTTTTCTTATATCGCTTTAAATTTAGAGGAAATTATGTAAAACGTTGCTTCCAGAGTAGAAAGATGCAATGAATCAGGGTGAGATTCTAAATGCTATCTTCAGCAGATAGGCCTATAGTAAAAAAAATCCTAAAACGCGCACGGCTACGGTACTCTGCGTGATTTTTAAAAAAATCGTCATCTGGCGCGCTATTTAAAAAAGGGAGGAAAAAGAGATAAAATAGAGAAACAGGCAGATGCGGAAAGTGATGAATATGTACTGTCGCTTTAAACTTTTTGATCGGGACTGATGTATTAGAAAGAAAAAATTCGCCGCTACATGATGAAGTAAAAATTGAGAGAAATCAATGTAAAACGTTACTTCTAGAGTAGAAAGATGCAATGAATCGGGATGAGATTCTAAATGCTATCTTCAGTAGATAGGCATAATCAACGCACGGCTACTCTGCTCGATTTAAAAAGAAATCGGCATTCGGCATAATGCCACGCTATTAAAAAAGAAAACAGAGGAGGGGGGAGAGGAAGAGGTAGAAATAGCTTTAAAAGAATAATTTTAAATCTGTAGCCCTAAGATTTAATTTTAAATCTAATACTTAGATTTAATACTTAAATTTAGATGAAATTACTACTTAAATTTAGAGGAAATTATGTAAAACGTTGCTTCCAGAGTAGAAAGATGCAATGAATCAGGGTGAGATTCTAAATGCTATCTTCAGCAGATAGGCCTATAGTAAAAAAAAAAAATCCTAAAAAGCGCACGGCTACGGTACTCTGCGTGATTTTTAAAAAAAATCGTCATCTGGCGCGCTATTTAAAAAAGGGAGGAAAAAGAGATAAAAATAGAGAAACAGGCTGACGCGGAAAGTAATGAATATGTACTGTCGCTTTAAACTTTTTGATCGGGACTGATGTATTAGAAAGAAACAATTCGCCGCTACATGTTGAAGTAAAAATTTAGAGAAATAAATGTAAAACGTTACTTCTAGAGTAGAAAGATGCAATGAATCGGGATGAGATTCTAAATGCTATCTTCAGTAGATAGGCATAATCAACGCATGGCTACTCTGCGCGATTTAAAAAAGAAATCGGCATTCGGCATAATGCCACGCTATTAAAAAAAAAAAAGAGGAGGGGAGAGGAAGAGGTAAAAATAGCTTTAAAAGAATAATTTTAAATCTGTAGCCCTAAGATTTAATTTTAAATCTAATACTTAATTGGTTCCTGAACACAATCCTTTAGGATTTATTTTAAACCCTTGAAATTTAGAGTGTACATTTTTCTTATATTGCTTTAAATTTAGAGGAAATTATGTAAAACGTTGCTTCCAGAGTAGAAAGATGCAATGAATCAGGGTGAGATTCTAAATGCTATCTTCAGCAGATAGGCCTATATAGTAAAAAAATCCTAAAACGCGCACGGCTACGGTACTCTGCGTGATTTTTAAAAAAATCGTCATCTGGCGCGCTATTTAAAAAAGGGAGGAAAAAGAGATAAAAATAGAGAAACAGGCTGATGCGGAAAGTGATGAATATGTACTGTCGCTTTAAACTTTTTGATCGGGACTGATGTATTAGAAAGAAAAAATTCGCCGCTACATGATGAAGTAAAAATTTAGAGAAATAAATGTAAAACGTTACTTCTAGAGTAGAAAGATGCAATGAATCGGGATGAGATTCTAAATGCTATCTTCAGTAGATAGGCATAATCAACGCACGGCTACTCTGCGCGATTTAAAAAGAAATCGGCATTCGGCATAATGCCACGCTATTAAAAAAGAAAAAACAGGAGGGGGGAGAGGAAGAGGTAGAAATAGCTTTAAAAGAATAATTTTAAATCTGTAGCCCTAAGATTTAATTTTAAATCTAATACTTAGATTTAATACTTAAATTTAGATGAAATTACTACTTAAATTTAGAGGAAATTATGTAAAACGTTGCTTCCAGAGTAGAAAGATGCAATGAATCAGGGTGCGATTCTAAATGCTATCTTCAGCAGATAGGCCTATAGTAAAAAAAATCCTAAAACGCGAACGGCTACGGTAGGCCTACTCTGCGTGATTAAAAAAAAAATCGTCATCTGGCGCGCTATTTAAAAAAGGGAGGAAAAAGAGATAAAAATAGAGAAACAGGCTGATGCGGAAAGTGATGAATATGTACTGTCGCTTTAAACTTTTTGATCGGGACTGATGTATTAGAAAGAAAAAATTCGCCGCTGCATGTTGAAGTAAAAATTTAGAGAAATAAATGTAAAACGTTACTTCTAGAGTAGAAAGATGCAATGAATCGGGATGAGATTCTAAATGCTATCTTCAGTAGATAGGCATAATCAACGCATGGCTACTCTGCGCGATTTAAAAAGAAATCGGCATTCGGCCTAATGCCACGCTATTAAAAAAGAAAAAAGAGGAGGGGGGAGAGGAAGAGGTAAAAATAGCTTTAAAAGAATAATTTTAAATCTGTAGCCCTAAGATTTAATTTTAAATGTAATACTTAATTGGTTCCTGAACACAATCCTTCAGGATTTATTTTAAACCCTTGAAATTTAGAGTGTAAATTTTTCTTATATCGCTTTAAATTTAGAGGAAATTATGTAAAACGTTGCTTCCAGAGTAGAAAGATGCAATGAATCAGGGTGAGATTCTAAATGCCATCTTCAGCAGATAGGCCTATAGTGAAAAAAAATCCTAAAAAGCGCACGGCTACGGTACTCTGCGTGATTAAAAAAAAAATCGTCGTCTGGCGCGCTATTTAAAAAAGGGAGGAAAAGAGATAAAAATAGAGAAACAGGCAGATGCGGAAAGTGATGAATATGTACTGTCGCTTTAAACTTTTGATCGGGACTGATGTATTAGAAAGAAAAATTCGCCGCTACATGATGAAGTAAAATTTAGAGAAACAAATGTAAAACGTTACTTCTAGAGTAGAAAGATGCAATGAATCGGGATGAGATTCTAAATGCTATCTTCAGTAGATAGGCATAATCAACGCACGGCTACTCTGCGCGATTTAAAAGAAATCGGCATTCGGCATAATGCCACGCTATTAAAAAAGAAAAAGAGGAGGGGTAGAGGAAGAGGTAAAATAGCTTTAAAAGAATAATTTTAAATCTGTAGCCCTAAGATTTAATTTTAAATCTAATACTTAATTGGTTCCTGAACACAATCCTTTAGGATTTATTTTAAACCCTTGAAATTTAGAGTGTAAATTGTTCTTATATCGCTTTAAATTTAGAGGAAATTATGTAAAACGTTGCTTCCAGAGTAGAAAGATGCAATGAATCAGGGTGAGATTCTAAATGCTATCTTCAGCAGATAGGCCTATAGTGAAAAAAAATCCTAAAAGGCGCACGGCTACGGCACTCTGCGTGATTTTTAAAAAAAATCGTCATCTGGCCCGCTATTTAAAAAAGGGAGGAAAAAGAGATAAAAATAGAGAAACAGGCAGATGCGGAAAGTGATGAATATGTACTGTCGCTTTAAACTTTTTGATCGGGACAGATGTATTAGAAAGAAAAAATTCGCCGCTACATGATGAAGTAAAAATGTAGAGAAATAAATGTAAAACGTTACTTCTAGAGTAGAAAGATGCAATGAATCGGGATGAGATTCTAAATGCTATCTTCAGTAGATAGGCATAATCAACGCACGGCTACTCTGCGCGATTTAAAAAGAAATCGGCATTCGGCATAATGCCACGCTATTAAAAAAAGAAAAAGAGGAGGGGGAGAGGAAGAGGTAAAAATAGCTTTAAAAGAATAATTTTAAATCTGTAGCCCTAAGATTTAATTTTAAATCTAATACTTAATTGGTTCCTGAACACAATCCTTTAGGATTTATTTTAAACCCTTGAAATTTAGAGTGTACATTTTTCTTATATTGCTTTAAATTTAGAGGAAATTATGTAAAACGTTGCTTCCAGAGTAGAAAGATGCAATGAATCAGGGTGAGATTCTAAATGCTATCTTCAGCAGATAGGTCTATAGTGAAAAAAATCCTAAAACGCGCACGGCTACGGTACTCTGCGTGATTTTAAAAAAAATCGTCATCTGGCGCGCTATTTAAAAAAGGGAGGAAAAAGAGATAAAACAAGAGAAACAGGCAGATGCGGAAAGTGATGAATATGTACTGTCGCTTTAAACTTTTTGATCGGGACTGATGTATTAGAAAGAAAAAATTCGCCGCTACATGATGAAGTAAAAATTTAGAGAAATAAATGTAAAACGTTACTTCTAGAGTAGAAAGATGCAATGAATCGGGATGAGATTCTAAATGCTATCTTTAGTAGATAGGCATAATCAACGCACGGCTACTCTGCGCGATTTAAAAAGAAATCGGCATTCGGCATAATGCCACGCTATTAAAAAAGAAAAAAGAGGAGGGGGGAGAGGAAGAGGTAAAAATAGCTTTAAAAGAATAATTTTAAATCTAATACTTAATTGGTTCCTGAACACAATCCTTTAGGATTTATTTTAAACCCTTGAAATTTAGAGTGTACATTTTTCTTATATCGCTTTAAATTTAGAGGAAATTATGTAAAACGTTGCTTCCAGAGTAGAAAGATGCAATGAATCAGGGTGAGATTCTAAATGCTATCTTCAGCAGATAGGCCTATAGTGAAAAAAAAATCCTAAAACGCGCACGGCTACGGTACTCTGCGTGATTTTAAAAAAAATCGTCATCTGGCGCGCTATTTAAAAAAGGGAGGAAAAAGAAATAAAAATAGAGAAACAGGCAGATGCGGAAAGTGATGAATATGTACTGTCGCTTTAAACTTTTTGATCGGGACTGATGTATTAGAAAGAAAAAATTCGCCGCTACATGATGAAGTAAAAATTATTTAATAATATTTAATAATTTTAAATCTGTAGCCCTAAGATTTAATTTTAAATCTAATACTTAATTGATCCTGAACAGTGCAAAATAAACTCCTCAACAAAAGTTTGGAAAGTTTTTTCAAGCATCTGTATCTGAAATTATTTGTACCATATTCATATCGTGTTGCATATCAATGAATAGCTACAATACCATACTGCAGTTACTGTCCGTTTTCCTATACACAATACACAGTGCTCTCACCATTGACGCGTGACCCCTACAAATGATGTATGTTGGGAGAATGGACACTTGCCTAGTTAACATCACTGTGTGAAAAATAACCAGCCAATATTTTATTTATTCTCCAAAACTTCTAGCAAATATATTTCTCTAACATGACCTAAAATTACAGCTAGGTTAGATGTTCAGAAATGGTCGCACTTTTGTAAAATATGAGTGAGGGCAAGGCATAGCTAGCCAACTCCCCGTGTTATTTAAATGGAGATTCGACCGAAAATATTGGTATCGGACCGCTCACTTCTGAAGGATGCCACAAAAAAACCGGTAAAAGCTACATTTAAATTATTCTAAATAGGTTCTAGAAAATAAAGTTTTGTAACATGTCCTAAATTTTTAGCTAATTTAGGTGTTTGGAGAGGGTCGTACTTTTGTGTTTTAGGAAGGACATGTAAACGACAGATAACACCAAAAATATGAAGAAATTATTTCTAAACCGTGTTAAGTCAAAAATCATTATGTTGCTCATTTTCAAGAATGCTGGTTTACAAAAAGCACGACATTGCCTCATTTCAAATATATAGTTTTAGTTTTGGTTTTGGTTTTGGTCATGTGGTTTCCTATTGTCCTGCCTAACCACTTGAATCACTAGATATCGAACTCTTTGTTTCTACCTTTTGTTTAAAACTAAACATTTGTGACAGGTAGTTTCGGTTTTGGTTTCAGTTTCTTATAAGTGGTGTGACGAATAAAATTACAGGATTTTCGAGTTACCTGATCTAAGTATACAAAAGAAATGTTTAAATTTCGCAGTGCAATATTCACGAGCAGAGAAGTCGAACAAAACAGTCTACATTTGAAAGCATTGATTTAGTTTGAAAGCATTGGCTTGAGACTACGAAATAGCCTAAGCTGATTTCACTGTGAAAATATATAGACCATCGAAATATTTGCATTCGACATTACAAAAGGGTCCACTACTGTAATTGTATAGGTGCTATAAACAAAATCGATTCATGTCCTTAATCCCATGTACCAGAATCGATGGAAGGCCATTATATGACCTCTAATAACCTAATGACTTTTACTGAAGCAATTTTTACTGCAAAAAGTAGCAGATAGAGGGGAGAAGATTGGGGGTGTGTGTGTGTGTGGGGGGGGGGTTGGAGGGCAAGGGGATATGGGCCGGGAGAGAGAGAAACATATGAGAGAGAGCATTGGAAGTGAAAGAGAAGGGGAGGAGAGCTCGAGATGAAGATATCGAATGTAGGGGAGGAGGAGGGGAAAGGGGTAATTTAGGAAATAGGTGGTTATATAGGAGGGAGCCCCCTCTTAAAGAGGTATGGGTTGTGCTTCCTGGGATAATAAACTAATTCATAATCAAATCATCTCCATGCATCGTTTATGTTTCATACAAACAAACAAATTCCCCACCCCACCCCATCCTTCAGTATACGCGCATGTATATGATTTCTAGGCCTAGAACTCGTGAGTGTAATATGCCACCTACCTTCGACAGAGAGCATCAACTGTCGTCCGCGGGATAGATTTCCGATATCAATCATGATAATAATTATGTTAGCACAATAGGCTATTGTATACTTCTGGTTATATACCCTATACTATGTCCTCCCAGCATAATAGTGTTATGATTGCAGATCAGATCAGCTCTACTTTTTAATCCCTTGATTTTTGGTTTCTGAACAAAAGAGAAACCAAAACTATATATTTGAAATGAGGGATTGTCTGATTTCGTGAACAAAGCCACACATAACATTGTTTCCTTTCGTTTCCTTTATAATCGGTTACCCAACTGAAGCTATGAATACCAGCTTTATTGCGATATCGCACATGAAAACAGTCACTTGTGCACAACCAGAGAAGATCCAATTTAATCAGTTGAGCTGTTTCAATGAGTGTTATCTTGGTTTAATAGCTTTTAATGGGGTTAAGTCCTGCAAAGGTCGAGATGAATTCTACTGTAGACATGACTGCATCATGCTCCCCTTTACAATGACGCCCATTTGAAACAATAACATGTTTTGCGGCTGAGTACACGCCTTGTGAATGTAGTGAGGTCTCAAACAGAATTTACCAAATTGACCATTATTCTGTGTTCAAACAACGCTAGCCACTAACCTCAATAGCGGGGGAAAACCACAGGCAGCAACAATAGTCAGGCACCTTCTCCTCATGCTGCTCACCGACCTGGTTACACGTTACTGTGGCATGGCAGTCCATTCTTCAACAAGGATTCGTCACAGATCATTCAATGTGGTTGCATATGGGCTTCTCTGCCGGGCTTCTCTGGCACGCACAGCACGATCAAGCTGGTCCCACAAGTGTTTAATCGGGTCGAGGTCTGGCCCCCTGGTCTGACCTGATGGCAGGCCATTTTGGCTCTACTCCCATATTCTGTAGGTAGTCGTTGACTACAGTGGATCTGTGGGGCGAGCGGTGTCATCTTGGAGGATTGCATTAGGTCCCATATTGTGAAGATATGGGATTGCAGCTTGCTGCACAGAATAATGGTCAATTTGGCAAATTCGGTTTGTGACCACACTACATTCACAAGGCGTGTACTCAGCCGTGAAAAACGTGATTGATTCAAACGTGGTGTCATTGTAAAGGGGAGTATTGTAGCTATCCATTGATATGCAATACGATATGAAAATGTTACAAATAATTTGAGATACACATGTTTGAAAAAACTTTCCAAACTTTTGTTGAGGAGTTTATTTTGCACTGCACAGAATTAGAAATACATATTTGTGAAGCGTTTTATGGAAAACAGCTCAAATGCAAGGATTCAGCAGAACTGAAATAACTCTTAATATTTGAGAACTTTCAAAAGAATTTGTGAACTTTCAAAAGTTTTGCTGAACTTTATCTTTTCCGTCAAAAGGGGGAAGATGTGTTGATATGCGATTTCAGCTATGTTAGCCATGTTAGCGCTAGCGTCATCATAATGTATGTTAGGCCGGCAACACCATGTTTACATTGCTGTGATAATAATACGTGACGAGAGTCAATACCGATAGTTTGGTTCGGTTATTTAAAGCCTTAATGTACGATCTTTTTAAATTTTTAGATTTTTCTTTTTTTCTTCTAAAATAATAATAAGTTTTCAATACATTTGGACGCGAAACACATTGGGAATTTGCAAAGAAAAAACACCATAAACTTCACCTCTATCACTCGAAACATCTCGCACTATTTGGATTAGGACAGCGAGTGCGGCTAGACTGCTGCCCTCAGTCGTCAACCGTCTGGATTGACGACTGAGAAAACTACGTGGAAAAAAAGTGACGGATTTTGCAACAGGATTCCTGTGGCATAGAGCGTGCGCAGTTGTGTCCAAATTGACCTTTTGACCGAGTTTGTTGTTTTTAGAAGTTCAGAGCGCGATCTTGTCACAGCGGCGCGGTACAG
Source organism: Amphiura filiformis (assembly GCF_039555335.1). Lineage (NCBI taxonomy): Eukaryota > Metazoa > Echinodermata > Ophiuroidea > Amphilepidida > Amphiuridae > Amphiura > Amphiura filiformis. The sequence goes on from NC_092641.1 coordinate 41,569,086, forward strand.
CGACGCGGTACGCGGGCGCCGCTAGTCAGTCGCGCTACGGCGCACAACTGAAGTCGCATTGAATAGTTTTCAGAAGTCCGTCATGATATTGGCTGTAAGATACACTGCAAAATTCCTGGCGACATAGTGACTACATCGCACTGGAACTCTGAAGTCACTACCGCCGTCACTCCAGAATAACCTACCCTATGGTGGCCGACAGAGTCACCACAGGAGAGTGACTACATCAGAAACAAGGCAGTAGGGCACTATGCAGCAGTGTCATCACGTAGTGACTACAACTGCTAGCCTCCGATGTGTTACCTGCTCGATGCCGCATCGGCGACTCATGATGTACACCACCGACTAGATTCCGACAGTGGTCCACATCTTGTGGTCACATCAAAGTGACTTCCGTATCCAGTGCCCCATGCGTCGCCTGCTCGGTGCCCAGTCGGCGAACTTCAAGGTGACTACGCTGCCGAAAGGTCGTTGACCGAACCCTGTTATGAGTTCGAACACTCCGGGGACGCGCGCGTATATCTACCAAATACGCGCTGATGATGACAAATACGCGTATCATGCTTGTTTTAATGCTTGTATACGCTCATGAATGGAATGAGTTGGTTTTATAATTAATTGATTGATGCATGCTGTACAGTGCAGTGGGTCTGTGGTTCTACTGCCGTCTTTGTTTTGTTTTTATCGTGCTTTTGCATTCTTTATCATTTATATTTCAACTGTGAGACTTCCGATTCATTTTGTTTCATTTATTTATTGTTCTCTTTTATAATATTTTAATTCTTTTCGTGCTGCCTGTTTAATAATCTCATCAACTGTGTGTGTTTTATTTGCAGTTCTTGTTCTTGGTTTATTTGTTTGTTTCATTTCAAACATTTTTATTTTGTTTATTTGTTTGCTTGTTTTCCCACAAAACTTATATCATTGCTTTGTTTACTTCAGTGGTTAGATGACATGTTTTGCTTTTTTCATATTTTGCATGATAACGTTATATAGGCCTATTGAAATGCTATTTTTTTAATATTTAAAACGAATTGTGTTTTTAAATGTTTTAAAAGAGATATTAATTTTCAGCCGAAGTTCGCAAAGTATGCCTATTATAGGCCTAGCATTTTCAATTTATACATTTTGATTTGCCAAAACTTTACTTATTTTGAAGCACGAATTTTTCTGTTATATTTAAAATTGATTTATAGGCCTAGCATGCATTTTGTTTTACTTTTTGTCACTTTCCTGAAAGGTCTACTGCAAATTTATACTTTTACTGCCGTAAGTTTATGCAAAACTTTGGCTTGTGCTATTTTCTTTTTCCGTTTTTCAAAATGGTGTTTTTATAGGCCTATAGGCCTATTAGTTTGATTTGTTTTTCATGTTGGTTTTTTTACGTTATCAAATCATGCCTATAAATCGGTGTCACATCAATATAGGCCTGTTGCAATGTTTGTTTGAAATTGTCTTATTTTTTATCGCGCAAATATTAATGCTTGTTATGAATTATTATTGTTATAATTATTTATTTATTTTACACATTTAATATTTTAATTCATCAATAGGCCGACATGCTTCTTATAATATTCCTACTTTTAACTTCTTTATTTGCAATTTTTCTCAAGTTGTTTTCTTTCGAAGTGTTTCTTTGTTTCTTCCATTCTTCGTTTATTGGTTTCTTCCTGTTTATTTATTTCTTAACTTTTTATTTATTTAGTTATTCAATTAACCACCAATTAACAAAAATGTATTTTATTCATCATATTAGTTTATTGAATTATACTTTGTTTACTGATCATGTTTATTTCTTTTATTAACAAATTTATTTTATTCATCTAATATTTCCCTTATTTTTAAAGTCCAGTTTGCAATTACCCCCCCCCTAATCACCTAAAAAAAAGCAAGAAATAAAGAATATTATTTGAATAAATCAAGAGAATATAAAAAATATGGCAATAAAAGCAAAACCGGCAACCCAAAACGCCGGTACTGAGCACCCAGGCCCAGTCGCGTAGTCACACCGGTGTGACTCTCCTGCGAAGTCACCGCGCCGCGAAGTCACTCTGTAGAAACCTAGGAGGCTGGCTACCCGGCTATTTCGGACCGGCGATATGGAAAACCGAGGTGTAGTTTCCGATGGAGTGACATTCTGGTGACATCGGCGTCACACAGATGAGAATCTTGCAGTGTATGTTGATATAAAATGTTGGTGTATCTATAACCTGATATGAACTTTTAGAGGCTTCTAGTTAATTTTTACTGCTTACATAATTATATATAGATAGAAATAGTTTATCTTTCTTGGATCCAAACTACCTGTCACTACGAAGCATACACAGTACATGCGAAGTGTAGACGGCTGATTGGAATTAGTCTAGAGTGCGGCTTCAGAGTTAGTCTCCTACGCGGCCAGTTTGGTTACGCTCCCTCCACATGTGGAGGGAACGTAACCAAACTAGTTTTGTAGGAGACTACGGTTTGCGATCGTGGCCGACATAAAGTCATAATCTAAAAAATTATGACTTTATGTCGGACCAACAGAAAATCGTCCTGTTTTACTACAAATAGGACGAATTTGACAGCTTGCTCATAGATTTAAGTTAGAACATGTGTAAGTATTACAAATATGCCAAAAAATCGGTTTTGAAAAAATAAAGGTAAATTCTGAAAAATATCTTACATTATTACTTTAAGAAGCCGGTCGAGTGCAGATCCGTCGGAACAAGCCATTTTTGCCAAAGTGACATACAGACTGCATGGTGATAGCAATGAATTGCCATATTTAGAAGTCAAATCAAGCTATTGGACTCAGAATAAGATGCCTATATAGAATGACAAACGCACTCACTACACGTCCTGATAGGACCAGATTGGAGCAATTGTTGCGTAAGTGGTAAAAATGTACATACACCTTAAGGAATATCAACTGGTCTCCATTTTGCCAGGTAATCTCCATGGTGATCTTTAGACGTGCTTCTCTTATCCCTTGAAGCATCTCGTTTACTCTTGCTACCGCTTTCCTTAGATTTGCTTTTACTCTTTTTGCTTTTGCTTCCGCTCTTCTTTGATTTACTCCCTTTACTTTTACTCCCTTTACTTTTACTCTCTTTACTCTTGCTCTTACTCTCTTTACTACCACTCTCCTTACTTTTGCTACTCTTTGTATCTTTACCACTACTTCCCTTACTCTCTTTACTTTCTTCGCTACTTTTAGTGTCTTTGCTGTTATTTTCTGAAGACTTTTTCGTACTTCCTCCGCTTTCCTTGCTTGAAGACTTGCTGCCACTTTTACGGCCACTTTCGCTGCCACTTTTACTGCCACTTTTACTGCCACTTTTGCTGCCACTTTTACTGCCACCTTTACTGCCACTTTTGCTGCCACTTTTGCTGCTACTTTTACTGCCACTTTTACTGCCACTTTTACTGCCACTTTTACTGCCACTTTTGCTGCCACTTTTACTGCCACTTTTACTGCTACTTTTGCTGCCACTTTTACTGCCACTTTTGCTGCCACTTTTACTGCCACTTTTGCTGCCACTTTTACTGCCACTTTTGCTGCCACTTTTACTACCACTTTTACTGCCAATTTTGCTGCCACTTTCTTTACTGGAAGATTCGTCACTGCCACTGTCTTTTGGGGTAGTCGTTATCGCCTTCGTGGTAGTCTCAGATTGTTCAGCTGATGTTGATGGAACTCTTGGTGGAGTTGTTGCCCTGGACATCGAGGTTGATGGTAAGGTTGCAGTGGTAATCAAGGGCTTCGTTGTAGTTGCTAACTTTGTTGTTGTACCGGATGTGATAATCGGTGGATATGTTGTTCTGGATAATAAAGTGGCGACTGGTGAGGTCTTTGCAGTGGTAATCTTGGGTCTCGTGGTCGTAACAGATTGTGCAGTTGTCGGTTTTGATGTCGTCGTAGTAACGGTGGATGTCGAAACTGATGTTGTTGGTTTTACTGACGAAGTTGTGGCAGAAGTGGTGAACTTTCCAGTGGTACTCTGTGGTTTCGTGGTTGATTCAGATTTAGTAGAATACTGTGTAGTCGGTTTGGATGTTGTTGTCGTAGATGATAGAGTAGTAGTTGCGGTGGTAGTTTTAATTGATGTTGTTGGTTTCACTGTTAAAGTTATGGTAGAAGGGGTCAGCGATTGTGACGTCACTGGTGTCGTTGGCACCTTTGTTGTTGGACACTGACCAGGATAACAATCAGGTTTAGTTTTAGGAGCAAGTGTTGTTGTCGGTGCCGACGTGACTTTCGTCGTAGTTTCAAGTTGAAATGTTGGAGCGGGTGAAGTATTATCAGAGTCTTGTGTAATTTCCAGTACGTCTGTGATTGGTTTAGGGTATGTCGACATCTTTGGAGATGTCGGGCATTGTCCTGGAGCACAGTCAGAATTAGATGTCATTTTGGAGGTCAGAGGAGGATTCGTGGACGGTTCGGGTGCTTTTGGAGAACCTGATGATATGGGTGGAGTAGACTTCACTGAATTCGATTCTGATGGTTCTGCTTGTGGCAGCGTGATCACAACATGCCATGGGATAGTTGGTTTTGGAGGATGGTTGATAGGAGGACATGCTCCGGTATCACATGGTTCAGCTTCCTCAGCATACTGGTAGTCATTTGCATCGATAGTGTCCAAGATATCCATGACATCATCTGGGTTGCTGGCATGTTGTTGAAGGATTGTGTTGAGAGGATGACAGGGTTGCCCATCGTCACAAGGAAGAAGATTTTCAGCTTGCAGAAAACGTAGAATTCTGAATCGATTATAAAGATCCTCGTTGTGCTGATTTGGTGCGTGATGTGATGCAGCGTTACCATGGTTACCATTGTGCTCGTGACTTGTCTCTTCTCCAAATGGTTGAAGCTGAAAAGAGAAAAAGAGGTATTTAATATCAACGAATTACCGTTAATGGGCTATTCCAGAAATACATGCACACCCCATTTAGAAGAGTTTTGATTTTCGGACTTTTTGTCCATCAGTCATGATTGTTGGAAGACTTTTAAAGTGTCAAAGGCGAAAAAATCCAGTACAATAATAATATAGTTTAAAATCAGAAATCCTCAATTTGAGAGCTCATTTTGGACATTTACGTGATTTTTTATTCATTTAATTGCACTTCCAAGCTTTTTCAAATAACATTGGCAACTGGAATTCCTGTCGTGTTCAGAAAGTAAACTTGGAAATTCATTGAAAATTATCTCCTCTATATGGTGTATGCACTCATTTTCTGGAATAGCCCAATATACATTCTTTAATGTAAGTGATCATTTGATTATATATTTAAAAAAACCAGATTTTCTTTCGTGCAGTCAAATCACAATATTATTTAATTTTACTCCATCTACTGGAATATGACACCTAGCCTTAAAAAGCGCGCAATTTCTTCACAGAATATGCTTTTATACTCATGCTTATTTAATTTGCATGTGTTCATGCGTGTTTTCTGATTGCCTTTTCACTTATGTAATTTATCTGTTTATGGTGACTGTTCATCATGTTATTTGTCCATGCTTTTAATGATGTTGGCCTACTTTTAAGGTAGTGTAAGTTTAGCGAACTTTTGAGGGTCAATTTTTAATTTTGTTCTGTAAAGCGCCTTGATGCCTTGGATTTAGCACCATTTAAAAGGGCATTTCGTGATCCACAGCATCATGCCCCCACTTTTCTCAAAAAAGTTGAGATTTTTATATCACCGGAAACCTCTGGCTACATAATGTTTATGTACACAAACTTTCTTGCAGATTAATTCGTTTAGCAAAGATACCGTGAAATTTGAATTTCGTTCTGGTATAGGCTACCAGAAAGAAATTACAACACATTGTCTATGGAGCAGTGCAGGGTAATACACAAAATCATGCATAACTCGCAAACGCAAAATCGGAATCAACTGAAATTTTAGGAATAAGCTTTTTTCGTGGATATTTACTGGGAAATGTCATAAAAAGAGGATGCTAGGATCACGAAATACTTCTTTAAGTCTGGTCATCAATATTATTTTTGTCAAATAAGTAAAAAATTCTTATAAAACCCAGAACAAGCATTTTCATATAGCATGTAACTGCCTGTGTCATTGTGGTATGTGTGAGATAGAAACAATAGGCCTACATGAAAAATCGGACACGCCCCTTCAACAACCGCATTGTCTCATTAGCACAGAATTCCACCCATGCAATTCAAACCCTACCGATATATATCCAAACATAATACGCCAACACCAAACGAAAGTAGAGAATTTGATGAGTTGTACACTGCAAAACAAGTGTTAGTAGATTAACACTATTTGAGTAACACTTTATAAACATGTTAAACCGTTAATGTATTAACATATATGTTAAAATACAATTGAATACATGAATACAAAAGCCACCTAAGTCCATGCGAAGTTATTTTGAAAGAAAAACCTGTGTATCATTTTAATTCCTTCAGTTAGATTTACCTGGTCAATATGGTAAGTTTTACGTGCAAATGAGTGGATTAACCTGTATTAGGTATGACGATTAGCATTTCAGGGACTTCGTGGGGTTCATTTTAAATTTTGGACAAAGACAACAATGTTAGAATGAGATTACCACTATAGATAATACAAAATAAAGCACACAGGTATGTATAATGTTGATAAGCATTCTGCCATGTAATATAAACCACACACTTTCCTTTATTAAACCCATTTTTTGTTCAAAAGTCATTCTCCAGCAATGAATGGGTTACAAGTGGACTTTTATACATACTGGATTTCAATCAATGTGTTACAAGACTCAAATCATGGAATTGGGTGATTCTTTCATACATGCTATTTTTCACATGCCCAATAGACACAGAGGATGAATTTGAGTTGTTCTTTCATGCATATAACAGGCCTATATATAGCAACAATTTCCCATGCTTAACTCAATTTGGCCAAAGTATGGACTTAGGTGGCTTTTGTATTCATATATTCAATTGTGTGTTAAAATATAAACACAAATGTTAATATTTGAACACATTAATGGTTTAACCTGTTTAAAAGGTTACTTAAATAGTGTTAATCTATTAACACTTGTTTTTGGAGAGTGTTGTTAACGTGTTAAAGCGTTTTAAAATTAACATCCTCGTTTAATGTGTTAATGTTAATAAAAGTGTGAAAGTGTTAATAATGCACAATTGTTAATATTTTAACACAAATGTTAATATTTTAACACATTAACAGTTTAACGTGTTTAAAAAGTGTTACTCAAATAGTATTAATCTATTAAGCTACTTACAGGTTCTCTCATTTCACTCCCCATATCTTCTGATGATTCATCGTGCACATAAGGCGATTTTCGAGATCTTCCAGCCGTTGCTGGTGCTGCAGACACCATGGCAATATGCAAGAGCATACACGCTACCAGAATAAACGACAGGAGATGCTTGGATGCCATCTCTATGCGAGTCGGCTGGAATTAGAGAGAACTTGATATCAAGTTAGAAAACATCTTGGATGAATGATAAACTGAAGTTAACATAAGCATATGCAATATATGCCTGCTTATAACTTAAGTTGGAATGGATTTACTTATGAGTACGTAATACAATAATTAGAATAAGCATGATACGTCATTGTTGTTATGGTTCGCATTGCAACCTCCGCAAAGTTATCTTTGGTTTTAGTTTGATGACAAAACAATTAGGCCATAAATTGTCGTTTTAAAGATAAGCTCTATGTCCATTCTTAGCGATGTTTTCTTAGGCAATAGTGATAACGGCACAGACACAAATATTGTAAAATTGAAGTTTGTTCGCATTCTTGATTGATGGCGCTAAAGATTTGGAGCGTTAAATCATAAAACTGGAGCATAGCAACATTGTGGGGAGACAAGAATGTATTATGGCTACGATGTCTTATCTGGTTACCATGCAGGGTGAGGTTTTATATAAGTACAAATGTACTTACATAATTATATGTATATGCTTATAATTATTATGAGTAGCCCATGACAACTGTGCCAATTCACTTTACAGTGTGAGAACTTGCTGAATTTGAAATTGGATGTCCAAACTCCACATCTATGCAAAGAAAGTTGATAAGTTGATTTGTTTCATATAACAATAAATAATATCTGAATCTTGAAGCCATCCCAGCAAACACAAAAACGTTTTAAAAACGTTTTAAATAAGTGATATTTGGCTTTTGGTTTAGGTGAAAACGTTTTAATAACATTAAAATGTCGGGTTATATAAAGTCATGATAACGTTTTAAAACGTTTTGTATGAAAATACACTACAACAATATTTTTAAATGTTTCCAACAAATGTTATTGTAAACAATTTTTTGCAAACATTTTTGCCAAATATTGTGTCAATACTTAAATAACATTATGTTAAAATATTTGAACCCAGCAAACACAGAACTGTTCTCAAAATGTTTTTTTCAAAACCTTTTAATAACATTTAAATGTCGGGTTATATAAAGGTCATGAAAACGTTTTTAAAACGTTATTGAAAATATTTTGGCCAAACATTTTTCGCAAAATATTTTTTCAACCCCAAAATAACATTTTGTTTAGAATGTTTTGTATCAAGTTTTAAAGAATGTTTTTGGAATGTTATTAAAACGTTTTATACCCTTTATATAATATAACCCGACATTTAAACGTTTTCTGTAAAACATTTTTGTTTGCTGAGCAGTAGATTACCAAAAAATGTTTTTAAGGTGATGAAAACGTTTTATACTCTTAATACAGGGTGTCCCAGAAAAAATTACCGGGCCAACGAATTTGATCGTAAGTCGAGAAATAGACATCAGAATCCAAAAATCTAAACATCAGCATGTAGCCCATCTAATTCTGCATCTCATACGCTAATTTCGCTGGAATCGGTTGACTGATCGCGAAGAAATGAGCGATTACATAACGCATGTGTCAATTCACTTCATTCCAAGTTTGAAAGAAAGATCATTCAACATAATGCACACTAGTTGTTAACTGTCAATGGGCTTCATATTTTCTTCTGTGAAATCATCGTTCTTTTTAAACAATCTGTTTCTTGCAAAACATTTAATTAGGTTTTGTTCAAATTTGAAAACCTGCACGATATTGAAAATGAAAGCTTGCATGTAAGATGATGCTCGATTCTTGTAAATATATATTTTTCGTTAATGTTGCATAAAGAATTATTGCATACAAAATTTCTCACACACATAAATGTTTTTATTATATTTCCAAGAAATTGTAATGCAAAATTTAAATCTTTTAAAACTTTGACAGTAATGATGTTGGTTTCAAAAATCACACGTAAAGTTGTAAGCACTTGATCATTGTTATTCTTGTCTGAAATGTTCTTTGGAAAGTTAAAATATAACACATTTGCACAACATGAAGAATTGAAGTTGAAAAGCTTTCAATTGCAGAAATCAAAGTTTTACGGACAAACTGTTATTCATCTTCAGTGAAAGCATGGATGACATAACACCGTCCGATTATAAAATAGATTATATGGACTAAATTTAATGAGATACACACACTTTAGGCAGCGGTGAGCGAGTATGAAAAAACCGTCTGTTGATCAAACTTGGAATGAACGGAATTGATGCACACATTATGTAATCGTTCATTTCTTCGCAACCGGTCAACCGAATAAAATAAAATTTTCGTATGTGATGCACAACAAAATAAGCTATGCGATACATTTTTAATTTTTTTATTCTGATGTCTATTTCTCGACTTACGTTCAGTTTTATTTGCTCGGTAATTTTTTCTGGGACACCCTGTATACCTTTTATATAACCCGACATTTAAACGTTTTCTGACAACCTTTTATAACCTTTTGCGAATGATGTCGAAAACGTTTTGTGTTTGCTGGGATTATGTACGATTTCCGTCTTATTTTTGCCAAAAATTATGAAATACTATAATTAGTAAACAACAGACAGAAAGGTTTAGTGGTCATATTTTGCCCTCAACTAGTTGCTCTGACATCTTTCCTGAATTGAACTCATCTTCAAAAGAACAATTCAAAGCCATAATATAGGCCTACGATATTTGAAACTGAATACGCTCGTATGTAGATCAAAGTACTAAGTAAATAATGGTTTAATGGGCTAACTAAATAACTCCCCCCATAAAATTACAAGACATTTCTTTGCATAACTTGACATACATTTCGTTGATTTGACAAATCTAAAAACCTGTGAATAGAGGAATCATTTACCTACCCTCTCAAAGTTCTTTCTTTAAAAAATCTTTTTGTTTTGAACAAAAATAATCACATTTTCCAAAAATGCTTTCAGAAAAAGTTGCACTTTTCCACATGCTATACATTTAATGTACAAAAACATTCTCGATATCAATGTTTTGATTTATTTAATAGTGTTTTTGTTTTCATTAATTTTTATGTATATGATTACCCAGTCATCCATGCAATCATCTTGCAGTATAAAACAATGATTCATTGACATGTGTGGGTTTTTCTAAAAGATTTTATTGAGCCGGTGTTTCAAAAATGGAAAAATCAATTTAGGGGTTACAAAACATTTCTTTGCATAACTTAACATTCATTTTGTTGATTTGAAAAATTTAAAAACCTGTGAATAGAGGCATCTTTTTGCTACCCTACCAAAGTTATCCCTTCTTAAAATCTGTTTGTTTTGGTCAAAAATAATCACATTTTTCAAAATTGATGCTTTAACAAAATGTGCACTTTTCAACATCCCATACATGTAATGTACAAAACTTTCTCGATAGCAATGTTATGATTGATTTAATTGCTTTGCTTTCCTTCACCTTTTTGTCTCTGAGCTCTTAGTCACCCATGCAACCATTACGTAGTGCAAAGAAATGATTTGTTGAAGCTAATTTGGACATAAATAAGGATGTTGAAAAGTGCAACTTTTTCTGAAAGCATCATTTTTGGAAAATGTGATTATTTTTGGCCAAAACAAAAAGATTTTTAGACGAAACAACGTTGGGAAGGTAGAAAAACGATTCCTTTCTTCACAGGTTTTTATTTTTTTCAAATCAACGAAATGAATGTCAAGTTAGGCAAAAAATGTTTTGTAATTTTAGGGGGAGTTATTTTTTGTGAACCCTTTATTATAGGCCTAGTAGCAATGTAGTACTTTAAACAATAAGTCCAATACGCCATCTACGCTGCATATATAGCAAGAAATGCTTTATAGTCTAATTAGAGAATAAATGATAGGATTTTGTCTTTTGCCTATCCAATATCGTGTCATAATGGATGGGCTGGCCAATATTTTGAGTAGTGGATGCCGGCGCAGCCGGTATCCACTATCTTTTATTCTCATTCTTTTTCAGTTTTAATGTAATTTTTGCGATAAAAAATGCCTTTTTTCAGACAAAAATACAGTTACATTTGTGCAGGGGGGGCCGGCCAAGATTGGCTGAATTTTGACGTTGTCATTGGTTTTACACGTAAACACAAAAATGTCTCAAATTATTCCAAAACTGTACGTATGTTATTAAGCACTATTTTATCAGTCTAAATCCGTTGACGTTCGCCAGTGAACCTCATTGTAAGTACTCTTTTTTGAATGTTTTGTATGAATAACGCACGGTATGTTTATGATATATACCTAAAATTTCCCCCATTGTGTATCACGGTTCGCTTGGTCTAATGGTAACGGGTCACGCCTGCGGTGCATAGGGTCCCGAGATCGAGTCCCGCTCACTCCCGGCTATAATTTTTTTTTTCTTCACATTTATATTGAATCCAAAAATATTTATTTTTATGTGAAAATTTATACATTCACTGAGAAATATATTTTGTGCATTTTTTTTCTGTAACGGGGCCAATAGAGCTAAAAACACAACTCAGCACGGGGCGTCCAATGTCCAGGCAGTGTTGCCGTCATATTGTCTGTTTTGTTTACGATATTGGCTGTTGCCACAGTGAATAATGTAGTCCACCATCGTCTGCATTTGTGAGGACATCCCCGTTGTTTTAAATGAACGAAACCATTACGAACATCTAAGCCACCGAATCGCGTTCTTAGTTCTCGCACGTGTATTACGCGAACGCATTATTGCGCGATCATTGAGGAGCAACAAGCGTGCCGCCGTTGCGTGTCGGCGCGCGCCCTGACTAATATCACTATCAACTATTGTGAGATATTAATACACCAGAAAACCAATCAAATTACGTGAATTCTTTACAAGACGCCCCCATTGAATAAGAATATGCTATCTAGGCCTACAACACATTTAAAAATTAGAGAATAAATGATAGGATTTTGTCTTTTGCCTATCCAATATCGTGTCATATACGTCTAGCCCTCTTCTTTTGTTCCATTATCTATTGTATTTCTTTTGTTCAAAGTCTGGTCAACTGTCGATTATATCAAGTAATGTGGACAGGTCAAGATAATCTGGACAGGTCAAGATAATCTGGACAGGTCAAGATAATCTGGACAGGTCAAGATAATCTTGGTCAGGTCAAGATAATCTTGGTCAGGTCAATAAATTTTGAACAAGAGAAGTACATGTTCATATTTAGAAACACTGGCCACATTATTTGAGTTTTTGGACATTTCAACAAACTTAAAATGCATCAAAGTTTAATATATTTTACACGATCAGCATAAATTATTATGCAAGTTTATGCATATTAGATTTAAATGAAGATGGTAAACATTACTTGTGTGTATTGAATGACACCAAGAACACCTATATTGAATAATGCAAATTAGTTTGTATTATGTCTTAAAGCCTGTATAATTAGGACGAGGATGTCAATCTACCTTTGTCCCCCCTCTCCCAACTAACGCAGATTCCGACAAAGTAGGTAACAAAACAAGAACCATGAGGTCTTACAAATTAAGTTCAACCAAGGATATTTTGCACCTAAAATGCAGTACATTACAGGCCACAAGACTAGATGTAGAAAAACTACAACAATCTGCGGCCTAACCCCAACCAAAAAAGGTCGAGGAAGGTACCCAGGAATATGCGTTGATTTGGTTCAGGACATTTGTTCTATAAGTATATTAAAGATAAATATAAATTCTATGGTGTTAAATGAGTTACCGCCATATCTAGGTAAAACACACCCACTTTGACCTTTGAACTATTTACATATTCATTATTAATATTACGAATATGTATAATCGAGTGGGACATGACCACAAGTGAATTGAATAGAATCTCCGGTTAAAATCAATGCTGTATTGATTTGATTAAATCACTTTCAATTGACACTAGATAAGACTCGTAGACTCAAACGCAGGACACACGGGAAGAATATTACACTGTCTCGGTGTGTTTTTATTTTTGGAAAACCCTAAACTTACACAAGATAATCATATCAGCTTTTCCAGTTTGTCTTTTGGAAAATGAATAAACCATAACAACAAATTCGTTTATTTTGGCTCACCGTATATGTAAGATAAACGGTTCAAAACAGACCATTACCATAGATAATCGGTGTCTTGTTGAGGTATGGTTCGCATGTTAGTCGCTCGGAAGGCTCGACCCTTCGGGGTCTCGCCTTCCGAGCGACTAACATGCTCACCATACCTCAACAAGACACCGATTATCTATGGTAATGGTCTGTTTCACCCTTTATCTACTACATAATGGATGGGCTGGCCAATATTTTGAGTAGTGGATGCCGGCGCAGCCGGTATCCACTACGATAAAATATTGGCCAGCCTATCCATTATGACACGATATTGGATAGGCAAAAGACAAAATCCTATCTTTTATTCTCATTCTTATTCAGTTTTAATGTAATTTTGCGAGAAAAAATGCCTTTTTCAGAAAAAAATAAAGTTACTTTTGTGAGGACATCCCCGTTGTTTTAAATGAACGAAGCCATCACGAACATCTAAGCCACCGAATCGCGTTTTAGTTCTCACACGTGTATTACGCGAACGCATTATCGCGCGATCATTGAGGAGCAACAAGCGTGCCGCCGTTGCGTGGCGGCGCGAGCCCTGACTAATATCACTATCAACTATTTAGAGAATAAACGATAGAATTTTTATTTTGCCTATCCTCTACCGTGTGATAGACGACAGGCAGGTCAATATTTTGAGTAGTGGATGCCGGCGCAGCCGGTATCCACTACGATAAAAATATTGGACCTGCCTGTCGTCTATCATAGGTAGAGGATAGGCAAAAAAAATTCCTATCGTTTATTCTCATTCTTAGTCAGTTAAATATTATTTTAATAACTGTAAACAATTTTTCAAAGCAAACAATAAGTTACCGTCACAAAAACGCCCTCATTATAAAATGAACGAAACTTGTTTACAACTTTACGTATTCTGTTGCGCGTACTGCTAGCGCGTTCGCGTATTCCGCACTAGTCTACGCATCCAGCGCGATACATATGCGCACCTCTACACGCGTGTTACGGATTATCAAGACGCATGATGACGTGGGGTCGTCTACGGCCTGATAGACGGCACCCAAAATCATGCGATTGTCCAATCAGAAATGTGTCTACGAACTAGACCACTCCCACTGACTAAGAATGTGAGATATTATACACCAGAAAACCAATCAAATTACGTGAATTCTTTACAAGACGCACCCATTGAATAAGAATGTCTGATACATCTTACAGCCAATGCGTTTACTACGGTAGAATAGTCCTGATGTGCTATCTATACGGTATTATAGCACTGACACTTTATAGTCCAATGTGCTATTTACGGTAGATAGCCCTTACGATTTATAGTCATGATAGTATTTTCTACGGTAGATAACAGATACTTTTAAGTATAGGATACCGTATTGGACTATTAAAATAGTCCCATACGGTATGCTATCTACGGTAGATAGCACTTGTAACGCTTTATAGTCCAATGTGCTGACGCTTTATAGTCTAATATGATATCTACGGTAGATAGTACTGACACTTTATAGTCTAGTATGCTATCTACAGTAGATAGCACTGAGACATTATAATTAAATGTGCTATCTACGGTAGATAGCGCTTACGCTTTATATTTAGAGAATAAATGATAGGATTTTGTCTTTTGCCTATCAATATCGTGTCATAATGGATGGGCTGGCCAATATTTTGAGTAGTGGATGCCGGCGCAGCCGGTATCCACTACGATAAAATATTGGCCAGCCTATCCATTATGACACGATATTGATAGGCAAAAGACAAAATCTATCATTTATTCTCATTCTTATTCAGTTTTCAGAAAAAAAATAAGTTCCTTTTGTGAGGACACCCCCGTTGTTTTAAATGAACGAAACCATCACGAACATCTAAGCCGCCGAATCGCGTTCTTAGTTCTCGCACGCACGGTATTACGCGAACGCATTATCGCGCGATCATTGAGGAGCAACAAGCGTGCGCCCTGACTAATATCACTATCAACTATTGTGAGATATTATACACCCGAAAACCAATCAAATTACGTGAATTCTTTACAAGACGCACCCATTGAATAAGAATGTCCAATGTATTCTCTGCGGCAGATAGCACAGATACTTTATAGTCCAATATGCTATCTACGGTAGATAGCATTGACACTTTATAGTTCAATGTGCTATCTACGGTAGATAGCACTTACGTTTTATAGTCCCATGTGTATTCTGTGCGGTAGATAGCACAGATATCAGTGTGTCGTAAGTCCATTCCGCCTATATTCCGACTTCCACTGGAGCGTAGTATCAATATGGAAGTAGGCCTGCCCCCTCTGTTTATTTGTCTTTGGGCTATAATATAGCTACAATGAACCCTAAGGCTCATTGCAGCGAAAACATATGTCGGCCGTTGTTCTAGATTTTTAGAGCTAATTTTGTATGTTTTGACAGATTTAAAGGTCTGCAGACCTCGGACATGTAATGAAAAAATAATAACTGAGGTGTGCAGACCTTCGGAAGTAATTAGTCTGCGTTACAGACCGTGTGCCTATATTATCCATAGGGAGAGAAACTACTGGGAACCACACACTATCGGAAACCATTCGAGCCGCTTCGCGGCTCGTACTCGCCGCTTCGCGGCTCATCGCGGCTTCGCCGCTCACCCCCTTTGATCGCGAGTCTAAAGAATAGTTAGTTAAAACAATGTCAAGTACGACTGAGCTATACATAGTACGGCTGGACTGACTAAACTATATATTAGTACATCGGGATACACTAGCGACGCAACTATCAAATATACTAGTTCAACCTTGACCAACTAATAAATAAATAAGTTCAACTGAGACCTACTAGGGGCTCAACTAATATATTGGGGTGTTCTACTACTACTATTTTTTTTTAATAGGGCAATATGTACTAATGATGTTTGACTAGTTTAGCTGACTGAACTAGCCTGTGGAACTAGCCCAATTCTAGGCCGGTAGAAGTGGTCGAAGATATGGAAAGATACGTTTTATTGACCTTTTTCCCAACCTTGTGTTTTTTATTAACTCACAAACCGTTGGTTAGAATTTGAAAAACAGATTTGGCCCCGTTTTTCGAGCCCTGTTTTTTACTAAACTCGGCATGATGAAGGTTCCCACGAATTCGGCAGCCATGGCAGCCTCAACCATGCATGCATAAACCCACGGTCCATGATCATGACATTTGTGATCCGATTTACAATCTCATTTCAAATTCTAACGGTTTGTAAGTTATTCAAAAACAAGCTTGGGAAAAATGTCAATAAAACATACCTTTCCATTTCTTCGACCATTTCTAATAGGTTAGAATCGGGGCTAAATTGTCCATCTCAAGACGCTAGATGTGCTATCGTCTTAACTTAACTTAACTTAACTTAACTAACATAATTTATAATGCGCCTTTTCCTGTGGCTACAAAGTGCAACAAGCATATTAAAAAGAACAACAAACATGATCAAATACAGAAAACAACATTATGGAAAAAGATATGTCTTGAGCATAGTTTTGAATGATTCAAGAGTAGCAGCATTTCTGATATGAACCGGTAAGGTGTTCCACAAACGTGGAGCTGCCACTGAAAAAGCTTTATCCCCAGCACCCTTCTTAGAACGAGCATGTGTGAAATGTTGTCTATAAGCTAGTAGAGACTAGCTCTACTAGCTTTATTTGTCATAAGAGTCATGTCATGTGATCAAAAGGGCGGTAAATTCGACGTTAGTACAACCCTTGGTACGAACCACAACCATGATTCGTTCTACCAATTCGTAAAGCCAGAAAAGTTAGTTGGACCGACTTTTGCGGTGCAACTAATTTTCACTTATTAGTAAAGTACCACAATTTGGCATAGTTCGGCATGTCCGTACTAACAATTTCCCTCATTGCATGCTGTACTAGCCAAGCATACTAGATGGACGTTTAGTCCGACATTAAAAACTAGTTTACCAGGGGAAACTAGTGGTCCTACTAAACATAAAAATTCCCTTTAAAAGGGAAGGCCAGCCTCAATGCAGAAGAGGTCTTGTAAATAGTTTGGGTCACCGTGAAAGGCATTTTTAGGATCACGCTTACATCCATGTTACATGACAGTTCACCAAACCATCAATGGTGAGAACATGCACACTGAAACAGCAAAAACATTAACTCCTATAACTCCTGTCAACTCTTTAATTCATTACTCCAAATTGTTCTGTATTTTTGTCTTTACTGCTTTTTACCCATGCTTATTATTAAAATCAAGAAATACACTGCAGTTGTTAGTTAATTCGCTATGTTAACTCAACTTACATGCACATTTTATTTTAAAATAATTTTATATTATTTCGCAATGTATAGTTTACTATAAAGTAGATAGTGGTAAGCACATGATAAAGGACTGATCATTCACTACAATCTTCACTTTTAAACTGTATTTTTTGAATGTGTTGATTGTTAGTCCGAAACTCCTGCAAAGCTATGGACATGGCATCTAACCTACTCCATTCTGTAATAGTCTGCATTGTGTGTTTTCTCAGTCTTCAATCATTTTGTTGAATGTAATTTTATGAATCAAATAAAAAAGATAGAAATTGGCCTCACTTTAGTTATGTGTCATTTTACAGTATTTATAATTTATAAAGTAAGACAATAATTTATTTATTTTCTATAAGTGCATGTCAAAATATGGGATATATTGTTCAATATTATAGCTAGCCCCTAAAAACTTTATTTTCAATCGGATTTTTCCCGTTGAAAAGACCAAACTGATGTTAAAGATAGCAATAATATCATCAATAACATTTTGAGTCAATTTTATCCATAAAACGATACAGGATAGGATAGATAATTACTTTGACTTCAATGTGGTCCATATAATGAAGATTTTGATTCTACAACATTATTAGATCTGTTATCGACATATCAATTATGCACTCACAGGCAACCAAACATCATGCTATGCTCAGTAGTCCACTGATATGACCTCGTGATCATTCCCCCGCTTTGACCATGTCATTTTTTTGATATGCTGATTGCTGAACAAGTTTATGTTTATATGTGTAGGTCTAACCTATGATAACTTTTTAAGTCATAATTAATTCAAACATAACTTTGGCAATACTCAATCGTTTTCGTTCGTTGAAACGACAAAACATACTTTCTTTTCCTTGCAAATCGAATTAGCAGACACCAAAAACATTTCCACCACGAGAAGTAAAAAAAAAAATTCATACCAATAGAAAAAGGCTATAATCTTAGCTAATCTTTAGTGTACACAAACCCCATCTCAGAATTAGGTACCAGCCCTATGGGCTGGCGAAAAGCTTAGTTCAGCTTATATAATACGAGTTTTAGATAGCACTTACGCTTTATAGTCCAATGTGCTATCTACGGTAGATAACACTGACACTTTATATATAGTATAATGTGATATCTACGGTAGATAACACTGACACTGTATAATCAAATGTGCTATCTGCGGTAGCACTGACACTTTGTAGTTCAATGTGCTATCTACGGTACGAGGGCTGGTCAATAAGTTCCCGCAACTATGGTGTATCTCCGCTCATGCATGACTTGGATGGCTGTTACTTACGCTAAATTCAAGTTTGTACTTTTGTCTTTCAAAACGAATATGTATTAGCGATGCTGAATGCTTGATTATGTAATGACATTAGCATAAACACAATAGCGTATGGGCACTGCCTGATTTATGGTGAAAAGTAGTCAAGAAAATCTCGCGCCAAATTGAGGTATTGTTACATAATTCCAAATATCTCGAGAATAAAAGTATAGAATCTGGCACGGTTTTTGCAGCTTTATAAACCGATAACATAGGCATGATGCTGGACTCTTTTTAGACATATACCATTTTTATTAAAGAAAAGAAATCGTGTTGAATATCTCCAATTTTGAGTAGGCTTTATCACCCATTGTTCTTTACATAATAAGAGATAGAAAGAGTAATCGATGACAAAATTTAACCAATGGTACCTGGTTTGATTGGGTATCTACTGATTATAAAAAAGGGAGGTCCCAGTGGTAATACCATATACATTTCTTTCTTAATGAACCCTTAATTTCAAAAGGTCTTGTTTTTGTAATTAAAGTAGCACACCATAGAGAGGCTCTGGATT
This sequence comes from Amphiura filiformis, assembly GCF_039555335.1. Classification (NCBI taxonomy): domain Eukaryota; kingdom Metazoa; phylum Echinodermata; class Ophiuroidea; order Amphilepidida; family Amphiuridae; genus Amphiura; species Amphiura filiformis. The sequence goes on from NC_092641.1 coordinate 41,588,513, forward strand.
GAATAAGAAATTTGAATTTCGAAAGGTGTGTCTAATTTTAGCATTAGACTTGGTATAGCAATTCACTCACACAGCTACTGTTCCGCAAACCTTGTATTAGTCATATTTTTAGCGCGTTTGTGATGAATTTTTACTTTTTTCATACATTTTTGGTACTTTCAATCATGCATACAATCAACGCATGCGCATATTTCTATTTTTGTTGCAACAAATTCTATTGTCCTGACTATGATCTCTAATACCATACCAATAACCATATTTGGTTTTGTTTTATTTTGGAGATAATTTGGATTCTTTCTTCTGCCGTGTGGGCTCTTTTTCGCGATTTTCACACCATTTTTGCTTGTTGTTATAGGCCTATTTTTGGTGAAGTTCAAAGTTGGTCCCTTTCCTCATCTGTTGACGGATACATTTCTTCTTTCACAATTATCAATCGAATATACTCAGATTACCTCATACCAAAAATAAGGCTTGTAAACTGCTTTGGTCCTTACTTCTGCTTCTTTTTATTACACGTTCCTCAAAGCCAATTCAAATTTCTCGCCAATGTTGACAATTGTCAGTGTACATATAGCAATGACTTTATGCAAATGAGATTACGTAATTAAAGGTACTCTGATACTAATTGTTGTGCATTTTGAAAGACAAAAGTACAAACTTTATTGATCGTAAGTAACAGTCATCTAAGTCATGCATGAGCGGAGATAAATAATGGTTGCGGGATATTATTGACCAACCCTCGTAGCACTGACACTTTATAATCCAATGTGCTATCTGCGGTAGCACTGACACTTTATAGTTCAATGTGCTATCTACGGTAGATAGCACTTACACTTTATAGTCCAATGTATTCTCTGCTCTAGATAGCACAGATATTTTATAGTTCAATGTGCTATCTACGGTAGATAGCACTTACGCTTTATAGTCCAATTCGCATAATACACTGGAATACCCAAATGAGGGTAAAAATGGTATTGTGTGATACACGACATCCAGGAAGCCAAAGATATTCAGCGATTGCAAGATAAACCACAACCACAGACTAAGAATACTCATTTCACGACATTGCCCTGTAAAAATAACTACATATTTCCTTCGTGTAGCCTACTTTACTTTTTTATTAGTCATACAAATCAACCCAGTTGTACTTTTGCACGGTAGCCACATTTATATGAAGCAAATTCCCTCAAAAGGCACAATTTGTTTATGTGGTTGTGGTAGCCTATATCATAATGTAGTTGAGTTCATGTTCAACAAACAATGACCTGGTAGTTTCAACAAACTAAGTCAACGTGTAATTTACGTGTGATTGGGCTATTCCATTTAAAACCCACACTACCCCTGTGGAAGATTTAGCGAAAGTTTTCCACAGAGGGAGTATGAGTTTTGAATAAAATAGACAATTAGGTAACTTCCATTTGAAATACCCACTCCAGTTGTGGAAGATAATAGTAAAGACATAATACATGGGGAGTGTGGGTTTCAAAATAATTAACCCTGACCAAATACATTTGTAAAACATACTCCCTCTGTGGAAGATATTTCCAAAATCTTCCACAGGGGGAATGTGGATTTTAAATGGAATAGCCCCTTGCAAGGAAGTCGTATATTTGCAATAGCTGCCCTTTGACATTTAAAATTTGTATCACTGTTTTGGTGCAAAGTCTATAAGGGACTTGAGTTCTTTTCAGGAGCAACTTTGTGCACAACCCAATACCTCATGAGAAATATATCTCAAGTTTTTGGATTACTCTGTATACACAATTTCAATATCCGGGTTCAAAATCTAACACAGGGCCGCTATTGTATCACTACCTGTGACTGACACGGTGAAGTGTAACAAAGTTCATTGGAAGAAACAATTAAAAAATATCAGCGAAGCGTAACAATACTACAGCCCAAATCATCTGTAACAAATTAGCCAACCAAACCAAAATCTGACCAATTAGTGTTCATGAACGGGCTTGCACTATAGAATACATCCTGCAATATTTGATTATGATTATGTTTAAAGGAATATATACAGTCAGTTATTTTGCCAGCAAAACAGATTAAAAATTTTGGCATCCTTCAATATAATTGGGTAAAAAATACCCAATCCATAAGGGTTGTTCATATAATAGGCACCCAGTGAATGGGTAAAATTTACCCCAACAGGTTTCTTACCCAGTGTTCTCTAACATTATAGGCCCATACATCACCGTACCATGCAAATCAGTGATTTGCTCATCCGGATGATCGTAAAAAATCATCAAAAGTCAGATTTTGGTATCTTTGTCATTATCATACTAGTGGTTCAGCCGAAAGCCGTGTATTTAAGACAAAATAAGGCATTTACGCGAATTTTTATTTATATGCCAGTTTACAATGGGGCTCCAACTTCGTCAATACCGCGTTTTCTTCGTTTTTGACCAAATTGTTCATTTCAAAAAATACCAAATGACAATTTGAATGACTTATTCTTCATTCACTTTTAAGCAATTTATAAACAATTTTAATGTTTTTACACTTGCGCTGATGGGATCACTGAATGGGACTTAAAGGCGTGAAGTTCAGAAAAATAATAGAAAGTATTACCTCGTAAAATGTTCAGTTGAATGATTTCTTTGAACAAAAGTTCGCCAGGTCATGGTAAAAGGCTTCGTTGAGCCACAAGCAATTAACTCTGTCTGTATCAATGTAACTTTAATTTTGCGAACAATTTTATTTCGTGAGAAAGGAATAATTACCTGTCGATGGTATGGCTGCAATGAATTCCGCTTGTATTAAACATAGGCTCGAGTTTGCAACTTTTGTATTTTGAGATATTTGTTTTGCGCTGAAATAAAAACAATAGACTTCTTTTTAACATCTGTGGAAAAATAAGGTGGAATAAAAAAAAGTACCTATTTAAACAAGGAAATAAGAAATTGGTACAATTGGTAGTCTTTTCATTATGTATGACATGGCAATGACGTCCTTAATAATAACGGAAAATTAACTTAAGCGGATATCTAGCTTGGTCTAAAACTTGTACTTGCGATGACGACTTCCCACCAATATGGCGAAAGGACTGCTTTTGATCTTCTTTATTTTGCTACTTAAAGGCCATATGGTCGGTGGACAAACAGATTCCCGTATCGAGAATATTTCAAATTCAGTTTGTTACTATAATGACTGGGATGCATTAGGAGAGTACGTTCGTAGCCAGAATAGTACTGAACAACCTAAATACATTGAAGATGTGTCGACAACAAAACACGGAGTCCATTTTGAACTTACGACCTCGAAAAACGAAGACAACGATTTAATTACGGGTTTGTGTACTATTTTTATATTATTTTTTGTTTTAAAAGAACTAATTCAACAAAATTGCATGATTTGGCCTTCGAGATTGCCTGTTGAATAGTTTGCTCTATAAAAATTTTGCTCTATAAACTACAAATCAAGACAGTTAGATTAGTGTTAACTTAACTGTTAACCATGGTAACAATACTACTGCTAGTGTATACATGTATATTATAGCAGAAATGTTCTGAAACTAGATGATATCAAGTGCTCAATTCAGCATTTTTATATCGCCAGACATTTTAAATTTGTTTGTAAAGGTGTTGCTTCTATTTTACATTAAAGATGGCTCGACCCTGATGTAACGACTATCCAACTGTAGGCCTACATTACGATACAGTCTCATAAATTATTAATGGGCGAGACACTTTGGCAAAAAAATGGTCAGAAATAGTCGAGGTCTGCCATGTTTACTATGAGTTTTTGCCTAGAAATATTTCTCACAGGTACAATTTATGGTGCATATTTAACTCAACTTGTATGTTTCTTTCTTTGTCCATATCCAGTAACTCTCATACCAGTGGACATTGGTACTAATTCCATCATAGGTTTAGGGGTTCAGGCGTTTGAATTCAACAGTGGCTTGTCTTCAGGCAACCCTCTAGGAGTATGGCACCAAATGGGCGATGTTAAAGCGAAAACATGCGATAATACCCGCCCAAACAGTACCGCATATGAAAATCGCTTCGAAGAATCTGAAAAGAAGACGGAGTACAATTTTACATGGTCACCAGTCGATGGTGATGTAGGGAAAGTTGTTTTCAGGTACTCATTAGAGAATGAATTTGGAGAAAACCTTCTGATAATTACAAACACTCGCTGAGCAGCAATACCTTCCCTCTATGCTTTTCATCCGATAAGCTGATTATCTATTTGTTTTCATGAATTGGAAGACATTCTTTGATGAATTGGAAGACATTCTTTGATGTATTACTGAGCTCAATCATCTGAAATTACTGGAGCGTGAACCACCCAGGTTGGTGGCTCAGCATAGTATTTTATTAACAGAAGGTTTTCTCCAAATTCGTTTCCTAATGTGCTAAACGTATTTACACTAATGGTCTCAAATTTACATTAGTTAATTCATGAAAAACAATGTGTATATCTTAATAAAATGGCTAATTTGCAAAAAAAAAAAAAAAAAAAAAAAAAATGGCCGCTGGGCTCAAATTTCAAACCATGCTAAGGAGCCTTACCAATTCTTCTCATCATAATGATTCAGAAAAGGAATATTTCTGAGTTATAGTATATTCAAAACGCTCAAATGTCAAATTTCAGCTCTACATTGGACAAACCTCAAAAGTGCTTTTTAAATGGTCTTATTTTGTTCTGCTTAAACATTTTAAGAAAGACGATTTTGCCATATTTCAGATATTTCGTTGACTTGAAAACGAATGATAAGAGAATTGTATTTGCTTTAACACAGTGCAACAACTCTGGTTTTAATGCAACAAAACGGCGCCTTGATACCAGTTTATTTCTTCGGAATACTCAGCAAGCCTTTATCAATCACAGGTAGGACCCTTTAAGTTATACTTTTTGAACTTAGGGGATTTTATGTGATTCTGCGAGAACATGAACAAATATTGAAAGTTTTAGAAAGGTTTCCAGTTCCACTCCCGAAAATTGAGATTTCTTTACAGTGCCCCCTCCAATTGACAAGGAAAACTTTTTCTTACCTGTGGTCAGTGTAATTATTAAAAGCAGAAATGTGATTTTCGACTTTCAAAATGGACATTTAATGCAAAGACGAAGAAGAATAGGAAGAATGGGCTATTCCAGATGAAATCCACACACCCCATATGGAGGACATGATCTTAATCTTCCACACAAGGAGTGTTAATTTCAAATGGTATTACCTATATAATATGGGTGACACTTTTTGAAATCTATGCTCCTGTGTAGGAGATTAAGGTCATGTCTTCCATAGGGGGTGTATGAATTAAAATGGAATAGCCCAAAAAGGCTACGTTATATCTGCCTTAAACAAAGTTTACATTTCCAGTTACCAAGATGGGTCAATCGCAGAACTTTGAATTATGGGAAGGGCTACTGGAATTACGTCACGATTCAAGAACATGTATCTTAGGTCTAGACAATGGCGTCATATTGCAGGCAGGTTAGAGTTCATAGGACATACGTCAAAGGTTTAGTAGATACGGTCACCCAGACACTCTTAAAATGTTCCCGATTCCCAAGCTAAATATAAGTATGGTATACTTTTCAAACTATTCTGTGGTAAATCTATACAATATGACGGTGACTTTTGAGATATCTACGAAAACAATTTTAAACATCTTCCTGATTTTAACTGTCAACTATTATTTGCGCATAGTCAAAGGTGCTCTTAGACTAGCCACAGACTATCAGGTGAAAACCTTAACAAGCAAGGCGTTAATAATTTCAAAATGGCGGAATATGTAGGCCAATCTTATGTCGAACAATGGCGTGACCTAGGGTCCCGATATTTCCCTTATGAACTCTCACCCTCCTGGGCAAGGTGGACATTTCCAATAGAACATTCACACAAACCACAAGGACGTGACTTCCTTTGGATGTTCGCATGCAAATCCACAGAGAGGCATGTGTTCCTCTACGTTTTGCTGGCGCTTTCTCCAGAGTTTCCTTTGATTTCCTTGATGAAATCGATAGGCTTTATAATCTGATAATCTGTCAACGAGGCCCTTTATAAATGCATAGGAATAGTACTTGTTGATCAAAATTTGTATTTCATTTTATTACAAATAACCATTGAAGCCACAGACGCACCAGAAATTCAAATGACGACATCCGGAATTTCTGAAGGTATTTATACCATTTTTAGTAAGACCTAAATAACTCAGGGTCCGGTGACGTATTTGTCTTCCCTCGATTAAATATTTAGGAGCACTTGTACAGTGCCCCCTCCTCCCCCTTCGGGGTCTTGGGGTCGTTTATTTGTACGATGTCTGTCTACTTTTTGCTGTTTTTGCAAGAAAAAACTATGCAAAAACCATCCAAATTGGGCGCCTTTAAGGGCACATTTGCCCAAATGCACCCAATTAGGCACATTAGCCTTACTTTTAACCCATTGATTATACCGAAATAGTTGAAAACGTTCCCCAAAACCGTGGCACATCCCCGTACACATCCAACCAGAGAGAACCACCCCACCCTCACCGGGTACAATTATGCAATATTCTACACCTGTCACACTCACATACGCAATAAAGCACAACGTGTGGGTGGCATACCTTATATAGTAAAACGTAGCCATTTCGCAAGTTTATCTGGTTGTTGTGGACTAATCTATTTGTCACACAGTAATAATTACCATTTGAAATACCAAACCAAATGGAATTTCTTCATAAATCATTTTGAAGAATCGTCAGGAGAAGCATCTCTTATGGCTAGTATATAGAGTTCAGCGTCTTCCTGTTTTTAATCTTGGTCCGAAAACGCAATTTCAAGGCACTATAACCCTAATGCTTTTTATGTAATATAATTTTTTTAAATATGCTCACTGTATCTAATATTATGTATGAAACATATTTCTACTATGTAATAATATTATTTTTAATTCTTTTAATTGTTTCAAATAGCCACAGAAGCTCCAGGACCACCTGAAGGTAATATTCTTTATTAATAATGTTATTATCAATGTGTTTGACCCCCTTACTGAACTTCATTTCGTGGATAACAAAAATTGAATAGAAATCGTTGTAAGCACAATTTCGTTCTTCAAAATTGAAACAAATATATCTTTTCAGTAAGACAACATTGTTGGAACCATTACATGTAAAAAACAATAGCGCTTTAAAACAATACTGTTCAAAGTTGCCCCGCAGGGCTACCACAGCCAACACACTACGTTTTCACGATTTTCACTGACGTTGTACTTAGGTTGTCATCTACTTTGAAATTTGTGAACTTATATTCGCGTTGTGACAACGTTATTTTCGACGTTGATTTTCGGATATAGATATAACTGTTTCAAGGTCAAGTTGTGAACGTATTATTCAAACGTCCCTATTAAGTCCAGTTGTAACAACGCATGAATAATACGTTCACAACTTGAAGTTGATATATGACGTTATATCAACGTCCGAGAATCAACGGCGAAAATAACATTGTCACAACACGAGTATGAGTTCACAATGAATTTACATATTTACAACGTAGATGATAACCTAAGTAAACGTATATCACTTTTGTACGACGTTGTAACGACGTAAAATTGTTTACTGGAAGAAAGAAACAATTGCAAAAAAAATTAACAAAAACAACAAAAACAATAGCGATCAAGCTTAAACTATAAAGTAGCACCCGATCGAGGTGATGGAAATTTGGGGTAAAAAAACCAAAAACATACTTTAATGTTACGCCTTGCTTTCTTGCCATGCGGGGCCATTATATATTGGGACTCTAATAGTTGCAATTCCTCACCATGTGAGTTTCCGGCCTCAGCCCTGCCGGGTTTGCGACCTTGTTGGTTTTGTTTATACTGGGCCCCAGCCCACCAGGGCTTAAAACATCAAGGCCACGAGCCCGACAGGGCCGAGGCCGGAAACTTCCATAGTGAGGACTTGCAAGAATATATATAACTAGATTTCGCGGTTCTCGGGTTGGGTGGTTCTTGTGACTATCTCTAATTACCCAACACCCGTTACCCATTATAGGCCTACTTGCCCTGACCATTTAAACTACTATGATATACGTCTCTAGTTTTGTAGCTGTGATGCTTACTTGGCTGTAATCTGGAAACCCATCGTTCGCCTCTTCTCCTGCTACCACATATGAGGGCCCCCCAAATACCCCGAAATTAGTATCTGGATGTAGGCTGTTACAAAACATGATAAAGTAATAAAATCAATCGGGATAAATGTGAACGCAATTAGGCTGATATAACGGGTTACAGGTTAGGGTTTAACTACGGAAAAAATATTGCATCCCGGAAATAGTCATGTTCTGCTACTAATAGGCCTCTGCATGTGTGCCGCTTTGAAATATGTGTTGAAAATAGGCCTATTGATCCGATGAGATGCACCTGCATGATTAACCACACTGTAATGCTTTCCGATGCTCGCACTGCGCCCGTCGGTACTCCGCGCACTACGCGATATCGCACCGCGCGCACGCGATATCGCACCGCGCGCACGCGATATGCACCGCGAGCACGCGTTAGCGAGCCACGCACACGCGATAGCGCGCGGACAGAGGGATGGACGGACACGCCATAATTAGTATTAAGATGGCCCACAGGGTATGTTAAAACCACGCGTAACCTTAATGTAAAGTATAACTGCAGACGTGGCGTAACTGTATGTTGCATTTTTTGGCCATCTTTTGGAAATCAATTGTGGTATACGGATGGGTATTTCTACCAAATTTTATCAAATTTACTGGACAAATAGCTCACTTTTGCCTCATTGTAGCCATGTTAAATATTTTGATTTAGGTGTATGCCAATGGGCATGATAGGTCAAAATGAGTTTAAAAACAAAATTATATTTAGTACCTATTTTTGGTTTATAATGTTGTTTGTTTTTGTTTATATTGCAAGATGATGCACCACTCCGCGATGTACCTATATTTGCAATAATCATTGCTGCCTCGGTGTTTCTATTCGTGCTACTGATTGTGTCCCTGAGTTTGTATTGCGCATATGTGTTGAAAAAAGGGAAACGGAAACAAGCAGATCTTACTTTGGAAGAAACACCTAACCATAGTCCTAACCAAGAAGACCAACTCGGAGGAACGACGAATCCAGCACAAAGCAAGACGATCGTAGCTGAAGCTGAAGTTAAAATGACACCCACGGAAGAAATACCTAAGGTTGGACATATTCTCTATAACCCGCTCCACACAGGTGTCGGCTGCAGACGCTAAGTTCCAAATTTTTCTTTAAAAGTTCAAAAAGGTCAAAACTATGCATTTTCATGACCATATTTGGAATCAGCATGAACAATTAATTAAAATGAGTACATACAAGCCTAGCAACGTTGATTGTTGGCTACTTTTATCACAGTATTTCGTATTTTATGACAATTATTTATTGCATCAAAATCGTGTATATCAGTTTATATTTGTTTAAGGCGGTTATACCGTAATGTTTCGTATGTTTGCAACCAATGTATTCTTACTTACAGATCAATGAAACAATTCCGCAACAAAAGAAAAAAGCATCTACCCTTTCTACCCAAATCGAGGCGGAAATTGCAGCGGCAGGAGGAAGTTTAGGACATTTACAAGGCACTACTGAGATTGCGCGATCACATGTTCGTATGGGAGGTTTGATCGGTGAGGGCGCTTTTGCTGAGGTGTACAAAGCTGAAGCATATGGAATTACTAAAGCAGCTATCACCACTGTGGCGGTAAAAGTATTCAAAGGTATTTATTTCTGTAAAGATTTGGGGGGTTTTAATGTTGATTTTTGGTGCTGGTTGTTTTAGATATTGTGTTGGGTTGGTGGGATGCGATGCCGGTATTGGGTAAAATAAAGTTTTGCTGAATACAGAATTTCATGCGGTGTATTCTTTTTTCAGATCCAACAGTTGCAGATGCTGATTTCAAGAGGGAGCTTAAAGTTCTCATGACCTTTCAGCCTCACCCCAATATTATTCAGCTGATGGGAGCATGTACTGAAAAAGGTACAGTAATAGTATAATGTAAAAGTTAATTCAGCTGACATCTGATTGTGAATTTCCTTTGTCGTGCAATTGTCGAGAAGGGGTTCATAAAATTTAGCCTCGCTATAAATGTATAAATCTACTACTTTTAGTCCTATACTCTTGTTATTTCAGTGCCGTACTTCCTCGTCTTAGAATACGCTGAGATGGGTGATTTGAGAGCGTATCTACACAAACAGAGGAAGAGTTTAGGAAAGAAGATACTTGACCCCACGCAACTCATGACCTTTGCTGTACAAATAGCCACGGCAATGGAATACATTGAAACGAAACAAGTATGTTGTATAAAATGTTTATTTACTATTGTAATAAGGCCATTAATTTTATTCCATTTTGAGGTTTATTATTATTATTATTATTATTATTATTATTATTATTATTATTATTATTATTATTATTATTATTATTATTAATTGTTAGTCATTTTTGACGTGTGTCATTGTCATTCTTGCAAGTTATGTTGTAATTGCTGTGGCATGTTAAACTGTAATGCTTTACTAATTATCGTGTAAAATTTTCTCATTTAAAACAATGTGGCATGTTGTATACACGATCCAATTGGATGATAAAGCATGCCCTAATCAGTTCCACAGGGTTTAAAGTTTCATTATTCTCATTATAAATTTTATTATAAATTTCTACTAATGATTGTACATACTGTTGGTTCATGAATGAGCCCAAAGAGATGCAGAAAATCCAATTATTGGAGTAGAGAAACACAATAGAGGCGACTTTATTTTTGTAACTTGTCGGTACTATTAATTTGGTTTGTTGTAAAGCAACAAGCACAGAAACAGAGTTATGATATACGAAGTGGAAATAAAGATGATGTACTTCATCCACGCCGCGGGTGTCGAGTGCAGACGATATGTCAAAAATTTCAAACTTTCAAAAATTATCAAAATTCAATTTTTCATTACCATATTTGGATTCAGCATGGAAAATGTATTCAAAAGAGTACAAACAAGCCTAGTATTGGTTCAGCAGTTCTTTAGACGACCTATGTGATATTTGAACATCTCGTCAGTTTGACAACATTTAGCGTGTAAAGCATTAATATACGATAAATTACTTACATTTCGTTATATAGTGCATACACCGTGACTTAGCTTCCCGCAATGTGCTGCTCAGTAAGGATTTGGTGTGTAAGCTGGGTGATTTTGGACTTGCCAGAAATGTTGACCACAAGAGCCAGTACAAAATGTCATCAGACGTAAGTGAAAAAAATCCGAACAAATCAATGAGCCAAGCATTTAATAACATTCGAATCTTATTATCAAGAAATCATCCACATAATGCCCACGCTCTTTGAAGAATGTGAAAGGAATGCTTCAACAGGGCTATAATTGGAGTATAAGTCTGATCCAAATGTTGCATTTCAAAAATACCAAATGACAATATGAATGACTTATCCTTCACTTTTAAGCAATTTATAAACAATTTTAATTGTTTACACTGGGATCACTGAATGGGACTTTAAGTAAAGTCTGCTCACATCATATGATTGTTTACGGAGGCCAGTGTTAAATCGCGCAATAATAATCAGCATTGTTAGGCCCTATATGGTAACAAGAGATGCACTATTCCAGAGGTCTTTCAGAATACCCATCACCCATGTTTAATATCACGTGATTAATGCCAATATTCGGTGAATAAGCTTACGTCAAGCAATAACTAGACTGACCCTTGCCAACGATGGGCCTATTCAATGAGAGTTACGTATGTGCAAAGGTAAACCACCTCTATCACTAGTGGAAGTTTTGGATGAGAAAACGGACATTTTAATGAGAAACGGCCAAAATGGTGAGAATTTAATTTTCTCATTCCTTTGGAAGAAAGAATTTTCTCATCCAAAAGAATGAGAAAATTAAATTCTCACCATTTTGGCCGATTCTCATCAAAATGTCCGTTTTCTCATCCAAAACTTCCACTTAATTCCACTAATTATGGCCAAAATTCATTTCTATTAAGACCAAATTAGTAATAAAAAAGCAAATTTTTCTCGTGGAGCGCGAAATTTCTTTGAAAAAGTAATAACCGATTTTACCATTTTTTCTCTTGGGCCACTGTATTGCCAAATTTAAACTTATTTCCTTTGTTTTTTTCTTTTTCTTTGATATATTTGAAAGTACACTTTCTTTTCGATGGGGGTGCGTCGCACCTACCCCCATTTTTGTTTGGTGGATTTGGCCCCCGCCCCATACAGGCTTGCCCCCCCCTGGAAAAAATACCAGCTACGCCAACTGTATAGACCACTTGACATGTGAAGTCATTGCCCGGCAGTATGCGCGCGAATTATGGCAATTTCCATTGTTCTTTGCCCTGTAGTGTGCGTACACGTCGTAGTTTGCTCTGGGCACGTGTTTTTTAAATCGCTCACCACATTTCATATAGTACAATAACGCCATTGAACAGTGTAGAGGTTCGTTCAAGCATATTGATAGACCAGTTTCTCGCCTTTGTTGATAAACAATTCAACAACTCTTCCTATACCTTTGTACAGGAGCCAACCGTTGTTAATCCATGATGAATCCACACTTTTACTGTAGCGTATACGCGAACGCGAGCGAGACTACGCGTTACGCGAGAGCGCGTAAAATTCGTCATGCCTGGAATCTTTGTGCGTATGCAAACTTTCAATTTGAATTCAGAATTTTTCAGGTAGCGGCTAAACATTGCCGTTTTATTCTGTAGTTTTATTGCTGATATCAACAGAGATATCATGGAAGTTTTTGAAGCCTGAGTGGCAATGTTTGACTGACATTCCTCGTAAAATAATCGTGAATTATACGATCTTTAGCTTCTTTTCGTTGTTGAAAGGATTCAATCATGTTTCACCGTTGTTCATCACCGATTAACAACTCGCGTCCGGCGCGTCTGCGTGGTTTACTTCGCTCGGGCAGCTAAAGCTGCCCTCGCGAAGTAAACCACTCAGACGACGCGGACGCATCGTTGTTAATCGGTGATGAACAACGGTGAAACATGATTGAATCCCTAAAACAATGATGTCAATTGGTCTATACACATTAATAATTTCATATAGGCACCCGTTCCAGTGAGATGGATGGCCCCAGAGAACATTCGAGACAATGTCTACAGCACTAAATCAGATGTGTGGTCCTTCGGGGTGGTGTGTTGGGAGCTTGTCACTATGGGTAAGCGAGAGGACATTTATTTTTATCATGACACTTTCTTTAAATCTATGCTACAGACCACCGTCCATTCTCTTGGTCGGGGCTGTTCCACTACTGCTCTTACCCACTTCTCACGTCTGTTAAAAGGGACACCCTCGCGAAATTCCTATTGGTTTGTACAGAGCATTTCAGTTGAAGTCAATTTTCTCAGCACAGAAAATACCAATTTGTCTTAATTGTCTTTGGTAATTATCTAAAGTTGATTTCCCTAATAAGAAATCAAACTATTTGAATAGTTTCATCAAGAGGTTATTTATTTTATAGCATTTTTTGCGATTTCCCCCATTGGGTGCAACGCCAACGGTAAGTGTCCCCTTCGTGTCCGAGGGGGGTGATGGAACAGCCAAATATCGGCGAAAGCAACCAATGGCAAGGAACGATCTATCGCAAGTGACGTCATGCCGATAGACAGAATAGAAGACCACATACTTACAAAGCACTCAATTGCGCACAAGGCGCTCGATTATGTATGACAGTGGTCTTTCTCAAAATACTATGAACCGTTCACACATGCTATCCTTTGAAGTGCCCTTTATATGCGCGATTCGACGAGCGCAAGCAGCGACAATGGTAAAGACGGTTTTGCTGGGATCGTCAGTATAATGCGGAAATTATTACGATATTTACCTATAATTATTGATATCTGTAGGTTCATATCCATACGGAGGATACAAATCAAAGCAAGTTATCAAGATGGTCGTACAAGGATCGCGACTTGAAAGACCTGAACATTGCAGCACAGAGTTGTGAGTACTGTATGGATATATTAAAATGATGGTACCCAGTAGTCTTATGTTTATGTAAATAAACGCTTCTTCCAAATGAGCTATTCCAGAAATCCATATACACTACTATGCATGGAAGACACGATCTTAATAATCTTCCATACTAGGAGTGTGTGTTTCAAATGGGTCGGGTGACTCCATTTGAAAACTACATCCCCTGTGTTTCAGATGCAGGTCCTGTCTTTCATAGGAGGTGTATGGACTTAAACTGGAATAGCCCAATACATCATCGGATCCTCTTTAAATAACCACAATAATTAAATTAATCTACAAAATTAGGTTGATATGATTCTAAGCTCAATCGTCAAAGTAGCCTTGCCTCTAGCCGAGCTTTATCGAAACTGGCCCTAGGTGGCAAAAGGTGATCTTATTTCATCAGACGTAAGTAAATAAAACACGAACAACCTAGTGAGCCAAACAACTTATAACATTCGGATCTTATTATTAAGAAATCATACACATAATGCACAAGCTCTTTGAAGAATGTTAAAAGAATGGCTTCAACGGGGCCGTAATTGGAGTCTGATCCAGCCTATTTAAGTAGAACCTGCTAAGATCGTGTAAATTTTTTTTTTTATAGAGGGCCAATGTTGGTGATGTTCTCTCTGTAATAATCAGTATTGGTAATATCCATGAGATGCTTTACTACTCCCGAGGACAGTGTTACGAGTCGTACTTGACTCAAGGCCAAAATCACCTTTTACCCGAACTCACACGAATGCACAACACAAATACACTGTTCGTTTAAGCTAACAAAATCTAAGTCTTTAATTGAAAGCAAGTTTCGTTTGGTACAATATAATGACTACAAATGCACATATACATTAATCAAATATAATCACTCTTTATCTATTTTGTACTTAGCCAGCATTCTTCTTCTTGGTGATCATAAAGTTCTTGTAATGTTCTGGACGACTGATGTAATATATCCCTATTCACTTGTCCTGCGACAATCAGCGAAGTCCTTTGTACACTTGCGTTGATAACTCCTTGCGTATAAAATCCTTACACGAAAATGGTGTTCTCCAAACACGTTTACAACTCCTTGCGCAATTATCCTATACTAAACTCCTTGCGCCGTCCTCCTATGCTAAACTCCTTGCGCCGTTCTCCTATGCTAAACTCCTTGCGCAGTTCTCCAAATTTAACTCCTTGCGCTGCTTTCTCCAAATTTGGTGCTATTTCCTCCTTTCACACAATATCTTCAGGAAGCAGGACTGCGATGCAGCTGTCCCCACTTATTTTGACAGTTGCGTTGAATCAAAATACCAGACTTCAGCAAGTCGACAGAAGAATATATTTCCTTTCTTGGGAATAATAACGTTCTTTGACGTATTCTAGATCTTCTCCGACAACACTGGTAAATAGTAGTACTTTGACTACATAAAATATTTCTGGTTTGTAATTTCCTTTCTTTCAAGGAATTGGACTGTAAGCATAGCCCAGATCAACACTATCAACTGTGACAATAATAAAGGCTATTGCAGCCTGTCAGATCTGTATCCAGATGATAATAATTGTAACAAAATTTCATAAAGTCGCCTCTACAATCCGCAGTAGACCCTGATGTCTTACTTTGGTCCATTTTCGTAGCTTTGAAATAACCATATTTCAGGCAAGGCTGAACTTGTAGCACTGTAGGAATCCTCCATGGCTACACTTTGAAATACTCCCTGAGTATCCAGAATAACTGGTTAACATTAAATACTCTCTTTTTGAGAGCTGTAGCTACATCCATTCACATTACAATCAAATCGATACAGGTCTGCCTAGAATTATTATTAACATTGTGTTTTATCCCCATCTGGGATTTTCCCAATGTTCTAATCATAGACATTAACATTTCACCTTACATCACTTCCTGTGGGTTTTTCCCATGATGTCATCATCTTTCTTTACAGTCTCAGGGATTTCCCCTTTACATAAATAGTCTTGATAAATGATGTTGTTATTGCATTCATCTGGGTTTTCCCCTAGATGTAGTAATAAACAAACTATTGCATGATTATAAAGGTAACTTCCCCTATTTCATGATACACAATTATACAGGGTACATCACAACAGTCATAATACCCAGCACCCATGTTTGATATCACGTGAAAGATACCTATATTGGGTGAATGAAGTTTAGTCAAGAAATAGCTAGATTGCCCTTGTTAACTATGACCCTATTTAATGAGAGTTTTATCGAGTTTTATCGAACTGGCCCTCAGTGGCAAATATAGGTATTTTTTTCATTATACACAAAAGTTTCTTTACACATGTATACAGGTATGTGGTAATGACTGCATGCTGGCAAGCAAAACCAGCCAAGCGTCCAGGATTCACCAACCTCAGAGAGCAACTGCAAGTTATGCTGACAAATGCAGAGGTTTGTATGACAGAATAGACCAATAAGATAAAGACGACTTTATAGCGTCATCTTAAATCATCACTTAAGCAACACATTTATCTGGAAGAACGATAGCGCTTGTCATTCGGAAAAATACATTTAAGAATATTTGATAATACTTGATAACACTATACTAAACATTGGGACACTGATCTAGAGAGCCAGAAGTCCTAAATTAGGGTCAAGGATTTTTGGTTTTCATTCACTTATTAAGGGCCACCTCCAGGTTAAATAAGTTTTGGTCAAAATACTTCCCTCAAAACTTTCATCCGTCGTCCGCGAGAGTGGTGATGAGAAGGATACGTTATCATATAGCATTTGGGAAACATGTCTTATATTGTTACAAGCTTATCGATGAATTAATAATGGCATTTTCTATTACAGAGCAATATCGTTGCCAAGGCATTTAACACAAAAGGATATGTGTACCTCAAACCAGAAAATTGGGATAACACCGATGAAGATGAACCACGACCACAGAGATCCAGACAAAGGCAGGGACAAAACTTTCCTGCTAGGCTAGACTTCCAGAAGTCAGTGCAGCAACACTGAGGTCGCTGTAGCGAAATGAAAGCACGTGGAGCATCTTTCGATGTTTTTTGCTCGCCTTAAAGGAATGTTCTTCTTCACAATTGTTTTGGGTAGACGAAGAACAAATGGTTCAAATGGAACCAAGTCGAAACAATTAACCTGTTTTGTCCAATAACGCGTCAACCGTAGACAGGTCGTTTGTACAAAATGTACATTTTGACGTCCCTAAATAATTTTGTATACATGTCTTGTGACGTGAGTGTCGGGCATGTTGGCATTTAAAAAATGTAGACCCCTGTATTACTGTATGAGGTCATTTTAAGGGTCACAGTCTGGGAACTGACAAATGTGAATCGGCACACCCAACATGTAAAATGGCGTCATCATATTGGAGTGGTTTACAACACCAAACCAATACCTCAAGGACGTTTGAAATTTACACAATTTAAACTGATTGTTTACCATGTACAGTCTATTACATACCTAATCAAGAACCCATCGTTCTCACGAAAGACATGATCGTAAAAAACACATCGGGTTAATGGCACAATACTTTAACAGTAGAGTTAAAAAATATTTTGCCGCATGCAAAATTTGTTACAATTCGCCGTAGAAGTAGTTTGATCAATGCCCCAGCAATATAGGTGTAACACAAATCACAGGGCCCACGATATATGTAGCAAAGTAGCACTATTTTTTTTCTGACACTTTAAGATAATATGACATTATGTTCAACAGGACGGTGACTTATTGTCATGAGCCCTGTAATTTGTGTACACATATGGCTTGGGCACTGTTTGAGCTCTTCACCCCTGCCAATGGACTATTCCATCTGAAATCTATGCACCACCTATATAAGACACGTTCTTAATCTTCCACACAGGAGGTGTGATTTCACACGCACTCATTCAGGTGACCCTTATTTGAAATTCACACTCCATTTGTAGTATCTTAAGGGCATGTCTTCCATAAAGGGTGTATGGATTTCAAATGGAAAAGCCCAATGGAGCACTAGTTACATAATACGTTACGCCATGCAAAATGAAAGATTTGAACCGAGCCATCAATGTAATATTGTATACAGATCCCATGTACATCTACTACCATCGTGATTTTACTGCGTACTGACGAGTACCACACTATTATAAACCATCTATAAAGCTGAATTTATACTCCATCGCTGAGCGACGAACGACTGGTATTTGACTAGTGAGGTAGCGCGATTCTACCAACGCAACAAAAATGCCTTCTTCCTCAATAGCTAGAAACCAATCGCTCTTCACTCAACAATGCAGTATAAATAATTCAGCTGAACGCATGAAGTACCTTGTGCCGCAAACAATGGATATCGTTGCTCTGTATATTCATTTTAGAGGTGACATGTGACGTCATACCAAACATTTGTGAAGTGATCTTATGCTGTTCTTGAATCATAATCGATAGTCCAGTCCATTGCCTTTGTTACTAAACATTGCAGTCACATGATATATAGCAATCTGGGTTCGCCAGTATACAAAATCGCGATATTTGATACGAATACTCTCATCGATATATACGTATATATATTCAGATTTCAGGTGCATTCCTGGACACCGTCGGTATAGGCCTTATTTTCCACCTCATTTGCTTGCTAATAAGCCTATCCATTTTATTGTTATGTTAATTTTTACTTTGGTTCACATTCAGAGGGAGATCTGTTCTAGGGGCGCAGGATAACGTTTGGCGAGAAATCTTGAAACTTTGTTTTTACTACATACTGTGGAACTTTTAAAATTAACGAAGACAAATATATGAAAGATTAAAAGTATACATATTTGAAAAGGAAAAGGAATTCAACTGTATCTTCGAAATTGGAAAAATATTAAACCATTTTTTGAAAAAGGTACTCAAAACACCATTTTCCCCGCCAACATAATGTTCTTTAAAAAGTAAGTTCTCCTTTACATTTGACCTTATTTCTTCACAAAATACGCATGCGATTGGAATGGATTTTGGTACACTTTACCAGGCCCATCATACCAAGACTGAGTGAGAATTTGAACCCAAGACGTACTTTCAATTTTTAAAGCTGCCAAATAATCATGATAATGCAATACAGTATTATTTTGCTTATTAGCGTGTATTTCCCTCCAAGTTGCCGTGTGGTACATATGACTGCATTTGGAGGTGGTGGGAATGTAATGTTATACACGGACGGGAATGTTTATTCAAAACGTTTTAATAACATTTAAATGTCTGGTTATATAAAGGTCATTAGAATGTTTTTAAAACGTTATTGTAAAACATTTTGGGCAAACATTGTTGAAAAATATTTTGTCAACACTTAAATAACATTTTCTTTAGAATGTTTTGCAGAAAGTTTTCAAAAATATTTTTTGAATGTTATTATAACGTTTTTATACCCTTTATATAACCCGACACTTAAACGTTTTCTGTAAAATGTTTTGTGTTTGCTGGGGGCATGAGAAAAAAAATAAACAGATTTTGCAAAGAATTGTAGCAAAAGGGGTTTCCTACTCGGTAGGTATCGAGGGCAAGAGTTCTTACTGAGGGGCATTTGCGGCGCAGGGAAAGTGGATATCGTTCCCACCAATGGCAACGCCATTGCGAATCGCTATGTTAATAAAGTACTGCAACCCCATGTGATACGCTACACTGGGGCTGTGATTATACCTAATGGCTTTGTTTACATGGACGGAAAAGCGTACCCACGCAGGTAAAGGATTATCAATCAGTTTTTGGAGGATGTAATAATTGAGCGTATGATTTGGCTGAAATTCTCCAGATCTGAATCTTATCGAGAATCTATTGTATCTACGGGCTAAGCTTGAATATGCACCGCATCAAGCCAGAGTGTGGCTTCGCTACGGGGATAACACGTTCGTAGTTATTAAACCTCAATTTTAACAGCCAACGCCCGCTGGAGCATAAGTTGAGCGTAATCAGGCGGATTTCGCAGTTACGGACCCATTAGACAGAGAGAAAGAAATCTCTCATGTTCAGTCCGCACTCCAGAATTGTGGATAAGAGTGTTGGACATTTTACAAAGCTTGCAAACCGAAATAGCAAACAGATAACTCTTCTGCAGCGAATGCTAACACCAAGTGTAAAGCTAATATCAATTTGTCATATGTCAAGGGAACTAGTGAGAAACTTCGTCGCGTGTTTCAGCAGTATGGGGTTTTTACGACCTTTAGACCCCTCACCACGCTGCGTAAAGAATCTGTAGCACCTAAGGATCGTACTGAAAAGAAGATCAAACAGGAGTTATATATACTACATTCCATGCACGGATTGTAGCTCTGTTTACATTGGTGAAACCGGAAGGAAACTCAAGTTCAGACTTAACTGAGTAGCATAAGTCAGTTGCTCCAAGTGCCAATTCCCCTGTATCCGCTCATACCTAGTCCGGTCACAATATTGACTGGAGGTGAGATACCATTTTGGAAAAGGACAGCAGGAATGACACAAGGAAAATCCGTGAAGCGATCCACATCAGGAGGGTGAAAGTGCATAGGAACAATGCCGGAAACAACGTCACGCTATTGTTCGACCCAGGCTACATCATTTTTAACCCCTTCCGTTTCCGTTAATACAGCTCCTCCACCTTCGCAACACGGTACGTGGAATGTCTGGAATCACACTGACGGCGGAGGAGAATACTAGCTGGTCAGATAGTTTAATTTTATCAAGCATATAATACCTGAACAATCACCGTCATTTGATCGATTTACTACAGAATATAACTGATTATTCAAAATATAATTTTAATATTGTAAACCTGTTAACTTGTATATTTGTGTACTAAAGTATAAGGACACGTGAATAAAATCATGTCGAAGACAAAATGGCCGCTAATCCGCCTATTGTCTAGACCTAGGATACATATTTTAACAGAGGGCAGCAGTCTAGGATGCCTATCCCTTTGTCTATTATTCCTGTCCACATTAGGAAAGACCCGCAGCCCAAAACAAACACCTCCCATGGGTACGAACTATCTCCAGTGTGCAACAGTTGGCTGAAATCACTGAAACCAACTGGCAACTTTAGTAGAAGATCTTCTAGAAACACTGATCTCAGCAGCATCTCACACGTACCATTACCCACTGAGGAAGGAACCAGTTGGTTCTGAAATAGTTGATAAAATATAAACCTGGTGAGTGCAGTTGAATGTTTTAATCTTTCTACTTCTTGTTACTACCTGCACGTATGAACTATACAACTGGATGACTAAATAGCTGTACGACATATAAAACTATAATATACTATAATATAGCCTACAGACTAGAAGTGAAAAACAAAAACAAATCTACAGTCTTGCTTCGGTGAAATAACTCTTGATGGTTGATCATCAGTTGCAGTTGATGCATCTCGGCAACAAATTTTTAAACATTTTAATGTTTTAAAAACCAACAATGTGAGATTTCCATAAATAATAGATTTTTTAAATTTATTTATTACATCATATTTACCCAGGGTAGCCCGGTCAACAAAAATGCTGTTCTTACACGGGGCCCTGCATCATATAACAATTGCACAACAGAAATGTATAATTATGCATATAAAAGTACAATACATTTAATGACACATATCAAATCAAACCAACATAACCAATCTATAATATCGAAAGGATTAAGGGGGTACTACACCCCTGGCCAATTTTGTGCCTATTTTTGCATATTTCTCAAAAATTATAGCGCATTGGTGACAAGTAAGACATGTATATTATAGGGTGAAGGACTACAACTACTGCACTGAAAATTCAGCAACTTAAGGGAAGTAGTTGATCAAATATTGGTTTTCCCTCATTTTTGACCGTAACTCCACAGCTGTTTACTGTGTTGTAATAAAATTTCCAGTGCAGTAGTTGTAGAAAAATGCAAAAATAGGCAACAAATTGGGCAGGGGTGTAGTAACTCCTAATTCGAATTAACAATTCATCGAGTGGCCATGGGCAGCGCCATTAGACATTTTACAAGACTACCAAGTGACAGGTGATGGACCATACACACACAAAAGAATAGGTACTTCTTTTGATAATTTTCATGAAAGTTACTTAGCTATTTACCCAGCTAGTTTATTATACAGCAGGGGTCTCTGCCCTTTTAATATGTTATAAAAGACTTAATTAAAAATATTTACCGACGGCAAAAATAATCGGAAAGTCTGCTTATATAATTATGCTCTTACAAACTTGGAAAAATCAAACATTTTGGTGCAAAAATTGACGCTTACTTCTGTTCCATTCAAAAGTACAGGTTTAAAACGAATTAATAAATTCGGTATTAAAGACTGATAACAAAATATAGCACCAATCATTATATAAGTACACTGTTAAATACATATGAAACCACTAATAACATCACATTATAACTTATACATATTCTTAAAACATTGTAAATTTGAGGCGTTTCTTACATCATAATTTATTTTGTTCCATACCTCAACACCACTGTCGGAGAAAGAAAATTTAAATTATTCGGTATCATTACCATTAAAGCAAGGTGGCAGTGCTAATGCTAACAGACCAGCCACAGCTTGTCTTGTATAATATATCAGATTATCATGGCATATACAATGTATATGCCATGATAATCTGATACAAATTTACATTTGGAAGAAAGATATGATGGCGACAGGCAAGATTTAAATATCAGCAGTGCTTTAAAATAATTGCAACGATTATAAAGTGAGTTCCATCCTAATACTGGAAACATAACATTAGACGAGGTTTGGGAATTTACGCTCAAAATAATTCTAGCACATCGTTTTTGTAAACATTTTCTGAATAACACAATTTACTTGGTTATGCCACAAATATTCATCATCAATTACAATACATAAACATTTAGCCTTGTTAACTCTCTCTAGTTTACAACCGATAACAATGACTGAAAAAGAATCTTCATCAACTTGACGTAATTTTGCACTACTGCCCGATAACATCACTTTAGTCTTATTTGTGTTAAGGAAAACCAATTGAATACCTGAGCGCAAGAAGACCGTAAGTCCACTTGGCCCCTCAACATGTATACACTATACGTATAGTTTCTTAGGGTTTTATAATGTTTGACACACGTTCCAGGGTGAAAACCTCATGATCGGTTGTGAAAGATTTGTTTTGGCCCCATGTTCCGATACATAAGAATACACATGATTGTGAACGGCTCTCTCAATAATTTTACCGACAAATAAATTCTTATTTGTTTTTAGCATTTTGTTTACTTTCACTGATCGCAGTATTTGCCTTTTTAATTTCGAGCCAAACAAATGAGGTAAAACAAAAAGACACTATTTCATTCCAGCGCCTATAAGTTATCGTGAATGCGTGTATTAGCTCGCCGATCGTTATTTAGCGGAGCTTCACGCAACTGGGACGTATTAATCAGACGTATAACTAACGACGAATATCAACATACGAGACGATTCAGCCATCACTCGGTCAGTGAACACGGTGAATAAACCGGGATTCCGGGTTTATTATAAAATCTAACATTTTACTGTAATTTAAATTACAGTAGTTTTAATTTTACAGTAAAATGTAAAAAGCACTTCCGGTTTAGTCTTTAATAATAATAATACTGATTATAATAAATAGTAATATTTATTTCTTTTATAGCCCATTACATACAAAATCTCAATGCGTTTTACAATATTTTTAAAACACCAAACTATATAGATTAATTTCACGAATAAATTTTAGCAATCAATTATACAAACGATACCCAGATAAAACTCAGAACCAGCTGAGATGGGTATAGATTAAAAAGGTCAACATGGTATCTTAATAGTACTTCATTGGGTGTATTGGTATAATCATGCAAAAAGTAGTTAGGGGGTTGCTTTGGGCTTTAAATTCTTTCACAGTGACATTCCGTTAAAAATCGCAATTAAAGCCATATAACATTTCTTTAAAAATAGATTAGTATTTATTTTCCATAAAAGTTAGCTTTTACTGTCAGATATGTCCCCTTGAGCCGAACAAGTGAGGTAAAGCAAAAAAAAATGGAATTTACTACTAGCGCCAATGCATGTTACTTTGGTGGTTGTAATACGGTACGATCTTCTGGTGTGCGTGTCCCGCACATCGTGTACGTAGTTCTGTGTTATGAACATCGCATACGCGTTCGAATTATACTTCTATCGTAATAATAAACCGACGGTTCCTGCCGGTTTATTCAAAATCTCGGATTTTGACAAAACTACAGCACCTAAAGTCTTGATTTTCTCCTCAGCAAATGTTATAATATGGCTTTATTGTCATCAGTGGAGGAGTTTTGCACAATACTGAGCATTTTTGAAAAAAAAAATGCATTTTCTCGTTGGGGTTATAACAAAACACCCTGAAAATTAGGACTTCTGTGGGGCGGTGTTCTTTCGGCTCAAATACATAATTATAACATTATCATCTGACAAATTATCCTTTCTCATATAATTTTATACAGTAACGTACATGGGAACGTAGACCCCTTTTGTGGTGTGGATCTCTGTGTGGTTCCCGGATCATTCAAAAAAAAGATGTTAACACCTCCGTTACAATATTGCTAATTCCGTCTTCCTCTGGTCGATACGCGTCTTTATGATCGCCTGCACAGCAGCCACACATAACCCCTGCACACCAAAGCCAAAGTTCTTGAAGCTATTCAGCCCTACATTGATAACAGACAATATTAATTTTTTTTGAGGGGGTTCCCCTCAGCAAATGTTATAATATGGATTTAAGGTCACCAAGTATTTAATAGTCATCTGTGGAGGCGTTTTGCACAATACAGAGCATTTTGGGGAAATGCATTTTCTCGTTGGGGTTATAACAAAACACCCGGAAAATTAAGACTTCTGTGGGGCGGTGTTCTTTCGGCTCAAATACATATAACATTATACAAATATTAACTGTCTATGAGTGTGATGGTCGAAATATAATCACGGCGAGTGGAATGGAACAATACATCTTTCACCGAGTGATTATATTTCGACCATTACACGAATTTAAGACAGTTAATATTTGTTTTATATCACTCATGCATAAATTATATTACTAAAATAATATTTTAGGTAGGAAATACATTTTTTCACTACAACATAACACCATGTTTTGCCATGATATACTTCACATTTTGGGGTCCACCCCATAATTAAATCGGCGAGTCCAAGAGTCAGCGCACGGCTTGGCGCAGGCGCACTACGGCAGAGCACATGATGGTAAAGACTATCACACGGAGAAGGTGATAGTAAAAATGATAAATGGTAATCAACCAATGAACTGTCTAGAATTTATGTATGAGTGATATAATATCCTCTGACAAATCATCCTTTCTCATATAATTTTATACAGTGACGTACATGGGAATGTAGACCCCCTTCTGTGGTGTGGATCTCTGTGTGGTTCCCGGAGCTCAAACGCCAGATGTTGACGCCTCCGTTGCAATATTGCTAATTCCGTCTTCCTCTGGTCGATAGGCATCTTTATGATCGCCTGCACAGCAACCACACATAACCCCTGCACACCACAGACCACAACCACTCTTGAACCGGGCATCATTTGCTGAAACATCGATGACGCTTTCCGATAGAGGGCGTAATGCTTTCAGACGTTTGTTTTCAATTTCCACCTGTAACCACAAGATAGAAGACGTGGGTTATCTTTAACATGAAATATATTTTGACGCAATCGGCTTAATTGTACCGTCTACGTCCGAAGGTGGGGGTGCACCTATATGCCACTATGCGCTCCACTCCACCACCAATTATTTGAATATAATATCGATACATTTAAGATTCTGAAGGTGAAACTACAAAAGTAGAGTCCATACAATGTATCTCTGATACTATACTGATTCAGAATCTGTGTTGTAATGCCATTGTGGTACCATTGGGTATTTTGAAATAAATGACCTCAAAATGACCCCACAGGGTTATACAGGTATCAAAGTATAGCAATATTTTTTTCTCAATGTGACCCATGGTGCAAAAGTTACAAGCCGCAACAGGCCAAGGGTCAAATTCCAAGTTGTGAAAAAAGTTAGTTACTCTGATTTTCGTGAAAGTTGAGTCAAAAATTTTCTACCTAAAGGGTTGCAGAAAAGTATTCTGGGTTAAGACCAAATCATTATGAGGTTTCAGAACCAGACTAAGATACCCAGTACAGCAGTTAACAGTTAAATCATTCGGTATAGTGCTAGACACTGGATCTATCACGGTTTGACTGCGCATGTATAGATCGGAAAGGCGTCCCTGGATGATGATCAATTGTTTATAAGATGTGTCTTGCCTCTGGGCCATTTAATGGTCAGCAACCTCATGTAAAGTATAGGGAGAGCGTGACGCAATGGTTAGGGTACTTGCCGGCGGTGGCGATTTGCTGGGAATTTGACTTGGAAAAAAGTCTGAAATTGGCAACTTCTGTAGATTAAATTTAGACTTCCGCTCTCCCCATGGTTCATTTAGAATTGGGTAAATGAATCATAAAAGTACACCGTCCTTCGGAGGGGACGTTAAGCCGTCGGTCCCGTGTGCAGAGAGCCAGTTTCGAAAAGAGTAGGGTGTTATCCCCGGACTGTTCCCAACCCGTCCTGATGTTCAAATGGACCCCAATGGATATCCAGGGTTGTCAAAACCCGAACAAATCAAATCGAAAAGATATGTTGCTTTATTTTAGCTGCATTGAAAGAAGTGAATATACTCACTTCGGCCAATTTCTGCTTAATCGACATGTTTTCTTCCTGAAGAGTTTCCATTTGACTCTGGCTGCACACTGTACTGCGCGCTTCGGGCTTATTTTTATTAGTCCTTCCCGAGTTTATCGTCGGTGGGCCGTCTGGGTATTTGTAGACTGAAATGATCTGAAATGATTTGAAACAACCCAAATTAAAAGATGTTGTAAAGATAAACAAAGCATTCAAGTGAAAACAATTAAAAGAAATCCAGGTTTTGGCAATAATTGAAAAGGTGTGGTGTTTTTTTTCGAGCAGCTAAGGTAAGGCGTTAGACACCGCTGTCAGGGTGTGTATCGATGCGAGTTCGAACCCCAGCGCAGTCTGTATTTTGTTCTCGTTAAATGATTTGTCTGACTTGGAATTCTGTTGGGCAAGGAACTCTTCACTACTTATTTTCATGATTAATGGTACGAGAACTCGGGCGGCTGATCTTTGCTGTGGTGGTTAATTGTGATATGTAGGGCTTGTATATTAATTATTAAATTATATTAAGATCATGAATATTTATAAATGGTTTGTACGGTGTGTCTTGGCCGGGCCGGGTACGGTTGTTTGATGGCATGTAAAACCATAGTCATTTTTAAGTAAAGATGAACAATGATGGCGCTATTTATCTGAAACCTTGTTTGTATCTTTACAAGGGGTAGACACTTGTGTAAAAATCAGAAAAAGAGTAATAAAGAGCAAGGACATTTTCAAAAAACTTTTTATCATCGAATGTAAGGAATATAACTCATATTTTTAAAAATATATGTAAATAGTGTCCTCATACAATATACAGCTTATGATATAAAAGTTACCACAAAAACAGAAAAAGATGAATAATTCGATAAAGAAACGAAGTAAAAAAATAGATTAAAAAGTATTATGTGTATTTATTCAATAAATGATCACATCAAACAACCTAGGGCTACAGTGGTCAGCAAATTCTTGTAAAGATGCCGAGCCTTGTGGGTTTTATGCTTGTGAGTAGCGCACTACTTATAAATCACTGCATAGTTTTGGGGTAGTTCCAGTAACTGTAACTCGTCATACCTAGAGTTACAGTGCACTCTATTGCTATCTTTTCCACAAATAAGAAACATCACAATATGTGGGCTCATTTTGGGCTCTAAGGATGTAGCTGAGGAACTCTCTCAAGGACAGTTTGGGCATGCACTGATGATTTTAATCCCATTGTACCAGGGTTTGGGCGTGCCTGGATGATTTTAATCCGACTGTACTAGTCTATACTCACAAAGTTGAGGTAATTGATCTACATTGATCTCATCTTTTGGGTGGGTTCAAAATTCCCTGAGTTGGAAAAACCTGCAATCTTCATGGGAGTAATTTACTTAGTGCAAAAGTGGTCAAAATATTGCTCTGCAAAATGTCTTGATTTTCATGATTTGGATTTATAATATTGAGCAGCATTCTACTGGTGATGTTTCTACACAGTGTAGAAAGGGTCTACAGCATCTCTGAGGTAAAGCTGACAAATACAAGGTATATTTCTTGATGCTTGAAGTTTGGATTTCTTAAACGTACAGTGCATCTCTATGTACCGCTGCAAGACTTCAGGTCCGTAGATGTCATTATGTTTATGATAAAGACTGAAGTCTTGCTGGCAGTTTTTGGGAGTTTTTTGAGGAGGCATCATATGAACCTACCTTCGGTACAAATACAATTATCAATGTAATCGTCGTACAAAATAGCAGGACACAGCTAGTGAAGATATAGAGTATCGATGGATTGTTATTAATGACGAAACTGACTGATACCCCAATCGTGCATAGAACTATCACATTATACACACTAATGCCGATAAGCTTGCTGTCATTCAGTGCAGATATTGTCACCTGGTAGGCAAATA
Organism: Amphiura filiformis; assembly: GCF_039555335.1. NCBI lineage: Eukaryota > Metazoa > Echinodermata > Ophiuroidea > Amphilepidida > Amphiuridae > Amphiura > Amphiura filiformis. Next base: position 41,616,975 of record NC_092641.1, read on the forward strand.
ATAATAATAATAATAATAATAATAACACTAATAATACTAAATAATAATAATAATAATAATAATAATAATAATAATAATAATAATAATAATAATAATAATAATTTAATAACACTAATACTACTACTACTACTTCTACTAATAATAATATAGAGCTTGCGATTTCCAAACGTGCGTATTATACGCCCGTGCACAATAGATGCACGGACCTTTGATACGCACGTTTGGAAATCTCAAACTCACTAATACCTTTAAACTACAGCCACAACCGATACCCTTAAAATCCCTAACAGGTACCCTTAAAACATATGCATACCCTCAGAGACAATAATGGACATATAGTAATTGCAAGATTCGGCATTAACTTCATTTCAGCTTCATTTGGGTCCATGCCTGTGAAACTTTAAACGAGATACGTACTTCCTTGGAAATGACTGCCCGCCACGCCATTGACATACCTACCTTCCGAGTTTCCCAAGCCAGAAACGCCCCGAATATCAGCAACAAAGCTTTATAGCTGTATAATGCTGTCAACCAGTAGATTTGGTGCTTACAGGAACAGTATTCGTAGTATGGTATCAGTCGTTGATTTGGTACTTGTGGATCGTCCTGTATGAGAGGTGCATAAAAATAAAATTAAATGGGATGCATCCAAGAGGCTCGTTGTTCCCCTATATATTTCGTAATTCGCTACTGAATATTTTTATACGTCTTGGTGGAAGACATAAAGGTAAATGAGAACAGTTCAACAGCACTTATTTTCTGAGAAACCTTTCTCCGTAATCAGCGATAGTATAGTGTCTGATCCTCTACCGACTTTATCCTCGAGGTTGAAAGTTCACGGTCCCGTCCCTATGGCGTGAATTTATTTGAATTTGTGTGTCAATGTCCAGATCATGCGCAGTGTCTTTGTATGCTCAGCCTTCAGCTACGGCAGAGGTATTACTTACCATGTGGGCAGTGTGTTTGTTATAGCTTCTACTACAGTCCTTTTCCTTTTATTCACATATTAATCTTGCTGTAATAACCACATGGTATTCGGTAAACAACGTCCGATTGATCTTCAATTCTGAGCGTGTCTTTTGGCGCAACGACCGTTATGCCGAATCGTTTGATGTGGTTTGAAGCCTGGTGAGACGGGCCCTGAACTTTCAAAGATATACGATTCTCTACTAGAAACACAATCTTCCTACAAGACACCATCAACATCGAGGATTGTCAAAGAGTCAGACAATCAGTATCTCATCGGTTTTCCAAAAACTCTGAGAAAAACGTAATTCTTGTTGAACAGAAATCATCCTTACTCTACTGAGGCTGGCCCACTCTGGCACACCAAAATATGTTAGATATTTACCAGAAAAATTGTGGGTATTTTCAAAACAAATTATACAATACTTGGAATGGATACCTCTGTCCCAACACCAATTGGTACCACTCTGGCCGCAACATTTGCCAGTTTGGCTTCACTCTGAGCGGTACAAATGTATTGAAATACTGCGGCCAGAGTGTGGCGGCCGCATTATAGTGAGGCCGGGATGTGTTCTCAGTCCTAAGTCTTTGATTATTGAACCACACTTTAGAGGTAAAAAATGGTCGAACTTACAATTTCATAGAGTTCAAGTGTGTCAATTTCCATCGGGTCGATTATATGCCACGCGGCAAGAACACAGACATCGATAAGTAATAACACGAAAACCATGAGGAAAAGTTGCCGGTCTTTAATGATCTGTAATGTCAATATGAAAAGTTGTGTTTTTATCTCGTGGGATTTGTGCAAGAGAAATTTCGTATCTGCATAATTTGTCATTTGGCAGAAAAATATTTGCGTATTTCAATTTCTTTACTTATTTATTGTTTTTAAGCGTGTTGATAAATCCATTATAATTATATTATTTGCTTTTAAGACTTGTAAAATAGCTAAAATGTGAGGATTTACCTACATTGGTATTATCAATTAATAACTCAATTTTTCCCCAAAAAATGTAAGTTACGACGCTCTTGCATTTGTCATGCTTATCCGTCGATCTTTCCCCGATGAGCCATTTTTTGCAACACAGCCCAATTTGTTAGTGTACATTAAACGTCATTTTACTGTTATTATTTGGTAAGAATGTATTGCTATGATACCAAAATATATGCAAAAGTGAATTTTGGCTAAAATACCACTACAATGTCATTTTCACCAACGAAGTTTCTGCTAAATGTGAAAGGAAATAACTCTTTAACTATAACTAATAGCATTAATCCATGATCATTTTTTTTTTTTATTTCTTTTTTTCCAGTGTACATTTTACAATCATAGTTTACTCAGATAAATACAGAAATTTTGATTTCTATACACCAGGTATTTTTTATTTATTATACAATACATAAACAGTACCAACACACACACACCTTCACATTCATATTTATATAGCATTTGATTTCTATATCTTTTACTATAAGAACAAAATGTTTAGTTGAAAAGTCCTTCCAAACCTGCCATTTATTTTGATAAACTCGGTATTTTGAATCTTTTAAAAGAATGAATCTTTCCAATTTATGATAATATTCTATTTCCTTCTGAAGAGGGATAAAAGAAAGGGTTGAATTTTGGCATCTTTTTTCTGTATATATAAAACTTAGTTAGAATGAGAATTAAATTGATAGCACTATTTAGTTTTCCTAAATCTGTCCCGAAAAGAATATGATTTCGGTTGAATGTGATAGGTATACCGAGTTTTTGTAAACACCAGGTTTCGAGCTGAGACCAAATGGGTTTAACCTTTTTACAATCTGATAAAAGATGAATTATCGTTTCGGGTTAAAAAAAAAAAAAAGTACATATATTATCATTTCTTTTGCCAATTTTAAACATAAATGTATTTGTGGTAAGAATTCCATTTAAAATTCTGTACTGAAACCACCGTAATTTTGTATCCATTGTACATTTAAATGGCAACAAAGAATATACCTTCCATTCATCATCTGAAAAGCTACTATTTAATTTTACTTCCCATTTTCGTTTTGCTCTTGGTATCTTTGAGGACATAAGTTGTTTACAGATTGATCTGCAACCTTTTTTATCTTTTAAAATAAAACTGAAATGAAATGGGATAAACGGCTTAGGAATTGCAATAAATGTAGCGTTTTCCTGAAATAGATGCTTGAAATTACTCTTAATTGCGCAAATTACACTGTTGTATTCCAAAAAATTTAGCCGTAATCCATAATTTGTTTCAATTTCATGAAGAAAGAGAAAACGGTTTTGGTTAACATGGACAAGGTCAGAGACAAAATCAATACCTGCTGTCCGCCATTTTTTATAATTTATTTCTTTACCACCAATCTTAAACCATTCGTTTTCCCATAAACATGATCTTAACACATCATCAATTGTATTAGGATTGTGTTTTTCTTTACCTTAGACCAAGATAAAGAACTTCTTTCCAAAAACATTTTGGGAATTTTGTGCTACTTTTAGTGTATAATTTGCGCCCTTTTCAAGATCATTAATATGTATACCAGTTGAAATAGAAAAAAACATCAATCCTTTAGCATCAATACATCCATTTACAATTCGTCTAATCCATGTACATTTCAGTGCTTCAAAGAATAAATCTACTTTAACCAATCTTAATCCACCTTCAGAATAATCATTTGACAATTGATCTCTACTTATTTTATCTCTTGTACCTTTCCAAATAAAATTATAGATTTTCTTTTGTAAATCTTTTATAAAGTCTTTTGACGGGTTAGGAATTGAAAGAACAAGGTGGTTAAACTTTGGTATCAGTAGGGATTTGACTATAGTTATTCTTCCAAAAACTGTCAAGTTTCTTTTAGACCAATGATGCATTACCTTTGTCACCGACTCCATAACCTTATCATAGTTCAAATTAACCATTTCAACCAAATTGGTTGAAAATTGTACTCCCAATGCAGAGAATTTTCCGTCTTCAACCCACTTTAGATTTTTATTTGTAATGCCAGGGTTTGGTTTTCTACCTCTAAGTGACCCAATATACACAACATTTGTTTTATCCTCGTTTATTTTCAACCCTGACAAACGCTCAAACAAATCCAGTGTTTTTAACGTTTGTAGTAAACTTTCATTACTTCCATTTAAGATCACAGTCGAGTCATCAGCGTATTGGGTGATTTTACAATTAATATTTTCAACTGTAATACCACATATATCAGTATTTTTTCGTATGAGACAGCCCAACATTTCAGCACAAATTAGAAAGATATAAGGGGACAGAGGGTCCCCCTGTCTGCAACCTCTACCTAAATCGAATTGTTTTGAGGAATTTCCATTTACCAAAACTGAGGATTGACTTTTATTATAAAAAAGTTTGATCCATTTTGTAAAAGATGGACCGATATTTAGAAAATCTAATGTTTTAAAAATGAATTTATGAGAAACGGAATCAAACGCTTTTTCAAAATCTATAAGCAATAGCATACCTGGTTGGTCATGTAATTTTGTGTATAAAATTAAATCATAAAGTAATCTTATATTTTCTCCAATATACCTTCCTTTCATAAAACCTTTTTGATCATCATTTATTAGGCTTGGTAAAATCTGTTTCATTCTTTCAGCAATACACGATGAAGCTAGTTTATAGGTTATATTTAACAAAGTAATAGGACGCCAATTCTTTAGGAATTGTTTTGGTTTGTTTCCTTTAGGAAGGAGGGTAATAATCCCTAATCTCTGCGTAACTGATAATTCCCCTGATTCATATGAGTAGTTCAGAGAACGTAAGAGAAAACCTCCCAAGTCTTGAAAAAAACTTTCCAAAATTCAGTGGTAAACCCATCAGACCCAGGACTTTTATTGTTTGACATTTTCTTCAAGGCAGTTAAAAGTTCGTTATAAGTCAAATGCCCTTCGAGCTTTTTTTAATTGATCTTGAGTTAATTGAGGTAAATCTGATCTTGAAAGATTTTGGTCGAATTCCTCCAAATATAAATTGTTGTCTTTACATTCATACAGTTTCGAGTAAAACTTAAAAGTTTCTTCCATTATTTGGTATTGATCTTTTATATCATCCCCGTTTGCATTTTGTAAATGAACGATTGCTTTATTTACACAGTTTTTTTTCCAAGTTCACAAAATATTTAGATGGTTTTCTCCGTGTTCTATCCATCTTGCTTTGGATCGTAACATTACGCCTTCCATTTTTTCCTTCCTCATCTCCTCTAATTCGGACTTTTTAATTTCAACATTTTCTAAAACGTCTGTATTGTTTGAATCACCTAGCTCTTTTTCTAAAGTTTCTATATCTCTTTCAAGTATTTTTTCTTTATTTTTATTTTTTTTGTTTTTTTCTGATGCATATTTGATCGTTTCCCCCCTTATCTCCATGAGCAATACTTCAAGAAACAGTTGTTCATTTATCGTAAACTCGAGCTCACTTGCAGGGATTTGATTTATATTATTTAAGTTATATGGTGATACTGCATATTGTTTCTTAACTTCACTAATTTTGTTCTTAATCCTATCTATGTAATCAATATCTTTTAATAGCGTATTATTGAATTTCCAAAAACCTTTCCCACGTTTAATAGGAGACACGTCGAGCGAAAGACTAATAAGAGAGTGATCTGTTCGATATCCAGGGTTTATTTTAGATTTCACTAAATATGTTGTAAGCTCTTCCGATATCAGAAAAAAATCTAATCTGGACTGTTTTAAAGGAGTTGGTTGACGCCAGGTATATCTGCGAGAGTTTGGGTTTTGAAGTCGCCACGGGTCTATCAATCCAAGTTCTTCTTTCATTTCTAAAACAGTTTTTCTCGCTTTTGGATTATTTATGCGAATATAATTCGAGGTATCTAATTTTGGATCTTGAACCAAATTCCAGTCACCACATAACACACAATGGGCATTATCAAATGTTTCTATTACCCTTTTAATGTCGTGATAAAAGTTTGGCTTGTCATCATTTGGACCATATATTGATATAAGTGTTATACGAACATTGTTAATAGATACATCTAAAGCTACCCAATTTCCTTCTTCATCATTTTGTGTTGTATGGACTTTAAAATCTAAATTGTTATTGAGAAAAATGGCAACTCCTCTTGAATTTGAGGCAAAAGAGCTAAAAAAGCTTCACCTCCCCATTCAGCTTTTTACCATTATTTCCATATTCTTATCAAAATGAACATCTTGCAAACATAATATTGAAACACTTTTGTTACGCAAATAATGTAAAACATCTCTTCTTTTTTGTTTAGCATTTAAACCCCGGCAATTCATTGATAGAATTTTAACATCATTAGCCATACTTAATCATTTTCAATGTCTATAATGGTATCATGGAACACGTTTCATGAGGTAATTGTACATAGAAAACTCTAGACATACATATAAATTATGCTTTGATAAATATGGCCACTCACCCGCACACACAAACAGAACCATGCAAAAAAGAACATGTAAAAAAAACAAAGAAAATTGGAACAAAATCTTGGTAGATACCCAAAAAACAAACATAAAGAAACTAAAAAAGTATCTACACACCGCACTCATCTCCGAGCCGACATGGAAACAGCATTTAAGAAAGGCAAACTTTTTTTTGACTTTTTTCAGAATAGTAATTTGTAGCATGTTTTGTTTTTATCAATCAAGCTCCAAATATTACTCATTTTGTTCAAATTATTGTTTTTGTTCAAAATCATACATAATTTAAAGTTGCATTTTTGGAATTTGTAAACAGTAGTATGTACATAGGTTTCCTATTTAAACAAAATTTACCAGCAAATGTTACCTTTCTGCAGTATCCATGTAAACTATAAATGCATTTAAACCACTAACGTGGTATAAAGCTATAGTATGAAACGGCCAATACATATAATAAAGTAGATAACATTGTAAACTAATTATATTACATAAGTATTTTCCTTTCACCAAAGGCATTCAGACAAGAATGTCCTATGATTTCACAGTTTATTTTGTTTACATAACAATCATAGATTGTTATAACATAAACAATACATAATTATCATAAAGTGGATCCATTGGAAGCTATGTGACATAAGTATTTTCCTTTCACCATTGGCATTCAAACAGAAAATGATTTCACATTTTATTTTGTTTACATATATAGATTGTTATAACATAAACAATACATATCACAAATTGGATAACATTGAAAACTATGTGACATAAGTATTTTCCTTTTACCATAGGCATTCGAACACAAAAAAAGGCCTATGATTTCACATTTTGTTTTGTTTACATATTTTAGATTGTTATAACCTAAACAATACATAGAGTAGATAACATTGGAAACTATGTGACATTAGGTATTTTCCTTTCACCATAGGCTTTCGAACACAAAAAGGCCTATGATTTCACATTTTGTTTTGTTTACATATTTATATATAGATTGTTATAACATAAACAATCCATATCATAAAGTGTGTGATGATTATTTGCCTTTCACCATAGGTATTCAATCAAACACAAAAGGCCTATGATTTCACATTTTATTTTGTTTATATATTTATATATAGATTGTTATAACATAAACAATCCATATCATAAAATGTGTGATGAGTATTTGCCTTTCACCATAGGTATTCAATCAAACACAAAAAGGCCTATGATTTCACATTTTATTTTGTTTATATATTTATATAGATTGTTGTAACATAAACAATCCATATCATAAAGTATGTGATGAGTATTTTCCTTTCACCATAGGTATTCAATCAAACACAAAAGGCATATGATTTCACATTTCATTTTGTTTACATATTTATATATAGATTGTTATAACATAAACAATCCATATCATAAAGTATAAGATGAGTATTTGCCTTTCACCATAGGTATTCAATCAAACACAAAAAGGCCTATGATTTCACATTTCATTTTGTTTATATATTTATATATAGATTGTTATAACATAAACAATCCATATCATAAAGTATACGATGAGTATTTGCCTTTCACCATAGGTATTCAATCAAACACAAAAAGGCCTATGATTTCACATTTTATTTTGTTTACATATTTATATATAGATTGTTATAACATAAACAATCCATATCATAAAATGTGTGATGAGTATTTGCCTTTTACCATAGGTATTCAATCAAACACAAAAAGGCCTATGATTTCACATTTTATTTTGTTTATATATTTATATATAGATTGTTGTAACATAAACAATCCATATCATAAAGTATGTGATGAGTATTTTCCTTTCACCATAGGTATTCGATCAAACACAAAAAAGGCCTATGATTTCACATTTCATTTTGTTTACATATTTATATATAGATTGTTATAACATAAACAATCCATATCATAAAGTATAAGATGAGTATTTGCCTTTCACCATAGGTATTCAATCAAACACAAAAGGCCTATGATTTTACATTTTATTTTGTTTTGTTTATATATTTATATATAGATTGTTGTAACATAAACAATCCATATCATAAAGTGTGTGATGAGTATTTGCTTTTCACCATAGGCATCCAAACACAAAAAGGCATATGATTTCACATTTTATTTTGTTTACATATTTATATATAGATTGTTTTAACCTAAACATTACATAGAGTAGATAACATTGGAAAGTATTTTCCTTTCACCATAGGCTTTCAAAACAAAGAAAAAGCCCATGATTTCACGTTTTATTTTGTTTATATATAGATTGTTATAACATGAACACATATTTTACAATATATATCATAAAGTGGATAACATTGAAAACAAGTATTTTCCTTTCACCATAGGAATAAGCATCATAAATGGTTTTGTTTGTTTTGGGTGTTTTTTTTTTATATCGTCGTACACATTTTCTGACTTTTCTGGCTTTTATTTTTAAAGTTTATATTTTACAATTTTATGATACGATCCGAACACAGAAAGTGATTTTTTTTTCAACACCCAATGTCATTTTTTCACTAATGTCATTACCTGTACTACCATAACTTTTGAGACTTTCTTTTCCAAACCCAAAGTTGTACATAAAATTTATATGGTGTGCACATTTGATTTGAAACCGATTAAGGACTGGTTCATGATCAGCAATTTTTTTTCTTTCCAGCAAAATTAATATTGTTCGATATAAAGGATGCCGTTGATAATCTATCAATAACTTGTTTGCAGTGTCAAAGAAAAAGACTTGCTATAGCATAGCTTGTTCAATTATTTGGTGTACATCTTCCAGGCACTGCCTTTTGCTTCCTTGGCACGATATTCTAAATACACTTTCACCCCATTTACTCTGATCCTTGTTGAATTTCCTTCATTCCGTAGTCTTCTTGCTTGAGTAGCCAACTCACCCCTCGTACGTTTCATCTCTGCAGGGAGATCCGTGTAGCACATGACTGGCTTCCTGTCCTTGATATAACCGCGAATTTGGCTTGCTTCTAAAACACAATCTCTGTCGGACATGCAACCAAAACGCACAATGATGGGATCCGGTCGTTCCTCTCCTTCCTGTTGCTCGCGCCCCTGTAAGTCTCTCTTTCGACGTGGTAGTCGATGCGCGTTCACTATGATCACTGAATCAGCGTGTTCTCTTCTAAACATGAAATCCGTAATAAGGAACTCTCGCACTACATCGTAAATGTCCTCATCTTTGGTCTGTTTCACTCCATAGAAAAGCAAATTTTGTTTCCTATCATGAATTTCAGCTAGGATCTGATTAGTTCTCATTTCATTCTTCGCCTGGAAAATTTTGGCGTTAATCTCGGGGATCTGCTCCTTTAGGATTTGGTTGACAAATGTATCATTGTGGTCCACTGACTTGACCAAGTCCTTGATTTGGTTTTCATTTTCCGTTACTCTGTTCACTGTACCTTTTAACTGTGCCTCTATTGCATCCATTCTAGCATTTAATCTTTTATCCATATTCAATAACAAGTCCTTCAGTTCAGCGTTAGTCACGTCGCTCGTTGCATTGTTCGTATTTTCCGCCATTTTCTCACTGTTGTTGTTTTGTTGTCTGGTAAACATATCTTCCAGCGTAGTTTGCTCTTTTGCTGGCTGTTTTTTCCCCTTCTTTTCGGGCATAGTATGTTCAGCAGTGCTCCTCAAATTATATGAAACCAATGACATTCTCCAAAATAAATTAATCCATGCCAAAAAAACTGAAAAACTGGCTCGGAAACGAGAGCGATTTATTCAACACATCCACCCATGATGGTGTCAGGGTTGCTCCTTTAATCCATGATCATGGTTTTACTTTCACCTTTCTACCAAATGGTTAACTTTGATGATTGAACTTACCCCAGCTAACCCAGCAAACACAAAAACGTTTTTAAAACGTTTTAAATAAGTTATATTTTGGGGTTTGGTTGAGGTAAAAACGTTTTAATAACATTAAAATGTCGGGTTATATAAAGGTCATGACATCGTTTTAAACGTTTTGTATGAAAACACACTACAACAATATTTTTTAAATGTTTTGAAATGTCATTGTAAACTACATGTATTTTTGCAAACAGTTTTGGCCAAATATTTTGTCAACACTTAAATAACATTATGTTAAAATATTTGCACCCAGCAAACACAGAAATGTTCTTAAAATGTTTTTTACAAAACGTTTTAATAACATTTAAATGTCGGGTTATATAAAAAAACGTTATTGTAAATATTTTGGGCAAATATTTTTTGCAAAATATTTTTCAACCCCAAAATAACATTCTGTTTAGAATGATTTGTACCAAGTTTTCAAAAATGTTTTTGGAATGTTATTAAAACGTTTTTATACCCTTTATATAACCCGACATTTAAACGTTTTCTGACAACCTTTTATAACCTTTGCAAATGATGTCGAAAACGTTTTGTGTTTGCTGGGAAGTTGGTGGGTTCATATTTTTACAAGCAAAATAAGCACAAATTAGGGTTTCATATTTTCATGTTTAAACGGTTGTTTATAAACAACCGTTTAGTCATGAAAATATATGAATGAACCCCGTTCATACATACCAGAACATTTTGTGATTCTTATTTCATCAAAATAATAACAAAAAATTACAAGCAACATTATTTAAAAAAAAAACATGATTTCCTTCACTTTCCTTTCCCGGCGACAGTCACATTCGGGACACCGGGAATACACGCTGTTTATGCCCGGCTCTCGACCAATCACGCGCACTGTTATATAGCGTGTATGTATGAAGGATCAACGATTAGCGTAAGTCCTTTGGGTGTAATGAAACGCGTTTTAGAATGAACATTTAAATGCCGTATGGATTGATACACCCCCGCCTCCCCCTTGTAGTACGTGAGGGTAAATGCAAAAGTTGTTTCTATCGTAATCTTAAATGTAGAAAATCAGGTTTTTTCTCTTAATTTAACAAAATGGATTTTTAAAAACATCATGGTGCACGCACGCAAATCTTCGGTTGGTTGTAAACAAAATCGTACATTGATAATATCTTGAAATATGCTACTTTAAAATCAATGAAAGAGCGGTATTAGGCACTCCTGCATAATTTCGCCTTTGAATTTTGTGGCCATAAGAAAGCCTTCTATGCTTGGCCGCTAGAAATTTTCAATACCGTGGACTCATAACATCGTGTATTGCTATGGGCGCAGCACTTACGCTATTTGCGAGTTGTTTAATGCGTAACTAGCTCGTGCTGATGTGAAATTTTACGCGAACGCAAGATGGGACTTTATTGACCGAAAAACCGATTAAAAAAAAAATTGAGCTATTATCAACTGTTTGAGGTAAAAATATGGAATATCTCGAGTGCTATCAGCAACCACAATGGAAACTCCTTGGCCCAATTAGAATGCTTACTCGTGACAGACCGCTACAATATAAAATGGCCAAACCTATTGTGAGAAAAACATGCAGTGTTGCCTAACCGTGCGGTTTGATTATGTAGCCTCTTCCCGTATATAATACTCCGGTTTGACACGAAATAAAGAGCATGCGTTAGAAATTTGAAATGGATCGGTTCTATAGTGAATTCACTTGAGCAAAGATTGGAATTGTTTCTCTGTCTACTTGCTTTAGTCAGAAACATTTATTAGCAATATACCCATATCAATATACGTACCACTCTTTTTGGAGCTTTAAATGCCGCTATCTTGTGCACTCGCCATGTTTTAGAGAACATTGATCCGAAAGCTAACACAAATCCTAGTGACAAGAGCCACGCTCGGAGCTGGAAACATTACATAACAATATTACGAGTACAATAGCGATACATTAGTACTGCAGATTTTTAGTGACAATTGTCCTAAGGTGACACAAGCAACAGAAATGGCATATATCGTGGGTCAGTGGGTCACTATTAGGAAAAACTGTAAGCCAATTGACACCCATTGTGCGATTAAATAGGTCAAAGTTTATAAACGGGTAATAGTTGCTCAAAGTCTGTTAAAACCAATTCCAAGATACCCAAGGGACTCAAGAAAATATATAGTTTGGGCTATCTACGAACGATCAGTCTGTATTACAATTATTGTTGGAAAAGTTGAAGGGCAAAATTATGGTTTTTACAAGGGTAAAAATAGTCACTGACCTGAATGAAAATGTTCTGTATTTTGTCTAAGTCTAATAGCAATGAAAAAAGAATAGTTTGTACTATCTAGGGCATTTTGTCACGAAGGAACACAGTAACGTATGTCACAACCAATAATACAGAATTGATATGGACACATTTCATTGTGTCAAACTACCGAATTCTTTTTATCAGAGGAATATTTGGAATTTTTTTTTAAAAAGAGCAATTTTGAATTTTGATCCCTGTATAAACTTTGAAATTGAAATTCCGCTTTTTAGCCGCCTAAAATTTTTATTCCTATAATTTACCACACAGATGTACACGAAATTATTGCACCACCCCAAGACCTACAATGATTTAGACGACCCCTTTACTAAGGACGATAATAATTATATGGACAAATCATTATTAACGCCAGCTTACAGTCGATAGCGATATAACGGGGTTTTTATGTGCCACTGTGTTTGCTTTCAGAAATATTTTTCTATCAGACTATATATTTGACTGAGTACGACACAGTTACCAAACCGTAATATTTTACCTGGCAAAATTGAGTTTGCACTGCCACTGAAACCAGATTAGCATCAAGTCCACCGATAAATATAGTCGCATACACCAAAACACTCCCTAGTATGATCAGGTTGTTCAGATAAGGACTGGACATTTTAACAAATCTGGATAAAATGGGGAAATTAATGCAGTTAATAAATTTGTAATACTAAATGAGTGAATGTGCATAACAGTGAAAGAAGGGCGCAACTCCACCATTTTACAACAATGAATTAGACTCAGCATTTTATTAGGAGTGGGGACAAGGGACACGTGCCCTTTGCGCCACCTAGGGGCGGGGGATGCTGAATTGACTAATATTCAGTATAGATCCTGCACCCCATCCAATCGATGAATTCGTGCGCATTTCAGTACAAATAGTAATTTGAAGGATCAATTTTAGACCGAAATTCAACTTCATTATAACCAAAATTCATAATTGTTATTTGTGCATTTCAGCCCAAAGAGTCATTTGAAGGATCAGTTGTTTTTTAAACAAACACTTAAAGCCATATTATAACATTTGCTGAGGAAGACGCCCTCACTGAATTTTTAAAATTCCTTTTTTACACGATTAAATTGTACTTTATTAAACCAATATACCCTACAAAATCAAGACTCTAAGTGCTGTAGTTTTGTTAAAATCCGTGATTTTGAATTAAAGGCTGATTCAGCGCTTTATTATTACGATGGAATTGTTAGTCGAACGCATACACGATGTTCATAACACACAGTACGTCACGGCGTGCGGGACGGTGATATACACAACAAAGGGTCGTACCACAACATGACCGAAGGAGTGGTACGTATTAGCGACATGTGCGCTGGTAGTAAATTCCAATTTTCTTTGCTTTGCCGTAGTTGTTCGGCTCAAAAATAAAAGGGATATATCTGACAGTAAAAGCTAACATTTTATGGCAAAGAAATGCTAATCTATTTTGTTTGAAAATGTTATAATATGGCTTTAACAAAAAGCACGACTTTTCTTTGTCTATTTGTTACAAACTGTACCTGAAAGACTCTTATCAAGATTATGGAATATCTATAATGTCAGACGACGACCTACCTTTTTTCCCTGTATCTCAAATTGAAAGCTAAAAAGAAGAGCGCCATCAGGATTCCAATAACAGCTAAGGTACTCATGGCTGCATATAGTTCAATACTGATCCCTTTATGAACACTTAAAACCTTTATGATAATCTTAGGAGTATGATCCAATGGTATATGTCCTCCTGGTGTAATAAAATAAAACACGTTCTACCATGTTATTTACATTTCAAAGTTAATTTGATATTGGACCGCAACACCATGAAATGACTACAAAACTGGGCTACCAAATCACCATGGCACCATGGCAAAGCAATTTGCGAAATATTCACAAGGCAGATATTAGAATTTTAACATCAGTACAGGCTTTTAACAGATGGCTGCTTTGTGGTATTACTAGCTAGCGATAAGAAAATAGAATAATTATTAGCATTAACTTTACTGAAACATACCTGGCCAAATAAAGTTTCCTACCATCTCAAAAACACCACCTTCGTCGTCATCTGTAAACAATGCCACCGGCCTTTCAAGAAATTCTGAAAGTATGATTAATGTTACCATCAGAGAAGAAGGCACTTATGGGCCAAGACAATGGGGCTATGTCACGTGAATACAAGAGGCCGCCTGTGGAATATTTAGCTTAAGTCTTCCACAGAGAGAGAGAGTAAGTAACTTCTATTTGAAATACTCACTTCAGATGAAGGAGAGTAAGGGTTTCAAAATACTTTTCCTTAGCCAATTCCATTTTAAAAACATTCTCGCTCTGCGGAAGAAGTTTCTCAAATCTTCGACAGGTTTATGGTAGATTTCCAATGCAAATAGGTCTGAATCCTAACTTGGACATGGATGTACATGCATTTATAGATGTCAAACCTTTTCTTTTTATTCAAGAAAATGGAACGCATTTTACATGCTAGACTATCACCTAACTTCATGAATAACCAAATACTTGACAACTGTACTAGTCTACTATAGAGAGTGTATCATAGCATCCAAACTGCACGCAAGGCTAGTGTGATATTTTATCTTCTCGACTTCTTAGCTGCTTTTGATGCGATTGATCACCGTGTATTGTTGCAACGTCTGAAAGCAGCTGATATTTGGGGAACCACCTTGCAGTGGTTTGAATCTTATTTAACTGATCGGATGCATGCTATTTGTATTCAGAACGCCAACTCACCATCAGCATCTCTTTTATATGATTTTCCACAGGGTTCGTTTCTCAGCCCAATTTTTATTTTCAATTTACACTGGTCAGGTAGATGATATCATACGCTAGCACAAGATTAATTACAATGTTATTTTGACGGCAGCTGACATATCTGATTGGATGTCAACTAATTTCCTCACACTTAATGGTGATGGCACTGAGTAATTGTTCTTGAATCACAAAGGGACAAAATGTCAAACTAGAATTTAAAACGAAAGAAAACATTTTCACTGTACCTCCTTCCATCCTGCATATAAATGGCAAAGGAGTATCGCATGATATTGTTTTCCAACCGTTGGCGGCGTCAGCAGTAATGAAAACACATTCATCTTGACCATTCAGTTCACTTCCGGATGGTATCCACATTCTGTCACCAAATCGCGGGTCTTCCCATTCGTAGATTTGATCATTCTTTTTCATACCAATAAACCTGCAATAGATTAACAGGTTCTTTGTTCAGCCTGGTCTTAAACATGAGATTAGTTGTGGAATCCAGTAGCTTTCATAAGGGACTACAGCCGATCATATTTTCGCGGGGATGTTGAATTGCCAAAATGTGGACCCTTTCCCCAGAAAATTCGCTACACGCACAAAGTGGACTTCCCTCTAAAAGTGACTTTAAAAAAATGTTTTACCCTGAAAAGTAGACTTTGTTGTTGATAGGGGGTGATCTCATCTAAAAAATATGGATCAAATTCTGGACTCACCAACGATTTTTAGTAACAATGCTACCCGTTCACCCGGTGATGGTAATCGGTGAGAAAGTAGTTTCACAGTGGAAAATAACTACTTCCTCGCCGATTACCATCACGTGACCAATTAACCATCAGTGAAATATCTGCGCAGTTATTAATTGCTGCATTAATTGAATTTGCAATATTTTGAACTTTTTAATTAACAGAATCTCGATTGGATTTTGGATTTATTTGGGTTCATTAAGGGGTGGGGTATGAACGTTTGGACAGTATTTATTGTGGGACATTAGAGCACATTAGACATTATCGAATTGCATTCTGAATACGAAGAATGTCTTTCTGATATCAAATAATTTTTTGAAATTCGCAATGTAATACACATTTTATGGCAAATGAATACTTAAAGTGTATGTAGGTGGGATGAAAAGCCGATGATCAATTGAAAATGTTGACCTTTCGTATTGATGATATGGATTTTTTCCCAAAACACCAAAATAAATTAGGTCTTTTGGGAAAAAATCCATATCTTCAATATGAAAGGTCAAAATTTTCAATTGATCGTCGGCTTTTCCTCCCATCTACATAGACTTTAAGAATATATCATTAGATTTATAAAATTTACTTTGAGAACTGTTATATATCAAAAATGTGAAAAATATCCAATTTTAATAATTTGTCATAAAATTTATATTATATCGTTAATTTCAAAAAATGAAAATTATTTGATATCAGAAAGACATTCTTCGTATTCAGAATGCAATTCGATATTTCTGTTTTTTTCTCATGTCCCACAAAAAATACTGTCGAAACGCTCATTCCAGATCCCTTAAACAGAAAACTAAATGGAAATAATAGCTAAAAAGAACACAACTTGTTATTTATATTCCCATTCAGAAAAAATACCACAACCCAGACTTTGAAACCACAGAAAGTATACTCATAATTCTTACTTTTTGAATATATATAACTAACAATAGAAGGGGGTGTTTCTAGAATTTCTAGATAAGTCTATTGTTTAGCGTGTGTACATATTCTATTGTTTAACTGAAAATTCCATAAAGAGCAAATGACACGACGTTTGATTCATGAAATAAACACCACGGCCCCTTACCATCTGAGGTTGTCAGTGTTAACGCTGTTTCTTTGTAAATTGTCTGCTATAAAGTCATACTCCGTTTCATTTACAATAGCGGCTATGACCGACCCAGCATTATTACAATGCTCAACCGCTTGCGAATATGTGAGAGATTGGTTTACAAATAAGAAACACTCTTCTTCATGCAATATCCAGGACGAATTAGCACAACCAGCTACAGTATAAAAACACACACAAAAAGAAAAACAAAGGTTGATTTTATTTGTACGCAACCTATTCCCCAAAACAAATCGACACGTTCTATTACAGCCCGTAGGTACAATATTTAGTTTTCACTTGATTTTGTCTCTTTTGGGGAAATAATGAAAAAAAAAGCAAACAAACATGTGTCCATTTTTCCGATCGGAGTACGTGGTAAACTGCCTGGCGAATGTAATAACAAAATTCTCCAAGCGTTCATATCAACTCATTGTGCTCAAAATTATGGCAGCCCCAAATTATTGGTGACTTTCCTTTTTTGATGTGTTTTAATATATAATATAAAAAAATCGCAGTGATTTATATTGCGCTACGCACAAGCACAACGACTAGACGTTGATCCACAAGCCTCAGCACACTTTACAGGTTGCCGCTGTCCACTATGGTCCCACATCATTCCATAAACCATTTAACAACAAATCAGGGACTTTGCTGCTTCAAGAGCGCACACCTTACAGACAATCCACAAATAACCTTCACAACCAGGATCAGCTCCCCGAGTTTCGAACGGGTTACAACGAGACAATTAGCAGTAAGTTCCTTGTGCAAGTGAATTTCAAGCTAACTCAATTTTTCGCACCATAGTCGAACGCCTTATCGATTGAGCTAACTTGACTGTAAATGTCATGAAGAGCATTGTGATACATTCATTACAGTGACCTTGTGTGAAATGATACCTTGTAGTTGTCGGATTTGTATAATTCCTACACGGTCACCATCGCGAAAACTCACAGGGCCCTGCGGAAAAAATACACGATAAACTGCGTTATTTATTGTGTTGTTCATCTGGTTAATTTAGGCATCACGTACACTTTGGCCATGTAGTGCTATCGGTGCCCCGATGGGTAACGACGACTCTCTCTGTCACACCATAGAGATGCGATCAACTGTATCGAGCATAATAATGAACATGTACATTGTGCTATTATAATTGAAGACCGAATTAAAAAGACTAGTTTGCGTATGACGTCCTGTCAATCAGACCAGAATGCCACACTGCGCCGGTCAGCAACCAATCACGGTGCGCCATTGCCCTGACATCCGACGCAAACCAGTCGTTTTAATTCGGTCATCAATTATACTGCTATCAGTTTTTTTATTTGAATAAATAACATAACGATAGCACCAAATCTGTAGCCTCTTCTTATAAAAAACGTCAATCTTGGAAAACCGATCCTACCCGGAGTAACGCACTCATTAACGCCCCTCATCACCTGTCGGTGTTACTGCCTAAATATGAAATATTCATTTGAATTGAATTATGTTTCACTGTCTGACACCCAATGACCCCAAAGTTTTAGCAGGCCAAACAAAATTACCCCTCTTTTAGCCTTTTTAAAGGCTCTATACTGAATGACACCCTATTTTTGGAAAAATAGGAATCGAGTCATAACATCATCGTTCAGAACTCCGGTGTAGACATCGAATGGATTGGAGATGTTGGCATCTACCATTACCGCACTTTTGTTGGGGTCTTAGGGGGCCCGTAAAAGTAAAGAAAATATACCTTGATGGACCCCTTAAAAACAAAAACATGCATGTAAGCTTTTGAAAAAGGCGGTCACTATGTGCAGGTATGCCGAAAAAAGAGTTGCACAGGCACACTATGCGTGCCAATATATGCAAGTCCCCCACACCATTAATGTCTTACCGATACTCCAGTAAATCTAGTTTCATTCAGCAATTCAAAGAAGATTCTCCCCATTTCTATGTTATCATAGGTGAAATCTTCCAATCGCAGTCCTTTTGGCTTAAGAACTGACACAGCTTTATCCAGCATCAGTGCAATAGCCCAGGCAGCGTCGTAACCTAGCGGATTATAGGCGTTCCATGCATAATTGGACCATTTTGGAGCCTTCAGGTAGTCATTGAACATCTCTACGTATTGTGCAGCAGTCTGTTGAGAAAGTGGGATTGCAGACAGGAAAATAAATAAAGGAAATCAAAGAAAAATTAAAGAAAGCAAGTCAAGGAAAAAAGACGCCACCCGCAAATAATTGTAATTTATTTATCCGCGTAAAGTGGTGGATTAAGATTTTTATCACTCATTAGGTTTTACTGCCTGAACAGAATTGATCATGTCTCACCACCTTTTTCAACCAAATCGACGGTAAGAACTCTTGTAGTGAGGGATTAAACATTTAACCCCAAATTGCCTCAGACAAAACTCACTTCATGGGAACTATAAAATACCACACAAGGTAATTTTTATGCAACTCGTTGACTCATTTGTGTTCTATACTGCCTCTAATGACAGCCTGGTGATCTGGTCAACTCATTGACAGATACCAACCTCAGGAGGGAATTCAATTTTTGATCAATTCTCTTCAGGTAGTGAAACCTAATGTAAAATGAGAGCAAAGGATGGATCTACGACTAGCTGAAGTCATTTAGGTGTAAACTCAAGCGAGTCACCCAGTAGTTGTAAACGGAACGTTGAAGAACAAATGAAATACTAGAAAAACTTACATATTTTGCAACTTTGTGACGTTGGCCTGGAACCGCCAGACTTCATGAGACAACTGACGTCTATCACGTTACCCGTCCAACAGGTCAGTTGCCTGATGAGGTCTGGTGGATGCAGCGTCACATAGTTGCAAAAAGTAAGTTCCAGTGTCAAATTAATTGCAAAAAGTCTGTAAACACATGCGTTCTAAGTGTTCTTTAATGATATGCAACCATAAAAAATATTGACTCTTCCATTTGTGTGTTCTGCTCCGATTTGTGTAGGTAGGTAGGAAGGTTTTTTTAAAAAACATTTAATGCTGTAAATTACGTTTGATAAAGGCCTTGGTCGGGCCTACTTTTAGTCAATCAAACAATTGGCCTAAATGATATAAAGTGTATTAAAAATTGTTTTAAACACTGGAGGAAAGTAGAAGGAGGATGACGACGATGAGGAGAACGACGAGGAGGAGGATGGGAGGAGGAAGAATGTGACAATGGTGATACCGCCATTGACGTATCTTGATGTTTAAAATTTAGTATACCGGTAGAGTTACTTACGATATTTGCAACAGTCCGTTCAGAACTGGTACTTAGTTGCAAACTCTCTGTAGCGATATAGTATGAACTTTGAACAATTTTACGCATTTCTTCCAATGTGCACTGCACGAATTCATCTTGTACTTCCCACCATTTTGGTACGTACCAGCCGACAAACATCCACACGTAGCCATCGCCAACCATGTTGTTCTTGTAAGCCTATTAAAGTTGGTCAACAACAACAAAATATGAATTTATTGACTCGTGGCCGTCAATTCGGGGGAACAGGGGTCATGTCGCTTTTCATTTGGGATGGGGGAGGGACAATATGAAATGTCCCCCATATACTTCCCTGGTCTACATTTCGCGCTATTTTGTAAAATTTTACAACGACTCAGGGACCACATTCCCCTCAGGCACCCCCCCGCGTTGCGCAAGCGCACAGAGATGTCCGCTGCTCGCTCATATTTCACACACCTTGTTTTATTTCGTGCCACGAATAAAAATGGTTCAACTTATACCTTCTTCAAAATGTAAAAAAAATAATTGCCTGTTTAAGTTGATGACAATCAGTACGTAGGCTGTTAAATTTGATGATACTTAAGGCATTTTTAATATCGCCCCTGGGCAGGAAAAACCTCAAATGTACTTTTTGCCCTTGAACATGGATGAAGCAAACTATTCAATATAAAGTCTACACCTATAAGACTTTATCCATTTTCAAGGGCCAAAAGTAAATATGAGATGTTTCCTGCATGTATTTTGGCCCTTGGATGAAGCAACCTCTCCAATATAAAGTCTACACCTAAAATGCTGTATCCATGTCCAAGTACATTATGAGGTTTTTCCCGCCCATTGACGATATGTTTTTATTTTAGGAGCTTCCTTGTGTGGAGATAAAGTATTTGATATGAAATGTGTATGTCTTGATGTTAGTTAAAGTAATGTTCATATTTATCGTATATAATCTGATCTGATGTTTGATACTCTCCACGCGGGTGTCGACTGCAGACGACAAGTATCAATATTTCAACATTTTTTCAAAAAGTTTCGGAATTGTAAATTTTCATGACCATATTTGAAATCAGCATGAAAAATGCATTAAAATGAGTACAAACAAGCCCAGTATTGGTTCAGTGATTCTATATAGACAGCTTGTCATATTTTGAGAAATAATCTCAAAACTTGGGACTTTTTATGTTGAAACCTATGGCTAGCATGCAGAGCATTAATAATTGCGTCACATACTATTTCAAGTTTCATGTTTTCTTTCACACTCTTCGATTCCGTACACTTTTTCTGTTCATTATCATTAATGCTTTATTCATCTGATGTATATCGTCGGCGTGCTACGTTGTTTTACCTTAGTCATTTTTTGTAATTTTGAGAACAAAATTAAAGTACAAAATATGGTTCAAGCATCCGGATCCATCTAAACATAAGTATTCACCAATCTTTACACAAGAACAATATATGATCCAAATGAAAGGGAATAATCCGAAATAATTATGGTGATTGCGTAACTAATGCATGCTTGAACCACATTTTGTTCTTTGTTCTCAAAATTACAAAAAATGACTTAGGCAATTAGCGTAGCAGGCTGACGATATGGTGACGTTTTGCCATGTTTTTGCTTTCGATTGTTATTGAATTGTTTGTGCATTTAGTGCGTGGAATATACATTGTGAATGTTCATTATTAATAATATTTGTTTTATATACCACAGTGCTGTTAGTTTGCGCTTTTGCAAACGTATCATTTTCCCTGTATTTTAAATTGTTAGTTATTATTTTCCATTTTATTTAAATTAATATCATGTCCATGTGTTTTATGCTTTTTGTACAGTACTGTAGAGTGTATCTTTGATGTAATTCGCTTTTATATAACAAAATAAAATATCATATAAATATTGATTTATATGAGGGACATGGTTCAAATTATAGCCCACAAGATGATCTCAAAACCATGGTCATAGCATGGTTTTGAGATCACCGCGGCCTATAATTTTAACCATGTCCCGAATATAAAGCAGTCAATATTTGTTTTATATACCGAATGGATGTACGTGGATGTTGTGATTGCGCAGTTTGATCGGGACGCACGTGACTGGTCAATAGTTCATTTCCATGACCGGGCAATAGTTCGTTTGTAGGGAATAGCTAATTCATTGACCGTACTTTCAACCAATCAGATACCAGGAATCTATAATTAAATCAGGTATATATTATTTACCTCGCATAGAACACGTCTTGCTTTTGTAGCATACATATTTACGGATATAATCTTGGCATCCACAGTCTGGAAAGGAAATAAAAAAGGAATAACGTATAAGCGTTAGTTTGGACTCTATTTACTCGCGCTGTAACAAAAACCGAATAATTCCCGCCTACTACGAGCTGATCATAGTATAGTTTACCCCATACTGTTATTGTCCGTGTCCTAATTGTAAAATGCTCTAGCGACAGCAAATAACTTTGAGCTCACCTTTAAATTTTGAATTTGATGTGACGGATCATCTGAAGCGAAGGTTTCTGATGTAAGGATGGTGATATTGGCATCATGCAGTCCTTCGATAAGATGGTCAACCACCTAAGAAATAAATAGTGAGAAGAAGAGAAATTATTATTATTATTATTAGTGTTATTATTATTATTATTATTATTAGTGTTATTTATTATTATTATTATTATTATTATTATTATTATTATTATTATTATTGTTATTATTATTATTGTTATTATTATTATTATTATTATTATTATTATTATACAAACGACCTTGCAATTATTACAGAAAGCGCTTTACAAACCACAAATTAAGATGTGATCATATTCCCAACGTATAAGAGCGAAAAACATACCTTGAAGAACCATACCCTCTAATCTCCCTCCTAACACCCCTCCCCAGCTGGCTACGCCACTGGATCTACGGGTCTAGGTGGAACTGCACCGTGGATGTACGGATTTCCTCTCTCCTCTCCCCTCTTTTGCCTGTGGGGAAAATGCACCAACCGATATCTGTGGCCCCATGCATGACCCTCATATCCAACAATTTCATAATTTTCAAATTGATTTTTATAAGTTAAACGTCTGTGTGTATAACAGATTCATCAAACATAAGCTAAGTTTAAGCTAAATGTTAGGTAAATTAATTTGACTATTTTAACTATTTTCTTTTCAATCTTTATCAACACGGTAAGCAGCATACATACCAATGAGAAGATTTCATGTTTTCCATGTATCGTACCAACTTTGTTCCATCCAAATTCCTTCATAAGACGGATCCTAGCGGCGTTAAACATAGTATCTGGCATAACGGATCGGTAGAAGTACGGGTAGTCTATTCGGTTTGAAAGAGTTGGAGCTATTGCTGCGTACGACACCTGTTATGTCAACATTCAAATGTTTAGATATAAGTTTAGATGATGAAAATTATTACACAGGTATTAATTTTAACAGCTCGTTTCATGTCATTCAATTGGGATATTATTGAACACATCAGACGCACTAAGTTGCATTTTGAATACGAGGAATGTTCTTCTGATATCAAATAATTTTGATTTTTTTGGGGGGAGGGGGGAATAACATTTAACAGTCCTCGAAGACCTTCTTCCCAGCTACATACATTTTAAGTACATAAAGTTTACTTCGAGCACTGTTAAATGTCAAAAATGTTAATTTTTAATAATTTGCCACAAATTGTATTGTATTATATCGCGAATTTCCAAAAATCAAATTTATTTGGTATTAGCAGGATATTCCTCGTATTCAGAAAGCAATTTGGTATTCCCGATGGGCTCTCAGGTCCCAAAATAAATACTGTGCAAATGTGGGTGACCGAGCCCTTAAAACACGTATCCTTTAACACATGTGACGTGTCAAAAGGAGACACTTTTGGGCAGGTTATCAATTTTGAGGTTTTTACATATCTTAAATATAGAGATATTTTGCTCCACAATGCGGTTTCCCCCAATGAAATCGGACATTCCAAAGCGAAGATATTGAGTTCGTAAGTTATGGTATTATAAAATTGGAAATTGAGATATCGGCCTTCATTTGAAAATATTATTGACAATGTTGAGAATAGGAATTACCTTCAAAAATGTCTCAAAAAATACAAGATGCCAGTTATATTCCGGTTTGAAACTATCAGACAATATTTTTAACATTAATAACATCACAAATTTGCAACAAACTCAAATTGTGAAAAAGTCACCCCGGACAGATTTTTGGCTATTTCTCCATTTACGATGCTGCCCAAAAGTGTCTCCTTTTGACATGACACGTCACATATATAATAAATGATACTGCAACATTTTGGAATCGCACCATATCCATTAAATCATTAATTTTTCAATTATTCCGATATTGTTTTACACACGTTTGGTATCATACCATAGCTAACAAAATTCTACATACGTCCATATTAATTTATTGAGTTAAGTTAATTGTGATCAAAGTTATGGACCCTAAAAGAGGTCGAGACTTTCTTTTTTCTTGGATGTGTTTTCTTACCACATTCAGATTCCAGTGGTACGAAGTACCGGCAATAGCTTGTGTTGAGGTTGAGCAACCATCTCCAATTAGAATCAGTTTTTGAGGCTCATGAAATAGCTGGTCAAACAATACCCGCGTTCCAGTTGCAGCTGTACACTGTTGAAATTTAGGAAAAGAGAAATAGTAGTGGTGAATTTACAAATGGGGTCGTTCTATGTCAAAATATCGTGAATACAATTAAAGGAAGGTGATCTGATATATTTGGAAAATCAAATTCTTTAAAACTCACGTATAACATAAAATGTCATCCCTTTCAAGCACTCATGCAAAAAGAACATGTAAATGTTTTTTTTGTTGTAAATGTGACTAATTCCTAATGGAATTACCGACATTTATACATGAGGATATTGGTAGTCTACAGTGTTTTTATTAATGATAATTATCATGATCATGTAATGTATTGATTTCAAGTGAAAGGCCCTATTTTTCTCATAAACATATCGAAATTAGAAGTTCCAACTCAGTGTATTTCCGAAGATATCATCAAAAACTGCCTAATTAGTCTCAAATGTGGTATACCATATTTGAGACTAATTCGGCAGTTTTTTGATGATTTGTTCGGAAATATACCGATTTGGAACGCCAAAATGTTTATGAGAAAAATATGAGCTTTCATCTGGTACCAAGATCAGCATTTTGATGAGGTAAAGTGGGGGGATGAGATTGTCAATCAGGTTACAAAGAAAATAAAGTCATACACCTAATCAAACGGTACTTCAAAGGGATGTCTAATACTTGTGAACAAAAGGACTATGTATGAATAGATGCGACGGGATTACCTGACCCAGTAATGGCCGACCAAATTCTGACCATGACTTGGCTCGTGAGATTCGTCTTTCGGACCAAAAAGAGGTTATCCACTTTACTCATGTGTGACTTCTAAGAAAAGGAGCTGGTTCCCGTAGTATTCCTCATTCAAACCAATTCAACGCATGACCTCGGATTTACCTGCATGGTATTAGCGGGCTATTTTGAAACATTCATAGTTGCAGATGCAGGTACTTCTTTTGAAAGTCCTAAACAAGGTATAGCAGTCGCTGATATGCAGCTTATAGACGAATCTCACGAGCCAAGTCATGGTTAGGATTTGGTCGGCCATTACTGGGTCCCCGCTGCACCAAACTGGTGTTTTGACCGCCCAATTGTGCAAATAAACGCCGCCTAACGCCTACAGAAGATGCAAGGACAAGGAGGATTAATAGAATAATAATACAATAGAGATAATGGAATGCGTAAATGAGATTCGTCTATAGAACATGGATAACCTCTATGTGAGTTAAATCAGACACTTACAATGCGAGTTGTAAATAGGTTTAGTTCGCAAAAGTATTAAAAGTTGTTTATCTCTAAATGACTTTCTGGTTCTCAACCCTCGATGTATCGGTACCCTTACCTTAAGCTACACTGACAAGTGCCTCAGTCGTTGTAAAAACGTACGGTCAACCCGTGGTGATAAGACTACACCAGGCACAAAAAGAAACTCATCAGTTATAGTTATCTTTCCTGTTCAACAACCTGATAATTTTAGATTATTCTGAAACATACATTTTGTTAAATGGACTTTGCTTTCTTAGTTGACACCCTGTTCGTGAAAATCAAACAAGAATTGATCAAGATATGCGCCTCCAAACCCTCAAACCCCAAAATTAAAAGTTGCAATTTCAACGATTTTCAATGGGAACGCATGGTTGTATTGCACACAAGCACCACGAGCCAATCAATAACGCACATAGCAGACTTGTACCCGAGTCCAGCTTGTCCGAGTCCGAGCCGAGCCGAGTCCAGTTGTATCCGAGTCCGAGCCAAGTCCGAGTCCTTTTGTGTCCGAGTCCGGACTCGAGTCCAAGTCCGGGGTTGCCGAGTCCGAGCCAAGTCCGAGTCCAACAAAAATAAGACACGAGTCCGGACTCGTTCAGAGTCCATTCCCAGTGGGGGGTCATTCAACTTTAATGTGACATGTATCTGCCTACTGGCATTGCTTAGTAGGAGCCTATTTGTATAAAAATGGGTCATTAGGTATAACAAATTGAAAAAGGGGTAATTGGGTATTAAAATTTTGAAAGGGGGTCATTTGGTGTAACATTTTGAAAAAATGGATCATAAGAAATGGAGCAAAATTTTATATTTTGTTTCTAATTTAAAAATTTACAATAACAAATTTGCAGATTCCACATAATTTTATGGCATTTTGATGATAAAATTGTAGAAAAACAAGGTCATTGTCAAAGGTCACTACACCACACCACACACTACTCTCCCTATTCACTCCCACCCTACCAAACCCCACCCCAGTGCACCTCACACAATTGACATTTCAAGGACTCGACCAGTGTTTACTCAGAGGCCGTATGTCTCAATTTTGGCCCAGTGAAAATTATTTTTGTCTCACAAAAATTTGTAATGCTGTATTACAATTAGTGAATTTAGGGAATTACTGGGCCAAAATTGGGCCAATTTGGGAAGAAAATGTTTCATTTGGCGCACCCAATTTCCAGAGAGAGTAAACACTGGACTCGACCCAAGTCAACCAACCAGCCATACACACAATGGTACATGTAACTCCTGAAGGTAAAATCTACATGTATCAGATCATCAGATCACCTGTATCAGACAGCAGTCATGTGGGGATATTTGTGTGTGTGTGGCACACTACATGTAAACTCTTGCACCCAGGGAATAGAGCAGCATACAAGTCATGTTAATGAATTGCAATGAATTCAAATACATTACATAAAAATAACATCATCATTATCGACATCATCATCGTCATCATCATCACCTTCGTCATCATCGTTATCATCATCGTCATAATAATAATACTAGCAGAAATTCACCATTAATTCTAAACATCTTTTCAAAATTGTCCCACACAAATGTGCAGTGCCAGTGAGTAGTGAGCACACACAAAGTACAGCACCCTAGTATATTAAGCCCCATGTTTGAGTACCAATTTACTGAGTGGGAGCTGAGATGTAGGGTCCAGTGTGCATGTTTTTCTCTTTCAGAGGAAAGTTCCATGAAAGAACTCTTTGATAATTTTTTGTGCAAATATTTAATAAAATTATGCATTTACATGTAATTAATTATCAATTATTTCATTTTAAATGATAACAATACATGTAATATGATTCTGCTTATTAGTGACAGATAAATCTAAATAATTTGGTGGATATGTACTATATTGGAAAATGGCCAAATAAGTAAAGTCAACAAATTTGAGATCTATTGAGACATTTTTAGATAATCATTTCACATTTTACATGGATTTAATTGGACTGGACTCGGACCGGACTCGGCTTCGAGTCCGAGTCCTTTTGTGTCCGAGTCCGAGCCGAGCCAAGTCTTTTAGTGTCCGAGTCCGAGCCAAGTCCGAGTCCAACAAAAAGTGGACTCGAGACCGGACTCGAGTCCGAGTCCGGACTCGAACGATACATCACTGGCACATAGTGTAACAGGCACAATTGAATCGTTAAAATGGCAACTTTTGATTTTGGGGTTTGTGGGTTTGGAGGCGCATATCTTGATCAATTCTTGCTCAATTTTCACAAACAGGGTGTCAATTGAGAAAGCAAAGTCCAATTAACAAAATGTATATTTCAGAATAATCCAAAATTATCAGGTTTTTTAACAGCAAGGATGACTACAACTGACGAGTCTCTTTTTGTGCCTGGTGTTGTTAAAGCTACACATACTGCCTTTGAGGAATACATTGGTAGAACATTGCATTTTTGAGCCATTTAGTTAAGACTCGGTGCATTTTCAGCCATTTTGGTTTATTGCTGACCCTCAATTTCATGAAAATTTGGTTTAAGAAAAAGTGCCAATTTTCATCGTTTTTTAGCAAAATTTTCCAAAAATGGAATTAATTTTGGGTCAGTTTTTCGTCTAATTTTGTTTAAAGTCGGGAGGTATTTTGAAGTCTCAGTCGCACATCTCCACCCAAACCAAAGGTGAGACACCCCCGGATCTGCTGGTACTGCGTCATAACATTTGTTTTTAACTTCTTTCATTAACTTTTTAATCAATTTTTTAATCAATTTTTGACAATCTCATTTTCCATTATTATCTAAATCCAGTGACACCTCATAATTATTGTTCTTGGTATAGGAATAAGCCTATTACTCGGGGCGTGAAAACTTCCACTTACAGCCCTGTTATATTGATTTTTCAAAGTAAAATGTTAATACCTATTTCTAAACATCGAACAGAAATTAACGAGATGTCATTGGAGCTGCAATACATAATAAACATGATGTTGTTGTTATAGAATGTGTTATTTTGACCACGATGAAAGAACTTGCCCTCTTTCAAGTTGGCTTTCAGAAAATATCGTGGTGTTAAATTGTGATTTACCGCACCTTTTTAAGACCATTTTATTTTATGAAATAATAACAAAATTGGTGGACTATTCCAGCTAAAATCCACACTACCTCTGTGAAAGATTTTTGCAATATCTTCCACAGAGGGAGCATGTTTTTTTAAAACGTAAATGGGTTAATCATTTTGAAACCCATATTCACCTTGTATTACCCAATTGTCTACTGTATTCAAAACTCATACTCCATCTATGGAGGACTTTTACTGGATTTTAAATGGAATATCCCTGCAGAGTGTCACCGGAATATGCGACCAAAATACAAAAATATCGGTTAGCAACGAAGGCATTAATATTGTTCTTCCGATAAATAGACAATTTCTCAGCACCAACTTCATGAGTCCAGAAACGCAATAAGAAGAGATATATTAATCACCTCGGATGATATCCTTAAAATCAGTAATATTTTGAACCATTATTTATAGAATTATGAGCTGGATATTGTTTTTCCATTAATGGTACTTGGGGGACAGTTCAATATGAAATGGGCTATTCCATTTAAAATCCACACTACCCCTGTGGAAAATTTTGGAAATATCTGCCACAGGGGGAGTATGAATTTCAGATGGAATGAGCACATTAGGTAGCTCCATTTGAATTCCATACACCCTCTGAGAAAGATGCAACCTGAATCTTCCCCCTGAAGGAGAGTGAGTTTCAAATGGAGCTGCTAATGTGTTAATTCCATCTGAAATTCATACTCCCCTGTGGCAGATATTTCCAAAATCTTCCACAGGGGTAGTGTGGATTTTAAATGGAATAGCCCAATGGATATCGAGGGTTGAGAACCAGAAAGCCTTAACTTAAGAAATGCCATTTAGAGAAAGGTTACTCAGACCATTTGTGCCATGTTCAAATACGATAAGGGTTCGGTTATCCACCTTTGCACAGTTATTTTGTGGGACCTAAGAACACATCAGACATATCGAACTGCATTCTGAATACGAGGAATGTACTTCTGATATGAAACAATTTAGATTTTTTGAAATTTGAGATATAAAACAATTTTATGTCAAATTATTAAAAATTGACATTTTTAATATTTTAACAGTCCTCGAAGTAAACTAGGTAGACTCTATAAATCTAATGCTACGTAGTTGTAGTGTATATCCAGGAGAAAAAAGCCGACTATCATATGAAAATATTGTGACCTTTTGTATTGAAGACATATACACGAAGTTTTACAAAATACCTGAACATTTTTGTCTCTTGCAAATAAACAGTTTTTTTCTTGGCTCTTTTCGGGATCTCAGTGATGCAAAACAAAGACAGATCATAGAACCCCTGTATATACGCTAACCCGTTCACCAAACCATTAATTTATTGAAAAGCAACCATTTCAATCGAATTAAGCAAACACTTAATCAAAGTAACCCATTTTTCAGCAAATGAATGTAGCAAATTTAATCTTAATTGAATGAAGGAATGAGCTTATACATTATGTTTTTAAAATCTAAAAGTGCATCGCAAATTAAATCTTACGCAAATGACGCCATTTGCCTTTGTGTGTACAGGGTCATAGATTTAATTTTTTTCACGTTCTGAGGCATCTCAAAAATAAAATGAATAAGATAAAATGGTCTTATTAACAAAGCAGAGAAAAGAAATGAACGTTAATACTAATACCAGGGGAATGGGCCTGTCAGCAAAAAAAATATTATATCTGTACGTTTGCGAACTATTAGAGAATAAATAAATTGAATATATTTCTTATATCTCTTGTGTAAGAAAATATCGTAAAAACAAAAAAAATATACATAGATATAATATGTTATTATCTTTCTCGTGTACCCACGGACAAACAAAGTATTTAAATTAATTTAAAAATATGAACAATATTGTACTAGGGCTATTAGGTTTTAAGAGATGCTATTGTATTTGTGTTGTGTATGTTGCTCTTATTCTTTTATTTTCTTTCTCCTTAAAGGAGTATTTCGTGATCCTAGCATCCTCTTTTTATGATATTTTTCAGTACATATCTACGAAATAAGCCTATTCCCAAAATTTCAGTTCATTCCGATTTTGCGTTTGCGAGTTATGCATGATTATGTGTATTACACTGCTCCAATGCGTTGAAATTCAAATTTCACGATATCTTTGCAAAACGAATTAATCTGCAAGAAATATTTTGTATATAAACATTATGTAGCCAAAGGTTTCCAGTGATATAAAAATCTCAACTTTTTTTGAGAAAAGTGGGGGGATGAGGCTGGGGATCACGAAATGCCCTTTTTAAAACTTAAAAGTTTTTTTGTGTGTTTTGTACTGTTTAAACACAAAATGAATAAGAATTATAAGAAACAAAAAACAAAAAAAACAAAAAAACCCCGAGTGCTTCCACAGTGCCAAGCAAAATGGTAATTTCTGCACTTTGAGGTCGTAATTTTGTCTTATTTTTTTAAACAACATATTGAATTCTATTACCTCCACGACCCATTATTCTAAAGCGCGCACTGTGATTTGTTGAAACGCGTCGCCTTTAATTTAAGAAATAAAGGGTAATCCATGATCCTTTACACCCAAATAATGTGTCCGAGGCAGTAAAAACGTAAATAATGGGTGAGGCGCAGCCTAACCCATTATTTGTTTAAAAACGTTTTTACTGCCGAGGACACATTATTTAGCTGTAAAGGATAATGCGGCACTCTATATTTCTATTCTTACCACAAAATGTTTGACGTTGTTTACCTCATGGTGGAGCGCTTATACGTAGCCAAAGCATAAGTGACAGCGGGTATTGCGGAAACATTGCGTAATGCTTTGCGTAGAATGTGTACGGGTGCAAATATGCTCCATCGCGCTTCGCTGTGCGCTGTTGTACGAGAAGAACATAAATTTCATTGCCCTGACCATAGACATACTTGTTTGTCTGGGGCCCTGACCACTCTGTCTTTCACGTGATGCGTTGCAACAAATCACACTGCACGATATTGAATATTCTTAGTCAGTGGGGTGGTCTAGTTCGTAGACACATAATCTGATTGGACAATCGCATGATTTCGGGTGTCGTAGAGGTGCGCGTATGTATCGCGTTGTATGCGTAGACTATTGCGGAATATTCGCACGCGCTAGCAGTACTCGCAACAGAATACGTGATAATAAAGGGAGTTTTTATGACGGTAATTAAAGCCTCCAGCATACTTTGCTGCCGCTTGCCGCTGCGGCACGCTGCAGGGCGTTTCAACCAATGACAAGCCCTTATTGTGTCCGTTTGTCTGCAATGCGCGTGCGCCACGCCGCTCAGCGGCAAGCGGCAGGGTAGTATGAAACCAGCATAAGAATGAGAATGCGCCGGCATCCACTACTCAAAATATTGGACCTGCCTATCGTCTATCATAGGTAGAGGTTAGTAAAAACAACAATTCCTATCGTATATTCTCTAAATGGGTTGTGGAGGTAATATTAACAATCATGTGGTCAGGGCAACGAACTTTGTGTTCTTCTCGCAAAAATGCGCATGGTTAAGCGTTCAACTTTTCCGCAATGTACGCTGTCACGTACGCTTTGGCGTACCTTGAGGTAAACAACTTCAAATATTTGAGCAAAAAGTGATATTTTCTCTTTAAATCGCACTATTTTGTGGTAATAGAATAGAATTAGAGGATGCAGCATCGGCAGATAATGTGTACTCGGCAGCAAAAACGTTTAAATAACGGCTGCGCCTCATCAATTATTTACGGACACATTACTCATGTTACTTCGGTGTAAAGGATAATGCATTACCGTTTATTTCTTATCTACACCAGGCACAAAAAGAAACTCGTCAGTTATATTCATCCTTGCTGTTCAATAACTTGATAATTTTGGATTATTCTGAAATATACATTTTGTTAATTGGACTTTGCTTTCTCATTTGACACCCTGTTCGTGAAAAACGAACAAGAATTGACCAAGATATGCACCTCCAAAGCCTCAAACCCCAAAATCAAAAGTTGCATTTTCAACGATTTTCAATGGGAACGCATCGTTGTATTTGTATTGCAAACAAGCACCACGGGCCAATCAATAAAGCACACAGTGTAACAGGCACAATTGAATTGTTAAAATTGCAACTTTTCATTTTGGGGTTTGAAAGTTTGGAGGCGCATATCTTGGTCAATACTTGCTCAATGTTCACGAACAGGGTGTCAAATGAGAAAGAAAAGTCCAATTAACAAAATGTATATTTCAGAATAATCCAAAATTATCAAGCTATTGAACAGTCAGCAAGGATGAATATAACTGACGAGTTTCTTTTTGTGCCTGGTGTATAATGATAGAGTTGCAAACATGTTTAAAACACACACTTATTGATTTTTGATCATTTAATTAAAAAATGTGCACACATTTTCCTATCAAATCACCTCATTATCATTACTACCGGGGATACGTCACCAAAGCAATTCTGTGATAAAATTGGCAAAATAATGCCTTCCTTGAAAAGCGCCCAACGTCTTCACAAAATGTGTTATTTTCATAAGCTAAAATTCTTATTAAGGTCTGGCATTCGCAGCAATTTGAATATACAAAACAAACAACACATTTATGATTTACACAATGAATACAAATTAAAAAGAGTCAAAGAACAACCATTCTCATACATGCTGCAGTCAAATTTATACACTCTAATTTCGTGCTATTCATTTTTTGAACGGAATCCCTACTCATTTATTTTTGTAACTATTCGTTTTGATAAGATATACTGTTCATTTTGATCAGGTATATTATTACTTTGAACCGACAATCTGATCAAAATGAGTAGTTTCCGTTTATTTTAACAAATTGACAAAATCTCCAACTCATTATTTGACAAGTTATCCATTTCATTTTGACAAGACAAACTATTCAAATCAAATAAGTTGGGTTATTTTTGACAAGACAATCTGATCAAATTTGATGAGTTTCTTTGTCATTTTGATGAGATTATCCGATTCTTTAGAGATATTCAATTCATTTTGAAGAGAAATCTGTGTTTATTCAAAAATGAGTAGATCATTTTAAGAGTGTATGTCTGGAAAATGTTTTGTTATGCTTAAATGGCTAAATATAAGCTTTTTTATTTGGGTCAGAAAAATTAATCACATGCATTTGCATAACGTTGGGGACTAGGGAGACAATTGCACGTACCATATCCCCTTGTCGAATATTGGAAATTTACGCAAATTTACTTTGACGCTGCCAGGGTGTTTAGGCCTTTATACATGCGTGCCCTGTTTAATTTATATGGTAATACGAGAAAAGATTGTAAATCATATATATAATTAGTCATAATTATAGTTTATAATATCATCTCAAATGGAAAACACATTAATTAATTACAAAACCAGCACACGAGTGTGATATTCATCATGCTTATGAAATAAACAGCGTTATCTTTACATACACACTGAGTAATCCCGCCAGTAGCATGTGCTAATCTCGCGGCCATTCAATGCCTTACCGTAATCGGACTACATATTATTTTAACGCAAATTAATGGCATTGAATCGAATTCACCGATTATTAATTTATCAGTAATTTGCAAATTTAACAGTTGCGGTAGCATATAAGTTAATGTAATCATAAAGCAAGGTCAACTTGTTGCCAATAACAAGAATCGACCGGATATAATGTCGGAAATGGAGTGTAAATTCATAGAAAGAATTCTTCATAATATTACTTAAGCAAATTACAAACAATGAAAAAACAAGATAAAAACCAATAACAAGGTTTGGTTCACTCAAGTTAATAATATTTGGAAAATATGAGCCATAAACATATGTAGGCAGATATAAAAGTATAGGTTACTTAGCAGATAACTGGGACATTCAAAATTATCCAAAAAAAATCCAATATGTGACCGTCCACCACAAACCAACCGTAAAGTCGGCAAATTGTATTCCGAATTATAGTGTAAAATGTGCATAAAGGTCGTATTCATCTAGTGCCTCAAGTTGGTGCTACATTTGGCTAGTTCCAGTCAAACACTATTTAAACCAATCAATAATCCTATTGTTATATTGTTATTATTGCTACATAGCAGCAATAATCCTATTGTTGAAGAGAATAGTAAGATTCTACCTATGTCTATAGAATTCTTAAATAGCTCTAGTCTTTGTTTGCTTTGGCTAAATCCTGTTCAAGTGGTGGGTTACAAATCATTGTATTTTGTCTAGGTATGTATAGGCCTAACCAGCAATTAACAATGAGAGGAGATTCCTTATCCTCGTTGACTTGGGGATGATTTGAAATTAACGCCAATTACGACTGTTTGATATTTATTACCAGCAATGTGGGAAAAGACACACATGTAGAACCGAAATAAGGTACCATTTTGTTGAAGGAACAAAGTTCAACAAACCATAACCCCGCTTCTGGATATCGTTTGAAGTCAAATGATATACCAATTTAACGCTTATGATATATATTTTTTCTAAACACAAAATTAAACAAAATTAAAAGGGGCCGACTTTACGGCTGGTTTGTGGTACTCTTCTACTTTTTCCCCTTCTTCCACTTACCTTTGTGTCATTCCACACCATTTTGAGATCGTATTCAGGTAAGATGTCTGATCTGGCATTTATATGATCCAATGCCATCTCCACTGCTGGTAAAATCCCACTGGCATCCCATACACCGCTATGTGAAAAGAACCCGCCAAGATAAATGGGAATTTTGCCATCACTTCTGATTTCATCTTCTACACCTGTATAATAGGTGTCAGTGTTTGTTTCTGGTTGAGAAGCATTGAATGATATCACCTGGGTTGTCACTTCAATACCATCGTGAACTTTGAATGCAGAGCTGACCGTCAAAAAGAGAATGCATCCCAACAGTGTTTGGATACTCATTGTCAATATTGTCTGGTTAAGCAACCATGAGAAAACAAAATGCTATGTGTACAAAATGTGAAAACAGCTTAATTTGCTTCTTCAGAATAATTTCTGCTTATCATATCATCAAAATGTACGCAAACGTGAATTGAAGAACAAGGCGTTTCAAGTCGCGGCGAGGATGATAATGACTAAACACCTCCGAATGAACCTATTATCTCACAGCAATATACGCCAAAATGAAATTGTTTCTAAAAGTGTTTTTAGAATAATTTGTTTTTAATGTTAATTTAGTGCACAGGTTAGGAAACTGATTACCTTTGGGAAACAGCCGAGTGGGATGGTTTTCAATGATTTTTGTGTGGGGGTGGGTGTGTGTGTGTGTGTGTGTAAAATCTGAATTTTCCCAATTTATAAAAGAATATATGAATATTAACTGTACATCATTACGATTCGTGTAAGGAAGCTGATTCCCTTTGGGAAATAGCCGAGTGGGCGGGTTTTCAATGAAATTTTTTTTTTATTTGTGTAAAAACTGAATTTTCCTATGTATAAAAGAATATATGAATATTAACCATGTTAACTGACCAATTCGTGATACCCAATCGCGTTACAATTGACCTGGTTTGGAAGGCACAGTATTCACCGAGACTGCAGCTGACCAAAATGTAAGAACAAAATAGAGGGGGGGAAGGGGGAACACAAACACAACAAGGGTTGTGGTATAAAAATCTCAACTTTTTTGGAGAAAAGTGGGGATGAGGCTGTGGATCACGAAATGCCTTTTAAAACGTTTTTGTGTTTGCTGGGATCCTATGTATAAAAGAATATATTAATATTAACTGCACATCATATAAAACGATTCGTGATACCCATTTGTGGTACAGTGGATGTCGTTTAGCAGACAGAGAATTGTATTTCAATTTCTTTTAAATTTAGCAAATATAAAGACTAAAAAAGATCGTGGAAATTTGGTGTAAGAGTTACATTAGACCCCGGCAAAGATTACCGTTTCATTTTTATAGCAATCTAATCTTTTCATTAGAAAAGGTAGAGGACATCTCCGTTCACCCGTGTGTGGTGAAAGACGTAATAATCACACACTCCTTTTGAAAACCATATCTTGCTAAACAAAATATATTTAGGCCAAAATATTACAATTAATATTGATTTGAATATGTTATTTTCATATTACATGCAAAAAAAAATGAAAAACTTAAAAACCGGCACAGGTACCTGATATAATTTCAACCATGTATTTCACTCTAATCACTGTTTCGTAGTGAATGTGGATGTGGATGACGGCGTACTGTCATTCGTCATTCATACTACAGGTCATTCATAAAAATATCAAACAAACTCGATAGTATCGACGGTATATTCTAGCCAAATTTGACCACCATCCGGCTATTTTCCCTATACGTAGGCCTACCATGCAATATTTATGAATATTAGTCATAAATGCCCATATTTGGCATTTAGCAATATACATATAATATACGCAAACGCGCTAGACATGCTAGAAATTCCCACACATGGGAAACAGCTAGCTCCTCTTTTGATGTTTACTGAAGTATGAAGAATGTAGCCTTCAGCACGTAAAATTGGGAAAACTATTTATTATAACAACGGTTTAGTTCCCGATACACTGTGGAGCGAGGAAAGTGGTTATTTGCATAGTAAGTACACCATTAAATCACGGCGAGATATAAATTGGGTGATGACGTCACAGCTCATTAAAGTTTGTCACTCTGTGTATTGCAACTTGTTGTAATGCATTTGAGAAAAACATCATGGAACGCGTTTTTGATCTTGTGAACATGGTGCGTAAAAAATATATTGGCGACGAAAAAAACCTGTTCTACGGGCCCGACCGACCCAGATTTTGAACAAATTGGGAAAAAAATTAGAACAGGGCTTCTATTTTCGTCGCATAAACGAAGGATTTTCAAACGGATTCTAAATATTTGTATAAACATACAAAAATAATGTAAAGCTACATCCAACACACCAACATTTCTCTCACTGCAATATTTGATTGCTGAGTAAACTTGGTTTTAGAGAATAACTTTATACGTTTTTTA
The DNA here is from genome assembly GCF_039555335.1 of Amphiura filiformis. NCBI lineage: Eukaryota > Metazoa > Echinodermata > Ophiuroidea > Amphilepidida > Amphiuridae > Amphiura > Amphiura filiformis. The sequence continues at coordinate 41,655,095 of NC_092641.1, forward strand.
TACGTTTTTATACGTTTCTTTGTCTAATCTTAATATACACACTTCACTTATCCTTTTCATTTGAGCCGGCCTTTCATTTTTGAAAAGTGACGTGAGTTGAGATATTTGGAAATATTTTTGCCAATAATAGTTATAACTTTTAAGTGAATTGGTATGAACTTCGTAATTGCTACTGAGAATATTATGTAACATGACACGGATGCACTACACTAAATCCTTCCGCATTTGGTGTAACCATTCATAGTTCCGGTAAAAAATAGCACCTATGCGAAATATATCGGCGTCCCGAGGGAACCAAATTTGAGTGACTCTTGGTTGTTTTGATAAAAACGATAGAATAGGAGCTAAACATTACAAATCTGTTCAGAAAATGTTCCGAATCGAATGTGCATGGGCAATAGGCCCTCGGAACAATATCATGGCCGGAACTGGTAAGGAGGCGAGAGTGTCGGCTGAAATTCGGGATGGCGCTGTTCAGGAGTTCGTATCTCTCAAGTTTGTCTTAACTTGTCCCAAAAAATTAAATTTAAATAAAAGTTTAATCTTTATTTAAGACGTTGATTCGATCAAAATATTAAAAATGTTGTTACATGGGGTAGAAAAAAAACTTACTTTCTTGTATTTTCCCGTGTATTTCAATGGGACGATGATTTAGTGGTGTGTCCCCACACATAGGCATATGACTATATAATATCCATGAACGAAAAGGTCGCATATCATACTAGCTTGATGCAATATTTGGTGAAGAATCTTCATCATAAAATAGGTTTTACTATAGGCCTACCAAAGGTTTTATTGCATTGTGAATTATTTATATGAACTGGCAGGTTAATTTGAGAGTATCTGTAAAAGCGCCTTCTCAGCATACAAAACGTGGGGACTTTGCCTGTATATTTTTTCCGTCTATGGTTATCACAAAATTATTATAAATTTGATATGAATCACTTACATCATCGCCACATATTGAACTTCGGCTGCATGGGGGAATCCCCTAAAACAGGAAGCACCTGCGCAACCGCAATCAATCACTATTACACTACTGTATTAATGCATACAAAATTGTTACATCAACGCAATAATAGTACGGCTGTGCGCAATCTTTTCACAACAAACAGGTTGACAACCGTCTTGTTACGTGTATTAAAGTTTGTGTCATTTGATTTGATTAAACTGTCAAGAAAAATAGTTCAAAATGGTCAGATCTTCCATTAGACGCAATTCAACTTCCAGTGAACAATGTTGTTTTCAATTGCTGGGACTATCGCCGGGTGCATCAAAAGGTAATGTAATCGTCATGGGTAGACATGTACAGGGTAGGCCTTTGTGGCCTGTATATAGATAAAGCAAAAATCCAAATAATTAATTGCTAGGGCAGCCGGTCTGACTGTAACAGAGATACCACTTTAAAAAAAAAATCCCCATTTTGGTCATACTAGCAGCCTTTCATAAACCCTAACCCATCTTCCAAACCTTACCGTATAACTTAACCTTAGCCCAAGTAGCCTTTACCCTGACCCAGAATCTTGCTGTAACCTAGAGATATTGCAATAATACACATTTTTTCACGAAAAATGGTTTAAACAATTTTTGGAATTTTTCATTTTTTTTTTCAATGTATGTAGACAATCCAATGACCTATTTCTATGTTCTAGAATCTTCAGATCAATAATTATTTTATTTTAAAAACAATTCTGAAATATTTACAATTTGTTATCTAAATTTGTGTTTACCTCATTCCTCTATCATATAAGTAAAAATACACTGTGTTTTCTATGTATTTCTACTATATGATATTGGAATTATGTAAACACAAATTATAGTTTAGCACACTAAAGATAACAAATTGTAAATTTTTCATACTTTTTGTAACTTTTTTTAAATCAAATTAACTATGAAGAATCTCGAACTTCATAGAAGGTCCACATGTTTCCCAAAATCCTCCGACAAAATGGAAAAAAAAATGTGCAAAAAGAATTGATTGAACATTTTAATTTTTTTATTTTCTAATAATCCTTGCACGGAAGTCATCCAATATCCAAGTAACTGGATCAGCGATCAACTAAAGACATCGCCGATAAAACCCCTCACACCATGATACAGAGCTCCTGCCTGCAGAAAAAAAGAAGACAAGGATGATCACCGTGTCTGAATTTGCTAATACACATTTTAACAGCACACATAACATAATTAATATATTTTGAACAAGCACTGTTTATGTCATTATGAAAATTTTCAATAATAACCCTGCAGCAAATTTCCAAATAGAAATCGTCTTTATATAATGAAAAAAGAAGCGCTCTGGATGATCAGCAGTATTACAAGAACAGCACAAAGTTGTATCTTTTTCCAACTATACTTTAACTCCCTTCACGCGGGTGTCGACTGCAGACGACATGTTTCAAATTTTTTTTAAAAATTCAAAAATTTCATAAATGTAAATTTTCATGACCATACTTGGAATCAGTATGAAAGATGCATTAAAATGAGTACAAACAAGCCTAGTATTGGTTCAGTAGTTCTTAAGATAGCTCTTGATATTTTGAGAAAATATTTCAAAACTTGAAATTTTTCCGTTGAAGCGTATGGCTAGCACGCAGAGCATTAATATATTCTTATTATTTTGGTTTTTATTTTCAGAAGCGATCAACCAAGCTTATCGACGTCTGGCCCGCACACATCACCCTGATAAAAACAACAACGATCCTCAGGCTACTCGACAATTCCAGGAAATCAACAACGCCTACAAGATACTTATAAAGTGTAAGAAATGTGTCATGATTTTTCTTCCTCTCCTTCTTTTTTTAGCCTTCTTTTACTTCTTCTTCCTATTCATATTCTTCCTTTTTCATTTAACCAAACAGCGCTGTATCAGTATGTAATCTGAAGGGTCATAAGTCCGACAACCCAATAACTTTATTTATTATAAACCCTTATCCTTACCCTAACCCTTAACTTTGCCCTAACCCATAACGTAAGCCCTCCTAAGCACAACCCTAACCATATAAATAACCTGACTCTGTCCCTAACCTAACTTATCCTAACCTAATGCCATAAACACTAACTTTAACCCTTTTGGGACTAACGACCCTTCCGGATGTGAAGTAAACATTGGCAGAAGTAATGGCTCTACACTTGAAATTCATACACCCCCTATGGAAGATATGACCTTAATCTCCTGTACATGGGGTGCGGATTAAAAATAGAGTCACACTTTCAGGTAACCTCATGTGAAATTACCTGTGTGGCACATTAAGGATATGTCTCCATGGGAGCTGTATAACGGAATAGCCCAATGTTCTTTTCGATATTGTCCATGGGCAGGAAAAACATCCTATGATGTGTTTTTGGCCCCTGAACATATTTTAAAAGCAAAACCTCTATTGCCCTGATTCCAGATTTTTTGGGATTAAAAAAATATTATCCTGTTTTGACAAATGAAACCTATCTACATCTTGTTTCTCTTTATTTAGTTCCAACTGCCAATTAAATTCAAATTTTATATTCGAGGGAAAATTGGCCCAAAACGCATAATATTGTATGTTTCCTTACATTATTGCAGTCACATAAACAAAAAAAGTCAAAGACTTGGCACAAATCTAAGCATTGAACATTTTTAGTACGGGCAATGACTTCGCTCATTTATTTAATATTTTATCTTCATTTTGATAATTGTTATAAAAGATATTTGAATATGTGTTTTACACGGATTAGAATGCAAAGTTAGTCTTTGATTATCATTCCAAAAACGCACGTATTTGGCCCTTATTTCCAAAAATTGGCCAAAGTTTTGAATTGGACTTTTATTGCCAATTGGAAGTAAATGAATATGATTTAGTTGTGTTTCATTTGACAAAACAAGATAAGAATTTTTTTAATACCATAAAGTTAACACTAATTATCTGGAATCGTTATTCAGCTCTTCTTCCGCCCCTGCACCGGTGCTACCTTTTCATTTTCATAATTCGTCATTTTCTTTCAACTCGTGTATAAAACATTGCAACATCTATTTTCAGCTGAAGTCCAAGATGAACAGAAAACCGAAGAAAAGGGACACCAACGAAGATGGTGGAATCGCAGGGATCGAGAGTCGGAGAGCACATATCACTCACGTAATTCTCAGGTATTTTTGAGTAATTATATTATTATCTAAAAAAAAAAAAAGTAATAATATAATAATAAAAGGTATAATGGCATTTGTCAAGGATGATAATCTCTATAATAATCAAGACAACGGTGGCGGAGGGGACGTTCCAGTATGGAAGGTATAAAGTGAAACGTTTTTGTGAAAACTCTCACCTAGTATTAACATTTCGAAATGTTTATTTGCCTATAAAATAATGCCCGCGTTTCTCTATCTTAACAGGGTGCCTATTCCAGCGTTGAAACAAACACACAATATTGCAATATACCAATGAACCGTAGGAGGCGCTCTCGGGTAAGATAAGATACATCAGTAAAACAAAAAGCCACAAGCCTCAGCACACTTTACAGGAATTTGCTGAACACTGTGGCCAAGACAAATCATGTAAACCATTTAGCAACAATCTGAGACTTATAGTTATAGAAAGTGCATACCACAATTAACCATTATAGCCGGATCGCGTACGGCATTCAGTAGATCCATTATTTCACAAGAACGAATTAAAAAGGACTGTGCCGGGTTTCGAACTCACATCACCAAACATCAATGTACCGGGAGTCTAATGCCTTTTTGAGGTGTAACATGTGTCAGTGTTTTATTGCTTAATAGAAAAAGTTCGGCAGCGAAAACGACCATTGAGTTAATTAGTAGAGCGGAAAATCACATGTACAAAATAGGTTAGACCAGGTCTAACTTTAGACCTGCATGGTCTAACCATGGAGTTTAGTCCTACGGAGAAAGAACTCTTTGAGTATTAAATGTTATATTATTGTAGATGCTGTTAAGGGCAAATACATGTGACTCAATACTACAGTCAAAATAGTTGGCACATATTGACGATATGTTGGAGAGTGTGCCAACATGAGTTTCCTGGATTGGCTGAAATTTAACTTTTAGACTGTTCAAGGAGTAAGTAGAAAAAGAAAATAATAAAAGGTTCCCACTCCCCAAGTTTAACCTATAGTTATAGAGCAGGTCTAACGTTAGACCTGGTCTAACTTGTTTTGTGCACACGGACTTCAATGTAGATTCGAATATTGCTGCGGAGAATAGGAAACACCAAATCTGTCGGAATCGATTTTGGAAAAACACATGAAAAAACAAAACAAAAAAACAAGAAAAAAAACCCGTTGGCCTTTGGTATACTAAACCATGTTAGTGAATTGATTGTGTCCATTTTCAATTGTTGTTTTTGTCTCATTGCAGAAAGGAAAACGGTATCGGAAAGTTGCAAATACACAGATAACATGGGTAAGACAAAGAAATAAATTGGCCCAATATATTGAAATAAAATGTTATTAAATTGCGTGTTCAATCTGCTTGTATATTATGAACAAGATGAATTGCTTTTATATGAAACAAGAATAAATTGCAGTCACCATCGGAACGACAACATACTTATATAGTTAATGTATCGTCTATATAATGTAACGTTATGTCTTCTGCCAAATCTATGTTACAGTGGTGGCAGCCTCTGATAATCATCTGTGTCGTGATCTTCGGACCAATTGGGATTTTAAATTATTTAAAAGGACATTAAATTGATTAAATATTTAATTACTTTCACTTTGATTAAATATTTGTTTATGACTTTCATGAATGTGGTTTACGACTACATGTATATGGGGTCTTTTGGGTGAGAGATGGACCGTTTGGACCTGAATTTAGTAGACAATGTGCGATGTTTTTAAACACATTAATTTTTATCGTTATAAGATACGCATTATTATTTTTGTAACATTGTAAATAAAATATTTATATACTCGTATATGTAATTATTATTATTATTATTATTATTATTATTATTATTATTATTATTATTATTATTATTATTATTATTATTATTATTATATTATTATTATTATTATTATTATTGCTGTCATATTGCTTTATTATATCCTTATTACACATTTAACAATAACTATTATTATGAAATTTTTGTATAAAGTAATTTTCAGATATATTTCAATAAACATTAATTTAATTTAATTTAATTTAATTTAATTTAATTTAATTTAATTTAATTTAATTTAATTTAATTTAATTTAGGTTAACTTAATCTAATTTAATTGATTTGATTGAGTAAGTAACTGGCAAAATGTTAATACAACATATTGGAGTGTTTCTTCCAAAGTTCTGATTTGTTTTCCACCAACATTTCGGCAACACACTAGAATCGGATGAAGTACAATGTGGCACTTCTTTTATTGACTTTTGCAGAAGAAATAAATTGTTCCTGATCAGACATTCAACATAAACTAGAGCATTGTGTATTTGTTCTCTTTTCCTGTGATCTGACATGAGAAATTTAATTTGATTACTTATCTTTTGTTTACCATTTAAAGCTACTTCATAAAAAAATGGGAATGCCCTTGCCATGTAATCACAGTAAACAAGGAGTAGACTGTCCCACAGTCTCGGTTCCATCTCTGGGTAATTAGAGCTAAAACCACCTTCTCCTTCACTCCAAAGATTAATACCAACACACCACTAAACCCTAACTACCAGCAACAAAGTTATAGTGGTCCTGTAGCACTCTGTGTCGACGAAAACTCAATTAATCTGACTTGTTTATTCTTCTATCCCCTAATCCGAGACTGTTACATTTTGATAGTTAACTCCCTTCACTCCAAACGACAAGTGTTTCTGGAATGCTGCTAAAATAAGAAAACTTTTAATGCTACTTTATTGCACATTCTAGGGAAGTGTGGTTACCTTTTTTAAATAGCCGAGTGAGAGGGTTTTCAATGAAATATTTTTGTGTAAAATTGAAGCATCCTATGTATAAAAGAATATATGAATATTTACTGCATATCATATATAACAATTCGTGATACCCAATTGTGGCACATTTGATGTCGTGTAAGAAGCAGAGAATTTTATTTCAATTTTATATACGCCAAAATATTTTTTAATTGAGCAAGAATAAGGATAGAAAAACGTTGAAAATTCTATGTAAAAATTACATTAGACCCCGCCAAAGATTACTGTTTCGTTTTTATGGTAATCTAATCTTTTATTTCCTGAAAAAAAAATTGGGGTCTAATTTGGAATTATTATATAAATGATAAAAACATCGAACGTGTATACAAGAAATATGGTAGGTTCCACTATAGTATTATACTGATACACATGTATATACGATGTACTAGCGCACGTGTTCGGCGAAGTCAAAATCTGTATAATGTATTGTCCATGTAGAGGCCCGTTTATTGTCGGATTTATGTATGTAGAACACGCAGTTAACAACAATTGAGCGCTATTAATACACATTATTGTTTTTAGGCAAATAAAATTCCAAAATATGGTACGTTTTCTGCCTTTGCTTGTCACCTGGTAGGCCTATGTTGAAGTTGCGATTATATGTTCAAATAAGTTTCAAATGGATACCAACAAGACAAGTGGCCGAGCGGTCTATAGAGTATCCAAAGCGGTGCGCCGTGAGTTCGAACCCCGCCTCTGCCAAACTTACTTTTCCTTTTTTTAAATTTCATATTGGGGAAATGTGACTGGGAGAATTTATGTATGGCGTGGAGTGGTGTGACTCCCTTCCAAATAATTATCAAGCTTTGTAACGTTACTGTTGCGTCAATTATGATAGCCCTGCCTCATTGTCAATTCAAATATGGTAGGCACATAACATGCATGACCCAGTTCTATTGTCATTTTGCGCGAGCATTGGTTATGATCAATAGACTATCAATGAAAACCCATTTCAAATATCGCCTTGCTTGCTGAGATCTACATTGATTGGTCTTGCTAAGTAGCTGCTTACACAAACGGCAAGGCAGTGAGACCACGGACGTGATATATAGAAAACTCGTCTGACCCAAGATCGGTAAAAGTGAATTCTCACAAAATGCTGGGAAGTGGAAGGCAACTTGCCTACAGATTGGGAGGGTCCATGTATCGGGTTTATTTAATGTTATATAATCTACATTACCAGTCGTTCTCCATGGACCCGAGGGAGGTTCTAGGTCAGGAGTATATATGGATGGGAATTCCCCGAGAAAATATGACATCATTTTGGTAAATACCCAAGGAAATGTTGTAACGTGAAAGATTAATGTTTAATATTTATTTCTAGACTAACTCCAAAGGCTGCTTTATGTAAAATTCATTTGAAGATATTCCTAAGAGAATCAGCAACCTTGCCAATCTAATAAAATTGATCCACTAGAAGAGTTATAACAATTTTTTGATTATCTTTAAAAAAAATTTAAAAAAATCTCTTTAACATCCCACGTGCAAAGAAGATAATAATAAATATCAAAGATTTTTTTGTGTTAAAAATGAGCTAAATCCAATGCTAGCCATTTTTAAACTTTGCATTGGAGACTTTTAGGGGACAAAATGATGTTGAAAATAGTTAGAAAATAAGTTAGAGTTACAAACATATCCATTCCAATCGTTAAATGCCATTTAAACTTAAAATTGATTTAAAATATACCAGACAATTGTGACACAAGGCAGCTATTGGAATTTGGAAACGGCCATTTGGAAACGAACTCTTCAATGGTATTGTCTTCGAAGCTGTATTTCTGTAAAATTATGACGCACAAACATACAATTATCCACAAATCATCTTGCGCTATACATGTCATTGTTATTGTTAATTCTATTCAATTAAGCAAGTTTCCTCCTTCAACTACCTTGGCAGTCTAATCACAGAAGATGCAAGATGTATTAAGGGAACTGGAATGAGCGTTTTGAGCGTTTCGATAGCCTTTTTGGTGGGACATGAGAGCACATCAGACCTATCGAATTGCATTCTGAATACGAAGAATGTCTTTCTGATATCAAATAATTTTCATTTTATGAAATTCACGATATAATACAAATTTTATGACAAATTATTAAAATTTGATATTTTTCACATTTGGAGATATAACAGTCCTCGAAGTAAATTTTATAAATTTAATGATATAGTCTTAAAGTGTATGTAGCTGGGAGGAAAAGCCGACGATCAATTGAAAATTTTGACCTTTCATATTGAAGATATGTATTTTTTTCCCAAAAGACATAATTTTTTTTGTGTACACGTGTGTTTTGGGGAAAAATCCATATCTTCAATACGAAAGGTCAAAATTTTCAATTGATCGTCGGCTTTTCATCCCACTACATACACTTTAGGTAGAAATCATCAGATTTATAAAGTTTACTTCGAGTACTGTTAAATATCAACAATAAAAATTTTTAATGATTTGCCATAAAATGTGTATTACATTGCGAATTTCAAAAAATCAAAATTATTTGACATCAGAAGGCCATTCTTCGTATTCAGAATGCAATTCGATATGTCTGATGTGCTCTAATGTCCCACAATAAATACTGTCCAAACGTCCATACCCCTTCCCTTAAGGAGGTAAAGAGAAGAATTGCACTGCCTAAGTCTGCGTTCTCAAAATTAGACAATATCTTAAAAAACAGTGCCCTCAGTGTAGAGACCAGAATTCGGATACTCAACTGCTATGTCGTTCCTGTACTAATGTTTGGAAGTGAAGCATGGTCAATAACAACAGACATTAAAAGAAGATTGGAGAGCTGTGAGATGTGGTTCCTTAGAAGAATGATGAAGATCCCGTGGACTGATAAAGTGTCTAATGACGATGTCCTAAGTAGAGCAAATGTGAACAGAAAGCTGCTACGTGAAATCAGAGTTAAGCAGCTCAAATTCCTTGGTCATATCCTCCGAAAGGATGGTTTCGAGAACCTAGTATTGACAGGAAGGATAGACGGCACAGGGAGCAGAGGCAGGGAGAGAGTGATGTGGTTATCAAATCTGAAAGACTGGCTAAAAGAAAGGGGAGCTGAACATAAAGCGACAGAGCTTCTGGAGATGGCATATAACAGAGAATTGTGGCATGACATGATCGCCAACGTCCTATGATACCTAGAGAGAGAGAGTGAATTCTATACCCGGTATCTGTGCGTTTAGCTTCGAATTTCAATATGCACGGCGTCATCCCCAGGTAAATAATTATATTTGTACAGACGGAAACTACACCGCCAGCCACTGTTAGCTCCACTTACAAAATAAGCTGAATTTATAATCCGTCGCTGAGCGACGAACGATTGGTATTTGACCAATAAGGTAGCTCGCTTTTCACAATGCAACAAAATATGTCCTACTTTATTGGCTAAAAACTATCGCTATCACTCAGTGATGTAGTTGAAATTCAGCTATATAGTGATGGCTTTCCAATTTTATTTAACAGAGTCAAAATACTATTGTTGACGGGGATTCTTGAAGCTTGTACCATCTCTATTCCTATTACATTACATAGTTACATACAACATACAAGAGCTTATAAATGAGTTTAAAAGAATGTTGTAAGCTTCAGTCTGCGTATTAAAAACACAGTCTGCGTATTGAAATCAAAAACTGACAAAAAATTGGATTTTATATACGAGACATTGGTTTTTAACAAGATTTCTAAATTCCACCTCGCATAAGCGGCCATTTGGGACTTATGAAAATTAGGCACTGCTTCACTACTTGGATTTTCGAGGATTGTTATTGAATATGATTTTCTAAAATAAATGATTATATGGATTCTGTTGCAATTAGTATGGTGGCTTATTTAATTAACCACTAAATTTTCGTAATTTGACTGGCCATAAACTCTTATTATTTTTTTTAATTACCCGGTTTTTGCGCATGGGCAGACGTAAGTAACAGGTGTATGTGACATAGTCTCGGGCCAGACTGTATACTGCTATCACGAACATGCATGTTAGAAATGACGAGCGTTAGGACCGACACAAACTGGCTGTGTAGGAGACTATTGTGACAGTATCACAATCGACCACTTGCGTCACGTTGAACTTCAACCACATGGGGAATCCCCTAAAATGAGAAATACCTATCTATGTGTTGCGCAATAGGAAGCATCAATAGTACACTGTCGCTGCATGCAAAATGTTCTATATGGCAACATTTTTAACGTATTAGATAAGAGTGCATGCAGGGATGTACTGTGTCACTACATAGCGGAAACCTTCTTGCCTGTTTGTTTGTATTCCCGGGTGCCATGTTTTGATTTGACTCACTTTCATATTTTCTGTCAAGAAAAGATTTTTTAAAATGGCCAGCTTTTCAAGTAGAAACAGAACAAGTGAACGAAATCGCTGTTTTCAAGTGCTAGGACTATCACCGGGTGCATCGGAAGGTATTGTTTTGGTACTATTATATGACAGTGTTTAATATATATATAATTTTTACGTGATTTTAAAATGGCTGCCAATAATGTAAACCATATTTTTTAAATAATTTTATTATGTACTAGGTGGAAAAATATGGTGTGCAAGAATGTCGAAATTTTCCACTGAACTACATAACCATGACATAAAAGTATGTACTATTATGTAGACCTACTCTTTGCATTATGAAGTGTCATAATAAAGTCTGCACAAAAAGTAACTCAGCTGTTATAAATACGCCTATAGATTCAGAACTAATAATTGTTTTCACAATATTTCATCATAAAAAGAAGGATGACTTATTTACGCGCATTGTGATACCCCATTTGTCCAATTTTGTTCAATATTGACAATACAGCAGTGTTTTGAAATAAAAATACCCCAATTTAAAAGTTGCAGTTATTGTATTGATTTGAAGTAAGCACGAAAATAATGGCGGGCTTTACGTGTTTACAGTGCTGGCATTATAACCATTGATGGCTGTAAACATGGTAAACTGCAACTTTTAAATTCGGGTCTTTTTCTGTAAAAGCACTACTGTGTTAATATTGAACGACATTTGAACAATGGGGTATCAAAATGCGTGTAAATAAATCATCCTTCTCGCTATGTTGAAATATTGTGAAAACAATTATTAGTTCTGAATCTATGGGCGTATTTATAACAGCTGAGTTACTTTTTGTGCAGACTTATAATAATGCAAGTCCCTACTCGATACGCTAGACTATTAACCCTAGAACTACTGAGCCATATTTTGTAACACGGACTACGAAGGGGATGCGGGTGTAACCGTCCCTACTTTTCAATCATAAACATCATGATTATAGGCCTACCATTATGGTTGGTACCAGCTATAGCTATGGGTCTCTTCTATCCAGTGATACTAAAATAAGTACAAACATGCACCACGTAATGTCACTATGACGGCATAATGTGAGCGCGCCCATCCAAATTTGGGAAAATTCTGGCTAGGTACAACAGTATAGGCAAAATTGATTTCCGGCTAAATATTTTATAAACATGCGATTTTCACCAAATTTTCTCCTAAATATAAAAGGAAATTTCAACCTAACTAAAAAGTAAAAAGTCAGTAGCTCTTGGAATAATTTTACAAAAGCGAAATGAAAATCAAGAATTTTACTAGAAACCAATGGTTGGCCTCACCCCATACTCATCTATGGTAATTTTGATGGCCGGTCCTACCCCCGGGTAAAGTGCTGGGGTAAAAATGTTATCACTAAAATGAGCGCAAAGAACGGGTCTACGATTAGCTTAGGTCGTTTGGGCGTAAAAACTTGTTTTTTATGATGGATAAATATCTTAGGGGGTTGGTTTAAAGTAAATATGTATGAAGTTAAAATGTTAACTCATTAGCATTTTATTTAGGGCAATTATTACTAGTTTAGTCAATATTAAAAGTTGATTCCTTCAATTGAAAAAAAAATGAAAAAAATCAAAACTTGTAAACTTGAAATATCATCAACGCAATAACGTATGTGACAGCATCACATGCATCTCGATGCGTGTTATTATTATTAGTAGTAGTATTAGTATTAGTATTAGTATTAGTATTATTATCATTATCATTATCATTATTATTATTATTATTATTAATTATCATGATGCCCAGAGGCCATGGTAGAGTCAGCCAGGCGCTACCTCGATCGGAACTGGCTGTGAGGTCATTTCTGTCAGGCATGAATGGAGAAAGTGGGTACTTGATTAGTGTTATTATTATTATTATTTTATTCTTATTCTTCTTCTTATTGTTATTGTTATTCTTATTTTTATTTTTATTTTTATTTTTATTTTTATTTTTATTTTTATTTTTATTTTTTTTTTTATTATTATAATTATTATTATTATTATTATTATTATTATTATTTCTATTATTATTCAGAAGAGATCTAGCAAGCCTATCGACATCTGGCACTCACACATCATCCTGATAAAAACAACAACGATCCAGAGGCTACACGAAAATTCCAAGAAATCAGCAACGCCTACAATATACTTACAAATGGTAAAAACGTGTGATGATTTATTCTGCTCTTCCTCCTCCGTCTTCTGCTTGCTCCCCCTTTCCTTAGTTTTTTCTTCATTTTACTTCTTACCATCCTTATAGTCGTCTGCTTCAGAATGGTAAAAGTGCCGCCTTTTATAAGGTCACATCAGTAAAAAAAAATCCAGAGGAACTCAAGTTATGAAATGAACATAACCTTCGCCAGTATACAAATATTAACTGTCTATGAGTGTGATGGTCGAAATATAATAACGAGGTGAAAGATGGATTGTTCCATTCCACGAGCCGGAACGGCGAGTGGATTGGAACTAATCCATCTTTCACCAGTGATTATATTTCGACCATTACACGAATTTAAGACAGTTAATATTTGTTTTATATCACTCATGCATAAATTCTATTACTAAAATACTATTTAAGGTAGGAAAAACATTTTTTCATCAACATAACACCATGTTTTGCCGTGATATACTTCACACTTTGGGGTTCACCCCATAACTAAATCGGCGAGTCCAAGAGTCAGCGCACGGCTTGGCGCAGGCGCACTACGGCAGAGCACATGATGGTAAAGACTATCACACGGAGAGGGTGATGGTAAAAATGATAAATGGTAATCAACCAATGAACTGTCTAGAATTTATGTATGAGTGATATAAAGGTAATCATCATCATCATCATCATCATCATCATCATCATCATCATCATCATCATCATCATCAACATCATCTTCATCTTCATCATTATCATCTTCATCATCATCATCATCTAATTCTTCTTCTTATCTTCTCCTCCTCTTCTTTCTTATCTTTCCCTCCGTTTTCTCCTTCTTTTTCTTCTTTTTTCTTCCTCTTCCTCCCCTCTTCCCCTTTTTCTTTTTCTTCATCTTCTTCTTCATCTTCTTCTTCATCATCTTCTTCTTTTTCTTCTGCATCGTCTTCTTTCCTTTTCCTTCTCCTCCTCATCCTTCTTTTCCTTCTTCTCTTCTTCTTCTCCTTCTTCTCTTCTTCTTCTTCTTCTTCCTCTTCTTCTCCTTCTTCTTCTTCTTGCTCCTCCATCGCCTCCTTCTTCTTTTCTTCTTCTTCTTCCTGCATCTCATCCTGCTCTTCTTCTTCTTCTTCCTCCTCAATCTCCTCCTTCTTTTTCCGCTTATGCTCTTGTTCCTTGCCTGTTTCGTCATTTTCAATTCACGTATAAAACGTCTATTTTCAGCTGAAACCAGGGATGCCTCAAAAGACGGTGAGGATAAATTCCCGTTTGGAATAAATCCATTCTTCAATTCTACTGGTGCAACTTCTTCTTCTTCTTCCCCCACCTCCTCCTTCTTTTCTTCGTCTTTTTTTCCCGCTTATGCTCCCGTTCCTCCTATTTAAGTTGCCTATATCGTCATGTTCAACTCACGGGCGCATAAAACGTCTATTTTCAGCTGAAACCAAGGATGTCTCAGAAAACGGTGATGATAAATTCCCGTTTGGAATGCACCCATTCTTCTATTCTACTGGTACAACTGCTGCTGAGGGTGATGTGGATGATGAAGAAAACGTGAGTACATATTTATATAAGGTTCGTGCGCGGCGCAGCTTGTGGAAGAAATGAGACCGTACAAGAGTGCTGTTACTGAAAGGTCACTATCTTACTGTTGGTATTAACCCATGGGATTATGGAAAATTTGGGCATCATACGGCTTAATTGTTGGTCTAAAGTATATAATAAAGTTTGTTCGGCTTATAATTCGCGAACATTATTCAGGTTTTGTTACTGCGCGTCGAGTCAATAAAGTCCTAACTTACGCACGCCTAAATTCACAAAAGTGCGGGCCAGTCACGCATCAAGCAACGCACAACTACCGTAAGGGACGAAATCAAAACTCGACCGGCGGTTGACCGCCGGAATGGATGCCAATTATTTTGAAAAAGTGTATTTTTTTTTTTTCAATTTACAGATCATGTTACAACGGATGCGGGAACGGATGCTTTTTGAAATATACATGCGTAGTGAGTCGCTTCAATTTGTTCTTAAAATTATGTTTAAGTCTATAACCTTTATTGCCTAAGTTCAAACAGTTTTTAGGCACTAAAAGTGATCCGATTTCAACAAGAATGCACCCAATTGGCGAATTGGTCTTCATTAAATACCCTCCCATGTCGCCCTCTATAATAAGCAATGTGGACATGTCTACCATTGATATACCAAAATTGCTGAAAAGGTACCCCAAAACCGTGGCACATCCCCATACACCTGCAATCGGGGAGAACCGCCTCCGGGATAGTGTTTAAAATACTATGGATGATTTTCATTATTCCGGTATTTTTTTTCTTTTATGTAAACTTTTTCAATTTATATCTGCCTTTTACATTAATGCATTCACCATGATCCTGAAATTTTCATTGTGTATCTTTTCCATACCTTAGAATAGTAAGTTGCCTTCGTTCTTTCCTTCTCCTCCGCCAACAAGCAGAAATGAGTTTGAAATGTATAAAAAATCCTATTTTTTTTTTTTTTTTGTTTTTCAAATTTACTCCAATCTCAATTGGGAATGGAGATTTATTTAGTTGTTTGCGCCCAGAACAAGAAACCGAAGGACAAGGACATCAGCAAAAATGGCGGAATCGCAGTGATCATGATCTTCCTCCAAGCAACTCTAGATTTCCACACGCAGCTGATGATGAGTCAGAGGATACCCAGCACCCACGTCATTTTTATTATAATCCTTCGTCTCCTCATGGAAGTAGGCATCGACATTCCGAGCGAGTTGACGAAGCTTCCGATTGGCAGCGTAATCGAGGTCATTCAGGTCGCCAGTATCAAGACAGACAAAATAACAGCTCAGGAAAGGTATTTTGAATGAGATGATGAATGTAAACATCAAATGGGTGCCTATTACAAAGCTATGATACAAGCTGCGGTCAATAAGTTCGTAGAACAACCTTTGTTTTGCTTTGTCGCAGGGTAATGCATTTGACCTCATTTGAAAGCTTGTTCCTCCTTCACAACATCACTGCAAAAATAGTAGATTTGTGCATTACCGTATATGGACAGGACACCATGTAGAGTAAGCTTACCTCCTTGAATTTACAGGAACTACCAGAAGTGAGCAAATCGTCACCGGCGGCTGTTTGACAAGTATGGGCATTATATTCAATATTTATGAATATTGCATGGTACATGAAGGGATGGTACATGAAGGGAATACCCGGATGGTGTCCAAATTTGGCTCGAATATGCATTATGGTCGATACTATCGAATGAGTTGATATTTTTGTGAATGAACTGTAGTATGAATGGTAGCACCCCGCCATCCATAGCATTATGTACATGTCACACCTTTGTTTCCAATGGACATTTTATTGCGAAATGTCATTGTACAAGGAATACATAAAAAAAATTCCACATAGCCCCCGAATGAAAAGTATTTAATTATCTTTGTAATCACTCAAAAAGCATTTGGTGTGAATTTTACATCCGAACTAGAGGCTATTAAATTTGTACGAGCCTTTTCATTTTACATGTAAAGCCTATGGGGGTGACGATTAGAAATGGACGGCAATATTGAAAAACCCTCATTTTGGGCCATTTTAGACACTAAAATGCCCATAAAAAAAGAATAGCCTCTAGTTCGGATGTAAAAAATGTCCTATACACTAATGGTTATGGAACAAAGGTGGTCAGCGCTGTTTGATTCACTACGAAACAGTGAAATGCTTGGTTGAAATTACATCGGTACCTGAGTCAGTTTTTTAAGTTTTTTATTTTTTTGCATGAAATATGAAGATATATTCAAATCAATATTAATTGTGACATTTTGGCCTAAATACATTTGTTTAGCAAGATACGGCCTTCAAAAGGAGTGGATACGTGCATTGGCCTGTACCCTTGAGTATATGATTATTACGTAGTCAATTTACCACACACGGGACACATGTCCCCAACTTTTCTAATGCTGCTGACTTCATTATTATTATTATTATTATTATTATTATTATTATTATTATTATTATTATTATTATTATTATTATTATTATTATTATTATTATTATTATTATTATTATTACTCAAGATGAGATAGCTAGCCACAAAATATGATACCTCTGACAAAAGTGTTTTCAACATAAATCCATTAACATTTATGTCCTCTAATCGAGGTCCCAGAATCTTCATGCACAGAATTTATACAGTTGACAGAATTAGGCCCACCCCTCCTATGTACTTAGAATGAGGACCGAGATAAGTATATAATTGGCTAAATAAGACATACATTATCACTAGAATGATGAGTCCATTCAGGGGAAGCAACTTGATCTTTCACCACTAAGAAGATCATCACTTGGTCATTGTTGTGCAAGGTCGTAATCGATTTTTTTTCTGATTAGAGCAAAGTCTTGATGGCTGATCGTTTGCCAAATGAAAATACAATCATAGACATATATCATACAATTTGATGGCAAAATTAAGGCTTGCCATAGTGAAGAAGGTTGGTGGCAGTGGGACATATAGCCACTGTCAGACAACTCATCAAGCAACCATATGTTGGTCTAGGCATGGCATCCAGTTAGTGAACACTATTCAGAGGATCAGCTTTGCTGGTGATCAATGCTAGCTCATTTTGTTGACACAGAAAATTTCAAGAAAAATTGAGACAGGTGCATTAAGGTATGCAGTGACAATATTCAAAAGTTTTTCAAGAGTTTGGCTGGCACTCTTTCGTATATCCTGCTCTACAAACTTATTGACTGCCCTCGTAGTTGCTAGTAATTGTAACGTTGAAAATTAATGGGGTCGATAACGATGATGATGTTGGTGATGATGATGATGATGATGATGATGATGATGATGATGATGATGATGATGATGATGATGATGATGATGATGATGATGATGATGATGATGATGATGATGATGATGATGATGATGATGATGATGACGACGACGACGACGACGACGACAATGACAATGATGAAGATGAATATCATGATGAAGACGACGATGATGATGATGTCGATGTTGATGAAGAAGATTACGACAACAACAACGACGATGATGATGGTGCCGATGATGTTGAAGACGAAGTTGATTCGTTTTCAGTAGAACTTTAATTAGTGTCGTTTACATGTCTTACATGCAGAATGCCTCTTCCAGAAAAACGCACTATGATGCAGCACCAATGAATCAAAGGAGGCGCTCTCGGGTAAGTCATTTCAGGACGAACGAAATGACGTGGTTGTCGTTTGTAATAGGAAACCATGAATTCAGTGTCACCCTGGTTCTGTCTTGATTTTACCGGGCTCGAGTCCCACTCTGGACGTTCCTGCGTATTTAGATCCCTTTGATTTGACCAAATGTAGTGAACGAACAAAAACACAGCGTATTTCGCAACGGGAAAACTCACGCAAACGCGTACCTTAACCCGACGCTCAAATTGTCAGAATAATGGCCCTTTGAAATAACGTCCATCTTTCTCAATTCGGAATAACGAGCCGATATGTGATGCTTTTTTGTGTGTGTCATTGCAGAAAGGAAAACGGTTTCGGAAAGCTGCAAATGCACAGGTAATACCAAAATAATGATGCTCTCATTTATACATATGTTAGAAGCAGGGTTGTTTGGTTTAAATCACGCCGATTTAAATCATTGATTTAGATCGTGATTTAAATCACTTAATTTTTTTTTTTAATCACTGATTTAAATCAACTTTTTCCATTTTTTGGCATTTTTGATAAATGTAAGTTAATTTCATGCTTACATTGACTGTTTTACTTCATTCTTAATGCTTCTTCAACTTTTGGATACAATTAATGATGTCACTTTATCTATTGCTAAAAATTAATCTTCAAGGTGCAGAATTCAACAGGGTTGTTCCCCATCATGATTTTACCAAATTTTTTCTTTGAAATTTTCACATGTAAAAACATATTTTGATTGTTTGTAAATACCTGGTAGGATTGTGCACATGATTAGCATTCCACTGGTACTCTTTTTACTTTATCATGGGGTATAGCAGTTCTTGGAATTAAAAAAAATCCATTTAAAAAAAGGTGGGGTTCTCATGGGCTTTTAGGCAGTTTTATACCATGAGCTGAAGCCTCCTTGCATACATTTGTAGTGTATATAAGTAGCCTTTCTGAAAGGCCCGTTGGTTATTTTCCCACATAAATATTGTATCAGTAAAAATACCCAGTAATAAAATAGCGCCGCCGCGACACGGAGCCAGTTCGCCGGTCGCCGCTCCGGCTCGTTTCTCGTCGCTTATAGACTCCCTGTCGCGGCTTCGCCGCTCCCTTCCCACTTGACAAGGATCGTCGGGAGGGATAGCGAGTCGTCTTTGACAAAGACTAGTATATAAGTGAAGATTTGACCATGTAAAACAAACCAAAGGTCCTAACATATTTTGATCCTAGAATTATCTGAAAGTGAAACAAAAAGGCATTTACAATGTAGGAACAATATAGTAAAGAAAATTATATTATTCCTGAATTTTAATTAAGAAATAAAATAAGCCATTTTCAATATCAATATCTGCATGGTTTCATATCATCGTATATGGCCATCACATCACATCAATAATACAACGCATACAACCACGAGCGCAGTGTAATGTCATATGCATCTCCATCAGAAATTATTAGAAATATCTTTCGCGTTTCAGCGAAAAACGGCATTTTTGAAGGGCAAAAAATAAAAAATAAAAAGATTTCTATCATGACAATGCCGCGAAATGAGATGCAAAGAGAGTGTTTTCAAAGTTCGCCGACGAGCATGAGTAGTAACCCAAAACCGGACTACACCCACCAGATACCTCACGCGCTACGCCACTGCCGGTTCGCCAACCATAGGAGGAACAAAAACACGAGTAGTATCGTTTATATTCTCTGTAACCTCCATTGTCTTCTGAAACTTCTTTCTTTTGCAGTGTTTTCCACGGAGTGGATGGAACGTGGGAGCCGATGACTATGATGACCAGCACACTTTTCATTATTGTTTGATATTTATCTTCGTAATCCTGTGTTCTTTTGGCGTCCTTTATTTATGCATTTATTTATCCCTTTCGAAATGAATATTAATTAAGTGCATAGTTGAATATTGAGAGATACGGATCTTGCCCAAAGACGACCTGGTGTGTGTGGACATTTGTGTTAGATGACTTAAAACATCCGAGTCGACATGACCAAATTACGGTCGATATTTATATTTGTCGGCGCCATACATGCCTGTATTCAAATACATTATGCAAACACTGTACTTTTATGCAGCGATGCATTGTGGCGCTCAAGACATGACCCTCGTTGGAGAGAGTACCCTTACATCAAAATAATAAACATCTCAAAAAAAAAAGTAACTAACCCCTTAAATAATCTTTTTTTTCTAAATTTTAAAGTCATTTTTAATGTCCTTGAATTATACAAAATACCTGTATGTACAAGATGCACGCCCTCACGTTTGCAAATTGAATTATGTATCAATGTCACAGATACCGTTTTAATTATACTCCCAATGTTCATCCTTCGGGTGTGACAATCAAGAACAAAATCATGGATGACTGTAAATAAATTGAAATAAAATGATGACAAAACTTAACTTCTTATTATCACTTCCAAATATAGTCAATCAAAACTTCACTCAAACTCTCTTCAAATTGATTCTGCCAACATTCAAGCTTCTACTAATACTCGCAATCTAAGAATTATATTTGAAAACATTCTCTCAATGGAAGAGCACGTCATACAGGGTGTCCCAGAAAAAATTACCGAGTGAATGAAATTGATTTCTGTAATTGGAAGCTTTCCAACTTTAACTTTAACTCTTTAGGTTGTGCAAATATGTTATATTTTAACTTTCCAAAGAACATTTGAGCCACGAATGACAATGATCAAGTGCTTACAGTTTACGTGTGATTTGTGATAGCATGCACATTAATGTTGAAGTTTTAAAAGATTTAAACTTTGCATTACAATTTCTACAAAATATTCCAAAAACTTGTGTGTGAGAAGCCAGCTGGAATTCTTTTATGCAATAATTCTTTATGCAACATTTATATCAACATTAACGAAAAAATATATTTACAAGTACCAAGCATCATCTTACATGCAAGCTTTCATTTTCAATATCGTGCAGGTTTTGATTAAAATTTGATCAAAACCTAATTTGCAAGAAACAGATTGTTTAAAAAGGACGAAAAGGATTTCACAGAACAAAACATGAAGCCCATTGAGTTAACTACTATAGTGCGCGTTGTGTTGAATGGTCTTTCTTTCAAACTTGGAATGAAGTGAATTGATGCATTTCTTCGCTATCAGTCAACCGATTCCAGTAAAATTGACTTATATGCTGCAGAATAAGATGGGCTACATGCTGATGTTTATATTTTTGGATTCTGATGGCTATTTCTTGACTTACGACCCACTTTTTATTCGCCCGGTAATTTTTTATGGGACACCCTGTATGTCTGCAAATCAACTTATTTTCAGATTGGAAATATTAATTTAATCCCAACATACTCGATGATACGATACTGCTGCTACACTTGTCCACACCTTAGTCACATCACGTCTTGACAGTGGAAATGATTTACTCTATGGAATCACTGAATTAACTCAATAAACTTCAACAGGCTCAAAATGCTACTGCACTAGAAATTTGACCACATTTCACGCGTTTTATAACGTCTGCATTGGTTACCAGTTCAGTATCGCATTCATTTTAAACTCTTCTTCTCATCTGGAAAGCGTTCCATGACATCATCTTCTTATATCAGTGAACTTATGAATTTATGTACCGTAAAATTTCGTCTACAAGCATATAGAGTTCTTTTGATGAAAGCTAAATAATCCAGGCGCCATCCATCGACAAAAGTTGAATATTATGGAGTTTTAGCAAATAAATTACGGATACAAGCATAATACAACTATTGTAAGACCAATCTTTTGCATTGGGATATTTATTGCTGCTTCGTTTTAATATAGCCTTCATCAAAATCACTCTATATGCTTGTAGACGAGGTTTTACGGTATTCCATCACATGGCCTTAGATCATCAGATAAGCGTCTTCTTTGTGTTCCACTGACTTTATTTGGCGACCAAGCCTTCTATGCTTATGCACCTACTGCATTTGAATCTGCGTTTTTGTGCTTCACTTGATATTTTCAAAAAGATTTTTTTTAAACTCATCTGTTTTAGATTGCTTATGATATGACAATTGACTGCTTCAAATATATAATTTATATGTGATTGTTTTTATGTGTTAATATTTAATTGTTCAATGTTTGCGTCTCGGAATAGATTGTCAAGCAGTGTACTTCGGTTATATTTATAAATGCGCTTTTATAAATACGCACGTGACCCATGGGCACGACATACCAAGACCAGCAAGCGTGACCAAATCCTCATGCATTGACCACTATACAGAAAAGGACAGGTCGGGAACTCTGCAGGTAAATATCATCAAATTTACGTATTAATTGAATTGCAAATTTTATTACACATGTTGCAATTCCTAATTTGTAATTATGTTATCAAAAACAACATTTCAACGACGGAAACGTTTACAATATAATCACAAAGTTGAACAAAATAGACAAGTTTGCTGCACATCAGTCTCATGTTGTTCCGCCTTTGCATTCAAATGTATAGGAAGAACACTCGCTATGTAGAAGGTCACTTCGAGACTTACTGTCTATAAGCTGTTATGACAGCGTGGAGGTGGTCACGTGCGTATTTATAAAAGCGCATTTATAAATGTAACCAAAGTTAACTGTCAAGAGAAAGAAAGAGAGGAAAAGAGCAGAAGAGGGGACCACCAGCTGATTGGGGAAGAGGCAACTTTTCAGAATTTTTTGGAAGACGTCATGGTGATAATGCCTCTGGTTAGCGACTGTTCCAGGAGAGGAGCAGAGGTTGAAAAAGCCCTATCGACAGTACGAGTGCGGGTCTTCGGAACATGAAGACGAATGCCAGTGGAGGACTGGAGGGAGTATTAAACAGACGGCTTACAAGTGGGAAGAAGGCACTTACATATCAAAAAAAGTGTTGTGACGATAATTTATTTGCATAATTGAATATTGATCATTGTGCCTTGTGATCATTGTGCCTTAAGTCCGTTCATCAAGTGAACGTGGTTTTGTCCCCGCCGCGCATCAATTGAACGCCGTGGAGTGAGATATTGTCCGTGCTTTGATAAATCCTTGTTAACCCTGCAACCGGCACGGACGAACCAGGCTCATCTCCAATGTTTAGTCATCATGTCTTGCACGTGAATTATATACAATTATACTTACTATGCTCTGGTAAGACTTTATAATAACACATACATTATGTTATTTTGATCAGTTTGTCTGATGGTGTAAATTCACAATAAATCTCTAAAACATATCCCTGTTTCATTGGGTTCATTTCGTGTTAGTCATTCCCTTTCCCGTTCATTATCCCTCATTCCTTGGGACTCCAATCCTCGCTCTGCTTTTCTCTTGGACTAATTCCCCAAATTAGCATCATAATAAAAGTGAGGAATTGCTTGATCACTCACAAACCTTTAAACAATTCATTGGTTTATCATAAAGCTTTTAATCAATTATTAGTTAACCATTTGAAAGTCGAATGCTTAGTTATCAATTTATAAATACTATTATGATAATTTCCGTTTGCACGTGCAAGCATTACAGTGAAATAAAACTTCCTAAGCTTTTATTATTTTACGGTTACTTAAATTGTAATCAATTGCTTTTAAAAACATATGAAAAAAATTAACGTTTCGTTTATCACATCATAATTTCATAATATATGAGAATATAACTTTTGAATTTACGATTGCAGTTACAATGAAATTAATACTTATATTTTATATTTCTATGGTTATATTGACCACTAGTGGTGTAGCCCTGCTTCGTGCCTTTTTTGTCTTGTATAACGCTTGAAATTGAAAGGTTCCAGTAATGCCGAGCATTAACATCTCTATAAGGATACAGTTACTTAGATCATAATAACAAGGTTATGTACGTAGATAATAATGCAAAAACACAATGAGCACTTATCCCCTACACTGAAAATGGGCTCACAACATTTTGCCTCTTGTCATCACGGTTGTTTGATAGCATATAAACTACGTCATTTTAAAGAAAAGATGAACACTGATGGCGCTATTTATCTTACAACGTGTTTACATCTTTATAAGGGGTAGACACTGGTATAATGGCGTAAGAACATCAGAAAAAAATTTCAAAAATCCTTTTTATCATGAAATTTTAGGAATAGCTTATATTATTTGCCTAAATTAAATTAAAAACATATGTAAATAGCGCCCTCAATTTGGACACAAATATACAGTTTATAGAATAAAAATACCACAAAAAAGCAGAAAATGATAAATAAGTTGAAAAATAAATGAAAATCTATGTTAAAAAAGAGCAGGAAATATATGTACATATTAGTGTGATAGTTAATTGTTAGTATTGTCCAGGTCTTAACTTGAACATTATATAATCTTTTGTTTGAAATTTTAATAAATGATCACATCAAACAACCGTGTCATGCATACAAAAGGATGATATAATTTATTCAAGCATTGTATTTGACAAATTCTTTGGAATCAGCCAATTACTAATGATATATGGACAACTTTTTTCGCTGGAAGTGAAACCCGACCGGACTTTACAAAAAATTACCTGGAAGCCCATGCAGTTGCGTACATAAGCGAAGAGTTCCCCTTATTTCGCCAGGAACGCTACCAAGGCGAGGTCCCCATAGTAGAGAGGAGAGAATTCTCCACATACCAGTGGAAAACACTCCCCATATCCGAGGAGGGAAAATTATCCCTATACCGATGGAGAAAAAGGTCTACTAGATAGCACACTTTTGTCATGACTTCCTTGAGGAACCTAAAGAGAAGTCAAAACTCTTTGGTAGGTATACAGCTGCTGATAGAATCACAATCCTCGAGGCAGCCAAAATCACTTTAAACATGAAATTATGTGTATGTGAAGCCTTTAATATTAAGAGGACACCCGCGATTATAATCAACGCCATCAACGGCAGAGCCCTAGGATTAGTCTTGGAAGCCGTGTTGGGGTCAACTCCTGGATAAAGTGGATCAAGACAAACTTCATCTACGACGCATTGATATATCTTTCCTGCCTCACGTTTCCCACTAAGCTGAGCACCAAGAATATACCCATTAAACATCTCGTCAGTGTGTTCACCAGCGAAAAATAGTCGGTCAACTCTGGCTTGAATCTTTTTGAAGCAATCCTGCGAAACTTCCACTGGCCAATTCGAGAATGCACCGCGATGAAGAGACTTGCGATTCCATCCGGTGATCAGCATTTCATCAGCTTCGGGAACTGTTTTTGCGCCATACAAGTCGCGAAGAACCTGTTCTACTTCGGCTTTAGTTTTCCAATCTGGTTGACTCTCGATACGTCGAGATTCGTCACCGACAACAAATGCGACCAACGTATTAGTGCCACTCGGGAAGAGATGTGCTTTAGTGCCATTCGGAAACAGACCTTGTGCTTCAAGGTTTAAGAAAATTGGATAATATCCGCGTCGGTCATTAACATGTACGATCCATTCTTTATCATCCCAAAACTTAGTTGACCATTTAAGGAAGATCTTCGTGAAAGAACCGATCCTAAACTGAAATAGTGCTTTAGTTTTCCAATATGGAAGAGCTGGAAGAAATTTCACCGATCCTGCTTGCAATACACCAAGCCCAAAGGTTACCAACACATAATCTCCAGTAAACTCAGTCCCGTCGTCACAAGTTACAATGACAATATCTTTGGAAGACTGATCAACAGATACTACAATTTTATTGAGCCGAATGGGACTCAGGTATGGATCTTTGCGGATAGATTCGATAATGTCATTAAATATGTATTCGTATCCTCTTGGATCTTTCACAAACCATTCGTCACTTTCATCGACAGGTAGCAGTGTGGTAGATTGAAGTGATGTTACGGACGGAGGATCAGTCCATTGGAAATCATATTCAAACCATTCGACTACGGAATCAATCGGTGTTTTTGGCACCCAACCACCAAGTCGCAATGCGGCTCTCTGAGACATGTCTGGTTTGTGGTTATCTAAAATATCTTTACCAATTGTTCTCGTTACATTTATAGCATCTTCAAGTCTGTCCCAGTTAGAATCAAACTCGTCTGTAACATCATGTCCAGTGATGTTTCTCACGATCCTGTTATTCCAATTAGTGTGATAAGTGTCCAATTTAATATCATGTACTTGCTTCACGATATCAGTTCCTCCTGGATGTGCCCAGTTAGCACCCAGTTCTACCGTAACTCCTCCAAAAGGAACGCTATGTACTCGTCCACCAACGTAATCGGCACCCTCGATGACGATAAAATCACGCATTCCTTTGTCAAGCAAATATTTAGCTGCTTCTAGTCCTGATGCACCTGCGCCTAATATCAAAACTTTTGCGTAGTTGTCATGATAATTACTTGCTGAAATTGGGTGTAAAAGAATCAAAATGGACGTGCAAAGGAGCATCAGAGATGCCATTGGGTCACTCCATGTCGAAACAGATTGAGTGTACACCCACCCTCTTGGATTTTGCTCTCCTTTGGCTCAGGGGTACCTTTCATGGATCCCTAGGTGAGGTCACAAGAAAAAATTCAAATTCCATTTCGTTTGCGAATGGCGGGCAATCAAAGTTTGGCGACCTCGACCAAAATTGTGAATTTAAGGGGTCCAAATGACAAAGTGCTCTCTTTGAGGGGCACTTTCTTCTTAATTTAATCAGTTGTGATCCTCTTTTTGAATGTGGTCACTCACTGGCTGTGTCTGAAATACCTAATGCCAAAAAAGATAGATTTCGGAATTTCGTTGGGATTTCAGAGGGGTCAAAATCAGCACTTCGTACTGTTCAATCAAATTATCTTGATTTTGAAGGACCCATGATAATGTCACAGTGCACTTATAGGTCCTAATTATGTTCAGAATGGATTAACCATATGCCAATGTCTATGAGCAATTAAAAAAAGAGAAATTTCTAGACCCCTACAGAATTTTAGGCCACCCCTAAAGTGGTTCAGCCACAAATGGCACTTAAAGTCGGCAAATTTTGACCCCTAATAACTTTAGGTGTACACCAGATATGAATTTCTAGTCTTTTGCATCTGAAAGAATGTAGTTTAATGTTACTAGGAACATAAGATTTGTTTTGTATTTTTGTGTTTTAGTATTAAGTTGACGCTTTCAAAAATAGTAATTTTTGCCTAACATACCATGCATACAGGATACGGTACAAAATGCCAATTTTGTATGATATTTTTTTATATTTTTGATCACTTTATAGCCATTTGTATTATTTATCCTGATATTTCAAGTTGCTCTTGAGTCAAGTAATAAGAAAAAACTACTTTCTAATCCTCTGTATGGATTTTTAAGGGGTCAAAATGCACTTCCTGGCAACGATGCACATGCAAAGTACAGGTTATGGGGTCAAATTTTCAGAATGCTCCCAATTATGTCAAGTAATATATCAAATTACTCGTATGGTCATGAGGATTCCAAAATGTATAGTTTGTTATGTGTCAGACCTTTCAGGAGGGCGCTATGACGAAAAATGTTCATAGGTCAACGACCTTTTTGAAAGTATCAAAACACAAAAAATACAAAACAAATCTTATGTTCCTAGTAACATAAGACTACATTCTTTCAGATGCAAAAGACTAGAAATTCATATCTGGTGTACACCTAAAGTTATTAGGTGTCAAAATTTGCCGATTTTAAGCGCCATTTGTGGCTGAACCACTTTAGGGGGGCCTAAAATTCTGTAGGGGTCTAGAAATTTCTCTTTTTTGAATTGCTCATAGACATTGGCACATGGTTAATCCATTCTGAACATAATTAGGACCTATAAGTGCACTGTGGCATTATCATGGGTCCTTCAAAATCAAAGATAATTTGATTGAACAGTATGAAGTGGTGATTTTGACCCCCTCTGAAATCCCAACGAAATTCCGAAATCGATCTTTTTGGCATTAGGCATTTCAGACACAGCCAGTGAGTGACCACATTCAAAAAGAGGGTCACAACTGATTTAATTAAGAAGAAAATGCCTCTCAAAGAGAGCGCTTTGTCATTTGGACACCTTAAATTCCCAATTTTGGTCAAGGTCGCCAAACTTTGATGGCCCGCCATTCGGAAACGAAATTGAATTTGAATTTTTTTCTTGTGACCTCACCTAGGGGCCCATGAAAGGTACCCCTGAGCCAAAGGAGAGCATAATCCAAGAGGGTGGGTGTACACTCAGTCTGTTTTGACATGGACTGACCCCATTGAGTTAGTCAGAGCCATGTTAAGATGCAAAATACAAAGAAGCATTGAAAAGCATATGAAACAAATTACAGCATGCCACGTATACATGTTTACTGGTTGCTATAAAACATCGCGGATACTTTGGTATACTCTTTCTCTTGCAATAGTAGCCTGTATTTTGATATTGTTGGTCACAAAATGATGAATAATCATAGTGTTTGTGATATTTACTCTTATTATCGCTGTTGGAATGCATCATTGCCTAAATTGACAGGGCAGCTGTTCATTGCATCGACAATGGATCATTAACACATAAAAAATGGAAGTACGACCACTTTGATGGTAAAATGGAATAATTTGGTTACATACCACTAATGGGCCTGGGCGATACATGGAAATACGACGAGTAGTATTTGTTTGCATGAAAAGACTGCATTAAAATCGCTGAAATTGATCCAGTTATATAGCCAAAAAAGTACTTTTTAGGGTTTGATGCTTCAAAATGGTCAATTTTCATAATTATATGACATTTTTGTTGTAATAGTACCAAAATTTATACGCACGGCTTCGGTTTTTAGTAAATATTCGCCCTACCATATTGTAACTTTCAGCTTCGAGGGCGCACTGCCATTTTAAGGTGTTTGCGGTTCAGTGCGTTAAAACAAGAAAAGTCTCAGGTCAACCTATGTTGAGTTTTTGATCATTTGGCATATAAATCATAATTTCACCTGATATTAGTGGCATTTAACTGTGAGAGTTCTGAATATCAGAAAATTCCACCCGAAATTAGCCATTTTCCCATTGAAACCCGTGTGTAATACATAATTAGTGGTACATGTATTTAACCATTTACGTTGATCGATGTTCATATCCATGTATTGTCTTGACGCAACGTTCCCGGAACCACCGCTAGGTGGCAGTACACGACGAAAGCTTTGATGGAACACCTTAATTACATTCATATGGAAAAACCAGGTAATGCTCTGAGATGCCCGAGATATCTATGATGTAGCCACAATTTTGACATTGTAGCGCATGGAATGCATTAGAATGGTTTCAAAAGGGTTGGAAACGTTGATAAATATGCGAAACAACATAGATATGGGCCAAAAAATTGCATTTAATCGACAGATCTAATAGACCCGTGACGTCTGCGTGACGTCACGGGTCTATATCATCTACAGGTAGCCGGGTATAGCCCCCTTCATCTGGCCAGACGCCACCAACGGCATCTTTCTCTAGTTCCGAAAAACTCTGGATTTGAGCGGTCTCTACTGATAGAATGAATTCAAGCTTCGAAACTCAAATAGCAAAAAATTCAAGTTAGTATACATCACCGGCTATCGTGGCTAAATCGTAACATTTGCTGAGGAGTAAAATCATGTTTATTCAGTAATGTAAACATCTACCAAAAAGTAATTAACCCCTTTAAATAATGGTTATTATTCCTAAACTGTTGATTGTATAAGCCAAATTTGGAATATGCAGTCGAAGCAGAATTTATTTCTGCGCATTATGACACATCATTTGTTGCAATGGTCCCAATATTGATGTCGCAGCGTACATTTAAATGAAAGTAACTCAGCAAGATTTGACAGTTGCAGCAAAGTCCTATTGATTTGTATTCAGCGTCCATGGAAGAAAATGTTTTCAGTGCTCACTGGATTAAGGGATGGGGTATGAACGTTTGGACAGTATTTATTGTGGGACATTAGAGCACATTAGACATATCGAATTGCATTTTGAATACGGAGAATGTCCTGATGACATCAAAGAATTTAGATTTTTTGAAATTCACAATGTACATGTAATACACATTTTATGGCAAATGATTAAAAATTGATCTTTTTGATATAACAGTACTCGAAGTAAACTTTATAAATCTGATGATTTATACTTAAAGTGTATGTAGGTGGGATGAAAAGCCGACGATCAATTGAAAATTTTGACCTTTCGTATTGAAGATATGGATTTTTTTCCCAAAACACCAAAAATCTTCAATATGAAAGGTCAAAATTTTCATTTGATCGTCGGCTTTTCCTCCCAGCTACATACACTTTAAGAATATATCATTAGATTTATAAAATTTACTTCGATGACTGTTATATATCAAAAACGTGAAAAATATCAAATGTTAATAATTTGTCATAAAATTTGTATTATATCGTTAATTTTTGGAGCTAATTTGGTGGTCTTAATATGTTATAATCAAAAAAAAAAAAACTTCATGTCATTATTCACATCAGTTGTTATTTTTTACTTAATCCCATATTAAAACATTAAAAGCGCAATGTTTTCTGTGACCAAGAAGGTCACAAGAAGTGGAAGACCAAGGGTTACATCTGTTGTGCACACCTCCCAATCAGTAAATTTGACTTGATTTGACTTGACTTGACTTGACTTGACTTGACTTGACTTAACTTGACTTAACGGATGGTTCCTGTAAACTAATTCCAGTCGAACACGAGGGGCGTAGCCAGCTTTCTTGTTCAGGGGGGCAAAATAAAATTTTTGGGGCACAGACGAAAAAAAATGCAGTTGCATCATACAATACATAGAGACTGTATTTCTTCGGGCTTCCCGAAAAGGGCCTTATTGGGATGATGTGCGCGCGTAGCGCGAAAAAAAATGGTATTTTACACTATTTTCGCCCATTATCCGGCTAAAAAGGGCTTTATTGTTACAATGTGCGCGCGTAGCGAGGAAAAATTTGGTATTTTACACTATTTTGGCCCTGAATTTTGCTAGAAAAGGGTTCCTTGCCCTTTTCTTTTCCTTTGCCCTCCTGATTTTCTCTTTCATTTTTTTGTCAGAGGGCACTTTTCTTTCATTTTTTTGTCAGGGGGCCCCTGCCCCCCCACCCCCGTTGGCTACGCTACTGGTCTGTGGCTAGTAAGGAATCGTCTTTGACCATGCGCGGACAAAACTGCACACATATCATATTCTGGGTCGTCAGAAAAAAAAATATCCGGAATTATACTATACCTACCAGTTCCTTGGTATAGCCATTTGATATAGAATAGTTGTTATACCATGTTTACTATATTCGTATTTATCGCATAATAAAATGTGACCAAATGTATAATTATGTGACCGTACACGACGAATGCGCCGTAAATTCCTCCCCGGCCAATTTTGTTTTATTTCGTGTTTAGAAAATATATATCATAAGCTTTAAAAATGGTATATCATTTGACTTCAAATGATATCCAGAAACGGGTTATGCCTGGTTTGTTGAACTTTGCTCCTTCAACAAAATGGTACTTTTTTTCGTTTCAACATGTGTCTCTTTTTCCACATTGCTGGTAATAAATATCAAACAATCATAATTGGCGGTCATTTCAAATCATCCCCAAGTCAACGAGGTTCAGGAATGTCCTCTCATGGTTAATTATTGGTTATACATACCGAGACAAAATGCAATGCTTTGTAACCCACCACTTGAACAGGATTTAACCAGAGCAAACAAAGACCAGAGCTATTAAGAATTCTGTAGATATCTAAGTTAGAAGCTTATACTCCTCTTCAACAATAGGTTTATTGATTGGTTTAAAAATGAGATACATGTCGCATCAACTTAAGGTACCTATGAATACGACCTTCATACACATTTTGAAAAGATATGGTTTTATGAGGAGTGTGACCCCCGGTGGGGAAATTATTTTTTTATTTTATTCTTTACTTTGTTCTCTTTTATTTGACAGCACTCGGGGGTAATACCATCTTGGCATTTTGAGATATGAAAAGGATCCATATGAATATTGACCCAGGGTTTATTATGAGTGCCACCCCTGGGTGAAAAAAATATTTTTATTATATTCTTTACTTCTTCCTCTTTCATTTGACACCCTAGGGGTTCATACATTAGTGGCATTTAAAGATATGTCCATTTCAGACCAAAGGTTGGTAAGTAAGCAAGTTAGTAAGCAAGTAGGTAAGTAAGAGGCTCTGCAATAATTATGAGACCTGGGGAGGATACAATTTTTTTTTTTTTTTGGGGGGCAAGAAATTTTTGGCGAGCCGAAGGGGGGGCAAGCAATTTTTGGCAAGCGGGGGGCACACATTATTGGGGCGCCTTTTAAATAAAACGTTCTAAAAGGCTTAGGAAAACTGTACGAAAACGCTTAAATATGCTGTTTGGCCGTTTGGAAGTTTTACCCCCGGGCTCATAATTATTGCACAGCCCCTAAGTAAGTATAAAGTAACATACACAAATACAGGCTGATACCATTTCATGGTTCAGCAAAAATATAAATTTCAACCATATGGGGAATCCCCGCGGGAAATACTTATGTAGGCTTACTACGCAACTGCAATCAATCAACATTACAATATGCATACAAATTGTTCCACCCTGTGATACCATTATAACGCAATAAATATGCGCAATATTTTCACAACAACAACAACCGCCTCTGTCTATTTGTAGGCTATTCATGTCATACATTTTTAAAGATTATCAAGAAAATAGTTGAAGAAAAGTTCTACTTTTCCAGTAGACACAGTTCAAGTGAACAAAATCGTTGTTTTCAAGTGCTAGAAGTAGGACTATCACCGGGTGTATCAGAAGGTAGGCCTGTAGCCTAACTTGTTTTAACTATCATAAAATGAAGGGCGTCGCCCCAGGGGGGTCACTCCCATTGTGGCCTGTACACCATCCGCGATAATGAAAACACGTAAAAAGGGTAGTTTTTCGTGGGTAAGCACGATACGCGCGTAACGCGTTTAGGGTGTCAAAAACATGAAATATTGGGAAAAAGGGTAGCAAAATTGCAATTGCTAATACGCGGAAATGAAATTTATGGTATGAAATTTGATGCAAGGAATAAAATCCCTGTTTAGGGTATTGTTTTAGCCAAGGGTTAAATCCTTGTTTAGGGTGCTTTTCAAAAGTTGATTATCGCGGATGGTGTACAGGCCACAATGGGAGTGACCCCGGGCGTCACTTATTATGTCTTTAAACAAAGAAAGAAAACGGGGATAATTACGGATACGGACATAAACAAATTAATTTACTCTGGTCACATCGCGTCAGAAATATTCATGACCCTCTCCCCCGCGTACCTTTCAAAAGAAAATAACAGCAACTCCGTCAGTTTGCCACTATCGAGATTCTTCTAAAGAGCTTTTAAAGCTATGGAATTACACCCATTTAGCCTGTGTTTAAAGCTCAAACCTCTGGGTTTGTAATTAATTTAAATTCCCCGGTTCTTTAATTGCGCATGCGCATAATTATAGTAGGTATTATGTTTAATCTGCTATTGCAATTATCCACCATCTACGTCATATGAACTTCGACCACATGGGGAATCCCTAAATACGGGAAATACTAATCTATGTACTGCGCAAGCGCAATCAATCAACATTACACTATGCATACAAATTGTTCCATCCGGTGATACCATTATAACGCAATAAGTATGCGCAATATTTTCACAATAACAACAACCACCTCTGTCTACGTGTAGGCTATTCATGTCATTCACTACCAAGACAAGAGTTCATAATGGCCAGCTTTTCCAGTAGACACAGTTCAAGTGAACAAAATCGTTGTTTTCAAGTGCTAGGACTATCACCGGGTGCATCAGAAGGTAGACCTGTAACTTACTAAAAAGTATTTCAACTATCATAATATTAGTACATGTTTGTTTGCGCTCACAAATCGTACATGCCGGTATACAAAGTCAATATTTACCTGCAGTCGCTTCAAAATACAGAATTATGTTTCAACCTAAAATATATAATTATGTTAATTCATCAATATTAGTAAACCTAATATTAGGGATAACCATCAAAATTTCATGTTGTCCCAATTGCTACAAAAGATTGTTTTCTGGATAGAACTCATCAACAGAAGTATTTTGGTGGTTAAATGGTCAAAATCGGTCAACAACTTTTCGAATTATGAATTTTCAAAGTTTCCCATTCTGACCGGTCATTGGAACGAAATAAAATGACATGGTCCAAAAATAGCAATTGGGAGCAAAATTGGCATAAACATATATTTACCTTTATATATTTCTTTATTTTAACATATATGTAAACATGAAACAAGCATATTGTGAAAGTATCAAAGGGGTTTCTTATGAAATGGCACTTTACTAGTCAATGGCATAAAGTATTTTTTCAAACCGAGGCATTGAAATCATGCATTTAGAGAACATTTGCCAAAAATCATCCAAGATGGCTGATATGGCACAAAATCAAAATTGCACTTAGTCTAGGTGAACTTTTTGTTCACAACCAAACATTTCAATGTTATTGGGTTTAATATGACCAATTAGTAGGTGTATGCAAACAAAATCTTAAAGTGTCATTGAAGGTCATTGACTCGTTCACAACAATATAGGTATGCACTTCACTCATCATGCTCATGTGTGACCTCTAACAAAAGGTGCTGGTTCCCGTAGTATTCTTCATTCAAACCAATTCAATGCATGACCTCAGAGTCACCTGCATGACTTTCGCGGGCTATTTTGAAACAGTTATGGTTGCACATTCAGGTATTTCTTTTGAAAGTTCTAAACAAGGTATAGCCAGCAGCAAGTTGTAGATGGTATAGGCCTAAATATAAGAAAACGTTTAGGGTTGAAATCAGGTGAAAAATACATCGAATGAGCACGAAACTTCACATTTATGTTCAGAAAGGTGTCTTCTTAGCATGATTCGAAAGGAGTATGGAAATTCCAAAGGGAAGCTGGTGATTTAATTTGTAACTCGAGATCTACTTCTTCATATTTTTTCCTTTTTACAGAGGGTATGATAGAGGTATTACTGTCAACTCTGCCAAATTACAGCTCAGTAGGCCACATTTTTCACCTGATATTATTAATCTGAATATTTTGTGCCATTCTTGAGCAGTGCTGAACTCAGCCACTGGCAATTAAACGCACTGTGGCGATGGACCAATTTTGACTCGCACTTATAGGAAAATGAAATAAGTTGTGTTGCTGTAATTTGCAAGATAGTTACAAAATATAATTGGCATTCACTTTCCCAATTTTTACAGAAAAATATTGATAAATAAAAGAATGAGATCAATTTAGAAATGTCTGTGCAAGCAGTGCACAGTTGAGCTCCTTGCATGTCTATGGGAGCGTTCTAATCAAGTTGATGGTTCATTGGTCATCCCTACTAATATTAAACCAGAGAAGATGTAATAATTATTACATCTTCTCTGATTAAAACTGGGTATGAACGTTTGGACAGTATTTATTTTGGGACATCAGAGCACATCAGACATATCGAATTGCATTCTGAATACGAAGAATGTCATTCTGATATCAAATAATTTTGATTTTTGAAATTCGCAATTTAATACACATTTTATGGCAAATCATTAAAAATTGATATTTTTGATATTTAACAGTACTTGAAGTAAACTTTATAAATCTGATGATTTATACTTAAAGTGTATGTAGGTGGGATGAAAAGCCGACGATCAATTGAAAATTTTGACCTTTCGTATTGAAGATATCGATTTTTTTTCCAAAACACCAAAAAAATTAGGTCTTTTTGGGAAAAAATCCATATCTTCAATATGAAAGGTCAAAATTTTCAATTGACGTCAACTTTTCCTCCTGCTACATACACTTTAAGAATATATCATTAGATTTATATAATTTACTTCGAGGACTGTTATATATCAACAATTTGAAAAATATCAAATTTTTATAATTTGTCATAAAATTTGTATCATATTGTGATTTTCAAAAATGAAAATTATTTGATATCAGAAAGACATGCTTCGTATTCAGAATGCAATTCGATAGGTCCGAGGTGCTCTCATGTCCCACAAAAAATACTGTCGAAACGCAATAAACGCTCATTTTAGATCCCTTAAACTAACAAGGTTTTTTTTTTACATAATCGTTCATTTAAAGCACGAACATGTCATAAACACATTTTAACAACTTTAAATTTTGGATTAACGCTTCGGGCCTATTCAGCGATTTTCTCGTTTAGAAAATCTTCCAAACTTTCTTTTTTTCCCCTTTGTTCGTAGCATAGATGTACATAGCCAAAAACCATGTATAGGGCGGTTGCACGGAAGGTCGTTAGATCAAATCGTCCTCCAGAAGACATGCAAATCCATGGAGTACAATACCAATCACCTGTTAAAGTGGTATTGATTCCATGCATTTGCATGTCTTCTGGAGGACGATTTGAAGTAATGACCTTTCGCGCAATCGCTATAATATTAAAGACAGAATAGGACGTTTTACTTGAAATCGTAATATCACTACTTCTCAATTTTTTTAGATGTTTCAAAATCTTTTAGACTTAGGAATATTTTAGGAAAACTTTACAGCTCAACTTATCATACTTTTTCTACATTCGACCTTGAATGATTTTTGAGTTGACACAGTCATGAAAATAACTATAGATACTTGACAAGACCATTAGTAGCCCAGTTCTGAACCTTTTCATTGATCATTCATAACAAATAGGTAGCTGATGGATCAGTGACGATAAGAAGGGATTATAATATCCGTAACCTTGATATTATAGTACATCTCGAGGAAAAAGTGCAATGGACATGTTTTCATTTTATGAAAATTGAGTATTTAACCCAAAATGGAAAATGGAACAATTTATTGGAAATCTGTTTTAACAGATTTTTTTGACATCTTTTTCTGCACTGTATTATACCTAAATTAAGAAATTTGATAAATATTCAAAGAAAATATAGGTCTTCCAAAAAATTGTGATTTTTACACATTTTGGGGCAAAAAAGGAAACATAAGCAAAATATCAAAATCTGTCTAACAGTTTTATTCATCAAGTCATAACAAACGGCCTACATGCTTACTTTCTAATAAAATATTGAAATTGTGAAAAATATAGGTATTTATTGATTTTCATGTTTTTTCTTGCAAATATGCTAATAATATGCAAATTATGAAATTGCAAAATAAAGTTTCTACATAGCATACATCTTTCAATTTTAATTTGCGATATAATACAAATTTTATGACAAATTATTTAATTCTTTATTAATTTTTTTAATTTCTGATATTTAACAGTCCTCGAAGTAAACTTTATAAATCTAATGATATGTACTTAAAGTGTATGTAGCTAGGATGAAAAGCAGACGATCAATTGAAAATGCTGACCTTTTTGTCAAATTATTATTATTATTATTATTATTATTATTATTATTATTATTATTATTATTATTATTATTATTATTATTATTGTTATTATTATTATTATTATTCAGAAGAGATCCAGCAAGCTTATCGCCGTTTGGCTCTGACACATCACCCAGATAAAAACAACAACGATCCAGAGGCTACTCGAAAATTCCAAGAGATAAACAACGCCTACAAGATACTTGCAAACTGTAAGATCAACGTTATATTTACCTTATACGGCTAGGTCTTAAAATCAAACTACTTGTTACTTTCTTCATCTGGCAACATGTCCAGTGCTTCTTCATGCAAAAGGCCGATTTTGTCCATTATTATGTTTTGATGAATCCAAGTGTGTGAAAATATTGGATCCACAACATAATAATCCAAATCGGCATTGGAAGTTTGCAATGCATTATAGGACAGTTTTTGCAGTTTTGGGACACTTTGTCCTTTGACCTTAAAAATTCAGAAATATTGGGTTTTTGTACGTACAAAATATAATCTAAAATGTTTTACAATAATTAAAATTTAAAAAAATATTAGTATTTTATAAATCAATTATTTAGTATTTTTGATGATCAACATTATGACAATAATAAGACAATTAATAATAATTACGTCAATTTTCCGATGTCAGAGGTCAAAGTGTCCCAAAACTGCTCTCAAAAACCGGAAGTTAGAATGGCGATTGGGCTTATTATACTATGAGTTTTAAAATATTGCACTCTGCTACGCCTCGTCCAATATTTTTAAAACTCATAGCTCGACCAATAAATATGATCTCAATCGATCTAATTTTATATCAAACTTCGTCTCAAGCATCATTGTCCATGATACGTTATAATAAATGTATTATACGCGTTTTGAATTTAGTTCAAACGTGTTAATAACATTCAAATGTCGGGTTATATAAATGTCATGAAAACATAACATAGAACAGAGTTTTGGAATTAAATCTAATACTGGAACTTACTTTTTGCAACTATTGCGACGTTGCGTCTGGAACCACCAGACTTCATCAGGCAACTGACCCGTTGGACTGGTCACGTGATAGACGGCTAGGTATCGACCCGATGGCCCGGTCCCATGCATGAGATAAATTGAAGCGGAGTACCCCTTTCTTGTTCAGTGACGGTTGCTCAATGCGTTCCCAAATGGCTTCTTTTATGCCTCTCCTATGCCATTGTTCCTCCTTGTCAAGAATAACGACTTCCTCGTTCTTAATTGAGTGTCCAGTGTCCTTTAAATGGAGGTAAACAGCAGAGTTTTGTGCTTCGTTGGTACTTGGTCTCCTATGTTGACCAATGCGGGTTTTTAACGCCTGTTTGGTTTCTCCAACGTAAGCCGCAGAGCAATCGGTATCACCGCACACAACCCCGTACACTAAGTTTGAGCGTTTGTCCTTCGGTTGCTTGTCCTTCACATTCACAAGTTTCCCGCGAAGCGTGTTAACTGGTTTGAAGGATGTTGAAATTCCAAAGGATTTGAAGTGGTTCTTCACGCGTTCCGAGATTCCCGAAATATATGGTATAGTTACGCGGGCTCTGTTGGTTTGACCACTCGCGCCTCCGGTTTTTGGCTCTTTACTCTTGGTGGCTTTGAGAAAGGCCCAGTCCGGATAACCACAGTTATTAAGGGCTGTTTTGATGTGGTCCTTTTCCTCGGGAACTTGTTCAGAGTCACTTATGATGGTATCAGCTCTATATTGGAGAGTTCGAATTACTCCTAACTTGTGTACGAGTGGATGGTGGGAACCAAACTGAAGATAATGGTCAGTATGTGTGGGTTTCCTATACACCTTAGATGTCAGGGTACCATCGCTTTGAACAGATATCAAGCAGTCGAGAAATGCAAGGGTATTGTCTTTGCACAGTTCTTGGGTGAATTTTATGTTGTCATCCACGCTATTGATGTGTTCGAAGAACCCGTCGAGCTCGCTACGGTTGAGTATAACGAAAGTGTCGTCGACAAAACGCAACCAAACCCTTGGTTTTGTACCCGGGTACGACTTCAAGGCCTGGTGTTCGAAGCTTTCCATACACAAATTCACCACTATTGGTGAAACGGGGGAGCCCATAGCACATCCATGTTGTTGTTTGAAGTATTTCCCCTTGTATGAGAAGTAGGTTGTGTTCAAACAAATTTCAACCAGTTCTACGATTTGTTCAACCTTCAAGTTTGTCCTTTCACTTAGTGTATTACCACTCTCCAAACACTCTTTCACAACTTTGAGGGCAAAGTCAGGTGGTATGCATGTGAAAAGAGCAGTTACATCGTAGGATGTTATAATTTCACTTTCGCTTAACTTGAGATCTTTTATTTGGTTGACAAAGTCTTGCGTGTTCTTGATATG
Organism: Amphiura filiformis; assembly: GCF_039555335.1. Classification (NCBI taxonomy): domain Eukaryota; kingdom Metazoa; phylum Echinodermata; class Ophiuroidea; order Amphilepidida; family Amphiuridae; genus Amphiura; species Amphiura filiformis. Next base: position 41,695,219 of record NC_092641.1, read on the forward strand.
ATGAGGTGACCGACCAACTAAAGGGCCAAGTATTTTGGCAGCGTGTTTGGCGAGGTTGTAAGTTACGGATCCAATGCTACTCACTATGGGCCTGACAGGAATTGGGTCAGGTTTGTGGATTTTGGAAGTCCGTAAAACGCCGGTACCACAGGCTCAGAGGGGGGTCTAACTGTCTCTTGAGCACAATGTCTATGGACCCATCAGTAGTGATTTTATTCGTGAAATCAGTCACTCGTTTTCTGTAGCCACTGGTCGGATTGTAGCCTACCGGTTTGTATGTTTTCTTGTCCTTGAGCAAGTCATTACACTTGTCATCGTAATCACTTTCATTCAAAACAACAACGCATTTACCTTTATCAGCTGGGACTACGACGATGTTATCATCCTTTGTTAAATCTGATAAAGCTTTCCGCTCGTCCTTGGTGATATTCGACTGAGGCAATTTGGTATTACAAAGCGTTTGGCAGATTTTATGTCGTAATGAATCCGCGTCCGATGGTTTTAGATGTGCAAGCGAAACAGCTGATTCCGCAACGGTGACGAATTCTGCTACTGGAACTTTCTCCGGTACCACAGCGTAGTTCAATCCTTTCGCGAGAACACTAACTTCGTGATTTGACAACTGGCGGTCGGATAGATTCTTCACCCACTTTTCCGCGCTGGAATTATCACCAATATTCCCACTATTTCGCCAATCCTTGTCCAAATCAGCTCGAGATGTTTGTAGCTTACGGAACTTTTCAAGATGGCGGCGTTTACCCTGCTCGTGTTGGCTCAACTGCGCATGGGTGGTGAATTCGGCAACTCTGTTGTAAGCGTCACTTGACAACGAGCCCGATAATTTCTCAGAAAGTTGGTCTTTTTTTCCGATTTAGCACATCAATCGTAAAATTCACTTGCCTCACTCTCTCATTAAGGAGTTTCCTTTCCGCGTTTTCCAAGATCGTATCCGCTTTATGTCCACTTACATTGCTTTTTAGCTTGATACTGCGGGGTGTTATGTGTTCATGAAGACACCGCAAATTAAATCTCAGATGGTTGCGATAGTTCGCGATTTTCCTAGCCGTCTTTTCATAACTTCTTACATCTTGTAGGCACTCACGCCCGAAATTGATACCTAGCCGTCTATCACGTGACCAGTCCAACGGGTCAGTTGCCTGATGAAGTCTGGTGGTTCCAGACGCAACGTCGCAATAGTTGCAAAAAGTAAGTTCCAGTATTAGATTTAATTCCAAAACTCTGTTTGAAACTACTGGATGACTAAGAACATTCACTCATTTTTCATAACATAGAACGTTTTATCTGAAAAAACCCAACAATGAAGTTGCGAAACTAAAATGTAAACTTTGCCTAAGACAGAAGGTACCGGGCTATTCCAGTTGAAATATACACCCCCTATGTAAGAATTTACCCTTAATCCCACACACAGTTAGTGTGAAATTCAAATGGGGTTACCTGAATGGGTGACCCCATTTGAAATCTACACCCCCTGTGTGGGAGATTTAAGGTCATGTTTTACATAGGGGGTGTATGGATTTCAACTTGAATAGCCCAAATGTATTAGTCTCTTCTACCGCTCCTGTTTATCTCGCTCCTTCTTCATTGTCATATTTCGTAATTTTCAACTCGCGCCTAAACCACTGTAACGTCTATTTTCAGCCGAAACCAGGGATGCATCAGAAGACGGGGAGGACCATTTTCCGTTTGGAATGCATCCGTTCTTCTTCACAACTGATGATGATGATGAAGATGATGATGAGCCGTTTTTGTTCTTTGGTCATCCATTATTTGCTATGTTTGCTCAGGAGGTAAATTATATATTATATAACACTTAAGATCATACCTAGTTGAGGCCATGGCGCAGTGGTTGGGGTTCTTGATTTTGGTGTAACAGGGCGTGGTTCAATCCCTGGTGGGAGGACACATCTAACTGCAGGCAGGCAAATAATGTTGCATGCTTCTATCGGTATCAATTCAATTAAGAACCGAGAAAATGAGTCATGAGAGTGTCCAGGCCTTTGGAGGGTTCTTGACACCACCGCCGGTCCTGTGTACACGGAGTCGCATACACCTGTAAATATTACTGTAGCTCGCTGTTTAAATCATGTATATAGAGGGTGCCCCCTCTCCCCCAAATAAAAAACCAACAACAAAACAACCCATAATATGCCTATTTTAAAACTATTATTATATCCCTTTTATCATGGTTTATTGAGGTACTAACGTGTCATTTTTGTTGCAATTACAGATGATGTTTCAACGAATGCTTCGTGAAATACACATGCGTAGTAAGTCTCTTCAATTCTTTCTTAAACCGTTCGTGGATTGTGTTATTGTGGACTACTCCCTTTCTCTGAGTATATTGTAATCAATCTAGAGATGTAAATGGGCCAAAGAATAGAAAAAGTTGAACGTATATCAAGTGATCTAAAGAAATACAAATATTGGTTACAAGTGCCTTAAAATTACTCTATATTTAACCGCCATTTTCAGCCAAATATTATGGCAATAACTGATTTAATAAACAGTGCCTGTAGCATTAGCATGCCTCATGTTTCTGGTAACTTGTGGTAAGGCACCGCGTCGAATTTGGGCCTGTCAGTGCCCGGTTAGGTACTGAAGACTCTTTCTATCATACCCGGTGATGTAATAAATTGTATCAATCAATTTTGTTTTTTGCACAGTGATAACATTTTTCATTTAATAAAAAACGAAGGCACAGTGCAAATGTTCAGGGTGCGATAGAAAGAGCCTTTGGTATCTATCGGAGGACCGATAGCGCTATAGAACCAAATTAGACGTTGTGCCTAAGTGAGGCTATCCAAATTATCAAATGCAGCAGCTAAAGATCGCTCCCTATGAACTACAGTGCACACAGTTATTTTAGTAACAAATTGACCCATTATGAGTCTTGTACTGTCTCCGGCAGTATAACAACTTTTTATGTGGTCAGCGGCAGAGAGAAAGCCTCAAGGGAAATCAAGTTGTGAAGAGAAAATGCAAACATTATCTAAGGAAGAGGTAGCGTAATTAGTTCTTTGAAAGTAAGATATTTCTTGGATGGAAGAAAATTATTGTTGGATAAAATTGTTGGAAATGGTGCTTTGTTACACAGTTCTATGTCTGTATTTATTTCAAATTCAGGATTCATGTCTAGTAGATATCAGGAAGAACAAGAAACTGAAAGAAACAGACGTCAACAAAGATGGCGGAATCGCAGTGATCGTGATCTTCCTCCATGGGCAAGAAGCGGTAGATTTCGCGCAGATGATGATGAGGATACTCAACACACACGTCATTTTCAGTCGAATTCTGCGTCTTCTCATGAAAGTTGGCATCGACATTCTGAGGGATGTGGCGGTTGGCAACGTAATTGCGGTCATTCAGGACGGCAGGATGAAGTCAGGCAAAATAACAGCTCTGGAAAGGTATTTTTGATAATAATATTACAATATATAAATAAACAAATCAAACATGGTGATGGTGGTGGTGATGGTGGAGGTGATGGTAGTGGTGGTAGTGGCTGCGGCGGGGGCGCACAGTGGGCCAGAATCGCCACAAAGCTGGACAAAAATCAAAATTGGCGAATTTGACTTTTTATGTTTTTTTAGGTCGTTAGAGAAAGAAAACATCCCAATGAACATGATTATATAAAATAATACTAAGTATTTTAAAAGGAATTTAAAGGTGTCAAACTTGACTTAGGTGTGGCCCTTATGCTTCCTCCAAGCCTTCATGTCATCGTCCTCCACTCTAGCCTATATTGTCTAGCAGCATCCTGTAGCGATATCCATACGTTGTATTGTCCTTGGTCTTTCCATCTGGTAGACGGGCGACGCCTATGGACAGTGAATGTCTTGCAGGCTTGGGAAAGGACAAGTTGGTAGGGCATACGGACCACATGACCAAACCATTTGATCTATCATTGGAGTACTTCCAGAATGGTCTACCACACTTACCAACACTTATCACACTTATACAAATATTGGGTTATTGGTTGAAATCTATACACCTCCTATGGGAGATATTCCAAATGTGAATTTCAAATGGGGTTACCTGGATGGGACACTCAATTGGAAGTCTATACCCCCTGTGTGGAAGATTAAGGTCTTGTCTTTCATATGGGGGTGTATAGATTTTAACTTAAATAGCTCATTGTCGGGCAAAATCGGGATCACCGGTATTTATCATATGTGTTTGTTCTGTCTCATTGCAGAAAGGAAAACAGTATGGCAAAGCTGCAAAGGAACAGGTATGTAGAGATATAGATATAAATAGAAGAGCTATAAATAGAAGTAAACCTGAATAAATTGAATTAAATATTTCAAGCACTTTTAAAAGTGCATTTGTTTTTCATTTAAGATCAAATTTCTCGTAACAGCAAAGGTACTTTCAAAGGACGCACAGTTTGGTAGTCCAATTGTGATTAGAGAAACCTTATTGTGTGGCTCAAAACTTCTTTGTGAGTCCGTCCAAGATTATGTTTATCGTCAAGCCATATAATGTGCCATACCTATACCTTTTAATTACGGTATTGCTTGTGGGTCTTCCTCAGATAGGTGAAATACGGCAATATCATGATTAATCGCTTTCACCTTTTCTCTTTTCTCCTTTTCTTTCCTTTCCTTTTCTTTTCTTCTTCCTTTACCTTCCCTTCTCCGCCCGTCCCTCCCCAGCCATTTCCCTTTCCTTTGTTTTCCTTCCCTTTCCCTTTGTATCTTTCTTTCTTTCTTTCATCTTTCTTTCTTCCTTTCCCTCTTTCGTTGGGAGACATTTCAAATTATTCCTAAAAGGATGTTTACAAAATTATACAATTGATTTTTTTTAATTCCAGAAAGCCAGAGAAGGAGAACAAAAGCGTCGCCAGCGAGAAGACCAAAAACGTCTCCAGCGAGAAGAACAAAATCGTCGCCAGCGACAACGTCGCCAACGAGAATCAGAACAAAAACGTCGTCACCGAGAAGAAGAACAAAAGCGTCGCCAGCGAGAAGCAGAACAAAGGCGTCGCCAGCGAGAACAAGAACGATCTGAACAAAAATGTCGCCATCAGCGAGAGATGGAAGACGTTGACCGCAAACTAGGGGATATGCAACTATAATCTGATACAAGTATTGGAGGACATGGGTGTCAAATCTTTCTAAATTTTATCAAAATTTGAGATTTCGGGCAATTTTTATGAACAATCATACATGAGCTAATTCATTTAAATTGAAAGCGTGCCAAACACAATCTTATAAAACAACTACTCTGACATTGAAAGGCCGCATGTCATTACAAGGGGAAGATGTCGCCGCTTAAAAGCAAACAAGCAATGTGTGTGAAAAATATGTTGTCACCTATGCAATCTGACGCAAACGTGGATTTTGTGCAACTTTGAGTAACATTTAGGCAACTTTCATCATCAACTTTTAACCATTTTTTTGGTTAACTTCAGACATTTTGCCCATTGACATGTGGTCTATATAATAAGCTGTAGGAAAAAAGTATACGCATTTTGTGCTCAAGAAGGCCTATAATATAAAATATTTTTTATGTTCCTATATACTCAGGTGAGGCTATAATTCTGGGACAAAGGTTCAATTTTTTTGTTACTTAACTTTTCATATTATTTTATAGACATGAGGTGAAATACTCACGACGGGACACGAAGTGATATACTGTCGGCGTCCGATTCATTGGATGTTGTTGTTGTTGTTGTTTTTCTTTGTTTTTTTAGAAAAGTAAGTCAATATACAAGTTTACTACTGTAAGAGTTAAAAAAAGCTGATATATGTACATTGCATCCAAGTTTTATACATGTAAACCTTTTTGATTTACTTTGTATATATACATTACATATATGTAAGATAAGTGTAAATGTGTAAAAAGTGAACATAAACGAAGCTATCAATTAATATACACGAGTTTGCTAAATTATATTTCCAACATGATTTCAGAAATCACGCACTATATTGACGCACTATAATATTTCGAAGACTAAGATTTAGCGCTATACTTATTTTAATATAAATCCAGAAATATTGTTAATGGATGATAATATTGACAAAGTTCCTCAACATCGATGGCGCTATTGCAAAGGTCCGGTCTAATACGACATTATCCGTGATGGCGATGACGGAACCATTAATACTATAACAGATGCTGTTTGTAACAGCGTTTGATGCTCAAAACCAAGCTGAAGGTTGTCGAGGAAGCGGTGGCTTTTTCTGCGTTTGACTTCCGTCCACAAGTTTTGGGTCGCCTCTACCAGGTATGATACCCAATGGTGATATGTCATCCTCTTCCAACCCCGTATCAACGCTGTTGTTTTTCGACATCGTAGTGGTTGTACTCTTACTTTCGCCGGTATTTCTAGAATCTCGCATGTCAGTGTTTCTAGTAACTAATTGTGTTGTTTGCTCTGGTTCATTTTCATATCCAGCGTTATCTTGTGCTGAGCCTCGCGCAGATTGAGATGCGCTATGGCTCTGGCTGCTTTGGTTTGGCTCAAGATAAACGTAAGCTTCCTCATTAAAATCAGTCATCATAAGGTATCCCTGGAGACAAAACAAAGAAAAACGTTGTGATTTTTGATCCGCTCGACAGAAATCGTTTATTTCTTGGTGCAAGGATTTGCAGTAAATATATTCGTCTATATTTTAAATAGGCATGTTCAGAATATTGTGTTTTGTACTATACATTCAGACCTGTACCAAAATGATTCCTAAGTTTTGAGTTAAATTGTACTAGAGGTCTTGATATTAGAAGCAAAAAAAACCGCATTTTTACTTTTTTATTCACAACACATATACACGGACTTATTTCGGGCCTAAAATTTCACCGGGTTTATGCGAGAAAAAATGAGATTTCTTCTCATACCCAAATCTCCATTATGATACGATAAACTTAGGTACGAGGCTGTTGATTTGGTAAACAACCTTTATATCAACCAATAGGGTACTTGAACGAAAGATTAAAAGGTTGATAAAAATGACCTGCATTGAGAGTCAGTCAAGTGTGGTGGAGGGCAAACAAACTATTATCATCCTCTATGAATCTTTTGCGCGTTATTCAAACCCATGCTTTGTAAGGAATATTAGCACTCTGTAGGTGATATTTCATTTTCACGTGCTCCAATACCGTTGTTGTGCGTCCGGGGCTAGTGACCCGTGGCGTACATGAAACCTCCATATACTGAAGTGACAAGCAAATGGATCAACCTTGGGTATAGTTGTGATTTCAACTTACTGACAAATACCACATGACTGTAAACCGCCGCTGTATAACCAGTTAAATGCCATATAAGCGATTCCCCGGGCGCGAGTAGTGATCATGTCAAAACGGATCTGCACTACCAAAGTAGTCAACAAAACCGCCCTCTGTAGTCATTATAATGCAACGGGACGGTTCACAGTTTATCTCGGATTCGTTTGTATACAGAAATGAAGACAATTTAATGTTTTTTAATATGCTTACCGTGGCGTTTCCAAGCATGTTTTCCAGCTCATCACGTAAGGTTTTAAAGATTGGCCTGTCATTTGGGTTTGTCCTCCAGCAGCTTTGCATCATTTCATACCTTCAAAATATCGAATTGAACAACATTTTCGGATCGTTCTTAATACTACAAGTAACTATACTATTTTTCACCCTGATGTGGCAGTGACGTCAGTGCGCATTTCATTGGACGCAGCTGAAAGAGGCCGCATAGATGCGCGAGCGAAATAGCTGCTTCAACGCGTAAGTGCCCAAACCAAACATAACAAAATAACTGATATGGTTGAGGAATAAATCGGCTATCACATACTTTTTTGAATTATAATTGCCTTCATTTCCTTGGATTCAAATTATCAATCATTGATTGATATTTGACTCCGTGGAGCGGATTAAAAATTAGGTAGTTTCGTAAAATTCTTATATATCAAGAACTGTCAATTGTCAAAATTCAAAAAGTATAAATTATGATAGCTAATGTATTTATCATTAATTTTACCTCATGAATCGCTGAACCAATACTAGGTTTGTTTGTACTCATTTTAATGAATTTTGCATGCCGATTCCAAATATGGTAATGAAAGTGTACAATTCTGAAATGTTCAGAAACGTGAAGAGAGTTAAGATCGAGGTAAACGCTGAAGCAGCGGTTAAGCTTGGTGAAATTTGACACAACGGTAACAAACTAAGCACTATTAAGGCAGAATGTTATACTTACATTTCGTCACTACAATGTTTGGGTTTGGGAAGTCGGTATCCCTTTTGAATTTGGACAATAACTTCTCTTGACGAGAACCCCGGATATGGATGAGAACCTACAGAAAAAACATAAGATATTATAATATTAACTACAATTAAATCATTCATCATGACATTATAACACGCTACATTATATTTTTAATTTCAAAGCTAATTAGGCATTAACAGCAATTATCTATTTACGTAACGCCGACGGGTTTACGCCAAATTAACAATTTACACACTTGAATCTCTGCAAATTACTTTGAAGCTATATGAGCTGGTAAGGCATTTCATTATGCTTAAAGAGTACGGGGAGAAATGATCTTATGTTGGCGATCTAGTTGGATCTTGGGATTTTACAGCGGGTTGTTTGTGTAGGCTAATAAATTTATCTAGAACGTGTTGGTTAACTGTATAAAACTCTGGGAGTATCTGGTGTACGATATCCGGTGCTTACTAAACTTACAGGACAAAAGAGAGCGGAAACTAATATTGCGATGACACCAAGGTAAGGTGGTAGGAGTTGAGTTCAATCTCAAGGATGCCTATGATGCGATGCGAGTGTCCCGCGCGCCTCTGGATTGCATTATGTTGGGATGTTAAGATGGACTTCCCAGCAAACACAAAAACGTTTTAAAAACGTTATAAATAAGTTATATTTTGGCTTTTGGTTTAGGTAAAAACGTTTTAATAACATTAAATTGTCGGGTTATATAAAGGTCATGAAAACGTTTTAAAACGTTTTATATGAAAACACACTACAACAATATTTTTTAATGTTTTTAAAAATGTTATTGTAAACTATTTTCGCAAACGTTTTTTGCCAAATATTTTGTCAACACTTAAATAACATTATGTTAAAATATTTGCACTCAGCAAACACAGAAATGTTTCTGTAAAACATTTTGTGTTTGTTGGGCAGTAGATTATCAAAAAATGTTTTTAAATGTTATAAAAACGTTTTATACCCTTAATATACCCTTTATATAACCCGACATTTAAACGTTTTCTGACAACCTTTTATAACCTTTTGCGAATGATGTCGAAAACGTTTTGTGTTTGCTGGGTTGTTTCAATACATGCAGAGCTTGCACAGTATGCATATTCAATGTTGGATCAACCGGGAGAATAAACCACGATTTTGTAAATTACATCCCTTTATGGGCTATCTCGGTTGTATCGAGAGCGACCACGGGTGCTTACGGACAGATCCTTGCTGATGGAGATGCCAAGTAGATCAACACTGTCCGTCTCTTCTAGTGTTGTTGTCCCAAGTGGAGACTTGGATGGAAACTTTAAGGCAACTTACTTATCTTAGAAGTAGCTAGCAATGTGATACTTAACAGCATCAAATCCCGGGATCAAATCGTAAATTCTACGGTGGTCCAGTACTCTATACCATACATGTCCATATTGAGAGAAGCTTCTCTATCTTCTTTGGACTTAACTTAGTTATCTATAGTTATACTATATAATATTATATTATACTTGATCTTGAAAAGGCCATTAGAGGTCGAAGTATCATTTGCGGCGTATTGGATAAGCTTATATTGGTACTTACCAAAGGTTACCAGTTCCCAAAGCACCACACCAAACGACCAGACGTCACTCTTAGATGTATAGACATTCTGTAATAAAGACTCAATCGCCATCCAACGGACAGGAACTCGCCCCTAAGTATCGAAGAAATGGACGAATGTCAAAATTAAATACAAGGTGAAGTTCCTTGACACGAATTAAGGGGACTGTGCAATCTCATATGCATTACTTAGAACTTATTAATTATTCATGCAATGTATATAAAAGTATACATCCTACATTTGGATTTCCATAAAATCTTTCCTTCAAATTACCACCGAACAAACAGAAGATAGCAGGTATTCAAGTATCTATTTTGGAGTGGTGATCTGCACCGGGCACGTGGCCCGTTTGGAACAAAAGCTTAAAACGTGGCAATGTTTATCAAGAAGTAGGCTTTTTGGTTATTTTGGTAGAATTCTTATCTATTATTTGGGCGATTATGGATGTATGTAGATACTAAATGCCTCATTGGAAGCAGTGGCGCCAATAGCAATGTAAAAACGTAACAACACGACCTATAGATGAGTTGACTTCTAACGTCATTGCCTGGCAGTATGCGCATGCATCACCACAATTTCCATTGTTTTTTGCCTGGCAGTTTGCGCGCGCATCATATTTTGTTCAGGGCCCATGCTTTTAAAACTCCCGACACATCACAATAAGACTATTGAACAGTGGTGGTTGTATGCAGTTCGCTCAAGCATATCGATTTACCAGTCCCTTGCTTTTTTTGATAAACATTGAGGTCAGCTCATCTATTGCCTGTCAGTTTAAGTCCAGACAAGAACATTGGCTCTTTGGAGATACCTTTTATTATGGACAAAACTATTAGCTTTCTGGATATACATGATATAAGGCTGTTCCTATTCTATCCATTAAATTTACCTTTGATTTCATTTCATATTGGTTCTCATTTTCCATGTCTCTTGCCAATCCAAAATCACTGAGTTTGCAAACCATTCCATCACCAAGAAGCACATTCCGACACGCTAAATCTCTGTGAACGCACTAAATGAAAGTGAGTTAATAATATGAAACCGCGGTATCGTCATAATCTAAGCCCGTCCTCGCAAAATTATGAAATCTCAGAGGATGTACGTATACATCTAAAAAGTAACTTTGAGATGTACGCCAAAATGTCGAAAATTGGAGTTTTAAATGAAAGAAATGTTTCAAAAAAGAAAAGTGAATAATACATTCAAACTTAATGCATAAGAACTTTATATGAATTGAAATAAAAGAGATATCCAAGTAACTCTTCAAAGTGGCAGATAAACAAGATCAGTAACATGAGGGCAAAGAGTGGACCGAATGTTGATCCTAGTCATTTAGGTCCGATTTCTTAGGTCCGAAGCTTGGCTAGTTGTCAGGCTTACTAAGCCAGCAGGCTAGCCCTACCAATGTGGGTCCATTTTATTTTGATTTATCTTTCTAGGTGATGTACGATGTAAAATTGTAAGAACTAGTATAATATGACTAATTGGACATAACCCTGCTGGCTTAGGAAGCCTGGCCACTAGCCATGATTCGAGAAACCGACCCTTAACATGGCTCGTACATTGGAGGATACGAGAGGTTGATGCCACTACGGCACTATCCATCCCAGCCGCTCGTTGGTTAGTTGGTGAGGACCCTAACGAGTAAACAAGTTTTATAACATCCGGCTGAGGACGCAGTTGGTACTGTGAAAGCGCTCCCGGTAGGCTAAGCGATCAAATTTTAAGTAGTGTTGAAGTCAAAAATTCATCCAATTTAAGTTTTATTAGGTTTGGTTGTTTTTAGTGATTTGTTTTGTTATGTAGATAACTTACGTGTTTCGACGCCAGATACTCCATCCCGTTTGCGATCTGTGATCCAAACGCAAGGATGTCATTGGGTGACAAGCTCTCCGCAGCAGGCTGCAAATAACCATCCTCTCCCGTAGGCCTACGGATTCTGCTTAAATGATTCTGTAAACTTCCATTGGGTGCATATTCCAGGATTAAATACATTGGCTCTAATGGTGATTGGAATAAAAGAAAATCCTATGTAATAATAAGGAACTAAAATATAAGTTTTTTGTTTATATTTTGTTTCTTTAATTTTTTTTTTACTTGTTTATTTATTTGCTTCTTTGTTTTGGTAAGCTCTGATTTCAAAAAATGAACAAAGTTACAGTTTAAATCCTAATTGTGAATTGTGATGTAGTTTGAATATATTGTTATTGCAAACTATAAAGTAAAACGAATGGTTGTCACATGTTGCATTACAAATTGCTCACGACGCAAATTAAACGATAAATTAAAGTTAATTGAAAAGAGGCAAAAAATGGTAAAATTTTAATAAATAAAATTAATCTTTGAAAAGACTTAGAAGCAAAGATATCTTACCGCCCTCAGTACAACAGCCGAAAAACGATATGATATTTGGATGTTTATCAAGTGATTTGTAGAGCTCCAATTCTTTGATAAAGTCTCTACGATCTGTGTCAGACGCGCCTTCTGTAAATAAAATAAAATAATGAACTACAGATACTCCGATGCTATTATTAACATAATTATTGATTGCAGTGCAACCTTTACACCTACTGTGGTACCGCCGCTATAGACGAATCCCATTTCACGCATTCCTACACCTCAATGGCAGCCATAGCTGGGTCCCCGTATAGTGTATATCCCACCTAAAAAATAAAATGATGCGTCCTTGGCGGGGATTTAAAACTGCATCACCCGTGTTACACGTAGACAATAGAATGATGAAAGTTTACAACACAATACAACATAACATAGATTTTTAAGTGGTTTTAATCCACCCAATTGGGCAGTCACAACACCAGTTTGGTGTGCCGGGGACCCAGTCATGGCCGACTAAATTCTGACCATAACTTGGCTCGTGGGATTCGTCTATGGGCAAAATGCAGGAAATTCTCGTCGGACACCTGTATACATGTAGGTGAAGCTATAGTAATTAGGTGTTGGGTTTCATTGACAACACTATCGATGCGGAATGTGTTGATATTTTCTCCAAATCAATAGGTTTGTAAATAAGTATTGACAACAAATAAAGCTATTAACGTTTACTCGAAATTTTCACTTTAGTCCAGCTAGACTTAAATCAATATTATACGATTTCTGTCAACCTTCAATTTCAGGTTTTAAAAACAAATAGATGGTATACAGTATACATTATGGCTCTAATGAGTATTTGTGTCAATGTCAGAAAATATACAAACCTTTCAACATTTTCACAGCTACTTTCGTCGCAAGCGACTTCTTAACGATCCCTACAGCTTCCCCACTGTGGACTGAGGCAAACGCACCATGACCGATCTCCTCGCGAACTACCAAGCGACTTCGTGGAAATTCAAATTTACCGCCGAGTCTCGCTTCTGTTCCTGGTAATGGCGCTGATAAATAGGAGTTGGTCTTTCGAAGATTAGTTTTAGTCTGAAGTAAAAATAAGTATTAACGAATAAGCAAACCAGGGACTTGATTTTATTCAGATGCTATTGGTATATTTTAAGGTGGTACTATATCCCTAATCAATTTGTGACTAATTTTGCATTTTTCTCAAAAATAACTACACACTGGTAACAAAAGTTATGTATATTATAGGGCAAGGAATCCATTATTACTTCACAGAAATTTCAGTGATTCAAGACAAGTGGTTCATTATATATGTTAAGAAATGAGATACATTCTAGCGGTACCTGTTTTCTTATCATAAATAACGTACCGCTTGTCTTGAGTTATTGAAATTCCAGTGTAGTAACTAGATTCCTTGCCCTATAATATACAAAACATTTGTTACCAGTGTGTTATTAGTTTTTGAGAAAAATGCAAAAATAGTCACAAATTTATCAAGGGGTGTAGTACCACCCTATTGGGACACATTGCATAGTTTTCCAGTTTCGTAGTTTAGAGAAAGTATCCAAATAGTTATTCACACTCATTACACTCAGCAAATTGTTGCTTACTATGCAGCCTTTCCGCCCAAGATCAGAACTATTTTTAAAAGAGGGTGGTCTTATGCCTTGTCTTTAAGATGCAATGGAATGGGTTGAAATCAATCTAATGAAGAGCCTTTCTTTTAATATGCATAAGTATTTCAAACATTCGAAAGTTATTGACACAACAAACTATCTACTAAATTGATTTAGACCAAAAAGCTTTTTGGCATTTATCAAAGAGGAAAACCATTTTTATACCGTGGAAATGAGACATACCAACGTGGTATTATATTGTCACGGTTTGGCAGTTGATTTGTTTCTTGCATAATTAGAAAGACTAGGCACACTTAATCATAAAGTACAAAAAACTTAAGTTATATTTGTCACAGTTAAACTGTAGTGCGCCCAAACAGTATTCTTAGTATTCAGAATGCAATTCGATATGTCTGATGTGCTCTCATGTCTCACAAAAATACTGTGCAAACGTTGCTATTTGAGCCCTCAACCATTTAAAAAAATTGAGTTTCTAGTATGCAATTCCGATTTGTTGATCTACTAGTCTCACCTAAAAAAAACCCGCACTGTTTGAAACTTGTTTAAATTTGAAAAATTTAAAACGGTCCTTCAGCATTTCGCCTTATTTACAACGTTGATCTTCTTAGAATTTAAAATAAAATATAGGAACGCTCGAGCAACGCAATGAAGTTAAATACATTTTAAAATAGTGGAAATCTAAGGCACACTATAAAATAAGGACACAATTTTTTTAATGTAATTTTATTTTGTTACGATGTTTTCTTTAATTCATTTTGGATATTCCCCATGTACGTATTCTTTGTCATGAGATTATATAAAAATATTTTCTCAAATACCCATGAATTATTTGCATACTGTACCTCGTCACTTTCCAAATTCTTGTCTTTAGAAGCCATCTCAACGTCACCGCGTTCAAGTGAAGTTGTTTCTCCATTTCCGTGTTTCTTACAAAGGCAGCAACAACAACAGCAGATGACACAAATCAGTATGATGATTAGACCAACACAGCCAACAATGATGTACACAATCAATGGCTCAAGTAATGGTGCAACTATAAGAAACAACAAGAAAAAGTAATAATGAAATGGAAATCAAAGTATTTGAGAAAATGCGAGGCTTACGTAGGAGTGCACACCAGTTAACAGCCCCCATTGACTTTCTTTACAAATAGGGTCCGGGAAAACGTCATTTTCTTGACTCCAGAGCAACGCAGTTCTTCAAAACTTACACTTTCTGCAAGTCGAAGGTCAGATGAAGACATCCATTTTAGAAATTATATATGGAGTCCGGAATCTAATTCCCAGGCCTAAATGAGGATTAAATATAATTCAGGGCCTAATAGTTGGGGTTTAAGCCTTTTCTAATGTATTACATTAAGTCATATCACACTTTTCCTCGTTTGAAACACTGATATTTTCCTCCCAGGGTGTAGGAGACTTGTATGTACTGGTGTCTTTGCGTGGCTTATTTAGGTCATTTTATGCCAGTTTTATAAAATGACAAAAACCAGAATCGTGATTAGGTTTCTTTGTTTGATAGTAATCAAAGTTTGTCATCCTGCTACGATAATTGCCTATATTTTTGAGATTTTTAAGAACAGGTACAAAATATGGTTCAAGCATGCATCAGTTACGCAATCACCCTAATTATTTCTGATTATTCCCTTTAATTGGTCTCATTATCATTTGTTCTTGTGCAAAGATTGGTGAATAAATATGTTTAAATGCCTGTTCGTCATGATATTCTCAAAATTTTCAAAACATGTGACATTCAGAGATCGCCAATTCCAAACTACAATGTTCCTCACATGTCATGCTAGTAAGAATAAGCTATACTAGACATTACACTGTCCAGTCATAAGAGACAAATCTTATGCCTGGGCATGAGAAATTCTGTGCGAATCCAATAGAGGACGTGATGTTAAGGGATGGGGTATGAACGTTTGGACAGTATTTTTTGTGGGACATTAGAGCACATCAGACATATCGAATTGCATTCTGAATACGAAGAATGTCCTTCTGATATCAAATAATTTTGATTTTTTGAAATTCGCAATGTAATACACATTTTATGGCAAATTATTAAAATTGATATTTTTGATATTTAACAGTACTCGAAATAAACTTTATAAATCTGATGATTTATACTTAAAGTGTATGTAGGTGGGAAGAAAAGCCGACGATCAATTGAAAATTTTGACGTTTCGTATTGAAGATATGGGATTTTTTCCCAAAACACCAAAAAAAATGAGGTCTTTTTGGGAAAAAAATACATATCTTCAATATGAAAGGTCAAAATTTTCAATTGATCGTCGGCTTTTCCTTCCAGCTACATTCACTTTAAGAATATATCATTAGGTTTATAAAATTTACTTCGATGACTCACCTCACCTCACCTCACCAGGCTGTGTTCGACCATTGTTGGACGTAGCCCTCTTCATGATTCTTCCACTGTTCTCTGTCTCTTGCATTTCTTGTCCATGTAGGTCCCATGTAGGCAGTAATGTCATCACGCCACCTCCTCTTCTGTCTTCCTCTTGATCTTTTCCCTGTTCTTGGTTGCCATTCTGTAAGCCGTTTAGTCCATCTGTTATCTTCCCTTCGTGCAAGGTGACCTGCCCATCTCCATTTCGCTTCTTTGAGTTTCACCATAATGTCTTTGACTTGAGTTTGACGTCTTATTTCAGTGTTCTTAATTTTATCCCTTAAGGTAATGTGAAGCATCTTCCTTTCCATTGCTCTTTGGGCTGTTTGTAATTTCTGTTCCAGGTACTTGGTTGTTGTCCATGTTTCTGCCCCATATGTCATTGTTGGCAATACACACTGGTTGAACATTCTACTTCTCAGATACATTGGTAACTTTTTGTCACATAGAATGTCCTTGAATCTTCCAAAGCAACTCCAACCTGCCTTTATTCTGATCAAAGCTTCTTCCCTGGTGTTGTCCGACATCTTCACTGTTTGGCCGAGATATTTGTAACCATCCACCTTTTTGATAACATCGCCTTCAACTTCAATGACATCCTCTGACTGGTAGTTTGTCATATATTTTGTTTTGCCCTTGTGTATGTTCAGTCCAATCTTTTTACTTCCTTTATTCAGATCATTTAACTGGACCTCCATATCCTTTACTGATCTTGTCACCAAAGCTACATCATCTGCGAATCTCAGATCTGTTAGCTTCTCGCCATCTATGTTGATCCCTCTCTCCTGTAGGTTCAGCTTTCTGAATATATCTTCCATTGCTGTAGTGAATATTTTGGGGGATATTGTGTCTCCCTGTCTCACACCACGCTGAATTTGGATTGTTTTTGAAACATCGTTTTCAATGTGGATTTTGGCTGTGACTATTATATATCAAAAAGTGAAAAATATCAAATTTTAGTAATTTGTCATAAAATTTGTATTATATCGTGAATTTCAAAAATGAAAATTATTTGATATCAGAAAGACATTCTTCGTATTCAGAATGCAATTCGATATGTCTGATGTGCTCTCATGTCCCACAAAAATACGGTCGAAGCGCTCAAAACGCTCATTCCAGATCCTTTAAGGTTAGCCACTGTTTTAAACTGTTTCGACTTGGTAGTTCACAGCATCTTGCGAATGGTAGTGAGCTTTGGCAAAAGTTGCATTGATCATTTCATAGCGAGGGTGTAGAAGAATTCAAATATCACAGATATACTCTTGTGGGTCCTGTGGTTCCTGAATTATGTTGTAAAGAGGGCTGAAACAACAGCACTTTTGTAAAACGCACATAACTCATTAACAACAACAATAAGTCAAGCAAGTTTTCAAAGTATATGAGTTGTAGAATGAACTTTTGCAAAACACCAAAGTGTGATTTTTCAATAAAATATATTGATTTATATAGGCCTAATGAAAATAGATTACTTCGATCAACAATACCTCGTCCGCCCTTAAGACTGACCTAACCTTTCAATTTTCTATACATTTTGTCGATATTTCTGAAGAAAAAAAAAGGTTTATGGGTATTTGTCTATGTATCAACCCTTTTTAGGTGAGTTCGGAAAATTTTCGAAGTTCGTAGATTTTTTGGTTCTTGACGGATCGCTGAAACTCCCGTAACTTACTTTGGCAGAAATCACCCTGATACCACTGCCCACAATCACACCAGAATTCCGTTGGACTTGTTACGTAACATGGTGCTTCATATTCGCAGACTGGATATCCGTCCATATCAAAACACGGACTAGGATCTATGGTGATAAAGGTATAATTGTGAAATAAATGTGAAACTTATCAGATTACGTCATTATTCAACCCTTACTATATCCCGAAGAATGTCTCCCAACAATGGTCCATAAGACCATAAATTAAACTAAGCCTCGTTGTCATAAGTTACTTTCAAACAAGATAATCAAGCATACATGTATAAAGTGAACAATACAATGTTTTACAGAAAATATTTAAAGGCCGGGTTATATAAAATGTTATAAAAACTTTTTAATATTAAACATTCATAAAATATTTTTGAAAACATGATGCAAACCATTCTAACAGAATGTTATATAAATGTTAACAAAATACTTTGCCAAAACGTTTGTCCAAAACATTTTATAACAATGTTTTACAAACGTGATCTTTATATAACCCGACATTTAAACCGTTTTGAATAAACGTTTTAAGAATAAACGTTTTAATAATAAACGTTTTAATAATATTTGTGTGTTTGCGGGGCTAGTACTTTCTTCAAATGGTCTTGCGAGACCGCTTGCCTGTTTCGGAGATTCTTGTTGAATCATGTTTCTTCGATTCTATGAGCTCAGAATGTGATTTTGAAAAACATACCTTCACATGTATTACCAGTCCAATAATCTGTGCATTCGCATACGAAGTCTGTCTCATCATGTCCATAGCATGTGCCATGATAATTACAAAGCTCTGGGTCACATATGGGAGCAGGTGTTGGCCCTGTAAATGAACCATTTATTCCATGTAACCAATTTGTAGTTCAGTAGTTCTCCCTGCTCGTGTAGTCCGTCAAGACGGTCCAAACACCGGAGTACGAGTTTAGCGAGATCATCATGAGTGTGCCAAACAACGCCTTCAGACGTTTACGGGGTGCTTGGATTGCTAAACCCCCGGTCGTTTATGACGTGCGATCGCTGCCATAAATAGGCAAATTGACATATGTCAATTTCGATGAAAGAAATTGACATATGTTGATTTTGTCCAATAGGAGAACTTGTAATTGCCATAAGTAAGCTAATTTACATAAAATCGACATATGTCATTTCCGAGGGTGGAAATTGACATATGTCCATTATTTAAAACCACTTGTGCTGTTTGCATCAATTTTATGTTGTGTAATTGGCTGCGTGACTGATTCTCCATACCTGATTGGTTGAAATGGTTCTCAACCATTTTGAGGTATAAATCGACATAATGTCAATTTCAAGACATGTGATTGATTCAGAAAAGAATACTCCCAAAAATACATCCAATGCGCCCAACAAAAGTTGATGCATGATGCTAAATTGACCTACCCAAACATCTTTGCCACCCCTATAAATCCCCCCTCCAAGTACACATCATTATTGCACCACCCCAAGACCTGCACATGCAGGAAATAAGTCATCATCCATGTAGACTCTTACACCATGTATATACATGTTATGTCGTACATTGTATTTTTAAAAACAAGCCTTCTTATTTAAGCCATTTACTTTCTAACAATACCAGAATAGGAAACGATATTTACTCATAGTTGTAGAATAATATAAGAAAATGTAACAAGCGACCGGTTGTATTAAACATGCAATGATTGATGAGGGTCATAAACAGTGATAGAGTTCGTACTCCGTGGTGTATTTTTTGGTGCATTCATATCGTAGTGATTTGGAAATTGACATATGTCAATTTCTAAATTGGCATATGTCGATTACATTTTGAATTTTTCTGACGGTAATTTCAGCCAATGAGACGTAAGGTCGGTTGCAGCAACCAATAAACAGTAATAAATTCGACACTAGTTTTCAAATAATGAGCATATGTCGATTTCACTGAAAGAAATTGACATATGTCAATTTGTCCATTTATGGCAGCGATCGCACGTCATAGTCGTTGGACCTTATGGACGGACAAGTGAACAGCGCAGTGGAAAGGTATTACATGTCCTAACAAAATAGTCAGATATAGTATTAGTTATCCTCATATGTTTTCCATCGCATGGCTCTACAAGCAAACTCAATGATACCAGCTGATAACCTACACTCAGAATTTGCTGGGTAGTCGAATTTTGTTTCCAGAAAGTTTCCAGAAAGCGTATCTATTTTTTGCAACTATAGTGGTCCGCAATACGCTAAACCTAACCCTAATTCACACCCTAAGGTCCGTATGCACAAAAGAGACCGGGTCTAAAGTTAGACCTGGTCTTAGTGGAATTAAGTTATATCAGGAATGGTCCTTTACTCTATTTCCTTCCTAGATTAGCTAGCATATTCTAAAGATTTAAATGCAAAGTTCAAAAATAATACAAAATATTAAGTTAAGCAAATGTGAAGGAAAATGTACTTTCTCCTGGGATTAAATTCAACTTAGACCAGGTCTAACTTTAGACCCGGTCTAACTCTTGTGTGCATACGGACCTAAGGGTTTAGTGGTTTAGTAGCCCATTATGTTTGCAAAATGAAATTAAGTTTTCCTGAATATCGACCGGCTATTCTAAAGCTGTAGCCAGGGGGTGCCCCATGTCAATCCGAAAAAAATATTGAAAATCAGCTCATTTTTAAAGGAAAAATTCACACAAGGTTAGCTTTTGTCGGAAACAAACATTGAAATTATGCCTTTTGGAGAGAGGTCCACTTTTTAGCTCTCCTTGTCCTGCCCCCTTACCCGTGAACCCTACAGGCTACGGGTCTGTGCTACTTTTTACATTATTCCCTTACCTATATCATCATCATCCATTATCTGTACTATCATCATACTTGGTTCCTCAATAACAACATCCGGGTCTGTTTGTGATTTGTACAAAACCACTTTAAACTGTTCAGTATTTTCAGGTGTTTTGTCATTTGTTATTGACACTACAGTCTCCATGTAATCTACATCTTGGACGAAGAAAAGTTCCACTGATGTGTGGGTGAAATCATATGGTGATTTGGCCGAACCTTCTTCTGTAGTAAGAACTGAATGAAAAAACAATTTCTGCTGTAAAAACATAAGCTGATTTTGAAAAGTGTCTTAAATTTTGACACAGTCCCCTTTTTTCTTTTAATATTTCGTACTTCAACAATGTGATAATTTTATGTTCCCTAGTACTAAGCCCGGTACCATATAATTTGACCGCTTAATTGTGTTTAGGCCTTTTTACTATGATTACTCATATCATTTTTTAACTTCTTGTAAATCTCACCAAAAGAGCATGTCGTTTGCAGGTCGTCTTCACGCCATATTCCAACCACTAAGTAGCCGTTCCATTCTCCGACGTTTTCAAATTCTGAAGCCAGATATATTGTAGACGTGCTACTCCTGACACGTGTATCTGAAAGGCATATGTGTATACAAACTTCATTAACACTTAAGGGAAGTGGTATGAAAATTTGGACAGTATTTATTGTGGGACATTAGAGCACACCAGACATATCGAATTGCATTCTGAATACGAAGAATGTCCTTCTGATATCAAATAATTTTGATTTTTTGAAATTCGCAATGTAATACACATTTTATGGCAAATCATTAAAATTTGATATTTTTGATATTTAACAGTACTCGAAGTAAACTTTATAAATCTAATGATTTATACTTGACGTGTATGTAGGTGGGATGAAAAGCCGACGATCAATTGAAAATTTTGACCTTTCGTATTGAAGATATGGATTTTTTTTCCCAAAACACCAAAAAAAATTAGGTCTTTATATCATTAGATTTATAAAATTTACTTCGAGGACTGTTATATATCAAACATTTGAAAGATATCAAATTTTTGTCATAAAATTTGTATTATATCGTGATTTTCAAAAAATGAAAATTATTTGATATCAGAAAGACATGCTTCGTATTCAGAATGCAATTCGATACGTCTGAGGTGCTCTCATGTTCCATATTAAAAAAATACTGTCGAAACGCTCAAAACGCTCATTCCAGATCCCTAAAGTAAGATTTAATCTTTCCTAAGGGTAGTCCTTTTCAGAGCGCCGAGGTTTTGGAACTCTAGCGAGTGCCATCTTCAGAGCTCTGAAGATGGCACTCGCGAAAGTTCCGAAAGCTCATCCCTCTGAAAAGCACTTTGTTCCATATTAAAAAAATACTGTCGAAACGCTCAAAACGCTCATTCCAGATCCCTAAAGTAAGATTTAATCTTTCCTAATGGTAGTCCTTTTCAGAGCGCCGAGGTTTTGGAACTCTAGCGAGTGCCATCTTCAGAGCTCTGAAGATGGCACTCGCGAGAGTTCCGAAAGCTCATCCCTCTGAAAAGGACTTTGCTAGGGAAAGATTAAATCTTACTCATGTTTACCGACTTAGAGTACCATGAAATTTCAAATCGTACCTTCATTAACACATACAGCGCCCAACAAATATGGCCGCCAATACTTGGTGCTGAATTCTGCACCTTGTACAAATGTCGGTATTTTCTTCTTCTTCATCTTTTTGTTGAGGGGGGTGTTTTCAATGGTATGAAACTGACACACATTTAGGAAAATACAAATCACTGTAAGGCCTGATGCATATCATATACCTACTTTTTAACATTCGACATCGAATAATCGATGCAACAAGTATTCGTTATTTAATTTTTTCCAGTTATATTTAAATTCTAACAAACGTTTGCAGACGTAAAATCGATATTATACCAGTCCGGTCCGACCGCCTGATCAGGAAGTACTGCCGAATCAGGCAGTATGTTGCCGAGTCAGGCAGTATGGTATCCCACACTGCAATGCTCTATTTCAAGTAGATAGAGCATCTTTTAATATACCGTTATTTCTTGGTTTACAGTAAAGAATTAGGTAAAATATATAAAATTATCAATGAATGTACAATTAGTAGTAATTTTTCATCAATTTTAGTTAAAATAAAGTTAATTTGCATACTTAAATCAAATTTTTTAAAAACCGTTAGAAATTGTTTTTTTATTTAAATTATTTTTCTCCCGGTGGAATTTTTTTCCGCCCGGTGAAAAATTGTCAACTTACATGTAGCTCATGTGTGTCAAAGTAAAATTTCCCCCGATCTCTTATAAAATCACCATGAACAATTTAGTCCTTAGTCTGTCGAATTCGGAAGGGTTACCAAAGCCTGTGTTGCAACTCGGCAACATGCTGCCTGATTCGGCAATACTTCCTGATCAGGCAGTCGGACCGGACTGTACCAGACAGTCGACATCAAATATAACTGTTCATTGAATTTACAACCGTGTGTCAAAACAGGCGAAATCCGTAACTTTTTGCACAAGATTTGCAATTTAAAGAAAAATGGCCGTTAATAATTCTAATGTAGCTAGTATTATGGCCAATATAACTTAAAAGTGTGCGCTTTCATTTTATGACATAAAATTTGAACACTTGAGGTTTTGAGTTTTAAAATCTACATTTTGGTCAAAAATTTGCTTGGAAAGGTAGTTTTCAACTTATTTATCACATTCGCCTTGCTTGAATTGAATTGCGTTATCTGTTGCCCAAATGTAAAAAAATTGTTTTTAGGGGGAAGTGTTAGCTTTTGTTCGGTACAAATAAAATCTGATTGGATGAAGGAAACACTTGAGGTTTTGGCAAACACCAATCAAAAATGTCTATTTTTCACCAGATCTCACACAGCTCTTATGATGCCATGCACTCAACCGTGTAGTATAACACCGACTTCGTGGAGATTGCTGGAAATTTCTGTGTACTCGGGTGTATCGTGGTCGAAACCGTGCGTAGATGCATTTGTAAGAGAATCGTTTTTGTAGTCAAACCTTTTCATATGGAAATCATGCACATTGGGCGGGATTTACACCACCGTATACCAAGCCTTATGATATCCTTTACCATGTTTACAGAACCCATATCATTCATCTTGTGTGTCAGCTTTATTTGTCTGAATATAATTGAGTGCAAAGACTGTTAAGTCATGATCCCTTTATACCTTCGTAAGTGTTAATTTTATAATAATTCTGTATTATAGGTTACGTGTAATACTGTGATATATAATTGTATCCATTGAGCCATCACGTCCAAGTTCACATTGGGCGCCACATTCCTTTTTTAAAGGAATTTTTATTTAAAATACATCTCGGTATTTTAAAACTCATAATAAAACCAATACATATTGGGCGTCATTATTATGCTTTGAATCCTATATTTTCGCACACTTGGATTCATCAAAACATAATAATAAAATACGTTCAGTCTTAAACTTACCTGATGTTGCGACATGCAGTAGTAGAACAAATTTGAAAAACAGAATAGCCTCCCATTTGAAGGCGTCGCTCCGCCAAAAGATAAAAACCATGATTTTCGATCAACTATATTATAACTATGTTTCCAAAGCAGATTCTCATAGATTGTTTACAGCATTTAGTAACACAAAAGCAGTAGAAATCAGCATCATAAACGTGAGGAAACCGAATCATCAAATGGCTAATGGTATTCTTTAATTAAGGCTTTGGTGTTGCCATATTTTATCATGATGATAAAATGATAACACGATTATGTACTTAAAAGGTGTTTTGCTTGTGTTGTCAATATCGTGTATATCTCGCAGTGTACACATAGATGATATTAAAATTACTGGTATATCTGATATTACATCGGGGCCCAAAACGAGTCTCCCTTATCACGAAGGCGCGCTAAATAGTTTCTCATGCATACCGCGGAAATATGGCATGTTGCCTTTGGGGGTCGACGCTAAGTCAGGTTTGCATGTGCGAACTCAAAAGTAGCACAAATAGCGAGAGCGTACACAAAAGGAACTTCGCGCGTGAGATGAGCGTTGTTACCATAGACATACCACCTAGACCTATTACTGCCCATCCCTTACCACAGCGGGAGGTGAAGCCCCGTATCCAAGGTGATATTGACGGATTGACGGGGTTACTAGGCGAGGAAAATATCGCATACATGTCTGACGCGCTCGTTTGCGTAATTGCTGCGCCGTTATCGCCCGCGTCAAATGCGACATGTTCCGTAGACGCGAATATATCTGCTTGCTTGCGTCCGGGTATGCGTCCTTGTCAAAGTTGTTGCTAAGCAGTGTTGACTTCACTACGCGAACCAAAGTCATAGGTCTAGGTTCTTGTTTGTCTGGGGTTGTTACAAGGTCTGAACGCTGTACCGGCGTTAGCTGAATTCAAGTACGCACAGACATGGAATATTCCAATCTGTGTGTTATTAATCTAAGCTCCGGTGTATCAAACCTGCCATATATATCATGGGCGTCAATCCTGCGGGATAGGGTGGTGCGTCAAATCTTTGGAACTGTCGGAATTCTAGAAGCACGCAGTTGTTGTATTCAGTCCATACGATAACTATACACTACAATATGACACACAAGTAGGCCTATGTGTCCACTCCTCATCCATTCTAAAATGCCGTATGTCCAGAAGTGGTGGGAGATACGTGGTGAGGCAAAGCCCGGAGGCAAAGATGGATGTCGAAAATAAGGTTCGCCATGTCGAACCTTAACCCTAACCATGCTAACCGTTACTAATATCATAACCCTAACCCTAGTCATAACCCTAAACCAAGCCCTAACAATCCCCAGGCAGTAAGTCTCTCATCAGGCGTGGTTTGAATATCATGTTGTGGAGAGCTGATATCTACATGCAGAGGAATGATGGCCATGCCCTGGTAGCCGTGTGCAATTATTGTGGTTAAACATGTGATTTTCATGTTGCTTTGACTTCGCGCAACTGCATTTTTACTCTTCTCGCAAAAAGAGCCACTGATGGGTCCTTATTGATGGTCACACGCCAGTAATTGTACAGTTATGGGTGGACAAGATATTGACTCCGCTGTCAACTATAGCATTTTGGCCAAATACCTCATATTAAATCTAGTGGCATTTTTTAAACCGTGTACTTTATTTTGATACACCCTGTATAATCCTGGATAAACCACTGTTCCACATAAAGCAAAGGAGACATGGCGGCTTAATAGATATTGTCACCCAATTGGGCGTCTTATATTATGCTTCTAAAGCTTACAGAGATAAGTTTATTGGAACAGATTAAAGTTCAAGTAGGCAGTTACTTTAATACGTGTGTTGTTTTAGATGATGATTAGATTCAAATGTGATGAATGATACGGTCTTATATATATTATTTTACTTTTATTTTTATTTTCCACGAGCTTTTTAACTTGGTTTTTAAGAACTGTGTTGTTTATATTGCTGTCACGGTTAAATGATGGGATCATTTATTAGTTTTTCAAACAAAGCATTATGTGCAACCAAAATTTAGGCTTAAACAGCTAAAAGTGATATCATGTAAATTATTCACTTTTATATCTATTACAAAGTATATATATTTATGACAAAATTGGTGGCGCTATTTAGTTACTAGAAATTACTCTTTCAAGCTTGTAACTTCCTTTTATTGTTTGATAAAATATGTTTAAAAAATTTCATTGTTTCACCTATTCCAGGTGTTTTAATGGCAGTATTAATCACCTACCCCTTGCAAATAGAGAAATAGGATTTAGGATAAATAGCGCCATCTATAGTTTGCATTTAGTTAATAACGAAGCCAATTCTGTATACATCAAACAACCGTGCTGTATAACTTTGTTCCAATAAGTCAATAGAAATGGAATAATGACTTTGACAAGTCAATTATTTGACTTTGACAAGTCACTTAATATCATCATCATCATCATTATTATTATCATTATTATTATAGTTATTATTATTATTATTATTAGTAGTAGTAGTAGTAGTAGTAGTAGTAGTAGTAGTAGTAGTAGTAGTAGTAGTAGTAGTAGTAGTAGTAGTAGTAGTAGTAGTAGTAGTAGTAGTAGTAGTAGTAGTGTGAGTGTTATTGTTAATCCATCATTAGTCGTGCTGGTAGTCGATCGATACACATTGAAATCAACACAATTCTTAGATGCACCTTCTTGCTTTGAAATTAATTTTCTTAGTCAAATAAAAAACAATTTTTTTTTTCAGTAATGTCAGATAAAACCATCGTGCTTGGATATGCATATAAAAAATCCTGGTGTTAAAATTAGGCATGAAATTGTTTCTTTTATTGTAAGATTTTTGATTTTTACAGACCTGAACTTCCACCGTTAACTTTGTGTGTGTGTGTGTTGATTTTTTAGCGTTTCAAACTAGTATATTTCGCTAAAGAAAGATTTTTCCAACCATAAGGCATATCGTGTGGGTCTATAATAGGTTTGTCAAAATATCCGTTTTGATATCATCATTTTTCACCTGCGACTGCCAAAATGTTTTGAATATCCAGCAGAAATAACCGATATTTCTATTGCGACTTGCAAAGTCATCCATCCATAGGTATATTCACGGGTAGGTTTCAAAAAATTGGCAGTCGGAATTGCAATCAAAACCGAAGTTCTGACAAAAGTATAATATACAGCCTGTCTCAAAAAAAATTGTGCAAGTGAAAAGTGCCCTCTTTGGCGATTAGAAAATACCGTTGTGACATGATGCTTACATCAACGTCAAGGGCACAGTCTTAGCTCTCAAATACCGTTTGTTCTATTCAATTTGCTCTTTTTAATCTCGAGATATGCTTAGTTAAGAACGAAAGGGTAAAATCACAATTGTGCCACTTTTTACTAGGGAATAGGGCTGTACATGTAAATCAACGATAGCTGATGTTGATGCGTCTAATGCACGATCCCCGTGCATTTCATTTCATTTCATTTTAGAAAAAGCATCGTGGCCCTAAGGCCAAATTGAGCAATTTTTACAATCATTAAAAGACATCAAAATATTACAAAATTACAAATACAAAATATATAAACAACAAATTTAAATTCAAATAATGCAAGATAAGAGATGAAAAATATTGCACATATAAATGGTGCATTAGACGCATCAACACCAGCGCGCGTGCATTATTTTGTCTAATTTCATTAATTTGTCAATTTTTCATTAATTTCATTAATTTGTCAAATTTCATGAACTTGTTAAAGTTCATTAAGGGCTGGTGTATGAACGTTTGGACAGTATTTATTTTGGGACATTAGAGCACATCAGACATATCGAATTGCATTCTGAATACGAAGAATGTCATTCTGATATCAAATAATTTTGATTTTTGAAATTCGCAATTTAATACACATTTTATGGCAAATCATTAAAAATTGATATTTTTGATATTTAACAGTAATTGAAGTAAACTTTATAAATCTGATGATTTATACTTAAAGTGTATGTAGGTGGGATAAAAAGCCGACGATCAATTCAAAATTTTGACCTTTCGTATTGAAGATATGGATTTTTTTCCCAAAACACCAAACAAAAATAAGGTCTTTTTGGGAAAAAAATCCATATCTTCAATATGAAAGGTCAAAATTTTCAATTGACCGTCGGCTTTGCCTCCCTGCTAAATACACTTTAAGAATATATCATTAGATTTATATAATTGACTTCGAGGACTGTTATATATCAAAATTGTGAAAAATATCAAATTTTTATAATTTGTCATAAAATTTGTATTATATCGTGATTTTGAAAAATGAAAATTATTTGATATCAGAAAGACATGCTTCGTATTCAGAATGCAATTCGATAGGTCTGAGGTGCTCTCATGTTCCACAAAAAATACTGTCGAAACGCAATAAACGCTCATTTTGGATCCCTTGACCTATAAGTATGTAATATATATTTGTTTTTTTAACATTGTCTTGAATGACAAAAAAACAAAAAAAAAAAAAAAACACAGTATTTACCATGGTAAAGTCATTGACATGCATATGTATTTAATTTTTCAGCAGAATGTGAATTATTTATATATCGTTTATCGTTTATATATCATTAAAAACAATTTTGTATTGTTGTGTAATTGATGCGTTCTTTTGATTTGACGAAGGAACTCTTGATGAACTTGATGCTATCATTGATTTACATGTACTGTACAGCCCTCTTCCCTAGTAAAAGTGGCACAATTGTGATTTTACCCTTTTGTTGTTACGTAAGCATATCTCGAGATTAAAACAAGCAAATTGAACAGACTAAACGGCATTTGAGAGCTAAGAATATGCCCTTGACGTTCATGTAAACATTATGTCACAACGATATTTTCTAATTGCCACAGAGGGCGCTTTTCACTTGCACAATTTTTTTTGAGACAGGCTGTATAGCCCCGTATGATGTGGTTTTGAAAGTTGTAAAATATCTTTCATTAGCTTTCATAACTTTGAAAAGCTGAAATGTTGACCCACAAAAAGTTTAACACCAGGATTTACAATAAAAATATAGTTTTAAGCATTATAGTTTCCTTCTGATACCGTAAACGTTCGCCTAATGGCGCTATGGACTTTATAGAAATGAGAGAGCGCCATTCTTGCAAACATCAGCATTAAAGATACGTGTTGTTAGAGTCTGCAACCTCGACATAATGATTCAGAAACGAACTTTCGTGACGTTATCAAACAGTTAGGTCACTTGGAGCGTGATTATACGCTGGCGAAGTTACGTAATTAATCACCTGGTACCTATCAATGCGCGGATAAGATAAATCCTTTGCAAAAATATACGTCCTCAATGGATGTCCGACAAGGCCCGTAGAGCTGGCAAAGTATTTGCTCGCGGGCAACTCAACCCAAACCTCCACGTGGTGTCGGATGGATAACGCTAACTTGGGCTCTGGGGACCAGGCTTGGATGCGAGGAAGTCAAGCTAGCGTAGGTTCATGCAAAGTAATTTGACCACGTTTTAGCCTTTCCTCGTCTGACTAAGCATGGAGTGGCTCTGAAGAGACACCGTTTGGTTTTTACCACGTCGACAAGGAAACAAATTCGGATTCATCGTACGAGCATACAGCAAGAGATTTACAACGAGCTAGGCATGAAGAAGATAGAAATAACAAAGGTGCAGTGAAGCAGATAATTATGTATTGTGACTGAATGGAGTTATACAGGTGCAACTTGACAAAGGAGTGAGTACTGGCGCAAATAACCGCAGTAGTTGAAAGCGCCATACAAATCAACCAAAAAAAAAAAAAAAACGTCCTCAATGTTTCAAATTGTGTAATTGTATACAAAGTGTATTATTTACTTTATAAATTTATTCATTATAATAGCTCAACTGTTTTGGTTTTTTTCATTCTATTAAAAGGATCGAACCCTAGTAGACTAGACAACAGAGCATATCCATCAGACCACGAAGTGGTTGCGTTACTCCGTGGTATCGGATCCGGAGTCAAGCAATTTTGGTATAGCGATCATTATAATCCAGGTTCAGAACTTAAGGGGTACTACACCCATCACATTTTTGCGGGTTTTTGCATTTTGTGAAGAAATGAGAAAAAATTGGTCAAAGTGGTATGCAAAATGAAGGGGCAAATCTTCTCGTTCTATTGGTGGCATCGGTATCGATGTAGCTTACATGCTTTTAAAGGACATGCCCAAAAGCGGTACATGGGGCACTTTTACAAATTGGAGTATATCTAAAATTTCAGAATTGCTACCGTGAAACCAGTCAGAAGCACAAATTAAGCATTAATGTCAGACCCTAAAAGTACCAAAATATATATTTTTTGGAAATGCACTAATTATGCACAGCTTTGAAAACACATGCTTGGCATCACTTATCATTATTAAAGAAAATAAACTTCTTTTTTCCCCTTCCAGTTGTGGGGCACTTCAATATGAAATGGATTATAGGTGTAGGGCTGGCACTTTCGCACTAAGGGGCATTCGGTGAGAGCAAAATGTAAAAAATATGGGGTCATTGGGTGAGAACATGACCTTATTTTTAAATGGAATATTTGGGTGAGAGCCGAAACAGCGCACCTATAATCTCTTTTTTTCTCTCTCTCTCTCTCTCTCTCTTCACTTTCTCAAACCACCGGGAAAAAATTGGGTCAACCTTTTCGGGCTGTTGAGGAAGGGGCGGCTAAATTTTTGTTTGGTGGATTTGGATTTGAAATCCCAGCTACGCCACTGGTTGAAGCCCCATTCAAATACACAGTAGCTAATTTAGATACTATCAGTATCTAAATTACAGATTCGTGTAAAATGTCTTTCGGCTGAACCACTCGCATAGGCTATGTTTAGCACATCTATGACAATGACAAAGGTACCGAAATCTGAATTTTGATGATTTTTACGATCGTCTGGATGAGCAAATCACTGAATGGGCCTTTTAACTATTTTATCATTTTGGAAGAAAAAAAGAAAAATCTAAAAATTTAAAACGATCGTACATGAAGGCTTTAATTAAAAAGAAAGTTGTAAACTTGTTGCATCTAGTTGATGTTTGCTATACTGGTTTTATTATCACCTGTGTTGTTTGTGTTTACGATTCGTAATCCCACGAAGAGTAAGTTTAGTTCGTTAATGTGGTAGGCCTACAGCCACACGTACCCCGCATCCCCTGAACAAGCACATCCCGCCGACTCATTTCAGGCGCGGATTCAGGGGGAGCGCCGACTGGCCCGAAGAGAAGAGAAAGGGGGCTTTCGCCGATTTATGTTTAAAACAATTGCTAAAATTTTCCACCAAATCGCTTCAATTAGATCTTCATTTTGCACAAGTTTCTTACTTCTGAGGGGGGACACTCAGACAACCCCCTGCGTCGCGCAAGCGCGCTCCGCGGCCATTCTTTTTTTCATTTTATTTTATTTTTTCTAAAAATTCGGCCCCACTCCCTGACTGCTCTGGATCGACAATTGGTAACAAAAGCTGGTATCGCCCATCCCTATGGAGATTGACATAGACGTATTATAGGACTGGGAGCGAGTCTAATACGTGTAAGTATTCCGGCAGAAACCGGTTGTGAAAAGACTACGTGGATCGCTACAAAAATTAGCGTCCTTAACAACCTGTCAACTTTAAGACAAATAGGTGAAAAATTACACTTTCACGATGTGTTTTCATAATCTTTTTTTATTTCACATGATCCGTGCATATATCGCCTAGCTATAAATGGAAAAATATTTTTTCAGACCAATCAAACCAATACATGGGTGTAGTACGCCCTTAATGCGTGATATTATCCATATAATGATAATCGCTTTACACGTAACCGAAGACTGAACTTTAATGAAACATCCTCCGTGGAGCAGTTTCAGACAAAAGCTTGGGATTATTAATTAGGGCAGAGGTTATCTTTTGAATCCTTTTATAACCACTGAAGCATAGTAAAAGAAAAGCGAGCGAATTGAAAGACTTGTCGCTCGCGACAAAAGAATCTGGGTGCAAACATGTATAGAGAAGTCGGTACGAATTTGATATGTGAGGGTTTTATGGGTTTTATACTATTTAATAAAAACCGACGAACTTAACAATAATAATAATAATAATTAATATTGCTTTTATATAATTTCAGGGAAGAACCCATTATACCATAGTAGTTACTCTCCATATACTATTAATTGTTAAATGCAAATGCAAAAGCAAAATGAAATGAAAAGAGATAAAACCAACAGAGAAACAAAGAATCGTGAAAAAGACACAAGCAATTAAAATAAAGAAATAATAAAAAACGATAAAGATAAAATCAACAGAATAGAGAAAAAAAGTACCTAAACAAATAAAAATTAACAGATTTTAAACAAAAAAGAGATACTATTTCCCCAAAGCAGAAAAAAACAAACACTGACAGACATTCTAAAGCAAATTTGTCAGAAATTTCTGCATGGGAGACCATCTAAAGTTCCCTCTATCCTCGTCTGATGCTCTGCTAACTGGGCCACTACGTAATAGCTGAATGATTACCACATTATCATGAATATCGTTGTTTGACCTTGGTAATAATTTAATGTGTCGATAGGTTTCACGCTTTAACTACACGCGCCCTTAATTTTTAGTGATGATACTGGGCTTTTACAGGGCGGGCGCTCTCTCATTTCTATAAACTCCATAGCGCCATTAGGCGAACGTTTACGGTATTTATTGAAAGAATGAAAATTATTGCTTTTGATTTGGCCGAGAAAATATATTTTGAAGTGAAAAGGTGTAGCGCACAATTTCGCTCATTTCAACACCGAATTAGATCGATCGGTACAGTGCTATAATCATGCTAATTAAATAACTGAATGAGCCTTGCCAACAATAACCAACGACGGACTAGCGTTCTGAGTGTTAAGGTTAGCAACTATTTTAAACTGTTTGGTAGTTCACAGCATCTTGCGAATGGTAGTTATAGCTTTGGCAAAAATTGCATTGATCAATTCATAGCGAATGTGTAGAAGAATATATTTTTGTAGCTCCTGAGGTTCTAGTTATGTTGTAAAGAGGGCTGAAACAACAACACTTTTGTAAACTTACATAACTCATTAACAGCAATAAAATTTTCAAAGTATATGATTTGTAGAATGAACTTTTGCAAAACATGAAAGTGTTTTTTTTCAATAATATATTGATTTAGATAATGAAAATCGATTTTTTCCCCTGCTTCGACCAACAATACTTAAGGCTCCACTTAAACTGATTTATTCATGTATCGCAGACAGGTAAAACAAATTATTCCACACTCAAATACTTCGACAAAATGAACAGGGACGTCATAATATCAATAACGATTCACTTGATCAACAGCGTGCAAAGTGTGCTTATTAGCTTAACGATTGTTTTGACAATAAAAATAACAAATGTCATTATGGTTCATTTATCATTTATATGTACAGGGTGTCACAAGAAACTATTTAAAGTATTTAAAACCAGAAAAATATAAATATTCTTTCCAATCTTCCATTCCAAACACTAAACTATACTTTGAACATTTTAGAAAATCAAAAAAGGAAAACGCATGGAAGAAAATCAAAGCGGAACAAATGAATGGATTTTGATTATACCGTTATAGCGCTTGAGAGAAGTGAAGATGACACTTAAGGAGAAAGGTACGGTGTCTATAAAAGATATCCCAAGGGTTATCATTTCCTAATCATGTCCATGATTTATTTAACTCGGGACAATAGAAACTTTTGTTTTGGTATATTTTTAATTGGTTTCCTTTACTTAGATCAATTTTGGCTTGCACACCCTAGAGGGTGTATCAAACTGATTGGTACCGTACCCATCAATATTCAGTGAGTATGGACAGGAATGTCACGTCAAAATATAGTATAGCGTCTAAATTTGTGTCATACAATGTCATTAAACAATAAACTCTAGTCGTTTCAAAAGGATCTAATTTCGAATTTGGACAATAAGCAAATCTGATGGGTAGCAATCATTTTGATACACCCTGTATTTGGTATATTTGAACCGCGAATGAATGGCCACGACTGACTGACCATGTCATGTTAGTTCCAATCCTTGCTTCCACCAAAGATATGACAGACCCTTCTACACCACTTATGAACAAAACCTGTGAGATGTCCCAACGATATATATCAAGTGGTGTAACTAGAATATGATATTTTTGGTGTCGCTGGTGTGATCAGATTTGGCGTATCATGTTATTAATGACTTTTTTTTCGCCGCATGCCAATAATAGAACTCTTTGAGTTTTGGTCGGTTAAATTAAAACCGAATTTACTTAAATTTTGCTTATTTTAGCATTAAAATAGGCACTCGCAATGCTAATCTACTACAAAAAGAAACTTCAAACTGGTGTCATGTCAATTAATAGATTTGTCATATTGTCCGTTTCCCTTTAGCCTTAAAGGATTCTGCAATATTTATGAATTTCCAATGACGAATGCGGGACGAATGACATGCCAAAGGTTACATGCCCCCTACACCTCGTAACCAGCCAAATCTTGCTTATTATACGTCATCCCTGGTCATATCGGGCTGGGTAGTAATGGAAATACTTGGAAACGCAAAATTTAAAAACACTGAAAGCATTAATTTACATGTTTCGTCACTGGTGGTGCTGCTTGCAGCTGAACTTGATCTAGATGTGATATAAATATTCGCAAATAAAATGTTCATGCTTATTTTGTACTTCATAAACTATAGATAATCCAATTTGAAAGTTCCTCACGGTTGGGATTTACGTAAGGCATTTTTCACCAGTTTTGTAATTCTCCAATTTTAAGGGTTCTTCTAATCTTCTCCCGTTTTGAGGTTCATGGAATTCGTTGATCAAATTCAAGAAGTAAGTTGATTGACGCATCATGGCGAACGAAACTAACGAAGCATTTGAGGCAGCAAGGTAAGTTAACCAATGCCCGTTTGGTGGTGTCTATACGTACATAGGCCTCTATGACATAAGTCACATGAGTGAAGAGAGCCATACGAGTGACCCCGGGGGGGGGGGGGAACTCTAACTTTGGAGGTGACGCGTATGTAAGGCTGTTAAGACCCCCCTTTTCAGCATCGCTGTCACCCAAAGACCCCATATTGTTTTACGAACACATGCTCGCTCCGCGCTCTGTCACCCGAAGACCCCCTATTTTTCTATTTGATCTGTCACCCAACATGCCCAAAGACCCTTACAAGTTCAATTTGAACAGCAACTTTCATTTACCACTGATTTTGTTACTTATTTTGAAAAAATAAAGAAATTTGAAGCCATTTAGAACTAGAAATTCGATTTTCGAGGTATTTGTGGCGCTGTTTTGGTTCTCACCCAGAGATTCCAAAAAAAAAAAGGTCATGTTCTCACCCAATGACCCCATATTTTTTACATTTGCTCTCACCGAATGCCAAAAATCATGCTCTCACCCAATGACCCCATATTTTTACATGTTGCTCCCACCGAATGCCCCTTAGTGCGAAAGCGCCAGCCCTACACCTATATCCATTTCAAATTGAAGTGCCCCCCCCCCCGGGCGAGTGACCAATCCTTATTGTTTTAGAGTGAATATTCACTGCAAAAAAAAAGAAGAAGTAGAAATTGACTCTTCTTGGAGCGCAAATCCGCTTCCATTGAAGTAAAGTTTTCACTCTAAAAGGATTAGTTACTCAATGCTCTTTAGTTTAGAGCGTGTTTCACTCATTTATAATAGGGTGTGTGTTGGGTGGGTTGAAGGTTTTGGTGATATTGTGTTTTGACCTCGCCAAACAACGGTTTGAAGTGTTGAACCTTTCATAATGTGCTGTTTCGTGAAATGTATTGCCCGCGGGATTTGCGCGCAGGAGCGCGCAAGAAATTTGCACAAATACAAATAATTTGGTAATCAAGTTAGGGGTGTGGTATGAACGTTTGGACAGTATTTATTTTGGGACATTAGAGCACATCAGACATATCAAATTGCATTCTGAATACGAAGAATGTCCTTCTGATATCAAATAATTTTGATTTTTTGAAATTCGCAATATTTATGGCAAATCATTAAAAATTGATATTTTTGATATTTAACAGTACTCGATCGAAGTAAACTTTATAAATCTAATAATTTATACTTAAAGTGTATGTAGGTGGGATGAAAAGCCGACGATCAATTGAAAATTTTGACCTTTCGTATTGAAGATATGGATTTTTTTCCAAAACACCAAAAAAAAATTAGGTCTTTTGGGGAAAAAATGTATATCTTCAATATGAAAGGTCAAAATTTTCAATTGATCGTCGGCTTTTCCTCCCAGCTTATTAGATTTATAAAATTTACTTCGAGGACTGTTATTTATGAAAAATGTGAAAAATATCAAATTTTAATAATTTGTCATAACATTTGTATTATATCGTGAATTTCTAAAAATGTAAATTATTTGATATCAGAAAGACATTCTTCGTATTCAGAATGCAATTCGATATGTCTGATGTGCTCTCATGTCCCACAAAAAATACTGTCGAAACGCTCATTCCAGATCCCCTAATTTTGGTCTTAAAAATTAAATGGTCTTTTCAATGCTGTTTATCGTATTATGTGAGTCAGGGCAGTGCTTGTAGGAAGCGTGTTGTCAAAAATCTGCGGAATGCATGCATGCTGATGTAATTTTCACTGAATACATGTATATTGAGGTTTACCAGTTTGTTAATATTCTGTTGAGGTAATTTCATGGGGAATTCCCTTCTGAATATGTTGGTAGCCAACCGAACCGGCATTGAATGTTTCCGCTTAAATGCTTTTGTTTTGTGTGATCATTTATTGAATAAACCGTCTTATTTTGTTTAAATGTCACATATTTCAGAATATTTCATATTTTAACTAAAAAAATTTATATTCTTAGATGCGGTAATTTTAGTATTTTACCATTTTACAAAACGGCAAAGATTAATTTTTTGTATTTTTTATCAAATTATCTCTTTTTTTAAATCAAATATTTTATCAATTCTGGCTATTCTATATAGAACACAAGTCATATTAAGAAATACTGTCATCTTTCAGATTAATGGCAGCCACTTGCATATTTTCTATACTTGTAATCCATTGAACATTTGGCTATTTCTAAAAGGTAAACATGCTTCCTTAGCCTGTGCAATAAATTAGCATTATATAAATTTTATTCTAAAAACACTTTTAGAAACATTTCATTATGGCGTATATGTGACCAGCTCCATCAAAACCCGGAACAAGTCGCCAGGAATGTTTTCGCCAGCCCATAGGGCTGGTATCTAATTCTGAGATGGGATTTGTGTACACTAAAGATTAGCTAAGATTATAGCCTTCTTCTAGTGGTATGAATTTTTTTTTTACTTCTTGTGGTGGAAATGTTTTTGATGTCTGCTAATTCGATTTACAAGGAAAAGAAAGTATGTTTTGCCGTTTCAACGAAAGAAAACGATTGAGTAATGCCAAAGTTATGTTTGAATTAATTATGACTTAAAAAGTTATCATAGGTTAGGCCTACACATATAAACATAAACTTGTTCAGCAATCAGCATATCAAAAAAAATGACATGGTCAACAATTAGTATTTAGTGGGGAATGATCACTGGAACAAGGTCATATCAGTGGACTACTGAGCATAGCATGATGTTTGGTTGCCTGTGAGTGCATAATTGATATAATGATAACAGATCTAATAATGTTGTAGAATCAAAATCTTCATTATATGGACCACATTGAAGTCAAAGTAATTATCTATCCTATCCTGTATCGTTTTATGGATAAAATTGACTCAAAATGTTATTATTGCTATCTTTAACATCAGTTTTGTCTTTTCAACGGGAAAAATCCGATGGAAAATAAAGTTTTTAGGGGCTAGCTATAATATTGAACAATATATCCCATATTTTGTCATGCACTTATAGAAAATAAATAAATTATTGTCTTACTTTATAAATTATAAATACTGTAAAATGACACATAACTAAAGTGAGGCCACTTTCTATCTTTTTTATTTGATTCATAAAATTACATTCAACAAAATGATTGAAGACTGAGAAAACACATAGTGCAGATTATTACAGAATGAAGTAGGCAAGATGCCATGTCCATAGCTTTGCAGGAGTTTCGGACTAACAATCAACACATTCAAAAAATACAGTTTAAAAGTGAAGATTGTAGTGAATGATCAGTCCTTTATCATGTGCTTGCCACTATCTACTTTATAGTAAACTATGCATTGCGAAATAATATAAAATCATTTTAAAATAAAATGTGCATGTAAGTTGAGTTTACATAGCGAATTAACTAACAACTGCAGTGTATTTTTTGATTTTAATAATAAGCATGGGTAAAAAGCAGTAAAGACAAAAATACAGAACAATTTGGAGTAATGAATTAAAGAGTTGACAGGAGTTTTTTGCTGTTTCAGTGTGCATGTTCTCACCATTGATGGTTTGGTGAACTGTCATGTAACATGGATGTTAGCGTGATCCTAAAAATGCCTTTCACGGTGACCCAAACTATTTACAAGACCTCTTCTGCATTGAGGCTGGCCTTCCTTTTAAAGGGAATTTTATTAAGTTACAGGCCTTTAGAGATGACATTCCCATAAAAAAAACTCCAATTTTGGAATTCTTAATTTCATGGTATTTGACCTTGGGACTGAGTGGACTTTCAAATCCTTGAAAGTACTTATTAAAACGGGTTATTTAATCAATAATTGACAGTTGAACTATGATAATCCCTATTCAATCCTTTAAAGCAGGGAACTAATTAGCCTATTACTCAGAATAACAGTTCGACAAAACTATCAAGGTATCATTTACAAAATTATCCATATCTTGAAAAGTATTGATGCTATGTATGTAATTATTGTTCTATTTTGAAGCTTATTGTCCCGTGCTTACATTTGTATTCAAGTCATGAAATATCAGAAATGCGACTTCTACCAATACCCCTTCGTAAGACGAGGTGTGTTTTTTTTCTTATCAATTGAACTTGTTGTACATGTAATCGTACATTTTTCTTTTCCTTTTTCAGGAAAGTATTTTGTGACGGGCAGTTACTTGAGGCCGTCCAGCGGGCCAAACTATATGATGATTGTAAGACCTTTGTCGACATGCACCTCAAAAGGTCACCAGGTAAGGTTAAAGGTTGTGTCACCGATATTTTCCCTTTATGTGATTACAACATTCCATGTACGTAGCTCCATGAACGATTAATATTACGTATAATATCACCCTAAAAGCCTCAAAACTAGACTGTGACCAATCATACGCTCTTCTAAATTGATACCATTCTCCTCAATTTTCACAAAAACTAAATTTATATTAGATCTAAAGTACGGTGATTAATTTCAAATCTCTTTCTTTTCTTATAGAGGAAACACTTACTGCGTTTAAAGCATTAGAAGACCAAAGTAACCCACAAGTTTTGGATGCTTTTCTTTCCAAATATTTCGAGAAACCAGGGGATTTTGAGCGGGGAATTTTGAGCAGGGAATTTGAGCAGTGGATACCTGAGGATTGGGAAGAAAGGTACGCAATATTCAATTAAGATTTCATTGCAGTTTCAAACAAAACGTGTTGGAGGAGTGTTTCTATTCTGCGAAACAGTGACACCACACAGGCACAACATAGGGGGAACTTGTTATCTCAAAAGACCAAAAACGCAATACCCATGCGCACCATTGTTGTCTCCACTGCTTGTTTGGTTCAGTAATGTTTATAGCTCTGGATGCCTATTGTGCGTGCGATTGAAGTATTTTTTTTATTAAGGGGTAAAATCAAAACTCGACCGCCGGTTGAACCACGTTCCATTGTTTATAACAATAGAAACCGGCTCCAACCGGACGGAACCGCCCGGAACCGCCCGGAACCGGCGGTCGACCGTCGGTTGAGTTTTGATTTCATCCCTAATAAATTGAGAAATTTATAAATATTTATTTATTTATTTATTTATTTATTTATTTATTTATTTATTTATTTGTTTGTTTGTTTGTTTGTTTGTTTGTTTGTTTGTTTGTTTATTTATTAATTTAGCTAGTTAGTTAGTTAGTTAGTTAGTTAGTTAGTTAGTTAGTTAGTTAGTTAGTTAGTTAGTTAGTTAGTTATTCAGTTAGTTAGTTAGTTAGTTAGTTAGTTAGTTAGTTAGTTAGTTAGTTAGTTAGTTAGTTAGTTAGTTAGTTAAAGGTAATCACAGATGCTCAACAACTTGAGGAATAGTAGTTTGCATGAATTAGGTGTCTGCATTGCTTTCACTCAAATTGTATATTATTTAAACATTATCTTAGACCTGCATTTCTACCCAATATCAAAGACGGCACTTTACGAGACTAATTAAATGACTGCATGAGCCTTGTATAACAATAACTAGCGAGGGGCTAGCGTTCT
Organism: Amphiura filiformis; assembly: GCF_039555335.1. Lineage (NCBI taxonomy): Eukaryota > Metazoa > Echinodermata > Ophiuroidea > Amphilepidida > Amphiuridae > Amphiura > Amphiura filiformis. The sequence continues at coordinate 41,735,662 of NC_092641.1, forward strand.
GAGTGTTAACTATTTTAACGTTTTAACTGTTGCGCTTTGGTATAGGTAGTTCACAATATTTTGCGAACGGCAGTTAGCTTTGGCAAAAATTGTATTGATCAATTCATAACGAGTGTGTAGAAGAATTCAAATATCACAGATATACCAATGAGCGTGTTTATAGTGAGACAATCTTTCCGTTATTTAGCTAAACTACCGCGTAGTCTAGATTTGCAATGGTTAGTAAAACATAAACAAATATAGACTGCGTGGCAGTCCAGCTAAATACCGCATAATCTGGCTCACTATAAACACGCTCTTTGTAGCTCCTGTGGCTCTTGAGTTATGTTGTAAAGAGGGCTGAAACAACACTTTTCATTAACAGTTCAAAGTATATGGTTTGTAGAATAAAAGTTTGCAAAACATCAAAGTGTTATTTTTCAATAATATATTGATTTAGATAATGAAAATCGATTTTTTTTCCCTGCTTCTACCAACAATACCACAGACTCAGAGTATTGTACGTACAATATTGTATGCAACATATCTACGTTATTTAATCTATTGCCATTCTATTTCCAGTAATGTTTAAGTTCTAACGAATGTTTGATGACGAAAAATCGATAATATGTTACATGTAATATCTAGTAGAAATATATTATCGATTTTACGTCATCAAACATTCGTTAGAACTTTAAAACATTACTGGAAATAGAATGGCAATAGATTAAACAACGTAGATATGTTGCATACAATATTGTACGTACAATAAAAAGTCTGAATACTGCTTTAACTGATTTATTCGTTTATCGTAGACAGGTAAAACGTATTATTCCACACTCAAATACTTCGACAAGTATGACAATGAACAGGAACGTCATAATATTAACTCTCTTCACGCGGGTGTCGACTGCAGACGACATGTTTCACAATTTTTTTTAAAATTCAAAAATTTCAGAATTGTCAATTTTTATGACCATATTTGGATTCAGCTTGAAAAATGCATGAAAATGAGTACAAACACGCCTAGTATTGGTGCAGTGGTTCCGAAGATAGCTCTTGATATTTTGAGAAAATATCTCACAGTTTCAACTTTTCCTGTTGAAGCGCATGGATAGCACGCAGAGCATTAACAACGATTCACTTGATCAACAGCGTGCAAAGTGTGCTTATTAGCTTAACGATTGTTTTGACAATAAAAATAACAAGTGTCATCATGGTTCATTTATCATTTATATGTACAGGGTGTCACAAGAAACTATTTAAAGTATTTAAAACCAGTTAAATATGAATATTCTTTCCAATTCCATTCTTCCATTCCAAACACTAAACTATACTTTGAACATTTTAGAAAATCAAAAAAGGAAAACGCATGGAAGAAAATCAAAGCGGAACAAATGAATGGATTTTGATTATACCGTTATAGCGCTTGAGAGAAGTGAAGATGACACTTAAGGAGAAAGGTACGGTGTCTATAAAAGATATCCCAAGGGTTATCATTTCCTAATCATGTCCATGATTTATTTAACTCGGGACAATAGAAACTTTTGTTTTGGTATATTTTTAATTGGTTTCCTTTACTTAGATCAATTTTGGCTTGCACACCCTACAGGGTGTATCAAACTGATTGGTACCGTACCCATCGATATTCAGTGAGTATGGACAGGAATGTCACGTCAAAATATAGTATAGCGTCTAAATTTGTGTCATACAATGTCATTAAACAATAAACTCTAGTCGTTTCAAAAGGATCTAATTTCGAATTTGGACAATAAGCAAATCTGATGGGTAGCAATCATTTTGATACACCCTGTATTTGGTATATTTGAACCGCGAATGAATGGCCACGACTGACTGACCATGTCATGTTAGTTCCAATCCTTGCTTCCACCAAAGATTTGACAGACCCTTCTACACCACTTATGAACAAAACCTGTGAGATGTCCCAACGATATATATCAAGTGGTGTGACTAGAATATGATGTTTTTGGTGTCGCTGGTGTGACCAGATTTGGCGTATCATGACTTTTTTTTCGCCGCATGCCAATAATAGAACTCTTTGAGTTTTGGTCGGTTAAATTAAAACCGAATTTACTTAAATTTTGCTTATTTTAGCATTAAAATAGGCACTAGCAATGCTAATCTACTACAGAAAGAAACTTCAAACTGGTGTCATGTCAATTAATAGATTTGTCATATTGTCCGTTTCCCTTTAGCCTTAAAGGATTCTGCAATATTTATGAATTTCCAATGACGAATGCGGGACGAATGACATGCCAAAGGTTACATGCCCCCTACACCTCGTAACCAGCCAAATCTTGCTTATTATACGTCATCCCTGGTCATATCGGGCTGGGTAGTAATGGAAATACTTGGAAACGCAAAATTTAAAAACACTGAAAGCATTAATTTACATGTTTCGTCACTGGTGGTGCTGCTTGCAGCTGAACTTGATCTAGATGTGATATAAATATTCGCAAATAAAATGTTCATGCTTATTCTGTACTTCATAAACTATAGATAATCCAATTTGAAAGCAGTCCTCACGGTTGGGATTTACGTAAGGCATTTTTCACCAGTTTTGTAATTCTCCAATTTTAAGGGTTCTTCTAATCTTCTCCCGTTTTGAGGTTCATGGAATTCGTTGATCAAATTCAAGAAGTAAGATGATTGACGCATCATGGCGAACGAAACTAACGAAGCATTTGAGGCAGCAAGGTAAGTTAACCAATGCCCGTTTGGTGGTGTCTATACGTACATAGGCCTCTATGACATAAGTCACATGAGTGAAGAGAGCCATACGAGTGACCCCCGGGGGGGGGGGAACTCTAACTTTGGAGGTGACGCGTATGTAAGGCTGTTAAGACCCCCCTTTTCAGCATCGCTGTCACCCAAAGACCCCATATTTTTACGAACACATGCTCGCTCCGCGCTCTGTCACCCGAAGACCCCCTATTTTTCTATTTGATCTGTCACCCAACATGCCCAAAGACCCTTACAAGTTCAATTTGAACAGCAACTTTCATTTACCACTGATTTTGTTACTTATTTTGAAAAAATAAAGAAATTTGAAGCCATTTAGAACTAGAAATTGATTTTCGAGGTATTTGTGGCGCTGTTTTGGTTCTCACCCAAAGATTCCATTTAAAAAAAAGGCCATGTTCTCACCCAATGACCCCATATTTTTTACATTTTGCTCTCACCGAATGCCAAAAATCATGCTCTCACCCAATGACCCCATATTTTTTACATGTTGCTCCCACCGAATGCCCCTTAGTGCGAAAGCGCCAGCCCTACACCTATATCCATTTCAAATTGAAGTGCCCCCCGGGCGAGTGACCAATCCTTATTGTTTTAGAGTGAATATTCACTGCAAAAAAAAAGAAGAAGTAGAAATTGACTCTTCTTGGAGCGCAAATCCGCTTCCATTGAAGTAAAGTTTTCACTCTAAAAGGATTAGTTACTCAATGCTCTTTAGTTTAGAGCGTGTTTCACTCATTTATAATAGGGTGTGTGTTGGGTGGGTTGGAGGTTTTGGTGATATTGTGTTTTGACCTCGCCAAACAACGGTTTGAAGTGTTGAACCTTTCATAATGTGCTGTTTCGTGAAATGTATTGCCCGCGGGATTTGCGCGCAGGAGCGCGCAAGAAATTTGCACAAATACAAATAATTTGGTAATCAAGTTAAGGGGTGTGGTATGAACGTTTGGACAGTATTTATTGTGGGACATTAGAGCACATCAGACATATCAAATTGCATTCTGAATACGAAGAATGTCCTTCTGATATCAAATAATTTTGATTTTTGAAATTCGCAATATTTATGGCAAATCATTTAAAATTTATATTTTTTATATTTAACAGTACTCGATCGAAGTAAACTTTATAAATCTAATAATTTATACTTAAAGTGTATATAAGTGGAAAGAAAAGACGACTATCAATAGAAACATTATGACCATTCATAGTGAATATATGGAATTTTTTTAAAAAAAAACAAAAAAAAAAATTAGGTCTTTTGGGGAAAAAATGTATATCTTCAATATGAAAGGTCAAAATTTTCAATTGATCGTCGGCTTTTCCTCCCAGCTTATTAGATTTATAAAATTTACTTCGAGGACTGTTATTTATGAAAAATGTGAAAAATATCAAATTTTAATAATTTGTCATAACATTTGTATTATATCGTGAATTTCTAAAATGTAAATTATTTGATATCAGAAAGACATTCTTCGTATTCAGAATGCAATTCGATATGTCTGATGTGCTCTCATGTCCCACAAAAATACTGTCGAAACGCTCATTCCAGATCCCCTAATTTTGGTCTTAAAAATTAAATGGTCTTTTCAATGCTGTTTATCGTATTATGTGAGTCAGGGCAGTGCTTGTAGGAAGCGTGTTGTCAAAAATCTGCGGAATGCATGCATGCTGATGTAATTTTCACTGAATACGTGTATATTGAGGTTTACCAGTTTGTTAATATTCTGTTGAGGTAATTTCATGGGGAATTCCCTTCTGAATATGTTGGTAGCCAACCGAACCGGCATTGAATCTTTCCGCTTAAATGCTTTTGTTTTGTGTGATCATTTATTGAATAAACCGTCTTATTTTGTTTAAATGTCACATATTTCAGAATATTTCATATTTTAACTAAAAAAATTTATATTCTTAGATGCGGTAATTTTAGTATTTTACCATTTTACAAAACGGCAAAGATTAATTTTTTGTATTTTTTATCAAATTATCTCTTTTTTTAAATCAAATATTTTATCAATTCTGGCTATTCTATATAGAACACAAGTCATATTAAGAAATACTGTCATCTTTCAGATTAATGGCAGCCACTTGCATATTTTCTATACTTGTAATCCATTGAACATTTGGCTATTTCTAAAAGGTAAACATGCTTCCTTAGCCTGTGCAATAAATTAGCATTATATAAATTTTATTCTAAAACACTTTTAGAAACATTTCATTATGGCGTATATGTGACCAGCTCCATCAAAACCCGGAACAAGTCGCCAGGAATGTTTTCGCCAGCCCATAGGGCTGGTATCTAATTCTGAGATGGGATTTGTGTACACTAAAGATTAGCTAAGATTATAGCCTTCTTCTAGTGGTATGAATTATTTTTTTTACTTCTTGTGGTGGAAATGTTTTTGATGTCTGCTAATTCGATTTACAAGGAAAAGAAAGTATGTTTTGCCGTTTCAACGAAAGAAAACGATTGAGTAATGCCAAAGTTATGTTTGAATTAATTATGACTTAAAAAGTTATCATAGGTTAGGCCTACACATATAAACATAAACTTGTTCAGCAATCAGCATATCAAAAAAATGACATGGTCAACAATTAGTATTTAGTGGGGAATGATCACTGGAACAAGGTCATATCAGTGGACTACTGAGCATAGCATGATGTTTGGTTGCCTGTGAGTGCATAATTGATATAATGATAACAGATCTAATAATGTTGTAGAATCAAAATCTTCATTATATGGACCACATTGAAGTCAAAGTAATTATCTATCCTATCCTGTATCGTTTTATGGATAAAATTGACTCAAAATGTTATTATTGCTATCTTTAACATCAGTTTTGTCTTTTCAACGGGAAAAATCCGATGGAAAATAAAGTTTTTAGGGGCTAGCTATAATATTGAACAATATATCCCATATTTTGTCATGCACTTATAGAAAATAAATAAATTATTGTCTTACTTTATAAATTATAAATACTGTAAAATGACACATAACTAAAGTGAGGCCACTTTCTATCTTTTTTATTTGATTCATAAAATTACATTCAACAAAATGATTGAAGACTGAGAAAACACATAGTGCAGATTATTACAGAATGAAGTAGGCAAGATGCCATGTCCATAGCTTTGCAGGAGTTTCGGACTAACAATCAACACATTCAAAAATACAGTTTAAAAGTGAAGATTGTAGTGAATGATCAGTCCTTTATCATGTGCTTGCCACTATCTACTTTATAGTAAACTATGCATTGCGAAATAATATAAAATCATTTTAAAATAAAATGTGCATGTAAGTTGAGTTTACATAGCGAATTAACTAACAACTGCAGTTAATTTTTTGATTTTAATAATAAGCATGGGTAAAAAGCAGTAAAGACAAAAATACAGAACAATTTGGAGTAATGAATTAAAGAGTTGACAGGAGTTTTTGCTGTTTCAGTGTGCATGTTCTCACCATTGATGGTTTGGTGAACTGTCATGTAACATGGATGTAAGCGTGATCCTAAAAATGCCTTTCACGGTGACCCAAACTATTTACAAGACCTCTTCTGCATTGAGGCTGGCCTTCCCTTTTAAAGGGAATTTTTATTAAGTTACAGGCCTTTAGAGATGACATTCCCATAAAAAAAAATCCAATTTTGGAATTCTTAATTTCATGGTATTTGACCTTGGGACTGAGTGGACTTTCAAATCCTTGAAAGTACTTATTAAAAAAACGGGTTATTTAATCAATAATTGACAGTTGAACTATGATAATCCCTATTCAATCCTTTAAAGCAGGGAACTAATTAGCCTATTACTCAGAATAACAGTTCGACAAAACTATCAAGGTATCATTTACAAAATTATCCATATCTTGAAAAGTATTGATGCTATGTATGTAATTATTGTTCTATTTTGAAGCTTATTGTCCCGTGCTTACATTTGTATTCAAGTCATGAAATATCAGAAATGCGACTTCTACCAATACCCCTTCGTAAGACGAGGTGTGTTTTTTTTCTTATCAATTGAACTTGTTGTACATGTAATCGTACATTTTCTTTTCCTTTTCAGGAAAGTATTTTGTGACGGGCAGTTACTTGAGGCCGTCCAGCGGGCCAAACTATATGATGATTGTAAGACCTTTGTCGACATGCACCTCAAAAGGTCACCAGGTAAGGTTAAAGGTTGTGTCACCGATATTTTCCCTTTATGTGATTACAACATTCCATGTACGTAGCTCCATGAACGATTAATATTACGTATAATATCACCCTAAAAGCCTCAAAACTAGACTGTGACCAATCATACGCTCTTCTAAATTGATACCATTCTCCTCAATTTTCACAAAAACTAAATTTATATTAGATCTAAAGTACGGTGATTAATTTCAAATCTCTTTCTTTTCTTATAGAGGAAACACTTACTGCGTTTAAAGCATTAGAAGACCAAAGTAACCCACAAGTTTTGGATGCTTTTCTTTCCAAATATTTCGAGAAACCAGGGGATTTTGAGCGGGGAATTTTGAGCAGGGAATTTGAGCAGTGGATACCTGAGGATTGGGAAGAAAGGTACGCAATATTCAATTAAGATTTCATTGCAGTTTCAAACAAAACGTGTTGGAGGAGTGTTTCTATTCTGCGAAACAGTGACACCACACAGGCACAACATAGGGGGAACTTGTTATCTCAAAAGACCAAAAACGCAATACCCATGCGCACCATTGTTGTCTCCACTGCTTGTTTGGTTCAGTAATGTTTATAGCTCTGGATACTAGCCTATTGTGCGTGCGATTGAAGTATTTTTTTATTAAGGGGTAAAATCAAAACTCGACCGCCGGTTGAACCACGTTCCATTGTTTATAACAATAGAAACCGGCTCCAACCGGACGGAACCGCCGGAACCGCCCGGAACCGGCGGTCGACCGTCGGTTGAGTTTTGATTTCATCCCTAATAAATTGAGAAATTTATAAATATTTATTTATTTATTTATTTATTTATTTATTTATTTATTTATTTGTTTGTTTGTTTGTTTGTTTGTTTGTTTGTTTGTTTGTTTATTTATTAATTTAGCTAGTTAGTTAGTTAGTTAGTTAGTTAGTTAGTTAGTTAGTTAGTTAGTTAGTTAGTTAGTTAGTTAGTTAGTTAGTTATTCAGTTAGTTAGTTGGGCAGGGCTAATGCATTCTTTATGGAAGAAACTTGGGCGAAAAGTGAGTATTGTATTTTTAATTAAACATTATTTTCTGTTGGATTTACGGTATATTTTCTAACAATTTTCAAAATGCGCCCAAAATGGAAAATTATTAAATGGTTTTTTCCACCCTAGCCTACAACTAGGACAAGTAGGTTTACGCCAATATTTTTTTCTTGGCCTTATTGGCTCCCGGATGATATTAAACAACTCACAATAAGTGAACAATTTTGATTGGAATGTCCCGATGTTTAATGTAAATATAGTTTGTTCTATGTATTGATTACTATAAGTTGTCGTTTTTATGTTATCTGGACGTGGAAAAGTTGTGAGAGAAAATACTGTGTGCGATAGATAAATGACTATTGCAACTTCAATGCACTAATGGGTTAATAAAGCATATGAGGAAGTTAATGCCATATATACATCCATTTAGGTATAGAATACTATATAGTTACACGAGCGATTGAATTTAAGGAATTTCACTGGAATAAAACCACAATACCAAATGGTTATAGACTTTAGCTGATGTATATAGCAACCGTCCGAAACTCCAAGTAGCCATATTCGGATCTTTTCGTTTCACAATTTGTCAAGTTATATTGTTCCCAGAAATGTGAGTCATAAAATTGATGTGAAATTTTTTTGTTGTTATCAACATTATCAAAAGTGTTTGTAAATGAAGGGCGTAGACCCCGGGGGGGGGGGGCACTACAACTTTGGAGGTGACGCGTATGTAGGGCTGTTAAGACCCCCTTTTCAGCGTCGCTGTCACCCAAAGACCCCATTTTTTTTACAAGCACATGCTCTGTCACCCAAAGACCCCTTATTTTTGAATTTGATCTGTCACCCAAAGACCCTAACAAGTTCAATTTGAACAGCAACTTTCATTTATCACTGATTTTGTTACTTATTTTGAAAAAACAAAGAAATTTGAAGCCATTAGAACTAGAAATTCGATTTTCGAGGTTTCTGTGGCGCTGTTTCGGCTCTCACCCAAAGATTCCATTTAAAAAAATGGTCATGCTCTCACCCAATGACCCCATATTTTTTTACATTTTGCTCTCACCGACTGCCAAAAATCATGCTCTCATCCAATGACCCCATATTTTTAGATTTTGCTCTCACCGAATGCCCCTTGGTGCGGAAGTGCCAGCCCTACACCTATATTCATTTCATATTGAAGTGCCCCCCCCCCCGGGGCGTAGACCACCATCAGAAACCAAAAATTTTACCATTGAAAAACACGTAATAATGAACTTTTATAGATGACCCTTTCTACCCCGCCTGACAATATTTTTCACTTACCTTTACTATCAATGTATAAATTAGAAATCAAATTGTCATTTGAGCTTCAATTCTGATATCGTCATAGATTCAATTTGTACTACAAATTTCTTAACGCGAGAACACCATTTTGCATGAGCAGCATGCTGTTTCAACCACTCGTATCCCCGCGGGCCCTACTTTTCTCGTAATGTCGATTTTCAAGTCGATTTCAGTGATCAAGGTGCTATCAGCCATTTTTATAATCACAACACACAGTGTCATCGCCCCGATATCTTCATGGCAGAAATTGCCATGGTAGGTTGAATCCACCGCCACGCATGGCCATTTTGTTCCGACCTGTTTAATAGTTTAAATGGGACGCATAATGAGCCGAAGGACATCTGACTAAGGCTACTGACAATAGCCCGGTGACTGACCTCGCTGTGTGTAAGTGAGCATGGTATACGCCATAGTTCATCTGCTTTTAGACTACCTCCACGATTGGCCTACACTGCACTATAGTTCGGCACATATAAAATCAGAATTTTTGTCAAGTTTTTGAGTTCAAGACGCAAGCTTCTTTCTCAAGACGCTAGCTAACGACTATCATATCCGTTGAACATATATATTCAAGTGCAAGAAACCAAATCTGGGTTCTTTAGACGAAATCATTTACGGGAGATTCATTATTTTCTACCCCGGTATCCAAAGATTTTCGTCTAAATATCAAATCGTGCATAGCACATTCACGTGTATCGATCCCGGGTATTGATTTTAGTATCTCTGCAGTCCCAAGTAATTATTAGCCAGGCGATGTCGGTGTGCAACATTCCAATCGCATCAAAAACTAGGTCCCAAAGGTCGCCAATTGCCTCCCATAGGCTATACTTTTTATCGGAACTCATTACCACTGTACCTTCGCGTAGTGATTTAGTGTAATGCGCCCTGAACATTCATTAATATGTATTGTTTATTCATTACATAGTGCAAACTTAATATCAAGAATGACGTCGTATTACATACCCTATGTAAAATGTTAACTAATGTGATTAAAATTGTAGATAAATATGACATAAATTAGTTCTGAGGTAAATTTTACTTAATTATTTTGAGGCTCTATACTTATAACGTTATGTAAAAAATTCTCTGTGTCCAGAGAGAGTGTAGATCAATGGAGTCACCCGTTCAAATAGTCTCATTTGAATGTCACATTCCCCGTGCCCATATGACGGTACGCCACTGATGTTTTCCATTAGAAGGTGTATCGATTTCAACTGTAATTTCAACCCCTGCAGGTTAGAGCAGACGTTTCTCGGAATCAAGAACGATACAGTCTGGTGTATGTAAAGGAGCCATTTATCATTCCTGGAGAGAGGTTCAGAGAGCAATACTACTGGTAGGTCAGTGTGATTCGTCACGAGGGCTACATACTGACGAATACCTTAACTAATAAACGTACCTTGGTATTATACTAACTATAGAGGGCAACATTATCAATTTTGTTTGTAGTGTAGAGCTTGCTTTTCCATGATCGCTACTAGCGATTAACTTGGCGAGTCGCCCAACGTACTTCACTTGTAATTCTGTATTTATCTACCAAAAGATACATTACGAACGTAATAGAAGCGCCTAAGTTTAAAAAAAAAATATATTATATTCTTCTTTGTGACTTGAAAAATATTCACCAACAACTATTAGTATCACAACATTCTTATTTGTTATGTGTAATTTATTATTAATATTTTACTATGTTTATTTTCTAGGGATACTTACTGGATTATAAAGGGCTTACTTGTGTCTGGCATGACTCAAACCGTACGAGGGATGTTATCAAACTTCGTAGACCTGGTCAAACGGTAAGTATTCTATCAGTTTGTCACGTTGGCACAGCGCGCTGCAGCGGCGGTACGGTACGGGCTTTGATATTTCACCTGGATCGTATTCTGTGTTCATAGCTGCATATATTTAAAATAAGTCGGTTAGTAGCAAAAACATTTTGATTGAAACAACGTGAGAGATTTATTTTTTGGAGAAGAAGAAACAAACCGACCCAACTTGAAAGGTGTGTCCGCCCGAAGAACAGAGTTTTGTCGTTACCTAATGGTGTACATGAATAAAAGGTGAATTTATTGGTATAACCATAATTGATCGCCATCAAACGATAAGTCTTTATCATTGCTACCATAGCCCGACTTACCTATACCTACAAATAGCTGAGATTTTGTATAATGTTATAGCAATGGTAATTGTCATCACCGTCCACCACATATATTCCGGTTCAAATCCCGCTTCAGTCAGCTTCAATCAGGTTGCTACATGCATTTCGTAACATATTTTTACATATTATAGATTTGGATTTGTACCAAACGGCAATCGCATCTACTACACAAATCGTAGTCAACCTCCGCTGCTCATACCCTCGGTGTATGAATACTACAAAGCAACAAATGACTCCCACTTCGTCAAAGAAATTCTTCCAACACTAGAAGAAGAATACAAGTTTTGGGTGACCAAAAGAAGCGTGGATGTAGTGAAAGATGACAGGGCATACAAGATGTGTCGTTATAAAGTTGAGACAGACAAACCAAGGTTTGTTTCTATTTTGTATTTTACAAGTTACGTGTAACATACATGCACGGGGAGTGTGACACTAAATTTACCATATTCTATCGCAAACAAATTTATGACAAAATCCGCTGGTTTGCGAGCGAGAAAAGAGTTACAAAGTCAACTTCATTATAACCAAAATTAATTAGTGTTAGGCCCTATTTGTCCAAATTATCGAGCACTCCGTTTTGAGAATTGGGAAGGGTTATGTATCCTTAGCGCTAGGCGCCACAACCCCTAGCTACGCCACTGTTCGTTATCATGACAATCGAATACTTTCTTGAACTGGCAATAAACAGCCGGCAAAAGTTTAGCGAACTTTGCTTGTTAATTGAGCTTGTCGAGCGCCCTACGAGATCAGCGCAGACCAGAAAGCGGCGATCTACCACGCCCCATAATAATCTGACGTTCATACACTTAAGGGATCTAAAATGAACGTTTATTGCGTTTCGACAGTATTTTTTGTGGGACATGAGAGCATCTCAGACCTATCGAATTGCATTCTGAATACGAAGCATGTCTTTCTGATATCAAATAATTTTCATTTTTGAAAATCACAATATAATACAAATTTTATGACAAATTATAAAAATTAATAAAAAAAGATATTTTTCAAATTTTTGATATATAACAGTCCTCGAAGTAAATTATTTAAATCTAATGATATATTCTTAAAGTGTATGTGGCAGGAGGAAAAGCCGACGGTCAATTGAAAATTTTGACCTTTCATATTGAAGATATGGATTTTTTTCCAAAAAGACCTAAAAAAAAAGACCTGGAAAAAAATCCATATCTTCAATACGAAAGGACAAAATTTTCAATTGATCGTCGGCTTTTCATCCCAGCTACATACACTTTAAGTATAAATCATCAGATTTATAAAGTTTACTTCAAGTACTGTTAAATATCAAAAATATCAATTTTTAATGATTTGCCATAAATGTGTATTAAATTGCGAATTTCAAAAATCAAAATTATTTGATATCAGAATGAGATTCTTCGTATTCAGAATGCACTTCGATATGTCTGATGTGCTCTAATGTCCCAAAATAAATACTGTCCAAACGTTCATACCCCACCCCTTAAGAACGATCTACTTATTTTTGAATAGACACTTGTCAAATTTGATTTGTCTTCAAAGTGACTCGTCAAATGACATGTCGAAGTCATTCACCGAGGTCATTCACCAAACTCAATTGAATGCAACATGAGTGTGGATATGTTACAAACACTATTGTTGTCAGTCTCGTTTGAGTACACGGATACTCTATTACTATAGATTCCTGTCCGAAAAATGGCCCAACTTATGAGTAGTTTATTTTCTCAGAGGGAGACATAATAGAAATGGGTAATCTTGTCAAATAAGAAGTTGGAGATCTTGTCAAATTTAAACGTTACTTGTTAAAATAAAACGGAAACTATTCATTTTGATAAGATTGTCGGTCCAAAGTGATATTATACCTGATGAAAATGAACAGACTATCTCATCAAAACGAATAGTTAAGGGTCAAAAATAAATGAGTAGGAATGAATTCTATTTAAAAAAATGAATAGTACGAAAGTAGAGTGCAGCATACAAATAAACTCTCCGCGTTCACATAGTAGTATTACGGTTCTTCGGCATTATGCGTAGATCATGACGAATGATGCTCATATACCGTAAAAATCCGTTAATAAGCATATTAACGAGTTGCCCGGACAAGAACCAATTTTTAGGGTAGTTTGTTAAACTTTTTCGTTTTTTCTTTAATTTACAAATATCTCTAGCACAGATATTTGTATATTGAAATAGAAAATACGGTATTCAATCCTGTATCTTTTTCTATTTTTCAGACCAGAATCTTTCCGTGAAGATGTAGAAACAGCGGCAAAATGTAAAGAAGGTAATATTTTCCCACAAGAGAATTATGTCAAGAAACAAGCGGGTAAAATCACATCGTAAAAACATTTCTATCATATAGAGACCAATAAATAATACTGTATTTTCAAGGTCCACCTTTTTCCGAAGGGTCATAAGTAAAAAATAATGAAGTAATTATTAGGAAATACGAAGCTTTCTATAATAAACCTGATATAATTGTAGTTTTTGATATAACGAAAAAGTGGAATACTGAACGTTCGATATAACTGAATCTGAGAGTTTGTGCACCATTTGCAATCTAATGGATGGAATATACATTTAAAAAATAAAATTAAAATCATTAACTCCCAATTTCAGCATTCAGAATATCGCAATCAAAGTTTTCGTGTCTTTTTTTTTCAGGATCAGCTGCTATCAGAATAAGCCTGATATTATTGTAGTTTTAGATATAACCATGATAACGAAAAGGTAGAATACTGAACGTTCGATATAACTGAATTTAGAGTTTATCCATTGCAATCTAATGGATGGGAATATACATTTAAAAATAAAATAAAATTGGCATTAAAATCATTAACTCCAACATCGGTTACGCATTCAGAATATCGCAATCAAATTTTTCATGTCTTTTTTTTTCAGGATCAGCTGCTATTTACTCGAACATTTCATCAGGTGCGGAGAGTGGTTGGGATTTCTCGAGTAGATGGTGTCCACAAGGCAACACTGATCTCGCATTTCTTCGTACAACTGATAAAGTACCTGTCGATCTCAACAGCTTTCTATGTTTGAATGAGAAACTACTGGCTAAACTCTTTAACATCTGCGGTGAGTGGCTTAAAGAAGATACAGTTCATTTGTAAAGAAGATCCACTCTTAGTTGTTAATGATAATGTTGAATTCGATTCATTGAATTAAATAAAGCTATATTTTTAAAATGAAAGGTACTAGTTTGGAACCTTGAAGTATCACGTTATTACACTATAAAAGCTAGTTATTATGTTCGCTGATGCACAGCATCCCAATTAAAAACAATATACAAGATGGTATATTGCACAAAAGACCATGTTTCCTGTTCTACGAATGGACGTCTATCCCATTTAAAATCCACACTACCCCTATGGAAGATTTAGCTAAAGTCTCCTAGGCATCATGATAGTCTATGTACTGCTAGGTATCTTTTTTCTCGTGTTTTGTCTTAATTTGATTTGTCTGATCGATAATCGATTATCGATTTTCATCCACCACCTTCAACTACACACATATTACCCCCCCACACACACACACACACCTAATCATCCTTAGCGACTGCGATTGATCATGACAGTCTGTGATCATCATTTGCGTGTTAGGTTTTAGAATTTAATTGAATATTGACAATTAATTGATCATTGATTGTCGGTTATCGACTGTCTCCCAGCAAACACAAAAACGTTTTAAAAACGTTTTAAATAAGTTATATTTTGGCTTTTGGTTTAGGTAAAAACGTTTTGATAACATTAAAATGTCGGGTTATATAAAGGTCATGATAACGTTTTAAAACGTTTTGTATGAAAACACACTTGATTTGATTTGATTTTTGATTTGATTTTATTCGGTATCTCCATATTGCACATACAACAATACAAGGTAAATAGATATAAAATGCATTAAGAAAAATAACATATAATACACAAAAAAACAAAGCAAGGAGATATCACAGGATAGCCCTTTAAGCCCAAAGGCTTATTTCCGAAGGGGTCCTTTATACATAGAAGGGCAAAAGGCATACATACATATAAAAACAAAGAAATATATATATACAAGTGAATATTAAGAGTCAAATAAAATCTTTAAACATGATTAAAATCATTAGAAACTAAATTTGGTTAAAAAGATGAAATTTTCTTGATAATTTGATCAAGAAAATTTGCCTGTCTGTAAAGAACTTTGAGTCTAGAATTTACTTTTTTTATGACACCAAGACCCATTTCGTCACCATTCAAGCACTGGTCAATAGTAAGGCCTAAGTATTTGACTGAGGGAGTAGCATGAATTGTTTGCCCTTCACACTCAATGGTATAATTTTGCCAATTCTTCAATTTACGTTTTGTTCCAAAAAGAATGAGTTCTGTTTTACCCATGTGGAGAGAAAGTTTATTATCTATGAGCCATTTGTTACAGCTTTCGAGATTTTTGCTAAGCTGCTGCCCAATTTTCAACGGATCTTTATCAGAAACCAAAAGAGCGCTATCGTCTGCATACTGAAGGAGCATGTATACAATCAACACAGTTGGGCGTGTCGTTCACGTAACAAAGGAACAAAATGGGACCCAAGATACTCCCCTGTGGAACTCCACATGTTAAAGCCATAGAGTTGGAGTCTGAGCCATTAACATTAACAATCTGAGATCTGCAATTCAGATATGACTCAAACCATTTAGTAGAGTTCATTCCCAGAGAAGTAAGCTTTTGACATAAAATAGAGTGATTAACACTGTCGAATGCTTTCTGGATGTCAAGAAGCACCATTCCAGTAAACAGACCAGCACTGATTTGGTTTCTGATATGATCTTGAAGATAGATAAGACATGAGTCTGTGGAATATTTACCTCTAAAACCTGACTGAAATTTAAATAAGATGTTATTTTCCGTGAGATACCTGTTAAATTGTACAAACACTGCCTTCTCCAAAATTTTGGAGGCCACAGACAAAATACTAACAGGTCTGTAGTTGCCTACTTCTAACCTGCTCTTCTTTTTATATAATGGTTTGACCTTGGCAATTTTCATTTCACTTGGAAACACTTCAGTCCTGATAGAGAGATTAATAATAGATGTGATTGGAGTTTTAATGACTTCTGCAGCATCTTTCAGAAAACGAGCCGGCAAGTCATCTAAGCCAGTGCTTTTATCGATGTTAAGATTGGTTAGCTCATCATAGACAAAGGTCTCCCTGACTTCATGGAGATCAAAGGAACCATTCCTGATATGACTGTAATAGCTTTGGAACCTGTTGGAGTTAACATCATAAAGACCACTTGGCTCAGGTAGCTCACCAACACGTTTGGCAGCAACTCCAGTAAAGAATTTGTTGAAATGATTAGCAACTTCTTTGTTCTCAAAACACTTTTTACCATCAATATCTAAAACCATATTGGTAGAGTCTTTTGTTTTGTTTTGGTACCCAAGCTCTTTGAGATTTTTCCAGAGCTTTTTAGAATCATTTTATTTGCCTCAATCTTATGCAACATGTACTGTAGTTTAGCAGATCGTATCTCTCTTTGGACTTTATTACGTAACTTACAGTACTCTTTATAACACTCAGACATATGCTTGTTTTTATTAAATTGTGCAAGCAAACAGTCTCTTTCTCTGATGTTATGAATAATCTCACTTGTCATCCATGGTTCAGAGCGTTGTTTAATCCGAACTTCCCTTAGAGGAGCAACAGAGTCAAGAGTGTTCAAGAATATGTTACAAAACATGGACCAAGCTCTATCAACATCGTTACATAACAATATTTCAGACCAGTCAGTTTCAGACAACTTATCAATAAAAGATTCCTTTTAAAAAATATTGTTGTAGACACTACAACAATATTTTTAAATGTTTTAAAAAAATGTTATTGTAAACTATTTTTACAAACATTTTTGCCAAATATTGTGTCAATACTTAAATAACATTATGTTAAAATGGTTTTTCAAAACCTTTTAATAACATTTAAATGTCGGGTTATATAAAGGTCATGAAAACGTTTTTAAAACGTTATTGAAAATATTTTGGGCAAACATTTTACGCAAAATATTTTGTCAACCCCAAAATAACATTCTGTTTAGAATGTTTTGTATCAAGTTTTCAAGAATGTTTTTGGAATGTTATTAAAACATTTTTATACCCTTTATATAACCGGACATTTAAACGATTTCTGTAAAACATTTTTGTTTGCTGAGCAGTAGATTATCAAAAAATGTTTTTTAAGGTTATGAAAACATTTTATACTCTTAATATACCCTTTATATAACCCGACATTTAAACGTTTTCTGACAACCTTTTATAACGTTTTGCGAATGATGTCGAAAACGTTTTGTGTTTGCTGGGCTATTACTCCCCTCCCCCCACCTCCCACCACCACCAACAACTCAAACACTGCTTAACAACGACATCTACCGGTGTGGCGTGTTAAATAAAGACTGTGATCACGAACTCCTAGAGGGAGTATGAGTTTCAAATAGAATCAACATTTTGGTATTGGTAACTTCCATTTGAAATACTCACTCCACATGCTCCAGTTGTGAAAGAAGCCATAATACAGGGGGAGTATGGGTTTCAAAATGATTAACCCTGACCAATTACATTTGAAAAACATACTCCCGCTGTGGAAGATATCTCCAAAATCTTCCACAAGGGTAGTGTGGATTTCAACTGGAATAGGCCAATGCTCAACTACTATACTCATTTTACCAGACGTTGTCCTTATCAAACTTTGTCGCCATAGGCAATGAAACCAAAAGAGATCACTACCACCATGCATATCTCACACGTCGTCAAGCTATTCAGGATATCTTCTGGGTGGAAGAAGCTGGTGCTTGGTTTGATTTTGATCTGCAGACTCAATCCAACAGAGATCAATTTTATCTGTCAAATATCACTCCTCTCTGGATCGATTCATTTGATGACATTGTTAAGCATGATGAAGGCAACAATGAAGTAGTGGAGAAGGTCGTTGCATATTTGGAGGTTAGTGACAAAATGGCGTGAAGTTCGTGAACTGTAGTAGGCCTATATATATCTTTGTTGCCCGAGCAGATATCATAATTATATGTGTATACCGTACAACCTCGTCTACAAGCATATAGAATGCTTCTGATGAAAGCTAATGTTATCCAGGCGCCATTATGTTGTTTGACAGGTTACAGATCCAAGCATATACAAACAAATATTTCTATTTTGCCGTATTTCTTTTGATGTTTCAGAAATCAGAGGCCTTCAATTTTCCGGGCGGTGTTCCAACATCTCAGCAAAATACGGGCCAGCAATGGGATTTCCCTAATGCTTGGCCCCCATTGCTGGACATGCTGATAACTGCGCTAGATTCAACCAGTTTACCCAAAGCAAAGGAGCTTGCGTTTTGATTGCTCAAAAATGGATAACGACGAATTGGCGAGTTTATCAAAACGGGTGGATAAAGTGGATTATAATAAATACAGTTCGTTCGACTGCTCAGTTCCAGATGTGGGTAAATGTAATAGCTGCCATGTGTAGATGAATACAATATACTGTGTGTAAATTGTCAAATGTTCACAGGCAAGCTATTGCACATACCCACTTCTGGCACTGATCAGACGATTTCCTCTCTTTTGTTTGGATGTGCGCAGGCATCTTGAAAATCTTAAGATATGCTAATTACATATTTACGGTATTAAGGTATAGCATGTCGCCTTGAACCCATTTCCCCACACACTGACCTAAATTGCACAAAAAATGTAATACTTTATAGTGAACAGCAGTATCAAAAAGGTTACTCGTACATATAAAATATTGGATGGCTTTGACTGTGATACGAGAATATACCGCATAATTCATGAAACTATTCGGCTCGGTCAATCAATCAATAAAATTATATTTTCGTATCACACGAATATAACCATCCAATATTATTATTATATAATAAAATGGAAGCTTTTCTGATACTTTTTGGTGCCCCTTGGAAATCAATCGTTAATCGTAATAATTTTCAGCATGTTCGGCGGTACATAGCAACAAACTGCGTAACTCGATCAATTATGCCTGCTATGGTCTCTACGCGAGCACGATTGTGCCAAATAACGCAGTACGAGTTGCTCTCGTCAACGCAAAATGTGCGCGCCTGTCCTAAATACCGGTATTACTATTAAAGCCTCATATTATAAGTTTACATCGAGTTTACATTAAGTCACTAAGCTCTACATTCAACCTAGAAGAGCCCCACATGAATAGAAATATAAAATATAATTACTTTAACACAGGTGTACAGTGCTTAATGTTTGTTAGCACTTTAGTACATGATCTGGGTTGTTCGTGATAAATATTTGACTTTTATGGCTCCAAATAAATATCACAAACATTATATTGTTTTCTTTTGATTTAATTTTCTTTATGAATAGTACGACGTTGAAAAACTAGCGTGTGGACGTGGAGGTGAATACAAAGTCCAGGTAAGACGCCGTCCAGTATAAAATAGTTCAACGTATATGAAAAGTCTGCAAGTCAAACACTCTTACTTTAAGATTTTAAAATGTTATGTTCCCTCTTTCGATAAATGAAAACAAAATATCTTAACGATTGAAAAGTTAGACTAAGTCGATAAATGACTATGCTCACCAGACTCTACGACCGACATTCGTGTTTCTGTTTCCCTGCATCATTTGCATGACCAGGATGACAACACTACCCAAAGATTCGCTATCACATTTTTTTGTATTAATTGTATTAATTTTATTTATTTATTTATTTATTTATTTATTTATTTATTTATTTATTTATTTATTTATTTATTTATTTATTTATTTATTTATTTATTTTTTATTGACTTATTTATTTGTTTATATATTTATTTATTTATTTATTTATTTATTTATTTATTTATTTATTTATTTATTTATTTATTTATTTATTTATTTATTTATTTATTTATTTATTTTGTGGGCTATTTTGACAGGTTGGGTTTGGATGGACGAATGGCGTCGTTCTCTCTCTACTGGATAAATATGGTGATCGATTGAAGGCTGAAAGCAAAGCAGTTGTCATCCCGCATCGACAATGCAATATGGAAATCATTCTGAATGAAAATACAATTCGACAGTACTAACAGATGAGTAAAAAGTCGTTGTCACACGGTCGGACTTAAGTCACTTATTACCGGTAATAAGTCAATATTACCGGTTGTAAGTCGCTTGTTACCGGTTGTCACTTATGGAGCGTGTTTATAGTGGCTGTATATGGAAAGATTATACTGCAATAACAATAGAATTCGCAGTACTTACACGTTAATATACACTAAATACCGGATAATCTGGCTCACTATAAACATGCTCTAAAGTCGTATTCACATGGTCGGAAATAAGTCACTTATTACCGGTAATAAGTCACTGATTACCGGTAATAAGTCACTGATTACCGGTAATAAGTCACTGATTACCGGTAATAAGTCACTTATTACCGGTAAAAAGTCACTTATGTCCGACCATGTGAACACGACTTAAGCTGCGAGGGAATGCCAACAAACATCCTTTCACTTTGTCGGCTCAATAAAGGTCCGTTCATACTTACACCACATTTGCGATGCGTTGCTTTGCGATGCCGATATATCGATTACTTTTTCCGCAACTCAACGCCACTCGTTGCATTTCCAAGTTAAAATGTATTTAACTTTATTGCAATATCGCAATGCAGTACTTGCAGTACGATGCAGTGCGACAACGCACCGCATCGCAAAGCAACGCATCGCAATTGCGGTGGTAGTATGAACGGACCTTAATGCCCATTCATTCACTGCTAAAAAGAACATGTTAGTCATACCTAACTTTACACTCATAAGCAAGTTCTAACCGACTAAAATGCTTGGTGGGGATGTCCGGATGTCCTGGATGAACATGGATTGGGTATCAGCCTGTAATTTCTAGTTATGTGTGAGTTTTGCTCGTTTGGAGATGGCAGAGCTTCGAATATGGTGCTGTGTAATTGTGTCAGGTTTTTTTCGTTGTTTCGCCATGTATTAGAGCGGCATCGGTATCTGTGCTCATGGCACATTAATTTTTGTACGGGTTTTAAAGCCTTAATGTACGATGTTTTTAATTTTTTAGAATTGTCTTTTTTCTTCCAAAATGATAAAATAGTTAATATGCAATCATTATGAAAGTTCCCAATACATTTGGACGCGAAAAACATTGGACATTTGCAAAGAAACAACATCATAAACATCACTCAAAATATCTCGCACTTTTTGGATTAGGACGGCGAGTGCGGCCTCACTTTGGTTAGCGTAACCAAACTGGCTTCGTAGGAGACCACGATTTGCGATCGTTCTGACATATTCATAATCTGAAAAATTATGATAATATGTCGGACCAACAGAAAATCATCCCGTTTTACTACAAATAGGGCGTATTTGACAGTTTTCTCATAGATTTAAATTGGAACATGTGTAAGTATTACAAATATGAAAAAAAAATCGGTTTTGAAAAAAATAAAGGTATATTATGAAAAAAGATCGTACATTAAGGCTTTAATGTAATTTGCTACTTAATTTTTTGTACCATTGTTAAATTCCTTCAACAACTTTGTATAATCTATATGTTAAACTTTTGCTGTATATGTGTAGATCTCGGGGGATGGGGTGTTATTTCACCTTAAAATATGGGAGGGGATGATTCATACAATCATCCCCCAATGTTGACGCATGTTGTGGACAGTTCAGCTTCAATACGGCAAAAATGTTCGCGCACACTTGTACCATATACTTATTCTGTAGCTAAAAGGTGCTGGATTCACTATACTTTAAGAAAGAATGTCCAACAGCACCCACCCCCCCCACCACCACTGTTTTCTGGTACTTAACTGGATTATAATCTTGCGGTTTTCTTTTACATATTGTCACATCTTGTAGTCAAGTATCGCGTTCTATTTAAGTGCATAACGACCGTTAAATCGGCCCGGTCAATTTGCTTTTATTTCGTGTTTAGAAAATATCTATCATAAGCTTTAAAATACTATATCATTTGACTTCAAACGATATCCAGATGCGGAGATATGGTTTTTTGAACACTGCTCCTTGAGCAAAATGGTACCTTATTTCGGTTCTACATAAATTATGTCTTTTTTTTCACATTGCTGGTAATAAATTTCAAACATGCAGTCACAATTGGCGGTCCTTTCAAATCATCCCCAAGTCAACGAGGTTCAGGAAAGTTCTCTCATTGTTACTTGTTGGTCTTTCATACCTAGACAAAATATAATGCTTTGTAACCTATCACTTGAACAGGATTTAGCCAAAGCAAACAAAGACTAGAGCTATTTAAGAATTCTATAGACATAATGTAGAAGCTTATTATCCTCTTCAACAATAGGATTATTGATTGGTTTAAAAGGTATTTGACTGTCACTAGCAAAATGAGATACATGTAACACCTATGAAAACGACCTTCATGCACATTTTACACTGTAACTTAGAATATAATTTCCTGACTTTACGGTTGGTTTGTGGTGGATGGTCACATTTTGTACTTATTTTCAAAATTACAAAAAATGAAGTATCTTAGCAGGGTGGCGATTCTCGAGATGGATGACCAAAATTCCCTTTCAATAAAACCGTTACCACATGACAGTCGGGTAGGCCTATATCATGTATATGGTAACTTTATAAATTTCGTTTTGATTAACAAAGTAGACAATAAGACAATAATGTCATTCAAACTTACAAGATCAAGTTTCGTTTCATGTTTCTGTATTATAAAATTTGGTTTCCTTTGATTGAGGAATTAAAGAATAAAGTGAACAAACATGATAGAAAACGTGACTTTTTCAAAACTAGCATTAATTGCAGTGAGTATCAGGCTTCATATTCGTATTACAAAATCGGCCTACCCTCAATTACATTCTGTTAATACTGGTGCCAACCAGGGTTCGCAGGTTTTTGCCGCAGGTGGAAAAAACCGTGGTTTTAACCGCTTGGCAAAAACAGTTTTTGCCGACAAAAATGACAAAAACTAAAAAAATTATTTATAGTTCAAATTAAGTAACAAAAATCATTTCCTGAGTGTAACAAGGCCAGATTTTGTAATTATAAGTAACGTATTAAGTAATTAAAGACATGCGTTTTCATTGCTCAAGTGCATTTAACCGAAATGTGACATATATCAGATTCAAAACTTTTTCATTTTAAAGACTTGATGAGACAAAAATTATGTTGAATGATTCATTAAAAGTTGTGTGCTGCTGTTTATGACCTTTCTGTGTTATTTTTTAACATTTGAGTGACTATATTTGAGTTTTTGCCAGTTTTTGCCACCGGCAACGGCAAAAACAGGTTTTTGCCGGCAAAAACCGAACCCTGGTGCCAACTTTGTAAAAATGGTCCAACTGTCTTTAAAATGGACTCATAGTTTTACCTTTAAAAGAATAGTTTGCCATAATCATTAAAGGAGAGATCAAATTTAAATCCCATTGAACTCTATGGACCGTGACTTATTTTGCGATGTTACATAACGCCATTCCCTGAACGATGCAAAATATTCTGTATTTGAATTGTTTCTACAATCTGAGACAAGTTTTGTCAAAATCATGGCATTTATAGGATTGACACCCTGTAGAATGCACAAAATTGACATTTGACTTTTATTCCGGCAACTCAAGAAACATACATCACAGGTAAATGGGTCAAAGTATACTTTTTTTCTGAATTCTTATGGCTTGAATTTGGAGATTGACCCTGTGTAAAGTTCGATAAACCTTGTCCCATTATTATTTCGCATGGGTTGATTTTCTTGTCTATAGTATGTTTGTACAATGAAGCAATAGAAAAATTCATAACATGCATGCATCCCAGGGTCTGCGATGACGCAATCACCCGAAGTGTGATATGCTCACGGAATTGCTGGCCGGGCAGCAATAACCCGAGCAGCTACCGGTCCGCGATCGTTCGCTTGGCATGCGAGGGGTCAAAGGTTCGAATCGGGGGTGCCAAGTCAAAATTCTTCTTCTTCTTGAAAAATTCGGATCTTCTCTGACTTCCGATACCAAAAAGCATGGGTCAGTGTTAGGGTTAAGGAACTTTGTAAGATTTCATTTATATTGTATTTGTAAGAATCCAAATCTTTGCCACTTTGACGTTTGTAAAATCGCGCAATTTGAAGAAAAGAAATGCGGATTTTTTTTTATTTAAAAAAAAAAAAATTCGGCGAAAATATTTTTTTCTCACAATACCATAAAAATACCAAGTCGGGAATTAAAAAAAAAAATCGCATTTCGCATTTGGCATTTGTTTTCAAACCGCTCGTGAGCTTTGAGACAACCCCTTTTTTGGCCTTATAGAGCTTGAATTTTTGTATTTTTAACATTTTTTGTGAGGAATTGGTTTGCTTATGTTAGGTTAGGTTAATATTTGTTTGTTTTTTGTTAACATCTAACGTCTAGTATCTGGTGTCTGGCCAGTGGTGTTCCATGACCTGCTGGAGGACATGGTTCATCACTGCTACTGTGGCGTGACACTTTGCCGGGTTAAGTGAATCAGTACAGCCAGCATATAACGCCAACACCGAACCCGAGCGGTGGGAAATAACTCGGTCAACTCAGGAAGCCTGAGGAGGGTAGTGGATCCCCTTGATGGAGGAAATGCCATCAAAAGCTTCTGAAGAAGGCATTGTCAGCAGCATCCACAAACTCGCCAACCTGCAATCGTGGCCGGCATGGCGAGTATTTTAGGCCACAAAGTGATGCAAAAAAAATGACAGTACAACCTAAACAGCAGTCACCAGTCCTACAGCTGACAACACAAGATTACTGCCTAAAGAGCATACAAGGTGTAACAGTTCTTGCCAAGGGATCATCATCTTGCAAGGGAAAAGTCAAGGTCAACATGAGATTAAAAATAGCTAATTGTGATGCGATCAAGCAAAATCAGTCGGAACATGGAAATATTAAATTTTCAGTTTCTTATAGGATAATAATAAGCACTTGCAAAGGTGCATTTAGGAGAAACCCCCATTGAAATTGAACAACCAGATCCGAAGATAATAGCAAATAATGAGTTTCCAAAACAAGAGGAAACAAAAGGAAATATTGCCTTTGTTTGGCTATATCTCAAAATCAATATTTCCGAGTTCCGACTGATTTTGCTTGATCGCATCACAATTTAGTCAGGAAGAGAAAGCAGCAGGTAGCTCTACATTATTTTCACCAAAGAGCCGATGAATACCGGACAGAAATGTATCAAATTCCATGTTCTCATGGTTCTAGGAGATGAACTGTAAAGCCATGATGTATAGACCCATTTTGCGAGAAAATGGTGAATATCATGAACTAAAGTTAAGATAGAGTTGAAGAAGATATATATGCCAAGGAAAACCCGACTGTCGCAAGAACCACTAAAACTAATAAGAAAGAGAGGAGAGATAACGCACGAAGGTGGTATACAGAAGGTTGAACAAACTGTTCAGTAAACGAAATTCCCAACATGCTCAAGGGAACAAGAAGACACTCCTTATGAAATAATAACAGCACAACTTAAAAGCGGCCACCAGTCCTACTCCTTCAACCATGACAATACAGGATTACTGCAAGCAGAGAATACAAGCTGTATCATGTAACAGAGTTTTGGAACTTACTTTTTGCAACTTTTGCTACGTTGCGTCTGGAACCACCAGACTTCATCAAGCAACTGACCCGCTGGGCTGGTCACGTGAAAGACGGCTAGGTATCGACCCGATGGTCCGGTCCCATGCATGAGATAAGTTAAAGCGGAGTCCCCATTTCTT
This sequence comes from Amphiura filiformis, assembly GCF_039555335.1. Lineage (NCBI taxonomy): Eukaryota > Metazoa > Echinodermata > Ophiuroidea > Amphilepidida > Amphiuridae > Amphiura > Amphiura filiformis. Next base: position 41,761,797 of record NC_092641.1, read on the forward strand.
GTTCAGTGATGGCTTCTCAATGCGTTCCCAAATGGCTTCTTTTATGCCTCTCCTATGCCATTGTTCCTCCTGTTTGAACTATACTGGATGAATAAGAACATTCACTCATGTATCATGTAACATGGAAGTGTTCATCGTCTTGTAAGGAAAAAGGCAAGATGAACATGAGATTAGAAAGAGCTGTAAACATTATCTTCAACAAATAGCCGATGAATACCGGACCAAAATATATAACAAATTCCAAGTTCTACAAGATGAATTGTAAGTCCACGATGTAAAGCCATATTTATCGAAAATAATGAATATCATGAACTGAAATTAAGATAGAGGGGAAGAAGATTTATGCCAAGGAAAACCAACTGTCGCAAGAACCACTGAAACTAATGAGAAAGAGGGGAGAGATAACGCAACTAGGTGGTATACAGATGTTGAAATATGCAAAACACAAAGATCATCAGGAACAGATTGAAATATGAAATCAGACTAACACATCATGAAATATATTGAACAAACTGTTCAGTAAACGGAAGTCCCAACATGCTGAAGGGAACAAAAAAATTTCTAATCCTAGGGAATGGGAAATTTATTTTTTAAAGACATTAGCCTTAATCTTCCACACAGGAAGTGTGAATTTCAAATTGGGGTTACCTGAAAAGCAGGGTTCAAGAGTAGTTTCTCAACAACTGACCACTACAAATATTACTGTATCCAAATGCTTGTTAAATTACTCGCGCATGCTCCAGCCGCTGGACCAATCACAGTCGACTCAGCAAGATCCTGCCGATGTTTGCCGAATGACCAGCCGAACTTTTAATCTTCGTGTGTTCGGCACGGGGATTTTAGAAATGTCTTTGAGGGTGGAATGGTGTTTTGAATCTGACAACTGAATATATGAATACAAAAGCCACCTAAGTCCATACTTTGGCCAAATTGAGTTCAGCATGGGAAATTGTTGCTATACATAGGCCTGTCATATGCATGAAAGAACAACTCAAATTCATTCTCTGTGTCTATTGGGCATGTGAAAAATATCATGTATGAAAGAATCACCCAATTCCATGATTTGAGTCTTGTAACACATTGATTGAAATCCAGTATGTATAAAAGTCCACTTGTAACACATTCATTGCTAGAGAATGACTTTTGAACAAAAATGGGTTTAATAAAGGAAAGTGTGTGGTTTATATTACATGGCAGAATGCTTATCAACATTATACATACCTGTGTGCTTTATTTTGTATTATCTTACTAGTGGTAATCTCATTCTAACATTGTTGTCTTTGTATATGATTCAAAAAACCACCTAAGTCCAAAATTTAAAATGAACCCCACGAAGTCCCTGAAATGCTAATCGTCATACCTAATACAGGTTAATCCACTCATTTGCACGTAAAACTTACCATATTGACCAGGTAAATCTAACTGAAGGAATTAAAATGATACACGGGTTTTTCTCTCAAAATAACTTCGCATGGACTTAGGTGGCTTTTGTATTCATGTTTTCAACTATCTACTCGCATTTAGACAAAATGGCAATCTACACGAAGTTTGTTAAACCTTGAAAATCGGTGAAGAGATAAAGAAAATAATGAAATTTTTCAGCGCACATGTTTTTGATCATCGGAATTTTAGGCAAGTTGACAATTCTGAAACATTTTGAAGTATAAATTTCATCGCAAGATTCACAATTTCTTCGAAGAATACTTTGATTTTTTCCATCATCGGAAAACTACTCAGTATAACACTGTGCAAGTTTTAACGTGTTACATTTTCGAGTTTTGTGTTACATTTATGCCAAAGTTGGACCAAATTTTAGTAATATTTCGGATTTTCCCGTTTCTACTGCACGGAAGATCATAAGGCCGAATAAAAATAAAACATGTTTCTCGTCCCTCCGCTTCCTTTTTTGAGGCCGCTTCAAATTTATTTTCAGATTTTTAAAATTCAGTCAAAACTTTTGAAGAAAGATGTCTTGGAAGTTGAGATGTTTTCTATAGCCTTGCTAATATGCAAGAAACAATTCTGGATGGTTCTGTGATCACTAGCGGGTGCGTACCTACCAGAACAATAAAATAAAAATGGGCTTCAAGCCCCTCTTCCTCCTTTTTTAAACCCGGACGAGAAACATGTTTTTATTTTTACTCGGCTAAATCATCCTCCAGACACGCTCTAGAAGACATGCAAATGCATGGAGTACAATACCAATCACTTTTTAACTGGTATTGATCAAAGTAATTCTTTGTACTCCATGCATTAGCATATCTTATGGAGCGTGTCTGGAGGATGATTTGATTCACGGCGGGAAGTGCAAGGCAGTGTGAGTGAACACGGGTCACTGAATTAGCATAAAGGTCACACAAAACAGCTTCCGCGCAAGCGTGGTACAGTGAAAAGTTTGACCAAGGGGATGACACTCTTATTCACATTTTAATTTTACAACGCAAACCTATATCGAATCCCGGTGGTTTGCGAATAATGAAATGTCCGCATCCCAGATCAATTAAACCTTGGTATGAATTATTTATTAGCTTTCGCCACGATCCGTTTTGCAATAATGAAAGCACTTCAAATAACAGCCCGTTGAGTTCAATGAACTACGCCCTGAACCGATGGAGAAGTGCCCCGTAAAGAAGCTCTCCCATTGACCTCTATACAGATCAGTGAGCTCTCCATACACAAATGAACAAGTACAATAGGATAAGGCCAGCACCTATGACCTGCTTAGTGACATGTTATTTTGAAGTCTTAATATCTTGAAGATTAGTATTCGTTTGTACATATGGACTGCGCATTTATGATGAAAAATATTAGTTCTTATATAAAATTACAAAATATTGGTATTATGACACACGGTATAGGTGATATAAAACGACTAATAAAATCATGTCATCATGGCGTCATGTCAAAGGTTCATTATATCCCGTATGTTTGTCTAAATTAATTAATATTTTCAGAACAATTTCTACACCCATTTAATATGTACTCAGGTGGAACCCGACTTTCTTTAATTTTCATTTCTTTTTATGTAACAAATTCAGGTTTTTCCATTGCGCGCGCTGCCGGGCAATACAAATTTAATGCTGACATTGAATAAACGCGGAATTAAGAATAATGCGTTTCTAGTATATACAGCGTCTGACTCTACCTGAGGACCTAGCCTGAGTCCCATGGGCTCCAAGAATGGCTCTCCATACACAAATGAACAAATACAATGAAGGGTCGCCATTGCTCTCCATACACAAATGAACAAATACAATGGAGAGTCCGACTGCCATGCAAATGAGCCAAGTGTCCTCTCAAGGTATGCTCTGTCATGGCTCTGTGATAGTGTGCATAGATGAACTCCTGGATGGGGCAGCTTTAATTAGCATGAGGCCGCATTGATATGTAAATAGCGTATTGTTATTTAAATTTGCGCCCAGACGTATTGAGGGCGACAGTCATGTTATCCAGACGGAGAATGGCTGCATATGCCGGGCATGTCAATTTGCTGAGTGAAGGCTGATAATCACCTTCCTGTATAGGTAATAAGCTAGTATATTTCGTGTACCAGTTGGTTATAACCAAAAATTAGTATCATATTAAATATATTAAATGTATAAACTTTGAAATTTACATGAATTTGAAGAGCAGAGCTTCGAAATGTAGCTAAGTCAGGTGATGTGAAATTCTGCTGCGTGACCCCCCTCTGCGTGGTAGAATTATATTCATAAAACATTGAATTTAACAGATATCATGGGTAGCCAACCACGATTTATCAGCATTTAAAATATATGTTAATTAACAAAGATAAATAATAAAGAGTACAAGTGGCAATTAACTAGTAAACAAGCCTGAAATCTTAAAATGTTGCCACGTGATTTCCCGAGCACATGATATGTTAACATGTGACCACTATTCAGATTTACCACCTTGCCTCTGTCACATATTTCCTTCATATTATTGATAGCAAGTCCTAATTTTGACTTTGCTATTGCAAAATGTCATTTCATATCAAATTAGTAGACTTTCTTTGAAAAAACATATCACTGGTGCCTGATGGGAATACCCGTCCGCCATTTCATTAAACTGGATCGTTTTCGCCTGTTTTGTGCCCAGATGTATTGGGGGCGCGCTATACTCTCATTGAACAGGCAAAGTTCGCAAAACTAACAACGTTGTTATTTGCCAAACTTAATTAACATGATCCAAGGGGTCGAACATGAATTATTCATAACGAGCTATAACGGATCGATAACTGGCCTCGCTTTCTAGCTAGTAAACCAGCTGAATTTTTCATAGATTCCCCTCTCAGAAGTGAGAGGGACATACACAAGCGCACGATACTTACCTCCCACGACCTGATCTATGCACAAAACGAAGTTTGGGACCACAAGAAACCCCTGTACCACAGAAAAGGTTTTGGCACCCCGGAAGAACGGGGATGACAACGCCCAGGTGTTGGTGTCGCCCAACACTAACGAGATATCGCCCTCACCAACACACGTTTCTTGCGACCCTCTACGTGTGAGAACGTATGACTTTCTTGAGGGGTGGAACGCATAAAACGCGGGAAGGGCTCAGGTCGTGGGAGGTAAGTATCGTGCGCTTGTGTATGTCCCTCTCACTTCTGAGAGGGGAATACACTGCGCACCCTCTACTTACCTCCCACGACCTGATCTATGCACAGAATACCACTGAGAGCAAGGAGGTGGAAGAAAGTCGTGAGAGGAAAGGAGGGCACACAGTGCAAACTCCGCTCAACCACAACAAAAACCACCCAACCCAAGACTCACCTAACGTCCTCGATCCGATCCCTGGCGGCCTGCAAGCAGTGCTGAAGTACCTACAGCTGAATGACTTGCAAGGACGTCCTTGAGGTAGGTCGACTGGAAGGTGGTGGGGCTCTTCCAGCCTGCTGCGTCGAGCACCTCCCTCAGGGACACCCCAGAGTGGAAAGCCCAAGATGCTGCTTGGGATCGAATGTCGTGACACCTGACCTGTGACTGTGACTGTGTCTGAGGACCCGTCATCCGTTCGTGATGTTTTTGGTGGGCGCAACGGATGACGGAGGCAACCCAGTGGCTGATAGTGCTCCTAGCGGCCGGCCTAAATGGCCTGGCCGATGTAATGAAAAGCTGCCTGCTGTCCCCCCTGATCTTCTCGGTACGGTTTAAGTACGATCTAAGGGCCCTAACGGGACATGACGGTTTCTCCGCCTGTCCTGCGACCAGGACCAGATCAGGGAGGAACACCGGGGCAGGAGTAAATGACATGGTCTGGTTCTTGGCCAAGAAACCGGTCCTAGGCAGGATGGAGACACCCCGGTTGGTAAAGCGTAAATGGTGCTCGTCGATCGACAGAGCATGAATATCAGAACAACGCCGACCGCAGGCCACTGCCACTAAGAACACTGTCTTTAGTGTCAGGTCCTGCAGCGAGAGGTCCTCCATGGGCTCGAAGGATTCGGCTAGATATCGCAACACCAACGGGAGGTCCCACTCCGGAACCAGGGAACGGACTGGGGGCCTCTCCGAGAACATGCCCTTAATGAGGGCGGAGAGGGCTGGACTAGAGGAGACAGTCATGCCTCCCCCAAAGCCATGATGGACCGCTGCTATGGCCATCCTGTACGCTTGGGCAGTCCGAGGCATACAGCCGCCGTGGAAAACTTCTGTAAGGAAGTCCGCGACTTCGCCTACAGGGGCAAAATGGGGGTCGATTTCTCGACCGGCACACCACCTGTAGAACCGGCGAAGTCGCGAATCGTAAGTCTGTCGAGTCGACTGTCGCCTTGCCTTTGCAGCGAGCGCGGCAGCCGACTCAGAAAGTCCCGCCGCCTGGTAGGACTGGCGGAAATACGCCAAACAGTCAGATGGAGGTTGTTGATCACTCCCATCTGAACCTGCTGGCGTGACGGAACGGACAGAAGATTCCCACGGCGAGGAAGGCTGACTGGCTCCCCCCCTAGGAGGTCCAGGAGGCGGGGGAACCACCACTGCTTGGGCCAGAGAGGAGCGACTAGAAGGAGAATACAGCCTGGAGAGCGGGCTACCTTCTCCAGCACCCGAGGGATCAGAGCAATGGGAGGGAAGGCGTAACCGAATACGCCCTCCCAGCTCTCCCGCATGGCGTCTCTGCCTATCGCCTGGGGGTCTTGGCCCCAGGAGAAGTAGGTCGGAAGTTGGTGGTTCCGATGAGACGCGAACAGGTCGACATGCGGGCGATCTAACCTCTGGAAGATGGAACGGCAGACTGCTGGATGAAGATGCCACTCTACTGACGCTCCCCTCTGGGCCAGGCGCGTGGATGACTGAAGCCCCCTCGGGACAGTGAATCGGCCAGGGTGTTGTCTACCCCGGCCAGATGCTCCGCACGGAGGGAAATATCCCGCCGTAGACACCACAGGAGGAGGGACACCGTCTCCTTGCAAAGGCTGGGACTTCTGGTGCCCCCCTCCCTGTTGATGTAGGACACAACTGTCATGCTGTCGCATCTGACCAGGATGAACAGGCCGTGAATCCGTAGACCCAACTGGCGGAGGGCGAGGAAAATGGCCCACAGCTCGAGGAGATTGATGTGTCTCCGAGCTTGAGTCCTCGACCAACGCCCGGAGAGCCTGACGCCCTGAAAGTGGGCTCCCCACCCTGACTTGGATGCATCCGTGGTAAGGACGTGGGAAGGGCGGGGTTTCGGGAATGGAACGCCTATCTGAACACTCGGCTGACCTATCCACCAGGAAAGGCAGGGGAGGAGATGCCGAGGGACCGGAATCCTGAGGCTCAAAGGATGGCGCCACGCTCGATACCGTCCGAGGAAGTACAACTGTATCTTCCTCGTGCGTAGCCGGCAGCCTGGAACCAGATCTATGAGGCTGGCCATCAGCCCTAGAAGGCGAAGCCACGACCGAGCCTGGACCGATGCTGCCTGCCTGATCTGCAGAGCGCAGAGCCGAACGTCGGCGATCCTCGAGTCTATAGGAGAAACCCGGCCCCTGGCGAAGTCTATAGTCGCCCCTAGGAACTGAGGCGACTGAGATGGGGAGAGAAAAGACTTCTGGTGGTTTATGATAAACCCCAGGGACTCTACCAGCCTGCACACCCCCTGAACATCCTGGCGCAGACACTGCGGAGAGGGGGCTACCAACAACCAGTCGTCTAGGTAGACGAAGATCGTGATCCCCTTCCTCCGGAGAAACTCTGCCACCGACTTGACCAGTCGAGTGAATGTCCGGGGGCCGTGGAGAGGCCAAACGGGAGGACCCGGAACTGAAAGGCGGTACCGTCGAACACGAAGCGAAGCCATTTCTGGTCTGACTCGCAGATTGGTACGTGGAGGTATGCATCTTTCAGATCTAGGGTGACTCCCCACCAGCCTGGCTGAAGGACAGATAACACCGCCCGCAGCGTCTCCATCCGGAAACGTGGGGCCTTGATGTAGGCATTCAGGGGCTTCAAGTTGAGGATTGGGCGCCACTCCCCGGATTTCTTTGTGGTAAGGAAGAACGTGGAGTAATGGCCTGTACGGAAGGCCCTGGGTAGAGGTGTGATGGCTCTCTTTGTTAGGAGAGCTTCGATCTCCCCCACCAAGGCCTCCCTCTGTAAGGGATCCAGCGGTGACGGGGTGACTCGAACCCCCGGAACCGAGGAGGACGGGAGGTGAACTCGATCTGGTAGCCTAGAGACACTGTCTCTAGGACCCATCGGTCTGAGGTCACCCCCCGCCAAGCCCTGGCAAATGCCAGGAGACGACCGCCCACTGGGAGCGGGCGGTCGGGTCCCGGAAGGGAGTCAGAACCGGCGTCCCCGACCGCGTCCGCCATAGGCGGACGGGTCGTTACGACCGGCACCGTCACTCTTGCCTCGCCCTCCCTTGCGACTGCGATTGCGGTTGTGATTCCGCCTGCCGCCTCTTGCACCTCGCACGGGGCCAGAGGGGGCATGGGTGGCTGGCGGAAATAACGGTTGCAAGAGGGAAGGATACTGCTGCTGCTGCTGCTGAAATTGCTGAGCAACCAGCTGCTGCTGCTGGGGCACCTGGATATAGGTCGGGTTGGCTGTCTGACCTTTGGACCGAAACCGCTTGGGCGCTGATGTGGCCGGTGCCTTTGGTTGGCTGGCCTCCTTAGCCGCCTTCCGTCTGGTACGTTCATCTTCGGTCAGCCTAGGAAAGGCCCCGCCGAAGAGATCAGTACCAAACGGAGCAGACCTCAACTCTCTTTTGTCCGAGAAGTTGAGCGCCTGGGCGACCAAGGCTCGGCGCGCCAGGACAGACCGAGTTGAAATCCGAGCGAAATGCTCCGCTGAGAGATGATTGAGGTCAGCCAGCACATGTACCGCCCTCAGTGTCGCCTCAGGAGACAAGGACCTTTCCTTGTCCAGCAAGCTCCGTGCTAGATGAGCGCTGACGAGCTGTTGGACATTGGAAATGCAGAGCCCGTCTCTGGCGAGAGACTCCAGGGACCGTAGCTCCTCATCCCGGGCTTTATCCCAGGGACACGGTTGTTTGATGGCATGTAAAACTGAGTCATTTTAAAGAAAAGTTGAACAATGATGGCGCTATTTATCTGAAATCTTGTTTGCATCTTTACAAGGGGTGGACACTTGTAAAATGGTATTAGAACATCAGCAAACAGACTAACAAATGACAATGGAATTTTCAAAAACTTTATATCGTGAAATGTAAGGTATAACTCATATCATTTGGCTAATCTAAATTTAAAATATGTGTAAATAGCGCCCTCAATTTGCACACAAATTTACAGGATGATAGAATTAGAATAACCACAAAAAAACCCAGAAAAAGATGAATAATTTGATATAGAAACGAAAATCTATTTTAAAAATTGCTGCAAAATATATGTGTTCATACAGTTTTTCAGTGTGATAGCTGTTGGTATTATTAAGGTCTAGATTTGAACATTATAATAATGTTTTGTTAGAAAAATTAATAAATGATCACATCAAACAACCGTGGGGAGGCACCTTGTGGGGCGCCTTCGGTCCAGCCTGCCTGGGGGCTCCCTCAACTCCTGAGGGAGGGAGCTCTCCGGGCGACACTTGCAATCCCCTTATCCCGCTCCATCTGGCGATAGGCCGCCCCCGGACAGAGGGGGGTTTCTAAGAACGCCACATCCTCTGTAACGTGGGGGAACGCCCGTGCCAGCCACGGGAGGCGGTCTACCTCACCCTTATCCTGTACGGCCGTGGTGAGTGCCTTGATGTCACGCGATAAGGGGATGAAGGGCATTGACTTGGGGGGCTTAGCTGGCTTTGCCGCATATCCTAAGTCGGAAGCCAGTTGCGGAGGTGTCTCGAACTCCAGTCTCATCTTAGCGTCCGACAGGACGGCTGCGAAAAAGGGAGCCGAGACCTTAGGAGTAAGGAGCCTCTCCCGCAACTGGTCCTCCTCGGAGCCTTGAGTCGGTGCTGGGAATGAATAAGGGTCCCCCCAGCCTCGACACTGATCATAACTCCACTGGTACCGTCCAGGTGGAGCCGGGTCGGGCTGAGGAGCCCCTCCCCACCGAGATCGCTCCTGATTGGGGCCACGCTCTGGACCGAGGCGGCCCGACCGCTCTGCGGTCGAATGTAAGGAGAAACCTTGAGTTTCTGCAGCGAACGTCGAGCCAGCTAAGCTCGGGGGAAGGTGTGGAATCTGAGCCTGTGAGCCTGACGGAAGGAAGGACTGGGTCATACTCACTGGCGGAGGAAACGACGAGGGGCCTGGGACTAAACGCGAGAGAGAGTAGGATCGACCCTGTTGGTCGGCCACGGTGAACGTGTCTGGCCAAAGTGCTTGGCTCTGCAAGGGAATACCGACCGAAGAGGGTTGTTGGGAAGCTCCGAGGGAGACCGAGAAAGGCGCTGAATGACTGATGGGGTCGCGATGAACCCCAACGGGGATATCAGAGCCCTCTCTGTCAGCCCTGGGGGGAGTCGAAAAATCCCGAAAAGACTCTACCTCCGTCTGACTCTGAGAGCCATCTGAAAGCTCATCATAGCTAGCCTCTATGCTAATCGCATCGGACTGCGGATCCGGACCTGTTGAAGGCAAACCTGGACCCACTGGTCGGGTTACCGCCGAGGGCACCTGACCGGGATCTTTGCCTAACAAACCAATGAGTTGGTTCATGCGGTCTAACGCCGACGGGTCCGAAAGTGATGAGATGAGCGTTGACAGTGCCTCAGCCTGAGATGCCGAGCATTGACTGCTCTGGGATCTCGGATGCTCAACCATCGAGGGAGCAGCTAGGGCAGAGGAGGGATCCCGAAACACGCTCTGGCCAGGGGCCGAGCGTAAGGGATCCGAGCGGTTGACCGGTGGACCATGGCTGCCGTCGGGGTCGCTCTACCGTCCTGGACGGACGGGAGGCCTTCCGACGGTCGAGCCGTGGAACCATTGAGGTCGACCGCACACGGGGAGGACGCCTGAGCAGCGCCTACGCCCGGGGCACTCAACCCGACCGCAACTGGTGCCGTCGAGGAGTGGCCGCTCGGGCGCGAGCCAGCCCATTGCTCAGAGGATGCCGGGGCCGCATACCCACCTACGGCACTCGACCCGGACGCCGTAGCGCTCAGGGAGCCGCCGTGAGGGTACGAGCCTCCTAGCATAAGGGCGGGCGGAGCCAAAAAGGCTTGGGAGCTGCCCGACCGAGGGACAGATAGAGAGATTGACTCTCTCATACCTGGTCTCCTGGAGCTAGAGGACCCAGGGGACGGAGGACAAACTCCCTGGCTGGCGGGGGGCTAGGGACACTTTCTTCGCCGAGCCAGACGACTCCTGCGAAGAAGAACGGCGTTTGCGGTTCCTGTCCCTAAGCCCCTCCACCTTACGTTGGTGAGACTTCTGTAGTTTCACCTTATGGGCCAGGGACCTAGCCCAGGCCTCCTTGGACCAGTCACGGTCAATGGTGCACGGTTGGTCCGGTGAGCACGACCTACAAAGCAGGCATGCCTCATGCGCATCGTCTTTCCCAAGGAATGCCTTGCACGCAACACACTGCCGAGGTTTGCTTCTGGTCCCCAACGCCTTGGAGGGAGTACTCTCTTTAGACATTATGATAACTACCTGTAATGGAGAAAGGGTAAAAAAACATGTAAACTCCCTCTCGTCTCCGAAGGGACTGGAGGGAGGGACCCCCGGCGTAAGAGGAGGGGGATAAGCAAGAGTGTCAACCTGTAAGGGGTCACAGACTCCCCAAGGGAGAACCCCTCCTCTACCGCCAGAGAACCCAAAACATGAAAAGGCGCACGGGATCCAAAAAAGTGAACACGAGATCCCCTACTACTGAGAGGTGCGCATGGGAACAGTTTTGACATAGGCCCCGCACTATTAAGCGAAAAAACCGCGAATTTTAAGCTTACCACATGTGCGAGGAAAAAATGAATCAAAACACCGACTACGAAAGCCAAAGTAGCCGGGACAGAAGGGAGATCGCCAAGAAAAAATCCCGGCGACCTCCCAGTGGAATTACCAGGGGGGAGCCGAGTGAAAACCTATGAATATTTTACTTGGGCGGTCTCACTTCGGCCACAGAGACTACGAGAAACTAGCAAGAAAAAACATCACAAATGGAAAAAAATCTTGCTAAAGTTACAGAAAATATCACCGAAGTGATTACTGATACTTGCGTAACCGTTACTCGGAAATAAGCCTCACGCTGCTACGATATTTCTCAACAGAAATTGGAGCTCTTCGTAAACACGTCCTTGTTGGTCGCAAGAAACGAATTGGTGAGGGCGATATCTCGTTAGTGTTGGGCGACACCAACACCTGGGCGTTGTCATCCCTGTTCTTCCGGGGTGCCAAAACCTTTTCTGTGGTACAGGGGTTTCTTGTGGTCCCAAACTTCGTTTTGTGCATAGATCAGGTCGTGGGAGGTAAGTAGAGGGTGCGCAGTGTATTTTGCGTTGCTAATAGAACAACCGTGAATTTAGTGTCACCCCCTTGTAGTGTGTAAGTTCGCAGTGCTGACCACCCACATGTTATGAACAATTCTTCAAAAAACATACATTACACGTAGCCACCGTGTTTAGACTTTATCTACTGTGAGAAAGCAAGCATTCGATAGCATCGAAATCGCAGCTATACTTGAAGCTCTTATATCAACCATGGAATGCATCCAGCCTACATAATTATAGATCATCAAATAAAATCTCTACACCACAAAATATCTGTAGCCAGAGAAAATCATCCATCAGGAAAGCGACAGAATAGGTATGTAGAATGAGTAGTGAGACAGGGTAATACAATTTCTCAAAACCTCTTCAATGTTGCTTTCAAGGAAACTGATCTGGAATGTAATGGGAATCACTAATTCACCTGCGTTGCGCTGATGATATTATCCTTTTTACAGGCAGTGCTCAAGAACTGCAACACATTTTTAATGAACTGAGCAGTGAAAGCAATAAAATAGGGCTGATGATTAAAAGAAAATACATTGAGAAAACACTTGTCATGTTCAACAGCTATGCTTCAGCCATGACAAATACATACACCAAGGGGGTGTATCGAAAATAGATTACAGCCATCTGGAAGAAGGAATATGAAGAAGACCTCATGCAAGATGGTGTGCATTTGGAAAATTAAGGGCATCATGAAGAGCAAGATGCCAACGTTCTTGAAGCGTAGGGTATTTGAACTTTATGCATCAGATAGTGTGCATTTGGAAACTTAAGGACATCAAGATGCCAACGTTCTTGAAGCGTAGGGTATTTGAACTTTGTGCATCAGATAGTGTGCATTTGGAAACTTAAGGACATGAAGAGCAAGATGTCAACGTTCTTGACGCGTAGGGTATTTGAACTTTATGCATCATATTATATCGGTAAAGACCTCTATGGAGCAAAGACATGGATCATGAAAGGAACATGGAGCAGAAGTTACAAACAACACATAAAAGTATGGAAAGATGCGTGCTAGGAATTACTATAAGGGACAGGAAAACATGCGAATGGATACAGGAATAAACGGACACATTCAAGATTTAACATGTCGAAAATGCGAAATGGAGATTGCACGCCACATACCTGGGAAACAACTCGGCCACCTCAGGAAGCCTGAGGAGGGCAGTGGATCCCCTTGGTGGATGAAATGCCATCAAAAGCCGCTGAAGAACACTTTGTAAGCAGCATCCCCCTACTCGCCAACCTGTAACCGTTAGCATGGTTAGGGGAATGGAAAGGATGACTCCTGGTGCCAAAAAAATAAAACTCTCACTTTGTTCCTAGTTTCACAATTCAGCATCGAAGTGGTTACGTAATTCTCTTGGTTACCGGATCACGCTACTTTGGTATGCCTTCGAGTGCCATATACTTTATGTGGTGATCATTTCGATCGTGGTTCATTACTCTAGCGCGTGATCCCGTTGACATAGTAACATTACGTAACTTCGATACTGAATTTGCTACAAATATTTTGTGAATCGTGATGGCGTACTTCCATTCCTCTTCACAATGCATCTAGCACCGTCGTCTGAGGTACGATCTTCATCTGGAATGAATGAATGAATGAATGAATGAATGAATGAATGAATGAATGAATGAATGAATGAATGAATGAATGAATGAATGAATGAATGAATGAATGAATGAATGAATGGATGGATGAATGAATGAATGGATGATCGAATGAATTTATACACATACATTTATTTGTTTATCTATTTATTTATTTAAGTATTGTATTGTAATTATGTATTACTATTGCTGGTATTATTGTTATTATTATCATCATCATCATCATCATTATCATCATCATCATCATCATCATCATAAGCATCGTCGTCGTCGTCATCATCATCATGATCATCAATATTAGTAGTAGTAGTAGTAGTAGTAGTAGTAGTAGTAGTAGTAGTAGTAGTAGTAGTAGTAGTAGTAGTAGTTGTGTTTATTATTATTATTATTATTATTATTATTATTACTATTACTATTACTATTACTATTACTATTACTATTACTATTACTATTACTATTACTATTACTATTACTATTATTATTATTATTATTAACTTTATTAGTATAAGTATTATTAACATTATAAAAGCCTATTGGATCTTTTTTATTTTATTTTTAGAGTCAGAATATAATGGTAACATAATAATTCAAATCCCAAATATGTATTTTCAAATCAGTTGTAGTTGGCTGTGAAAAATAGAACGTTTGAGCAGTTTAATAAACATACCAAACATTTCATTACTGTACGGTCAAAGTGCATAAGTATTATCTTTCATGGCGCAGCTTCTATCGAGCACAGTGTATCTTACCCACACACGGTTTTTCCGAAGTTTAAAGCAGAAAAACAGCTCACTATTTTTCTGCCGAATGTGGATGCCTCATTGGCACACTTCCGGTTACTTCCCGGTTATTCACGATAGCTATTAATTACAGGGATCATCTCAGAACTACCTTACCGGTTTAGCCAATGTTTCCACGTAAGGTAACCTTAAAACACCTTAAAATAAATAATGAATGGTGAATTTATTTCATGATTTTTAATTTTATTGATAATTGTGATTTTTTTTATTCATTTTGTATTTGGATCTAATAATCATTATACTAGACAAAAAAGAAGTAATGCATTTTAATGATTAATATCAAAGCACGTTTATGTAATCTACGCGCATTACTGGCAATTGCTGAAACGGTGATGCAATTCTGAGACGACCCCTTAATTAATAGCTGCCGTGAATAACTGCGAAGTAACCGGAAGTGTAGTATCGAGGTATGAAATCGGATGAACACGGAGTCAATCAATTCTTTTGATTTTTTAAACACCATGTAGATTGATGAGAAAAAGGACCAGGATGCAAGTTTTTGTGAGAACTCCGTTGTCAACCACACTCAACCTCATACTTCAGCGTTCGACATCAGTCGCCACTGTGAAAGGTATTATCTACGATAAGCTGGGTATTGCAGATGTGAAACAGCAGCTGTGGTTTGGACGTTTAAAGGTAGGGAATTTCCCGTTGAAATAAAAATATATATATAAAATCAACTTTCAACAAATCATGCAAAGTGTGCGTCCATCTAAAAAATAATAGCAAACCCCATATAACCATGGATGTTTTTGCGTATGGTGCGGAATTGACCTTTTCATAAAAGTCGCTCACGTGCAAAAATTTGATTGGTATTTTCACAAGAAATGCATGGCATGTATGGTCCCGTAAACTACTTTATGGGGGAAAAGCTATTAGGGGCTGGCATTTTCTTCGAGGTGGGGGGAGTGGGGTCCCAAATGTACTGGGTGGGTTATACATTTTTGGAAAGAAATATAGGGGGGTTATAACATTTTTCATGACTAAAATGTAGGGAAGTCACAGGATGACCACAGATAGTTACCATGGTTACTCAAAAAGACTGATTTCAATACAATTTTTAGCCTGTTTAAGTGGTAAGGTGTATCGGGGGGTGATAATTTTTTTTTTTGCCGAAATAGGGGGCGCACTTTTATTGACGCTGACTTTTTGTAAATTTGGGACCCCCCTTCCGAAGAAAATGCCACCCCTTAATGTTGTGACAGTGGCTCCCATTGAACAGAGGCCACTGTTCCTACTGTATTTTATAGGTTTGACCCGACCGTGTGTTTTTTAGCCACGTAGGCCTACGATCAGTGGCGGCGCTATGGGGGGCATCCCACCGACACGTTTTTTTCGTGGATATCTAATGAAATGTGTCATAAAATGAGGATATCACGAAATACTCCTTTTTTAATGTTTCAATTAAGACATGTAATTCCCCCAGAGAGAGTACTGGGCTGTTTTTCATTTTACCTCATTATTTCGGGATTATTTTACCTCATTATTACCGACATTATTTCATAATGTTTGGTAAAAAATAACAACATTTATTTTGACCGATATCGTAGAGTATAGCTTTAATGACCTGAACTCGTAAATGAATGTATACACAATACTGGCAGACTGAACTATGTCTATTTGTTAAGGTTTACTATCTTGCCATCTTATTAAAGGTAAGTGGTCGGATTGTTTTTCACATTGTGTTTTGTACCTAACATTGAGGTAAATTGCACTAGTTGTTTTGATACTACAGGGTGTATCAAAATGATTGGTACCGGGCTATGTGACATTTTCAAAAATATATCAAAAATATAAAATTGCTAATTGATATAGTTTTTGTACTATAAATAGAAAGGGGCATATGTTAACCTATTGATCTAATAATCTGAAGATGATTTGTTGATGCATCTGGGAGTTATTGTCATTTAAACGAAGATCGACGTAATCATGGTTTTACTTACACAACACAAGGTGATAGGTTCACTGCTTGAACTATTTATTGCATACATGCTCTTCAATATCTCACCTCAGTCTACATAACAAAAAATTGCTTTACACATGCTTTCAGAAAGATAGATCCTGAAGTCCCTGCCTTACGACTCTGGCAGTATGAGGTGAAGCCCTATCTGTGAGGTGAAGCCCTATCTTGAATGAACTTAACACCTGGGGTGAATCCGTTCTGTAACTGCCCATATCAAATTGTGAAACATTGCAAGTTATAGCATGTTTGCATGAGATACTCCCTGCGCTTGAAAACTGTCTTCAAAATCTTCTCTGCACTTCTCCATAGCTTCGTGTCAACCTGCAATTCTTTACTATGAATGCACGCTGAAGTGTGGAATACTGTGGAATACTTTTACCAGGTGTAACCTAACCTACACTGTCCACAGTCTATAGCCATTCTGCCACACCATCTACTTAATAGTAATCTCAAAACTACAATTTAAATTACCGCCCTGGAAGGTGTTGATTCACAAACTTATTTCACCCACCTAAATTATTCAAGTCAATGATATTACTCTCAACCAATAAATATTGATTAGAACATTTATATATATTATGAATAAACATTTCCATGATTTTCAACATATCATCCTCACAAGGTATTTGTAGTAAATAGAGCTTTGAAAATGGTGCGCTACTGATCCAGCGTTACGATGAAAAGTGTAAAAACACCTACTTTCCTTTAGAATCATGTAACTTCTGAACAGAATGCGCTATCTTTATGATCTAAAATTCTTAGAGAAGATAAAACTACTATAATTACAAATATGTAAACAATTTACCCCAAACTGGTACAAAAAATAGTAAAAAAAATCGGTAAAAAATGAAAAGTCGTCGGTACCAATCATTTTGATACACCCTGTATATACAAGTAAAAACGTATTTCACATTGCCCATAGAATGGTACACTGCAGAAACAGTGTTTAGCATTTAAACACTTTTCTTAATACATTATTGCCTTCACTTTGTAAACGTGTTTAAATACTAAACATGTCTAGAGTATTGATGTATAATGTTTAGCCATTGAACATTGATATCAGTTTAGGAATTTGACACGTAATTTTTAGTTTCTAAAGTCCAAGTCCCCCGCCCCAAAAGCCCCCAAGTAGTCGAAGTTGGGTTTTGTGTTTAAATGCGTGTACATTGCTTATAACTTTCTAATCTGTTCGTCTTGTTTGTAAACTCCTTCCATCGGGCCTCCTAAGCTTTTCCTGAAACGTTCACTTCTTGTCATACACATGACATGCATGCATTCTTTCAATCCCTTATGATTTCACACCACCAAATGAATCCCCATAGAGATATGTACTAAATTTGCCTTCAGAAAACGGAATTTTTTCTTTGCAGGAGCGACTCAGTTCTTTATGACAGCTATGGTAGTTGAAATTAGCCCTAGCCTGACCCCTCTGGGTGGGTAAAAATATAGGTTGAACGTCAATATTTTTTACGACTGGACCTCGAAGTATATGATGTCTGGGAATTACCTAATTTACAGACAAAATCGTGCCAGTGTTTCTGTATAGAAAAGGCTGCTTAAAATCATTAAAAAAATACTTGATCTCTCCCATCTATGGTATACTTGCAGGAAGTAATATTACTAATCATGATCAATCCAAATTTGGCTAAAATTATGCACATTTCTGCTCATTTTAATGCTTAAATTTGGAATGCATGGGTTTTTCTGATAATTGAAATTCAAGGGCGCTCAACCATATAATACTATTTGGTGGCGTGAAATCTTATCTCCTCAACCGGCCACTGACGTTCTGCCTCAATGTTTTCTTGTATATTATTCAGATGTGCGATATGCGTACTCTAGAAGATCATGGAGTTAAGAATGAGTCCAATATATCGCTGACAATTTGTCCAGGTTTACTTGGTGGTGCAGATAAGCCTCCAGATTCAAAGAAATCACAACATAATCGGGGAACGTCGTTGTCGCCAGGAAACACTACTTCATCGTCAAGTTGAGTTTTGTATATTTGTGTCTGCTATAACAATAATAACACTACTACTACTACTACTACTTCTACTACTACTACTACTACTACTACTACTACTACTACTACTACTACTACTACTACTACTACTACTACTACTACTACTACTACTACTTCATCGTCAAGTTTAGTTTTGTATCTTTGTGTCTGCTATAACAATAATAACACCACCACCACTACTACTACTACTACTACTACTACTACTACTACTACTACTACTACTATTACTATTACTATTACTATTACTATTACTACTACTACTACTACTACTACTACTACTACTACTACTACTACTACTACTACTACTAATAATAATAATAATAATAATAATAATAATAATAATAATA
This sequence comes from Amphiura filiformis, assembly GCF_039555335.1. Taxonomy (NCBI): domain Eukaryota; kingdom Metazoa; phylum Echinodermata; class Ophiuroidea; order Amphilepidida; family Amphiuridae; genus Amphiura; species Amphiura filiformis. The sequence goes on from NC_092641.1 coordinate 41,780,429, forward strand.
ATAATAATAATAATAATGATAATAATAATAATAATAATAATAATAATATTAATATTAAAGGGCACTTCGTGATCCACAGCCTCATCCCCCACTTTTCTCAAAAAAGTTGAGATTTTTATATCACTGGAAACCTCTGGCTACATAATGTTTATGTACAAAATATTTCTTGCAGATTAATTCGTTTAGCAAAGATATCGTGAAATTTGAATTTCGTTCTGGTGCACCAGAACGAAATTACAACGTATTGTCTATGGAGCAGTGTAATACACATAATCATGCATAACTCGCAAACGCAAAATCGGAATCAACTGAAATTTTGGGAATATGCTTTTTTCGTGGATATGTACTGAAAAATGTCACGAAATACTCCTTTAATATTAATATTAATAATAATAATAATAATAATAATAATAATAATAATAATAATAATAACAATTTTTATTCCTTTATCTTACAATAACTGATAATTAATTATTAATTATTTATTAGACTTCATCACTGGTACATGTAAAATTATTGCACATCAAATTTTGAAAAATATAAATATAAAAGCTTTTTATATTCACCTCTATAACCGTCCCACCTAGGAAAGACCTAAATAATTTGGAAAAAAAAGAATGGAATGCCAGGGGCAAGACCTTAAGGGCTGGGGTATGAACGTTTGGACAGCATTTATTTTGGGACATTAGAGCACATCAGACATATCGAATTGCATTCTGAATACGAAGAATGTCATTCTGATATCAAATAATTTTCATTTTTGAAATTCGCAATTTAATACACATTTTATGGCAAATCATTAAAAATTGATATTTTTGATATTACAGTACTTGAAGTAAACTTTATAAATCTGATGATTTATACTTAAAGTGTATGTAGGTGGGATGAAAAGCCGACGATCAATTGAAACTTTTGACCTTTCGTATTGAAGATATGGATTTTTTCCCAAAACACCAAAACAAATTAGGTCTTTTTGGGAAAAAAATCCATATCTTCAATATGAAAGGTCAAAATTTTCAATTGACCGTCGGCATTTCCTCCCTGCTACATACACTTTAAGAATATATCATTAGATTTATATAATTTACTACGAGGACTGTTATATATCAAAAATTTGAAAAATGTCAAATTTTATAATTTGTCATAAAATTTGTATTATATTGTGATTTTAAAAAATGAAAATTATTTGATATCAGAAAGACATGCTTCGTATTCAGAATGCAATTCGATAGGTCTGAGGTACTCTCATGTCCCACAAAAAATACTGTCGAAACGCAATAAACGCTCATTTTGGATCCCTTAAATGAGCCTACAATTTGGGCATCGGCAAGTAGAAAACCAAATACAGGTATCAGAAGGAACAAATTTGGAATCAAATTGAGACTTCAAAAAATCCAGAGCTTGATAGTTGAAAGAAGAAACGGAAATGGATAATCTGGTTTCCAGAGGCAGCTGGTTCCACAAGGGAACAATGCGGTTGAAGTATGATTGTTTGTGGGATTCAGTCTTACACCTCTGAAAAGATAACATAAGAGGATCTCCAGAGAGCCTAGTGGTGGGATGGTTCTGTTGGTTTTTACTTTTAAAAACAACAAACTTATTTACATCTAATTCATATCGCCTCAACTTGCATCTATGAAAAAAGCCAAGAGTTCCCTTCTGGATGATAGTGGAAGAAGATCAAGACTGGTTAATCGCTCTTTATAGTCCACGGTTGTTTGATGGGATCATTTATCAATTTTTTTCAAACAAAACATCATGTAAAACCAAATTTTAGGCTTAAACAGCTAAAAGTGATATCATACTAATGTTTTAAAGCTTTTTCGGATATAAAATGTATCTTTTAATGACATAATTGGTGGCGCTATTTAGTTATTGGAAATTACTCTTTCAAGCTTTGAATGCAAATAATCCCTTTTATTGTTTGATAAAATATGTTTATAAAATTCCCTTGTTGCTTGTTTCACCCATTCCAGCTGTTTTAATGGCAGTATTAATTACCCACCCCTTGAAAATAAAGAAATATGATTTAGGATAAATAGCGCCATCTATAGTTTGCATTTAGTTAATAATGAAGCCAATTCTATACATCAAACAACCGTGAGTCCATGCCAGGGTAGTGCATAATGAATTTGGTAGCCCGTCTTCAATAAGCTGTAATAAATATAATGGGTCCCGAGTATGGTTTGTTTTTACAGTGTACTTCATATCCTCTTCCTTTTAGAATTTGCGACACAAACGGTAACAGGTACTGGCAATATAGTAGTGCAAGCTAAAGATAATGCAACAGTGAACATTTTCGCTCCAGATTCTCAGAGGCAAGAGTATTATGGTGAGTATAGAAGTTGACTCCAATTGTGAAGTGCTCTCGCAAAATGAGCATAAAGTTGACAAGATGACTGACAGGCGATATTCCATTATTTGAAATCCCAACATTTTGTAAGGGACTGTGCAATTTTTATGAGCCCCCGTGGGTTATAATTTCCAAATGGCATGCCAACATATTGCTTGTTTCCCTCTCGACCTTCTTGCCAAAATGTGCATGCCTTCCGGCTTTCCATATATTTTAGTCCAACCCTTTTTGACATTTGGCATATTTGAACATTTTCCTACGTTTTTGGGGGGGGGGGGCGTGTGGTGACGACTTCATATTTTGCATATATTTTTTTATACTCTTAAAGGGGAATCCCACCGCGCTCTTTCCAAAATGGCCAATACAATCATATGAATGAATGAATGAATGAATGAATGAATGAATGAATGAATGAATGAATGAATGAATGATCGAACGAATGATAGAACTGCTGAATGAATGAATGAATGGACGGTTGAATGAATGAACGATTGACTGAATGAATTAACGATATATATAAACGGACGAACAAAAGAATGGCATTTTAATTAACAAATGTTGGTTTCATACTTTCCTGCCGTTTTGCCGCTCTGACGATGATTTTGCTTCACTGCGCAGTCGCACCAGAAACGCTAGCGGTGACCAGCGGCAAGTCGATATATCGATCACTCCACCGCTTTGCCCAAGCGGCAACACCGTCATGAGTTGCAGTCAAGTCAACTCGGAGCGGTGCCGCTCTGACGTATTAAAACAAAATACGATTTTGGAGCGGTGCTAAGCGGCTACAGCGGCTTTCAGATTCATAACGCTTGCCGCTCAGCGGTGTGCCGCTCCGCTTGCAGACAAGTGCAAGCGGCATGATGAAGCGGCAAGCGGCAGAAAATGTGAAACCAGCATAATTGTTTTCCCCAACAATTTCTGTGTTTTAGAAAATGAAGATGACATTGGAAGCAACATTAAATAAACAACAACGTTTGGAACAACAAATGTCAGTTTTAATAGATCAGAACGCGAAACTGATCCAGGCTTTTAACGAGCAAAAGTCAATCGTGGAAAGATTTTTCGCTACAAATTGCATTGGAAGGATTGATAGAGTTGCGTATGGCTCGATCCACATTTTCATACGTTTTTCCAAGAGAGAACAGCTTGACAATTTCTGGCAAATGTACAAAACTGGCCTGCTAAAGAATGAACTTACCAGGATTATTCTTGCTCGTGACGAAGATAGGGCCATATTGAATCTGAAAGTGTCAGCAGACGAAGCTGAATATGAGCGAGGAATACATCACTTCAGTCTAGGTAAGCATAAAAGGTAGCAGATAAAGTCATGCCGTGGCTATTATTGGTCCAGACTCCCGCGGATGTTGTGGGAGTTAGCCACTCCTCCCTCCCAACAACTCTATTTTACATTCCCCGCGCTATATGCTCGTAGAAACATCCCATCGTCGCGCCCTTTATCATATGGGTGTCTATCTCGCTACGGTGCGAACTTATTGTGTACATTTCCCCGATAGCAAGTGCCGGCCACACAAAATCAATGGACTGCGAGCTAGGTAAAAACCTATTTTCCAGATCAGGCACCCTGCAAATGACTCGTATTTATCAATATTAACGATAATTATGTTTTTAAAACTCTCATTTCAGAACGCTTTCCAACAGATCCAACACCCCAGACCCCTGAACATAGTGGTCAGGATTCTTTTGAGAGGTGAGTTCTCTTTTCAAGTCACATGACCTCATGTCGAGTTTCTCTACTGAAGTTGTTACTCTAGCTGTGTTCTCGTGTGAATGGTAACGGTCCATAGCAGTGACAACAAAGATCAATTGATATTAAGAATAAATGGGAACAATTTCACAATAAATGTCGTATTTGGCTTTTGCACGAAATCAACCGTGTGTATTGTATTAGTCCGACACGCCGCTTGTCCGACACTCCGCTAGTCCGACACATCGCTAGTCCGAATCTGAAGTGCACCGCACCAGTCCGACACGTCGCTAGTCCGAATCTAAAATACACTCTGCCAGTCCGATACGCCGCTAGTCCGAAAATAAAAACCACTGCGCTAGTCCGAAATTGAAAACCACTGCGCTAGTCCGAATCTGGAAAACACTCCTTCAGTCCGACACTGCGCTGAAATCAATCTGAAAAACACTGCGCTAGTCCGATTTTAAAAAACACTGCGCTAGTCCGAATCTGAAAACCATTGCGCTATTCCGAATTTGAAAAACACTGCGCTAGTCCGAATTTGAATTGGGGGAAACACTGCGCTAGTCTGATTTTTCGGACTAGCGCAGTGTTTTTCAGATTCGGACATACCATACTGCAGTTACTGTCCGTTTTCCTATACACAATACACAGTGCTCTTTCCCATTGACGCGTGACCTCTACAAATAGCCCTACGTTAAAAGTATGGGGATATGACTAGTTAACGTCGCTGTGTGAAAAATAACCGGCCAATATTAAAAGTACTCTTCTAAAGTTCTAGAAAATATAGTTTTTAACATGTCCTAAATTTTTAGCTAATTTAGATGTTTGGAAATATTCGTACTTTGGTGTTTTAGTTAATGTTATAGGTAATAGTACATTGCCTAGTTAACGTCGCTGTGTGAAAAATAACCGGCCAATATTAAAAGTACTCTTCTAAAATTCTAGACAATATAGTTTTGTAACATGTCCTAAATTTTTAGCTAATTTAGGTGTTTGGAGAGGGTCGTACTTTTGTGTTTTAGGAAGGATATGTAAACGACAGATAACACCAAAAATATGAAGAAATTATTTCCAAACCGTGTTAAGTCAACAATCATTATGTTGCTCATTTTCAAGAATGCTGGTTTACAAAAAGCACGCCATTGTCTCATTTCGTGAACAAAAGTACACATACCATTGTTTCCTTTCGTTTCCTTTATAATCGGTTACCCAACTGAAGCTATAATACGCAAACTTTATTGCGATATCGCACATGAAAACAGTCACATGTGCACAGCCAGAGAAGATCCGATTTAATCAGTTGAGCTGTTTCAATGAGTGTTATCTTGGTTTAATAGCTTTTAATGGGGTTAAGTCCTGCAAAGGTCGAGATGAATTCTACTGTAGACATGACTGCATCATGCGCATTTTTTTTCAGATTCGGACTAGCGCTGTAGTTTTCAGTTACGGACTAGCGCCATGGATTTCAGTTTCGGACTAGCGCAGTGTCGGACTAAAGAAGTGTTTTCCAAATTCGGACTAGCGCATTGTATTTCGGATTCGGACTAGCGGCGTGTCGGACTGAAAACGCTGGACTGGCGGAGTGTCGGACTGTTGCAGTGGTTTTCATTTTCGGACTAGCGCATGATTTTTTCCGACTAGCGCCGTGCTTTTCATTTTCGGACTGAGGCACCTCTAAGTATAGGGAATTTGTGTTGTCGGACTAGCGGCGTGTCAGACTAGTGGCGTGTCGGACTAGCGGCGTGTCGGACTGAGCGGTGCACCCATTTCACTCATTGTTTTTTTGTGACCAGCCAAACGAGATAATGAATCAAGTGTTCACAAAGATGTTTGGTGTAGTTCAAATTTCCTAACCATGATGTCCAATATCCCCAAAGTTTATGATCGAATTCTTAACCTAAAACCTCTCCCAACTCTAAACCTAAATAATAAGCAATAATTTTTATACAGATATAATTTATGTTAAACTGAGTATTATTGTTCCCACCTGTTCTTATACTGATTACTGGTCGTAATCGGCGGGTCTTATAGCATCGCGGATTCATATCTATATATTTTATTTCGAGAAATGTCTTGCGGCATCAAATTATTCATTCAAGTCCAATACGTTGTTTTTTGTTTCTATTAGAGACCATGCTGGTCAACTATGACACTTTTAATGAGGGTCTACTTTTCGGCGTAGTAATAAAAGCCTAACAATTCCCACCGATTACGAGCTAATCAAACTGTATACTGATTGTAATTTACGGGACTACTTTTCATTGAATATTAGTCCTGGTTAATAATCTTATAGGTATGTATGGATCAACGTTTGAATTGCATAGGTTGTTGAGTTAAATTCCGAGTTCATATTGTGATCGTGTATTTTATGGTCTCTTTTCTTTTTTTAGGAACATATTTTGTGACGGGAAATTACTTGATGCCGTCCAGGGAACCAAATTATTTGATGACAGCAAGACCTTTGTCGACATGCACCTCAAAAGATCACCAGGTAAGGTTATTTTAATGCTCTGTGTGCTAGCCATAGGCTTCAGCATAAAAAGTTAAGTTTTACGATATTTTCTAAAAATATCAAGATCTATCCTAAGAACCACTGAACCAATACTAGGCTTGTTTGTTCTCATTTTAATGAATTTTTCATGCTGATTCCAAATATGGTCCTGAGATTGTAGAAGTCTTAATTTTTTTAATTAAAAAATAATTGAAATTTGTCGTCTGCAGTCGACGCCCGCGTGGTGAGAATTAACTGCCGTGTCTTGTATACACCAGGAAGGTTAGCACTTAAAGGCCCTTTCAGTGATTTCACAGGAACATAAAAAAAAATGGAAATTTGTCAGAATTGCTTAGAAATAAAGCATAAGTCTACAGCATTTCATTAAACCACTTTTCCCCTGAATACCTCGACAAATTAGTCAAAAAACAGAAGTTTTAGAAAGGTTTTCTACTTCAACTCAGATCGACTCGAGAAAATCGAGATTTTCGTACAGTGCGCCACCACTCGACTGGAAAAACTTCCTAGTCCAGTGTTTCTAACACGGGGAAGTAGAGTCTAAATTGATTTAAAACAGACGCTTAATTTTGTAGTAGAAAACAAAATAAGCAATTAAAGGTCACTGAGGCAAACTAACGGTCAATTCAAATATGAAAAACAGTTAAAATTGTGTATTTTGTTTAAAATAGTAGCTACTGATGTAATAAGTAGTAGAAACAATACGCAACGCGTGTTGGTACGTGGAGAGTGAGCTTCTTTCGATCTCGAGTCGGACTTTTTGTACTGTCAGTATCAAAAGTCCAGAATCATGCAAATGCTTTATTTTGTCTAAAATACACGGCTTTCGACCGAACCACTAGCAGGCTATGTTAGCACATCTATGCCAATTACAAAGGTACCAAAATCTCTTAAATCTGAATTTTGATGATTTTTACGATCGTCCGGATGAGCAAATCACTGAATGGGCCTTTAATAGTAGATGGTCCGATTGTACCACATGGTGTTTTCTATATATATATATCAGGCCCATCACCCAATTAAACATTTATACTCCAAACCTCCAGCGGCATGGACTCTGTGGTGTAACCTAAGTAAATTAATTTGATTGTATATCTTTGTTTACAATTTAAAGCGAGATATGAGAGATGGGAAAACCCCTTGCAAGAGTTGGTGAGTAATGATATTTTGGGAATCCACTCTCATGCAATTAAATTGATCAGGAAAACAAATTCAATCATATTAAATCGGTTGTATTTAACATTCTTACGATAGAGGAAACACTCGCTGCGTTTGACGCAATAGACGACCCTTGGATTAGGGACGACCAGGGTATCCCGCGTGTATTGCATGATTTTGTTTCCGAATATTTTGAGGAACCAGGGACGGAATTTGAGCAGTGGATACCAGATGATTGGAAGGAAAGGTAAGAAGTACGCTCTGTGTTGACTGAAAATATTTTTAACTACATGGCAACAAAACATGTTTGGGGAATTTAAAGTGCCAAGAAAAGAAAACACACTGCCAAACAAAGCAGGCATAATTTATGGACACATACCTGACATGATATGAGCAGGAGCGTAGGAAGAGCCTCGGGGCCTATGGACAAGGGTCAGGGCGGGCCACTTTCATCTCCTTTGTCAGCCCAATCCCTATTCCACTTCATTTCGAATTTGCCCCTGAACCACTTACATCTCCTTTATCAGCCCAATCCGTAATCCACTTCATTTCGAATTTGCCCCTGAACCATCAGGGCCCCCGGACTTCGTCCACCTTTCCACCCACTTGCTACGCCCCTGGACATGAGTTATGCCTGAATAATGTATTATATGGTCGAAAACATTTCTTTACGCTTTTACCTCACTTGATATTTGAGATTATATTTCAACGGAGTAGCGGCATGCGTGACCAAATTTTGCAACAAAATGTGTCGTTTTTTGTTTAGCCAAATAATATGAAAAGTTTACCATTCAGTTTTTCTCTTTACACCTATATCTTAGACCTGCATTTCTATCCATTATCAAGGACGGGACATTACGAGACTGGGCAGGAATAGTACATTCTTTATGGAAGAAACTAGGACGGAAAGTGAGTATTGGATTGGGCTATAAAACATTGTGATGAGCATAACCGATCGACAAAAATACGATCGGTTATAGAGAGCAGTGGCGTTTCTGGCAACATTTCTAAGGAAGGGAAATTGCAAAATCGTCCCACTGACAACGGTGACTCGTTACCAAACTGATTTTATGCTAACAAATACGCGCGAAACGCGCAAAAATCTAAATTTAAATTTTAAAGTGAGGATAATTATTGTGACCTAATAAAGCCGGTAAGGAAGATATATCACCTATTTTGGCACATTTTTGGTTCAAATTGCTGGAAATATAAAAAGAAGTCAGCAGAGGAATAGTTTACACTGTCTAGGATATTTCTTTTCTGAGGAAATACGGCAAAAAAGGTAAATTCCTGTTTCCTATAGATAATGCATTATTTTCAACAAAATGTTAAATGTCACTCCTGCAGGTTAGAGCAGAAGTTTCTCTGAATCCAGAACGATACAGTCTGGTCTATGTTAACAAGCCATTTATCATACCTGGAGAGAGGTTCAGAGAACAATACTACTGGTAGGTCAATGTGATTCGTCATGAAGGCTGCATACCGACGAATACTGGATTACTAATAAACGTTCCTTGGTGGTATGCCAACTATAGAGGGCGACGTGATCATTTTATGCATGTTCAGAGCAATTTTTCCTTTCTTCGAATTTTCACTTAACCAGTCGCCCAGAACAATGATCATTGCCTCATCATCCTTGTAGCAAACAGCTCTGTACATGTACAGGATTCTGAGGTTTAAAAACCACAGCGTCCATTCATTTAAATTAATTGTTAAATGTCACTCCTGCAGGTTATATCAGAAATATCTCTGAATCCAGAACAATACAGTCTGATCTATGTTGACAAGCCATTTATCATACCTGGTGAGAGGTTCAGAGAACAGTACTACTGGTAGGTCAATGTGATTCGTCATGAAGGCTGCATACCGACGAATACTGGATTACTAATAAACGTTCCTTGGTGGTATGCCAACTATAGAGGGCGACGTGATCATTTTATGCAGGTTCAGATCAACCATTTTTTCCTTTCTTCGAATTTTCACTTAACCAGTCGCCTCGAGAACAATGATCATTGCCTCATCATCCTTGTAGCAAACAGCTCTGTACATGTACAGGATTCTGAGGTTTAAAAACCACAGCGTCCATTCATTTAAATTAATTGTTAAATGTCACTCCTGCAGGTTATATCAGAAATATCTCTGAATCCAGAACGATACAGTATGATCTATCTTGACAAGCCATTTATCATACCTGGAGAGCGATTTAGGGAGCAATATTACTGGTAGGTTACTGTGATTCGTCATGAGGGCTGCATATTATCTGGGTAGCTTAAATTTTAAAAAGTATAGAGTCACTGTACCTTTACATTCTCTACATGACTGGTCAAGGATGACCCGCGGTGACCAGTGAAGACCAGGCACTCTGGCAAGAAAAGCAACATTTTCAATTGGTTTAAGTGTAATTTACGAATCTGCATCTCTTTTATTTAAATGGTTACCATGGCAACAAAAGATGTCAGAACAAAACTGGGCCTCTGTTTACTATTTCAGTTTTTAAAACTTTATATACATATATTTTGAGTTATCTCGCAAGGGGGTAATTACTTTATGTAATGTGTTTATACGGGTTATATAGGTACGGTTTATAGTGATATGGTATTTGTCGGTATGTGGCTATGACGACATTATGGAATGCAAACAAATGTGTCGATGTTACTTTAAGTTACGTTATTTTTTTTATCTTCCGAAGGCATGGTTTATATTTTTACAGAAGGGCTTATTTTTGTCCGTAATTTTAAGAGATGGTTACTGTTCCGTCACTTTACATGTTTTGAATGGTTAAAAGCGCTTCCATAAATACATAAAAATGCTTCCATAAATAACATTTATAAACTTCTTTTTATCTTTTTGAAAATATTTATTGAGAAGTATTGCTATCCCAACTATTTTACTATATTTAATTTCTATTAGGGATACTTACTGGATTATAAAGGGCTTACTTGTGTCTGGCATGACTCAAACCGTGCGAGGAATGTTATCCAACTTCGTAGACCTGGTCAAACGGTAAGTATTCTATCAGTTTGTCACGGTGGCACAGCGGCGGTACGTTACAGCCTTCCATGATCAGAATGCTACGGGTTCGATCCCCAGCGACGTGGCGGTCCCAGCGTGTTATGCATTTATGCAAAACCCTTTACTTTTATTGCCGTATGTTTCACCGGTATTGAATGTAAAACTGACTGGTCAGTCAGTGGCGAACCTTCACGCAAGTTATTAAGCCTCCCTACAAGCTCCCAATACAGGGAATCTGGTCCATACGCAAGGAAAAAGCAATCTGTTCCTTTTCCCCGTCACAACCTTTTACCTATATAGTGAATGTTCTGCACAGTTAAAAAAGCTTTAAGCCACTGGCGACTGAGGAAAAAAGGTAAGTTGCGAGCCTTTCCCCTTTCCCTAATTTGATCTTCCACACCAATAAAAAGACCGTCCTCCAAAAATAAGTTTCCTATCACGATTTCTGTTCGGTGCATTAGTTGTTTGCGTTTTTTAATCACTGTTAATCACTTTTCATATATTGTCATTGAAAAATTGAATAAACAGGTTAGACTATCTGAAATTCAGGTATCTGCTGTAGGACCCGTCCATAGTCCGTAAACTGTTTTATATAATATTTTTGACGATGCAATAACATTTTTGCAATTTAATAATTATATAAACTCTTCTGAGATTATGATTATGATTTGAATCGTCGATGGCACCTGTTAAGTAACTGTCATTTACAAAATTGGACGCATGCTCATGATTATAATAGAGCAGTAAACAGCTCACAGTTTCTGGTTCAAATCCCGCTTTGGATAGCTACACCCTGTTTGCTCCATGCATTTCTTAACTGATTTTTTTTATAGATTTGGATTTGTACCAAACGGCAATCGTATCTACTACACAAATCGTAGTCAACCTCCGCTGCTCATCCCCTCGGTATATGAATACTACAAGGCAACAAATGACTTGGACTTCGTCAAAGACATTCTTCCAGCACTAGAAGAAGAATACAAATTTTGGGTGACCAAGCGAAGCGTGGATGTAGTGAAGCCAGGATGTGACAGGACATACAAAATGTGTCGTTATAAAGTTGAGACAGACAAACCAAGGTTTGTTTCTAAAATTGTATTTTCCACGTCAATAACGGGCAACGTGTAACATAATTATTTATGCGGAAATCATTACAAATGATGTTATATGCGAGTAATCGTTCCCCATTGTGTTTATTTGTTCTTGTGCAGGATGCGTAACCCCATTAACTACTTTATATGCTAACATAGGTAAACTTGTATCTTTCTCTATTATGCAGACCAGAATCTTACCGTGAAGACATGGAAACAGCTTCATGCAATAAAGGTAATATTTTCCCACAAGATATTCAAGTTCAAGAACAAGCGGGAATCGATGTGAATCGTTTCGAGATATCCAGGATCAAAGTTTATACAGGGGTCAAAAAACAAAATTGTTACGATTTGGTTGAAAAGTCAAACCTATTCGTAATATTCCTCTGGACATAAGCATGATAAGTAATAAAATATATACTTTGACCTACGTACGAGTTATAGTGAAAAGGTTAAAGGACAACATTGGATTCCACTTGGCTCAAACATAAAATATCCTCCGCTTATGATGAAAATGGTCTCAAATTGTTTGTTTTGTTACACTAATCACAAAAAGAATATAGGACATTTTTAACCTGCGTAACACAGCGAAATGGTTCAGTACCCATTCAGTCCTATTGATTATTACCTATTTTGACAAGTTTCCGTGGTAACAAAATGTCCTACATAATGCAAACTATGCTTTTCTGGATTTTTATCAAGATAAACATATTTTTAAACATTTAATCAAATCTTAAATTGGACAAGTCGTGAATCAGTATCTAAGTTAATCCATGCTAAGATATAGAAAATTGATACATGTATTATGGATTTAATTTGCAATCCATCAGATTCTAAAAGTTTTAATTTCAGCTTAGTTCTAAATTTTAATCGATTGGGTAAGGACTTTAATCTTGGATTCATCTCGTGATTTTTTTTTAATCTGATGAATTTAATAGTGATACCGTAAAGAAGACCGACCTATGTCTCACTGACTATCTCCAAGATGATCCGTAGCGTAAAAGAATGCAGATGTAACCTGCGATTGTGGAACAGAGCCACAATTAATGGAACACCTACGTGTTACCCTCAACTGCAGTAAACATACACAACTGCTGACTTAGCAATTTCCAATGAGAATGCCGAAAAATGTGTGCAACACGTTTAATCTTGTGCTGTGGACACGCTAAGAAGAAGTAACGTATTCAAAATATCACAATCAAATTTCCCGCGCTTTTTTTTTCAGGAACAGCTGCAATTTACGCACACATTACATCAACTGCAGAGAGTGGTTGGAATTTCTCAAGTAGATGGTGTCAAGAAGGCTGCAAAACTCTTCTTACCTTTGTTTGTACAACTGACATATTACCTGTCGATCTCAACAGCTTTCTATGTTTGAATGAGAAACTACTGGCGAAATTCTTTGACATCTGCGGTGAGTGACTTAAAGAAGATAAAGTTCATTTGTTAATGATAATGTTCAAATCGATTCATTGAATTAAATACAGATATATTTTTAAAATGAAAGGTACCAGTGTGTAACCTTGAAGTATCACTTGGTTATATTATAAAAGCTAGTTATTATGTTCGCTGAAGCACAGCGTCCCAATAAAAAAAAATAATACAAGATGGTATATTACACAAAATACCATGTTTCCTGTTCTACGAATGGACGTCTATCGCCATTTAAAATCCACACTACCCCTATGGAAGATTTAGCTAAAGAATATTTTCAAATAGAATCAACATTTAGGTATTGGTAACTTCCATTTGAAATACTCACCCCAGTTGTGGAAGATATATGTAAAGCCATAATACAGGGGGAGTATGGGTTTCCAAATGATTAACCCTAACCAATTACATTTGAAAAACATACTCCCGCTGTGGAAGATATCTCCAAAATCTTCCACAAGGGTAGTGTGGATTTCAACTGGAATAGGCCAATGCCCCGGGGCCAATGCTCCACAACTATACTCATTTTAACAGGCGTTTCCTGTATCAAACTTTGATTTCATAGGTGAGACTACCAAAAGAGTTCACTACCACCATGCGTACTTGGCACGTCGTCAAGCTATTCAGGATATCTTCTGGGTGGAAGAAGCGGGTGCTTGGTTTGATTTTGATCTTCAGACTCAATCCAACAGATATCAATTTTATCTGTCAAATATCACGCCGCTCTGGATCGATTCATTTGATGACACTGTTAAGCATGATGAAGGCAGCAATGAAGTAGCGGAGAAGGTCATTGCATATTTAGAGGTTAGTGAGTTACCGATTGTTGAAAGTTGGTACAACCATGGACGAAAAATATAACATACCGCGTACAAGCAGTCAAAGTCTCCCTCCGCATTACCCGATAATGAGGGCCGATTGTTTCTTCAAATGCGATAGGCAAAACTGCTACGCACTTACCGCGTATTTTTACGGTCTATCGCGGTCTAATCGCGATTTTACGGTCTAGTCGCGAAGGCACGCAACGCTCAACCGCGTATAATATGCGAAGGCACGCAACGCTGGCGTGATTGTTAGACAAGGCACAAAGACAATCGGCCCTCATGAATATGCGAGAATCCTAAAACATACAATGCACGGGGCTTTGACCGTTGAAACATGGTCTGAAGTAGTCGGTGTGTACAACAGGTGTCATTCTAGAAAGTACATGCCTATTTGGGCCAGAGTATGCTTCAATGAATTATTTCAATTTTCAGGAAAACTTGGAGTGATTCTTAAAGAGGTTTGTTACTGTGACTGTGACTGAAATAACCAGTTCACCCATTTTGTCATACAGCCAAGTGGAATATATAACACATGCAAAGGGTAATCAGCTACATATCACTGACCTTGTTCAGTCCAGCTTTCCCGGATGTGACCTTCACATGAGGCAATTACGGGGTGTCAAATGTTGACAGTTAGTAACAGGTGTCATTCCAGACATATAGGCCTATTTTCCCCATATAGTATGATTGAATTGAGTTACTTACCCCATTTTTCACCAAAACGTTGGCAAAATAAGACTGATTGGTTAAGGCTGATTGGTTAAGGGTATGCAACGTAATGAATTAGAAACATTCTTTGTGCTATTACAAGATCAGTACACAACATTTATGGAAACTTTTTTTTCAAGCAAAAATTGTTATTCCAAACATTCTTTACAAAACCAACTGGAACCTTATCCCCATTGTTGGAAATTCAACATTGTACGGAAAAATCATGTAATTTCAAGTTTGTAACGACCAATTGACTTACTTTGTTTGACATTTCCTTTTCTTTTTATATTATACCTAGAATCCATGTGATAGTTAAACCGCATGATTTCGGAGCTCTGCTGTAGCTGAAGTCCGACCATTTTTTGCAATAGCCCAGTCAGGTCAAAATGAGAGTACACCAAAAGTTTGGGCTTTTGAAACTGAACAATATTTGAAAATCGAAGTGCCTTGGCTTAATTATAGTTGCAAGGTTCAAATTCTTTCAGAAAATTGACATTAGGTCTAAGCATGATGTAAAAACTGAATTTTCAAATTAAAATTTAACCGAAAGTCATCTTACCATTTCTATTTTGCTCTATTTCTATTGCTGTTTTAGAAATCAGATGCTTTCATTTTTCCGGGCGGTGTTCCAACATCTCAGCAAAACACAGGCGAGCAATGGGATTTCCCTAATGCTTGGCCCCCTTTGCAAGACATGCTGATAACTGCACTAGATTCAACCAGTTTACCCAAAGCAAAGGAACTTGCATTTCAGATCGCTCAGAAATGGATAACGACGAATTGGCGAGTTTATCAAACCGAGGATTTCATGTTTGAAAAGGTATTTTTGAAAATCTTTTATATTATGGATACAACATGATGTTATATGTGGCGCCTTTTCTGATGCTTTTCGTGCTCAATAGTAATTTACCTTTAATGTAAACTTACATAATTTACAAACATTGAATATTTTTTATTTTCTTTATTAATAGTACGACGTTGAAAAACAAGCAAGTGGCCATGGAGGTGAATTCACTAGCAGTAACCAGGTAAGACACATAAACACTTTAAATAAATACGTTACAACGAGATGGTTGTATATAATATAATGCGGTGTCTGACATAAGTCCTGGAACAGAACGAAAGCATCCAGGCCTAACTCCAGTTATCCTAAAGTTTTAATCGGTGCTTAGGCCCGGGTTAAAGTAGAAATATTCGGAAAAAGCACGTATATGCATTCTTTTAACCCCATTAGAACTACCTGCCTATTGATCAAAAAGATGTTTTCATTATCAATTGGACCAATCAGCAACATTGTTAGAATAATTTCTCCACACAAAAAAATGTGGGTGAATTATTTGCAAAGCTCCATTTTGATTGGTGACTAAAATGAAGATATCATGTAATTGACCAATCAGAGGCAATGTTAGATCGGCAGGTAATGCTCAGGGGGTTAATTTTATTTTAACTTTTTTATGACAGGTTGGGTTTGGATGGACGAATGGCGTCGTTCTGTCTCTACTGGACAAGTATGGTGACCGATTGAAGGCCGAAACATAGAAGTCAGCAACACAATTTGAAAAGTATTCTGAAATAACTGTTCAACAGTACTAGAGAGTAAATGACTCTGCACACTGTCAAAAAGATTTAGATCGTAGCAGATCGTGGTAAAACCATGGAATTAATTGATGAAAGGAATGCCAAGCAACATTTGTAAAGCGCCATAGAATTATCACATCTAAAAGTACTGTACAGTCTTTACAGCCGGCCATGAGGAAGCAACACATCATACATACATACATATTGAGCATTTATAAACGCTGCTACATAAAGAGCGTAGCGCTACAAACAATATTGAAGGTGGCAAAAGGCCAAAATATATACGTACACAAGCAAAATATATACAGAGCAAAAATATAATTAATTATACAAATATGTCTTAAGAGACTTCTTAAAAACAGAAAGTGATGCAGATTCACGGATATTAACAGGTAAACAATTCCACATTCTGGGAGCATTATAGTAGAAGGCCCCGCGCTCAGCAGACTTCAGCAGTTTGGATGTATTGTGCTCTGTCAGTCGTGTGGTGTCAGATGCTGAGCGCAGTCCAGCTCTACCAGGTTGATTGAGAGTGATACAAGAGGAGATGTTAATTGGGAGCCATATGATTCAGGCATTTGTAGATCAATAAAAGTACTTTAAACACAATTTTTTTTTTTTTTTCCACAGGCAACCAATGCAGTTCTTTCAAACATGAAGTTGCATCATAGTGCATGATCTTGTTTACGGACTTGACATATCATCTTCGCAGCCCAGTTCTGGATGCATTGAATACGTTGAATGTCAGTTTTATTTGACTCTAGGAGCAGTCCATCGCCATAGTCGATTTTAGACATGATGAGGGCACGATGATGACAAGATGGCAAGTATCACGATCAAGATACCTACGAATCCTAGAAAGGTTTCGAAGATGATATGTCACATCAGTAACAATAGAACTCGAAGAACTAACCTCATTCCATACCTGTGTCAACTCTTGTATATTATGATAGATATTTTGTGGTGTTCCTCAATGGACAATTTTAGGCCCTTTATTATTTATACAGTATATCGGTTATATTGTAAATGTTTCCACTATACTGAAGTTGGTTTTGTTTGCTGATGATACAACAATCACTTATTGGAATGAAGATGTGGATACACTATTCGATGTTATCAAAAAGAGCTATAAATTGTAAAGATTAGTTTAAAGCCAATGAATTGTCCGTGGATACTAACAAGACCAACTTTATGTTCCTGGATACATAGCGAACGAAAAAATGGCAATACTGTTAATATTGAGGGTAGAGATATAAGTCTAGATAATACCCCAGCAAACACAAAACGTTTTCGACATCATTCGCAAAAGGTTATAAAAGGTTGTCAGAAAGCGTTTAAATGTCGGGTTATATAAAGGGTATATTAAGAGTATAAAACGTTTTCATAACCTTAAGGGAGGTGAAATGAGCGTGACCCTGGTTTGGATGCAGAGGGAGTGTGCCTGTTACAGACACAGCCACCAGAAAAGGACCAGCTCAGATCGCGCGCCAAATAAGTTTGCAGTCCAGAAATTTCATTTTTTTTCTCAGCCTTGCAAAAAATAGGCACAGGTGGGAATCGAACCCGGGACCTGTGTGTTGTAAAACCTACCGCGTTACCACTGAGCCAACTGACAATTAGCTATGAGAAGTTTGATAGTAATCCTTGATATTGCTGAATAGAATAAATCAATACTGATAGGTCCATTTATCTAATATACGATGCTATTCAAATTGGCCTATAAACTAGGAATATAATGTGAAATGACAATCAATCGATCAATCAATCAAGTTGTCAAGTTATCAACAATCAATAATAAACCGACGTAGGCCTATCATGGAATATTACTAACTAGGCCTACTAACTAATATACCAAATAAATAAGTCAGTAAATAAATAAATAGGCATAGGCCTAAATAAATAAATAAATACATAATGCAGAATGCAGTTAGTATTTTAGTTGCAAAATTCCAAACATTCTATTCACACATTCAATTATAATTTTCTGCTATACACGCAAAGGACCTGTACCTTTAATATGTCCGCGCCTAATCATCAAAATGAGTCTTTCACCATGCTCACACACCATGTTAAACTATTGAATCCCTGTATAGTATTATCTACTGACCAAGTCCTAGGTCCTCAATGAAATGGATGCTATAACGTACCCAATCAAGCGAACATATCAAGGTCATATCAGGGCGTTATACAAAGAATGGTCAAAGGTCAACGTTTCCAAAGAAGTATAGTAATAGATGTAGACACAAGCTTTCGTGCGAGAAACATAAACACATAGTCGTCAGTCGTGTGGTTTTTATGAGATTTGATACGGCGCTGAAGTCTATGGCTGTCCCAAAATCAGTACCAGGCCCGGTTACCAGACGGCAATGTGTGTGTTGTTACAAGGAATATAAACTCATTTTATCAATAAGTGAACCACATAGAGGAATACGACATCTATCGTGAGCCAATCTGCATTCTGTTGCCTGCAAAAGCCGACGATCAGGTAACAATTCTAAAAGCAGCGTGACTAGATATTTGCGTTAATTTCAAGATACGTGTAAAACGCATTGAAAACGCCAAATTGCAGTCATAAAATATATAATATTAGTAAATCACCCAATCGAATGTTAACATAGGTATGCGGAAAAGAACTGCAATAACAATAACAAACTATGTGCCCAAAGAGTTGTCTTTGGCATGTCGCTTTTTTGAAATATCACCAAAAATATCAAATTTTGGAAAAACGCCCCAAAATTTAAAACAAACAAGAACCTTCCAAAATAAATATATATTAGCACTCGGTGGCCCAGTCACTACCTGCCGCTGTGATTTGGGGTAACTCATTGCTTCCCCTCTCCAGATACCCGTACTTCAAGGTCGCTCATACCCCAGCCCTTAAAAAACATTTTTTGATAATCTAGTGCTCAGCAAACAAAAATGTTTTACAGAAAACGTTTAAATGTCGGGTTATATAAACGGTATAAAACGTTTTAATAACATTCCAAAAACATTCTTGAAAACTTGATACAAAACATTCTAAACAGAATGTTATTTTGGGGTTGAAACAATATTTTGCGAAAAATGTTTGTCCAAAATATTTTCAATAACGTTTCAAAAACGTTTTCATGACCTTTATATAACCCGACATTTAAATGTTATTAAAAGGTTTTGTAAAAAACATTTTAAGAACATTTATGTGATTGCTGGGTTTAAACATTTTAACATAATGTTATTTAAGTATTGACACAATATTTGGCAAAAATGTTTTTCAAAAATAGTTTACAATAACATTTTTTGAAAACATTTAAAAATATTGTTGTAGTGTATTTTCATACAAAACGTTTTAAAACGTTATCATGACCTTTAAATAACCCGACATTTTAATGTTATTAAAACGTTTTTACCTAAACCAAAAGCCAAATTATAACTTATTTAAAACGTTTTTAAAACGTTTTTGTGTTTGCTGGGACCAAACTCGAAATTGTCACAAAAACAAAATTTATGGCAATTAATTGACGAAGAGCTCAAAAGGAAATAATCAAATAGACAATGTATCGAAGAATATGTCATGAAATATAGGAGTACTTTGTAATCTTAACCCTTGTCTACTGGAGAGGAGGCATTGGTGTATAAAACATGTCTACCAAAGGGGTGGTGTTTCTTATTGTATAATTCCAATTATTAAACTTTTGTATACTTGTTTGGGGTAGTGCTGCTAAAAATATCTATAAAAATAGAATTACAATAGAAATCCATACGAATAATCTCTTATAGAGAATAGTGAGTATACAGACGCCATTCGGTTGATATTCACAAACAAAACAGGAACTCAGTACAATAATGTATTAACATTTTAATTTTAACTGCCTGTAGCATTTGACACACTATTTGCCAACATAATAATAACTAGACTAAGCTGTGGTCTAACCCACGAACACAGCCGTGTTGTTACCCCTAATGACCTTTGACCCCCAAATATATGAAAACGGCCATAGACATTGGCTAATGTCAATGCATGGGTGCATGTGGCACCACTTTGCTATGTTACTTGTGGCAGAAGGGGCATTTTGAAGGTTTTTCGTCTCAGACCGGAAGTGACCCCTTAATGACATTTGACCCCAAATAAAAAAAATACCACATATGAATTGGGTAACCACAATTCATGTGTGAACGTACCGTTACTGTCCTATGTTTTTCTTAGCAAATAAAAAAAAAATTGAAGGTTTTTCGTTTTATACCGGAAGTGACCCCTTAATGACCTTTGACCCCAAATCTGTGAGGACCCCATAGACACTGGGTAATAACAATGCATGTGTGCAAGTGGTGTCACTGTCCTACGTAAATTGTGGGAGAAGAAGCATTTTAAAGGTATTTCGTTTTATACCGGAAGTGGCCCTTAATGACCTTTGACCCTAAAAAAATACCACATATACACAGGGTACCTGCAATTTATGTGTGAACATACCGTTACTGCCCTATGTTTTTCTTAGCAAATAAAAATTTTTGAAGGTTTTTCGTTTTATACCGGAAGTGACCCCTTAATGACCTTTGACCCCAAATATGTGAGGACCCCATAGACACTGGGTAATACCAATGCATGTGTGCCAGTGGTGTCACTGTCCTACGTAATTTGTGGGAGAAGAAGCATTTTAAAGGTATTTCGTTTTATACCAGAAGTGGCCCCTTAATGACCTTTGACCCCAAATAAAAAAATACCACATATGAATTGGGTAACCACAATTCATGTGTGAACATACCGTTACTGTCCTATGTTTTTCTTAGCAAATAAAAATTTTCGAAGGTTTTTCGTTTTATACCGGAAGTGACCCCTTAATGACCTTTGACCCCAAATCTGTGAGGACCCCATAGACACTGGGTAATAACAATGCATGTGTGCAAGTGGTGTCACTGTCCTACGTAATTTGTGGGAGAAGAAGCATTTTAAATGTATTTCGTTTTATACCGGAAGTGGCCCTTAATGACCTTTGACCCTAAATAAAAAAATACCACATATACACAGGGTAATTACAATTTATGTGTGAACATACCGTTACTGTCCTATGTTTTTCTTAGCAAATAAAAAAAAATTGAAGGTTTTTTCGTTTTATACCGGAAGTGACCCTTAATGACCTTTGACCCCAAATCTGTGAGGACCCCATAGATACGGGATAATAACAATGCATGTGTGCAAGTGGTGTCACCGTCCTACGTAATCTGTGAGAGAAGAAGCATTTTGAGTTGAAATCACGTTTTTGACCCCTATGACCCCTGCGTGACCTTTGACCCCACGAGTTTCATATGACATGTAGGGGCATGGTCAATGATGGTTGTGACCAAGTTAGGTCAAAATCGGTGTAAGCATGTAAGTGCTAGAGCAAATGAAGTGGTCGGCAGAAAGAAGAACTAGACTAAGCTGTGGTCTAACCCACGAACACAGCCGTGTTGTTACCCCTAATGACCTTTGACCCCAAAATATATGAAAACGGCCATAGACATTGGCTAATGTCAATGCATGGGTGCATGTGGCACCACTTTGCTATGTTACTTGTGGCAGAAGGGGCATTTTGAAGGTTTTTCGTCTCAGACCGGAAGTGACCCCTTAATGACATTTGACCCTAAATAAAAAAAATACCACATATGAATTGGGTACCCACAATTCATGTGTGAACATACCGTTACTGTCCTATGTTTTTCTTAGCAAATAAAAAAATTTGACGGTTTTTCGTTTTATACCGGAAGTGACCCCTTAATGACATTTGACCCCAAATAAAAAAATACCATATATGAATTGGGTACCCACAATTCATGTGTGAACATACCGTTACTGTCCTATGTTTTTCTTAGCAAATAAAAAAATTTGAAGGTTTTTCGTTTTATACCGGAAGTGACCCCTTAATGACCTTTGATCCCAAATCTGTGAGGACCCCATAGACACTGGGTAATAACAATGCATGTGTGCAAGTGGTGTCACTGTCCTACGTAATTTGTGGGAGAAGAAGCATTTTAAACGTATTTCGTATTATACCGGAAGTGGCCCTTAATGACCTTTGACCCTAAATATAAAAATACCACATATACACAGGATAACTACAATTTATGTGTGAACATACCGTTACTGTCCTATGTTTGTCTTAGCAAATAAAAAAATTTGAAAGTTTTTCGTTTTATACCGGAAGTGACCCCTTAATGACCTTTGACCCAAAATCTGTGAGGACCCTATAGACACTGGATAATAACAATGCATGTGTGCAAGTGGTGTCACTGTCCTACGTAATCTGTGAGAGAAGAAGCCTTTTTAGTTGAAATCACGTTTTGACCCCTATGACCTCTGCGTGACCTTTGACCCCACGAGTTTCATATGACATGTAGGGGCATGGTCAATGATGGTTGTGACCAAGTAAGGTCAAAATCGGTGTAAGCATGTAAGTGCTAGAGCAAATGAAGTGGTCGGCAGAAAGAAAGAAGAAAGAAGAAAGAACCTGTAAGAAAAAAGACACAGCCGTGACTAACGTCACGGCTGTGTAAAGAAAGAACTAGATATATTGCATCCTTAGTAAGGCTGCGAAGTCTAGCCGTGACCTTGAAATGACATCTGATGACCTTGAAATGACCTTCACCACATTTTGCATCATATCCACATAACATATACTAATTTTCATTCAAATTGAATAAACTTTGTAATTTGACCCCTTTTGACCTTTAGTTGACCTCTGATGACCTTGAAATGACCTCCAATATATTTTGAATCATATCAAGATCACATATACTAATTTTCATCTAAATTGGACAAATATTAGAATTTGACCCCTTTTGACCTTTCGTTGACCTCTGGTGACCTTGAAATGACCTCCAATATATTTTGAATCATATCAAGATCACATATACTAATTTTCATTTAAATTGGACAAACTTTAGAATTTTATCCCTTTTGACCCCAAAACAGACCCCTCCTCCATGTTTAAGCCAAATCTGATTACAATCGTATATGAACATAATGCTAGAGCCCTTTTGGCATTATTCTGATGATCACAGCACGTAATATGCAGAAAATATTGAATTTTAAAGTGATTTTCAGTAATCAACCATTTTTGTCCCCTGTTTGACCTTGAACTCAAAATCTGTGAGGACCCCATAGACACCAGCTAATGCCAATGAATATGTGTCAGTCGCATCTCCGTACCATATAATCTGTAGGAAAAGAAGCATTTTGAAGGTATTTGGTTATGTACCGGAAATACCCCCTTATTGACCTTGACCCCAAATCTGTGAGGACCCCATAGGCCCCGGCTATAGCCAAGGTCAATGTATAAATCTCATTACTGTACCACGTAATCTGTAGGAGAAGAAGCATTTTGGTAAAAATCACATTTTAGCCAAAATTACTCATGCATGACGTTTGACCCCAAATGGGTCATGTCAAATGTAAATGCTGGGGTAGTGGAGCTTGTGCCCAAGTTTGGTCATAATCGGTCAAATAATAAAGGAGCTAGAGCAAATTATGTTAAATGTTGACAGAAAGAAGAAGAACTAGACTAAGCTGTGGTCTAACCCACGAACACAGCCGTGTTGTTACCCCTAATGACCTTTGACCCCAAAATATATGAAAACGGCCATAGACATTGGCTAATGTCAATGCATGGGTGCATGTGGCACCACTTTGCTATGTTACTTGTGGCAGAAGGGGCATTTTGAAGGTTTTTCGTCTCAGACCGGAAGTGACCCCTTAATGACATTTGACCCTAAATAAAAAAATACCACATATGAATTGGGTACCCACAATTCATGTGTGAACATACCGTTACTGTCCTATGTTTTTCTTAGCAAATAAAAAAAAAATTGACGGTTTTTCGTTTTATACCGGAAGTGACCCCTTAATGACATTTGACCCCAAATAAAAAATACCACATATGAATTGGGTACCCACAATTCATGTGTGAACATACCGTTACTGTCCTATGTTTTTCTTAGCAAATAAAAAAAAATTGAAGGTTTTTCGTTTTATACCGGAAGTGACCCCTTAATGACCTTTGATCCCAAATCTGTGAGGACCCCATAGACACTGGGTAATAACAATGCATGTGTGCAAGTGGTGTCACTGTCCTACGTAATTTGTGGGAGAAGAAGCATTTTAAACGTATTTCGTATTATACCGGAAGTGGCCCTTAATGACCTTTGACCCTAAATATAAAAATACCACATATACACAGGATAACTACAATTTATGTGTGAACATACCGTTACTGTCCTATGTTTGTCTTAGCAAATAAAAAAATTTGAAAGTTTTTCGTTTTATACCGGAAGTGACCCCTTAATGACCTTTGACCCCAAATCTGTGAGGACCCTATAGACACTGGATAATAACAATGCATGTGTGCAAGTGGTGTCACTGTCCTACGTAATCTGTGAGAGAAGAAGCATTTTTAGTTGAAATCACGTTTTTGACCCCTATGACCTCTGCGTGACCTTTGACCCCACGAGTTTCATATGACATGTAGGGGCATGGTCAATGATGGTTGTGACCAAGTAAGGTCAAAATCGGTGTAAGCATGTAAGTGCTAGAGCAAATGAAGTGGTCGGCAGAAAGAAGAAAGAAAGAAAGAAGAAAGAACCTGTAAGAAAAAAGACACAGCCGTGACTAACGTCACGGCTGTGTAACTAGATATATTGCATCCTTAGTAAGGCTGCGAAGTCTAGCCGTGACCTTGAAATGACATCTGATGACCTTGAAATGACCTTCACCACATTTTGCATCATATCCACATAACATATACTAATTTTCATTCAAATTGAATAAATTTTGTAATTTGACCCCTTTTGACCTTTAGTTGACCTCTGGTGACCTTGAAATGACCTCCAATATATTTTGAATCATATCAAGATCACATATACTAATTTTATCTAAATTGGACAAATATTAGAATTTGACCCCTTTTGACCTTTCGTTGACCTCTGGTGACCTTGAAATGACCTCCAATATATTTTGAATCATATCAAGATCACATATACTAATTTTCATTTAAATTGGACAAACTTTAGAATTTTACCCCTTTTGACCCCAAAACAGACCCCTCCTCCATGTTTAAGCCAAATCTGATTACAATCGTATATGAACATAATGCTAGAGCCCTTTTGGCATTATTCTGATGATCACAGCACGTAATATGCAGAAAATATTGAATTTTAAAGTGATTTTCAGTAATCAACCATTTTTGTCCCCTGTTTGACCTTGAACTCAAAATCTGTGAGGACCCCATAGACACCAACTAATGTCAATGCATATGTGTCAGTCGCATCTCTGTACCATAGAATCTGTAGGAAAAGAAGCATTTTGAAGGTATTTGGTTATGTGCCGGAAATACCCCCTTAATGACCTTTGACCCCAAATCTGTGAGGACCCCATAGGCCCCGGCTATAGCCAAGGTAAATGTCCAAATCTCGATACTCTACCATGTAATCTGTATGAGAAGAAGCATTTTTGGTAAAAATCACATTTTTAGCCAAAATTACTCATGCGTGACGTTTGACCCCAAATGGGTCATGTCATATGTAAAGGCTGGGGTAGTTGAGCTTGTGCGCAAGTTTGGTCATAATCGGTCAAATAATGAAGGAGCTATAGCAAATTATATCAAATGTTGACAGAAAGAAGAAGAACGAGATCTGATTGCGTTCGCCTGCGACCGCGAGGATGCACAGCCAGCAGTGACAAATGAGTTATGACTCCGAATCTGTGAGAACCGGAAGTGATCCCTTAATTACCTTTGACCCCGCAAAAATATTACATAGTGCTTAGGATGTCATAAGGAATATTCCTGGTGAATTTTCAGCTTTATCGGAACTTATACATGGATTATGATTTTTTAAATTTATGATTGACCTTTTGACCCCTTTAATGACCTTTGACCTCAATGAAAATAAAACCTTATATACAACGACAAAATGCATTGTTCCACTTTTAATTAAAAAATTCTACTATGTTTAATTGTTGAGATAAAAATTCTTGAAGTTATTTAGCTAAAACAGGAAGTTACCCTTAATGACCTTTGACCCCCAAAATAAAAAATACCATGCATACACCATGTAACACTAATTCATGTATCAAGGGTATATTACTCTGGTTTGTTTACATTTTGAGATAAAAAAATGTAAACTTTTTTGATAATTTTGGTTTTTGACCGGAAGTAACCCCTTAATGACCTTTGACCCCAAAACTGTAGGCATCCTAAAGACCCTAGATAATACCGATGCATGTGTGCTAATGGCGACTCTCTGCTATGTAATTTGTAAAGACAGTGATTTTTTGAATATTTTTTACAAATTTTTCAGACTTTTACCGGAAGTGACCCTTAATGACCTTTGATTCCAATTTTGTGGTATAACTTTTAGACACTGGCTATAGATGATGCATGTGTGTAAGTGACGTCACGGTGCTATGTAATATGTGGGAGGAGTAGCATTTTAGTGAAAATCCAAGTTTTGGCCATTGACCGGAAGTGGATGACATTTGACCGGAAGTTGATCATGTGACATCTGTGGCACCACCAAACGGTTATACTGACCAAGTATGGTCAACATGCCTGAAAGCATGTGGCTACGATGGCTGATCATAGTGTTGACAGAAGAAAGAAAGAAAGAAGAAGAAGAAGAAGAAGAACGCGGTAAAAAGAATGCACATCGCCGATGGCGGATGTGCAACGAGATCTGATTGCGTTCGCCTGCGACCGCGAGCATGCACAGCCAGCAGTGACAAATGAGTTATGACCACGAATCTGTGAGAACCGGAAGTGATCCCTTAATTACCTTTGACCCCGCAAAAATATTACATAGTGCTTAGGATGTCATAAGGAATATTCCTGGTGAATTTCAGCTTAATCGGAACTTATACATGGATTTTGATTTTTTTAAATTTATGATTGACCTTTTGACCCCCTTATTGACCTTTGATTTCAATGAAAAAAAAACCTTATGTACAACGACAAAATGCATTGTTTCAATTTTAATTTAAAACGTCTACTATGTTTACTTGTTGAGATAAAAATTCTTAAAGTTATTTAGCTAAACACAGGAAGTGACCCCTTAATGACCTTTGACCCCCAAAATAAAAATACCATGCATACATCAGCTAACACTAATTCATGTATGATGATTATATTACTCTGGTCTGTTTACATTTTGAGATAAAAATTTTTAAACTTTATTGATAATTTTGGTTTTTGACCGGAAGTAACCCCTTAAAGACCTTTGACCCCAAAACTGTAAGCATCCTAAAGACCTTAGCTAGTAGCAATGCATATGTGCTAATGGCGACTCTCTGCTATGTAATTTGTAAAGACAGTGATTTTTTGAATATTTTTACAAATTTGTCAGACTTTTTACCGGAAGTGACCCCTTAATGACCTTTGATCCCAATTCTGTGAGGAACTTTTAGACACTGGCTATATATGATGCATGTGTGTAAGTGACGTCACGGTGCTATGTAATATGTGGGAGGAGTAGCATTTTTAGTGAAAATCCAAGTTTTGGCCATTGACCGGAAGTGGATGACATTTGAACGGAAGTTGATCATGTGACATCTGTGGCACCACCAAACGGTTCAACTGACCAAGTATGGTCAACATGGCTGAAAGCATGTGGCTACGATGGCCGATTATGATAATGTTGACAGAAGAAGAAAGAAAGAAAGAAGAACGCGGTAAAAACAATGCACAGCGCCGATGCAAGAAGAAGAAGAAGAAGAAACTAGATATATTGCATCCTTAGTAAGGCTGCGAAGTCTAGCCGTGACCTTGAAATGACATCTGATGACCTTGAAATGACCTTCACCACATTTTGCATCATATCCACATAACATATACTAATTTTCATTCAAATTGAATAAACTTTGTAATTTGACCCCTTTTGACCTTTAGTTGACCTCTGGTGACCTTGAAATGACCTCCAATATATTTTGAATCATATCAAGATCACATATACTAATTTTCATCTAAATTGGACAAATATTAGAATTTGACCCCTTTTGACCTTTCGTTGACCTCTGGTGACCTTGAAATGACCTCCAATATATTTTGAATCATATCAAGATCACATATACTAATTTTCATTTAAATTGGACAAACTTTAGAATTTTACCCTTTTGACCCCAAAACAGACCCCTCCTCCATGTTTAAGCCAAATCTGATTACAATCGTATATGAACATAATGCTAGAGCCCTTTTGGCATTATTCTGATGATCACAGCACGTAATATGCAGAAAATATTGAATTTTAAAGTGATTTTCAGTAATCAACCATTTTTGTCCCCTGTTTGACCTTGAACTCAAAATCTGTGAGGACCCCATAGACACCAACTAATGTCAATGCATATGTGTCAGTCGCATCTCTGTACCATAGAATCTGTAGGAAAAGAAGCATTTTGAAGGTATTTGGTTATGTGCCGGAAATACCCCCTTAATGACCTTTGACCCCAAATTTGTGAGGACCCCATAGGCCCCGGCTATAGCCAAGGTCAATGTGCAAATCTCAATACTGTACCATGTAATCTGTAGGAGAAGAAGCATTTTGGTAAAAATCACATTTTTAGCCAAAATTACTCATGCGTGACGCTTGACCCCAAATGGGTCATGTCAAATGTAAAAGCTGGGGTAGTAGAGCTTGTGCGCAAGTTTGGTCATAATCGGTCAAATAATGAAGGAGCTAGAGCAAATTATATCAAATGTTGACAGAAAGAAGAAGAACGAGATCTGATTGCGTTCGCCTGCGACCGCGAGCATGCACAGCCAGCAGTGACAAATGAGTTATGACCCCGAATCTGTGAGAACCGGAAGTGATCCCTTAATTACCTTTGACCCCGCAAAAATATTACATAGTGCTTAGGATGTCATAAGGAATATTCCTGGTGAATTTCAGCTTAATCGGAACTTATACATGGATTTTGATTTTTTTTTAAATTTATGATTGACCTTTTGACCCCCTTAATGACCTTTGAACTCAATGAAAAAAAACCTCATGTACACCGACAAAATGCATTGTTTTAATTTTTTTTTTAAATTCTACTTTGTTTAGTTGTCGAGATAAAATTTCTTAAAGGTATTTAGCTAAAAACAGGAAGTGACCCCTTAATGACCTTTGACCCCCAAAATAAAAATACCATGGATACATCAGGTAACACTGATTCATGTATGATGATTATATTACTCTGGTCTGTTTACATTTTGAGATAAAAATTTTTTAAACTTTTTTGATAATTTTAATTTTTGACCGGAAGTAACCCCTTAATGACCTTTGACCCCAAAACTGTAGGCATCCTAAAGACCCTAGCTAGTAGCAATGCATGTGTGCTAATGGCGACTCTCTGCTATATAATATGTAAAGACAGTGATTTTTTGAATATTTTTTACAAATTTTTCAGACTTTTACCGGAAGTGACCCCTTAATGACCTTTGATCCCAATTCTGTGAAGGACTTTTAGAAACTGGCTATAGGTGATGTATGTGTGCAAGTGACGTCACGATGCTATGTTATATGTGGGAGGAGTAGCATTTTTAGTGAAAATCGCGTTTTTGGCCACTGACCGGAAGTGGATGACATTTGATCGGAAGTTGATCATGTGACATATGTTGCACCACCCAATAGTCCTAGTGACCAACTATGATCAACATGGCTGAAAGCATGTGGCTACGATGGTTGATTTAATGATGTTGACAGAAAGAAGAAGAAGAAAGAAGAAGAACGCGGTAAAAAGAATGCACAGCGCCGATGGCGGCTGTGCAAGAAGAAGAAGAAGAACTAGATATATTGCATCCCTGTAAGGCTGCGAAGTCTAGCCGTGACCTTGAAATGACCTTGAAATGACCATCACCACGTTTTGCATCATATCCACATAACATATACTAATTTTCATTCAAATTGAACAAACTTTGTAATTTGACCCCTTTTGACCTTTGGTTGACCTCTGGTGACCTTGAAATGACCTCCACAATATTTTGAATCATATCAAGATCACATATACTAATTTTCATTTAAATTGGACAAACTTTAGAATTTTACCCCTTTTGACCCCAAAACAGACCCCTCCTCCATGTTTAAGCCAAATCTGATTACAACCGTATATGAACATAATGTTAGAGCCCTTTTGGCATTATTCGGATGATCACAGCACGTAATATGCAGAAAATATTGAATTTTAAAGTGATTTTCAGTAATCAACCATTTTTGTCCCCTGTTTGACCTTGAACTCAAAATCTGTGAGGACCCCATAGACACCAACTAATGTCAATGCATATGTGTCAGTCGCATCTCTGTACCATAGAATCTGTAGGAAAAGAAGCATTTTGAAGGTATTTGGTTATGTGCCGGAAATACCACCTTAATGACCTTTGACCCCAAATCTGTGAGGACCCCATAGGCCCCGGCTATAGCCAAGGTCAATGTATAAATCTCATTACTGTACCATGTAATCTGTAGGAGAAGAAGCATTTTTGGTAAAAATCACATTTTTAGCCAAAATTACTCATGCATGACGTTTGACCCCAAATGGGTTACGTCAAATGTAAAGGCTGGGGTAGTGGAGCTTGTGCCCAAGTTTGGTCATAATCGGTCAAATAATAAAGGAGCTAGAGCAAATTATGTTAAATGTTGACAGAAAGAAGAAGAAGAACTAGATATATTGCATCCTTAGTAAGGCTGCGAAGTCTAGCCGTGACCTTGAAATGACATCTGATGACCTTGAAATGACCTTCACCACATTTTGCATCATATCCACATAACATATACTAATTTTCATTCAAATTGAATAAACTTTGTAATTTGACCCCTTTTGACCTTTAGTTGACTTCTGGTGACCTTGAAATGACCTCCAATATATTTTGAATCATATCAAGATTACATATACTAATTTTCATCTAAATTGGACAAATATTAGAATTTGACCCCTTTTGACCTTTCGTTGACCTCTGGTGACCTTGAAATGACCTCCAATATATTTTGAATCATATCAAGATCACATATACTAATTTTCATTTAAATTGGACAAACTTTAGAATTTTACCCTTTTGACCCCAAAACAGACCCTCCTCCATGTTTAAGCCAAATCTGATTACAATCGTATATGAACATAATGCTAGAGCCCTTTTGGCATTATTCTGATGATCACAGCACGTAATATGCAGAAAATATTGAATTTTAAAGTGATTTTCAGTAATCAACCATTTTTGTCTCCTGTTTGACCTTGAACTCAAAATCTGTGAGGACCCCATAGACACCAACTAATGTCAATGCATATGTGTCAGTCGCATCTCTGTACCATAGAATCTGTAGGAAAAGAAGCATTTTGAAGGTATTTGGTTATGTGCCGGAAATACCCCCTTAATGACATTTGACCCCAAATCTGTGAGGACTCATTACTGTACCATGTAATCTGTAGGAGAAGAAGCATTTTTGGTAAAAATCACATTTTTAGCCAAAATTACTCATGCATGACGTTTGACCCCAAATGGGTCATGTCAAATGTAAAGGCTGGGGTAGTGGAGCTTGCGCCCAAGTTTGGTCATAATCGGTCAAATAATAAAGGAGCTAGAGCAAATTATGAAAAAGAAGAAGAAGAAGAAGAAGAAGAAGAAGAAGAAGAAGAAGAAGAAGAAGAAGAAGAAGAAGAAGAAGAAGAAGAAGAAGAAGAAGAAGAAGAAGAAGAAGAAGAAGAAGAAGAAAGAAACTACTGGGAAACAGGAGTCTAGCCGCCGCTCGGCTAGACTAAGAAGAAGAACTAGATATATTGCATCCTTAGTAAGGCTGCGAAGTCTAGCCGTGACCTTGAAATGACATCTGATGACCTTGAAATGACCTTCACCACATTTTGCATCATATCCACATAACATATACTAATTTTCATTCAAATTGAATAAACTTTGTAATTTGACCCCCTTTGACCTTTAGTTGACTTCTGGTGACCTTGAAATGACCTCCAATATATTTTGAATCATATCAAGATCACATATACTAATTTTCATCTAAATTGGACAAATATTAGAATTTGACCCCTTTTGACCTTTCGTTGACCTCTGGTGACCTTGAAATGACCTCCAATATATTTTGAATCATATCAAGATCACATATACTAATTTTCATTTAAATTGGACAAACTTTAGAATTTTACCCCTTTTGACCCCACAACAGACCCCTCCTCATGTTTAAGCCAAATCTGATTACAATCGTATATGAACATAATGCTAGAGCCCTTTTGGCAATATTCTGATGATCACAGCACGTAATATGCAGAAAATATTGAATTTTAAAGTGATTTTCAGTAATCAACCATTTTTGTCCCCTGTTTGACCTTGAACTCAAAATCTGTGAGGACCCCATAGACACCAACTAATGTCAATGCATATGTGTCAGTCGCATCTCTGTACCATAGAATCTGTAGGAAAAGAAGCATTATGAAGGTATTTGGTTATGTGCCGGAAATACCCCTTAATGACCTTTGACCCCAAATCTGTGAGGACCCCATAGGCCCCGGCTATAGCCAAGGTCAATGTATAAATCTCATTACTGTACCATGTAATCTGTAGGAGAAGAAGCATTTTTGGTAAAAATCACATTTTTAGCCAAAATTACTCATGCATGACGTTTGACCCCAAATGGGTCATGTCAAATGTAAAGGCTGGGGTAGTGGAGCTTGTGCCCAAGTTTGGTCATAATCGGTCAAATAATAAAGGAGCTAGAGCAAATTATGTTAAATGTTGACAGAAGAAGAAGAAGAAGAAGAAGAAGAAGAAGAAGAACTAGATATATTGCATCCTTAGTAAGGCTGCGAAGTCTAGCCGTGACCTTGAAATGACATCTGATGACCTTGAAATGACCTTCACCACATTTTGCATCATATCCACATAACATATACTAATTTTCATTCAAATTGAATAAACTTTGTAATTTGACCCCTTTTGACCTTTAGTTGACCTCTGGTGACCTTGAAATGACCTCCAATATATTTTGAATCATATCAAGATCACATATACTAATTTTCATCTAAATTGGACAAATATTAGAATTTGACCCCTTTTGACCTTTCGTTGACCTCTGGTGACCTTGAAATGACCTCCAATATATTTTGAATCATATCAAGATCACATATACTAATTTTCATTTAAATTGGACAAACTTTAGAATTTTACCCTTTTGACCCCAAAACAGACCCCTCCTCCATGTTTAAGCCAAATCTGATTACAATCGTACATGAACATAATGCTAGAGCCCTTTTGGCATTATTCTGATGATCACAGCACGTAATATGCAGAAAATATTGAATTTTAAAGTGATTTTCAGTAATCAACCATTTTTGTCCCCTGTTTGACCTTGAACTCAAAATCTGTGAGGACCCCATAGACACCAACTAATGTCAATGCATATGTGTCAGTCGCATCTCTGTACCATAGAATCTGTAGGAAAAGAAGCATTTTGAAGGTATTTGGTTATGTGCTGGAAATACCACCTTAATGACCTTTGACCCCAAATCTGTGAGGACCCCCTAGACCCCGGCTATAGCCAAGGTCAATGTATAAATCTCATTACTGTACCATGTAATCTGTAGGAGAAGAAGCATTTTTGGTAAAAATCACATTTTTACCCAAAATTACTCATGCATGACGTTTGACCCCAAATGGGTCATGTCAAATGTAAAGGCTGGGGTAGTGGAGCTTGTGCCCAAGTTTGGTCATAATCGGTCAAATAATAAAGGAGCTAGAGCAAATTATGTTAAATGTTGACAGAAGAAGAAGAAGAAGAAGAAGAAGAAAGAAATCGCCCAGAAACAGGAGTCTAGCCGCCGCTCGGCTAGACTAAGAAGAAGAAGAAAGAAATCGCCCAGAAACAGGAGTCTAGCCGCCGCTCGGCTAGACTAAGAAGAAGAAGAAGAAGAAGAAGAAGAAGAAGAAGAAGAAGAAGAAGAAGAAAGAAACTACTGGGAAACAGGAGTCTAGCCGCCGCTCGGCTAGACTAAGAAAGAAAGAAGAAAGAACCTGTAAGAAAAAAGACACAGCCGTGACTAACGTCACGGCTGTGTAAAAAGTAAGATAAATGTTTGTAATTATTATAATAACCAAAATTTGAACCACATATATGTCCAAAATATGTATAAATTCCGTCGATATCAATGGAATATTAAGGAGAAAATTATTGCTACACCATGCACACTGTCAAGATATTCGAGCGATTCAAAGCAGAAAGAGTACTAAGCTATGAGTAATCTTTTTAAATCCGACGTTATCTTGTAATGGATTATCTTGCTCATGTAATTCCTGATTTTGTGTGTGATATAAGTTTTGTTTTATCTTTTATATATCTCTTTATTTTCTGTTATGTTTGAAAGCTTTTGTTCCCAATGTAAGACGATGCCCCTTGGGCCTTTTGGGCATCTCCTACATTCTTTTGTTTTTGATGTTATAGAATATGAATAAAGTATTATCTATTCACTAACAACAGAGGACAAAGAGTGCGATATATAGCGCCGCTATACTATGAAAGATACAAACAGAGATCGTTCAGTATATAGAGAGGTCCATCATGCTAGGAAAAATTTTCGACTTTTTATTATCATGTTTTTCAAAGGTAGTCATATATGGTTGGGACATGTTGGGCCACGGGTTTTAGATTTTTTTTGATATACCAAACCAGATTTTGACTACCTCTGAAAAACATGATGAAATTACAAAATCAGCGGTGTGGGTAAATACAGTCATAATGTACTTAAACTTCAAGGGTGTTTTTATGTTCATTGAATCATCCTGGTAGTCAAATTGGCAAAAGTGTGTTAAAATAAATTTATTCAAAATTCAAAAAAAACTTAATAATTAACGACAAACTGACTCGGTTTATGTCCAAGCTCTAATAAGATAGAAGTAATATATATATACGTATGAATTAATATAGTTATTGAGGTGCCTTATTAAACTATTAAAATCACTGCATTTTACACTGCAATATCCAGTGCAAAAACATACAATAAAGTGGTTTATTAAGATATTAGATAAAATACCTACATTTCAAGGTCATTAAATTCACAATTTCAACCATTTCAATCAATTTGTTTACAAAATTCAAAATGGCCGCATTTCAACATAAACAGTTATTTGAAAGGCAATTTTAAGAACGAAACTCAACTTGATTATTGCCATATTAGTAGTAGACATATTGGTTCCAATTTTCGCGCGCAACTGTTTCCTAAATTGGAAGGGAGTGCTATTCTGCATCTTTGCCCGTCGTAACAACGTCATTGATATGATCATAATGGTCAATTTTCAAACTTGCTCAAATTGTGTCGAAGACCATACCAATGTATTCCTCTAGTCACAAGGATTAGAAAACGTATAGTTTGACCTATGTAGGATGTACCGTTCTTGGGTTATTACCAAAAGGTCAAAGGTCACGTTTTTTGCTGTATGGGTGTTAAATGATCAATGTGCTCCAATTTTGACAAGAGGTGTCCAAATGTTCGATTTGATATAAAGATTAAAGTAAAGATAGGATTGAACGTTCTAGGATGTGTCGTTACCTACGTAATGCAACCACATAAGTCAAGGTCAATAATGGTACGTGACCTATTTTGCTGTGTTACCTACGTAACGAACCTCGATCTTTATTTGAATTGTTATATCAAAACGAACATTCACTATAAAGTGGAATGTGGTATTGTGGCACATGCTAACCAATGTACAACACGTTTCCTTGTGTCATAATCCAATATAGACAAGGACAAATTATAAATTGGCTTTCTTATCGCATGAAGGCTGACTGAAATAGTCCCAACAAAATGTTTACTATGTGCTTACAAAACACTACAGAAACAATGCACAAAATTTTATTGGAAATGATTGATACAATATTTTACAACAACAAAATTATAATTATTTTGCCAACATTGTACTAAGTGATATTGAAACGTCTCCTTTTTGACAATATTTAAAAAATCAATACATTTAACCCTTATATTTTTGGATGTAAGATTTATCAGTTTCTCAGTAGACTGAAATCCAAAATGACTGCTGATATCGAAATAGTCATATCATAGTAACAGCAGCATCTGTAGTAATATTTCGATCGCCATTTAGAGTTTAATTCATCGAACTAATCTAATATAATTTATAGCAAAACAAGAATTGAAATGCAGTTTCCTTACATCGTTCACAAAACATACGCCAGCATTATTATTCAACAATGGCCAACAAAATCATGCGAAATTTTATATGATGATTATTTTTGAAGTCATTATTGGTTTGTGATTAACTAAAAGCTGCATAGCTTAGATTTGAATTCTTGTTTTGATAACTTCATTCATTTCGATGAACTGAAATCCGGTGAAAGAAATTGCAACCCAATGAGCATGATGAGTTAACTTAGCTATTATGATAAAACTGTACTGGGAATTTTGGCAGCCAATGTTGATATTTAGGTTCACTGCCAAATTAAAAGGTATTTATTAATTACAACAGTTGAATTGCACCCTTTCAATGATCCTAAATCATAAAAAAACATAATATGGAATACAGAGTTAGCATAATACGTTTAAAAATATTGTTCATACCTGGAAAAGGTGGCACAGATCACGTATATCTAACAAGTTTAAGTCAACTATAACGGGCATGGGGCATGAAATTTCAAAGGAATTCGTGACGTAATTTTTTTAATAGATTACCCTTAAGAGTCGGATATGAAGAACCCAAGGATATGAAAATCTGTTTTGTAAACTCTACGTGCAGTTTGAAGGCGTCCGAAGTAATTTTTAGCATATCAAATTTAATTTAAATCTCAAAACATCTCACTGATTTAAGATTCGCCACAAAAAGTAACTTATCATCAGCAGACAACGCTATGCTGTAAATATGGCTTGACAACCCTTTCGTCACGCAATCGATGTATTTCCCAGAAGCAGAATAGCGATAGACGGCGCGCCCGTTGGCGTTATCAGCGACAAACACCTCGTCTTCGTCGCCGTCAACGCTGAAGCATTTGCTTACAACAAGACCGGAAGTATACAAAGATGAAACGCCAATTGGTGGCTGAAGCTTTGATAGAATCTTTCCTGCTTCGTCTATGATATGAACTTCACCGGTTGAATAAGGACTGACAATGATGTTCCCTTTTAATGTGGCTGCAAGAAAATGTGGCGCAATTGTTATCTTGATACTCGACAGATGTGTTCCATCAAGCGAATGGCAACTTATAAAATTGTGATTGACATTCCCAACAAGAACCTGTGTGTTCTTTGTGTTGATGGCTAACCCACGTAGACTGCTTGATCCATGAGTGTTGTAAGCAACATTATCAGGGGATACCGTGTGGAAGTATCGTTTGTAAGTCCCTTGGAAATCAAATATCTTCACGTATGGTGATGACGAGTCGGTGACGTAGAATAAATTGTCGGTGCCAACCTGAATGCACCATGGGTTGGATTGTCTCCCTGCGTCGACACCTACATTGACGTTGAATGCAGTTTTAAATGCACCGTCGGCGTTAAAAATCTTAACTTTGGCTGCGCTGTGATCCGTTACTGCAATATCTCTAGTTGGTGTGACGGCAACATCAAATGCAAGGGCGAATTTCTCATTGCCATCATTTCCAAATTCCATCTTCAACACAGGCGTCTTATTTTTCAGCTCACGTGTACGGCGTGTACTGCGCGACCAAACTCGGCCGATTACTATCTTGTCGGAATTCTGGACTGTGTTTTCCTCAAATTTGACATTAGTCAAATTCTTCCCAGAGTGAATAATCGACGCAGGCTCGACTCCAACGACATCATCTACAACAGTTTTCAGGGATCCGTAATCAGAAGCGACCTCAAACTCAGATCCACTTTCTTTCAGTAATTTGGTAACTGCCTTTGCGGTTGATATCCGGGATATGATGGAGGTCAGCTGGTTATCTGCGCTCTTGATGGTTTCTAGACCTTCCTTCTCTATGATGTTTAACTCCTCTTCGGTAGCCTTCCGTGCCTCATCCAGACGCTTCAAATAAGAAGACTTCAATTTATTGACGGTATCTTTGATCTGAATCCTAGCTTCTGAAACAGCTAGATCAAAATCACGTCTGATCTTACGGATTTCCTGCAAAGCTTTACTGACTTCTTCGTCATTCTTTCCGCAACTCCCTTGCATCTGTTGAAGTTGTTCCTTCTTCTCCTTGACGACCTGTTCCAACTCAGCTTGCTTATGATCTGGATGACGATGTGTGATGACGACGCACTGGCGACAGATGGGAACATCGCATGTTTCACAATAGAATAACAGCGCTTCACCTTTGTGTTTCACGCACATCTTCTGCTCAGTAGCAGTGGCTTCCGGGAATTTCCCCTCACGAAGCTCATCGAGGGTAACAATAGGGTGGTTTTTCAGGACTCGTAG
Organism: Amphiura filiformis; assembly: GCF_039555335.1. NCBI lineage: Eukaryota > Metazoa > Echinodermata > Ophiuroidea > Amphilepidida > Amphiuridae > Amphiura > Amphiura filiformis. The sequence continues at coordinate 41,819,174 of NC_092641.1, forward strand.
TGTTTTGTGCATAGTAACACAACGCTTACATAAGTATTCATCACATTCTGTACATCGGGCCACAGCGGTTGGTAAGTCAGACTTGACGCCTTGGTCTTCTGTGTAAAATAATAAAAGGCAAAATTCTGATGTTAGTGTTTCATATTCATTCTAGACTTTTACTGTTTATTTCGTTTATTGTATTTTGTTGGAGTTATTGACAGTGTATAGAGTACTGTTTTATCGTTAAATAATAATAGAAGTTAGTGATGGTAGTGAAAACGAATACAAACTTGTTAACATGTCATGTTTTGTATGTGTACCTAGGTTTTTTTAATTATTATTATTACTTCCGTGGTTCAGGTTCGCGCTGATGATCGGCGATCGCGTAGAAGTGGCGAGGTCTCCTTCCCTTCTAGGCGGTGACGACCAAAGGGTCAACAGTGTTGTTGTCAAACAGCGTGATTGTTGATCATTTCTGCGTTTTTACTTTCGGCGTACAGCACAGACCACGGAAGTAATAAAAAATTTACTTTTGTTAAATTATGTTTATTACTTTACTGATTTGTCATACAGGGGCCAAATTTCTGATACAAATTTTTAGCTTTTAGAAGGTAGTTGGGGAACTAGGATTGGCCAATTTAGAGATGTCTACATAGAGAGTCGGGAAAGGTTGGAAAGGTGATCTTGGTCAACTTCGGGGGGCTGAATCTGATTGTCGATGGGTAGTTTCTTAAAAGGTGTAGAATGCTCTCAAATTTGCCATTAAAGGGTAAAACAGGTATCAACTTTCCAAGTTGGTCAAATTTGGTTGAAAACAACGCATTCTAGACAACAGTGCAAACTATTCCTTTTCCGATTTATTTTACATAACAAACAATTCAAGGCCAGATCCGTTCAAATTGGAGCATTTTTCAGTTTTTGACCCCTGTAAACTCTATATTTGATTAAAAGTAGACAAGCTGTACTTTTTTCATCTCTGTTTCTTTGAATCCTTTGGGAAAGAGTAATAGTTTGGTATATAGGAATTATATACAAATTGGACAAAGTTTGACATTTTACCCCAATATTTTGAAGATTTTAGACAACTTGAGAGTACACGTGACAAATCGGAATTTCAATCAAACAGATTGATTTTGCCAATTGCAGTTATAGGGATAAATCGTTTTCAATTGAATATGCAGTCGAATTATTTGAAATTTTTAATCAATCTAAACGAGTGATTCTAATTGTGGTACAACACATGTCATTTGACAGTTATAAGAGTTAATCCAATATTCCATTTCAATCTATTTTGAATCTATTATATGATTCCTATCATAAACCATTAAACATTACAAATTTGAAATATTTCAATCGGTCAATTAGGAGACCAATCATATGGTATTCCAGTTGAAATACATATTCCTCTATGGAAGACAAGATCTTACTCCTCCACAAAGGGAGTGTGAATTTCAAATTGATTTACCTAAATTGGTAATTCCATTTGATGTTAAGGTCGTGTCTTCTATGCGGGTGTATGGATTTCTACTAGAATTGCCCAGTAAGTTATGTATGATAGATAACTTGCAGTCTAATGATAATGGTGTACAACTTTCTTCTGCCTAAGCAACTATTATACTTGTCATTATTGATGAGATTCATCAGGATCGTTCAAAGTCAGATTACATTATTAAGATTCTGGTTACAGATCCAAAAGAGATGAAGTACTCACTTGATATATTTCAGTTCCAATCAGGAACCTTGTTCACTCTGCAATGACTGTACTAGATGTCAGCAGACCCAAGTGGCTATGATGACGTCGCCACTTTTGCTGGTTGCCGTTGTGAGATGATCTGGTCATCGACCATTGCAAGAGTCAGACAAGAACACACGTTGGCTTAAAGAAGCCATTTGATTAGGAGCAGGGGCAAAAACACCATGAACAAGGACGAGGGGGCATACAAATTGGACAGAATATATGACCCGACATCTCACAACCAGCAAAAGTGGCGACGTCATCACAGCCACTTGGGTCTGCTGACATCTAGAAACACTATTTACAGTCATTGCAGAGTGAACACGGTTCCTGATTGGAACTGAAATATATCGAGTGAGTATTTCATATCCTTTGGATCTGTAACCAGAATCTTAATAATTTAACTATACTTGTCATGTCTATCTGGTAAATAAAAAATATACCTTCCACGCCGCCGTAGCCGGCGCCAGCACAAGCAGTGCAAGGAATGGTTTCTTCTGACATCAATTGCATCTGCATAGCTTTCTGCTCAGTTAATCGATGAACAATCGCCAGTGGTTGCCATTCTTTCAAGCCACCTGGTGGTATGTCGAATTCTTCTCCGCATTCAATACATTTCACGTTGCTGTTGGGTAGTGAGTCGGTGGCATGTCCTTCTAAGCAGCTTTCGCAGTAGCTGTGTAAGCATGGAAGAGTCTTTGGAGAGTTTAGAGGTTGATGGCATTTACTGCACTTGGTGATGTCATAAGGTTGGGTAACCAATGACGCAGCCATGATTAATCTATAATAATAATAATAATAATAATAATAATAATAATAATAACACTAATAATAACGGTCTCGTGTGATTATCTTGACGAATGCACTCTGCTCAGTGAATTGTCCTTATCATAATGGTATAGATCTTGCCAATAATTACGATAATTTAACAAAAACACGGTCAATTTCCTACTTTGACATAGGCCTGCGTATTAAATATATAAATATGCAAGACCCTTTCCGAGCCAGCTTTCCCTTCTAAAAGGAGTTTATTAAATTTATTACAATACATTTTTCGGGAATTGTAAAGCTTGAAAGGGGATCAAATATTCTCATATTGTGTTTTCTCTCCTACTCCTACAACCACACACAAACAAACAAAAACCCTGGACAAAAACCAACTTACTTTTAGAACTGTAGGCTAGATGTTGTCGAGAAGTGTTGTCCAAGTTATTCCGAGACGGTTTCTTTCAGAAATGTGTCATCATACTATAAAATAATGCAATAGAATCTTGTGCAGCTTTGTACACACGTATTTGTAAGCAAATAAATGCAGGTTTATCAATAAAAGCGAACTATGAACCAATGCGAACAATGACCCGAGATGTTGATTCACGTCATGACGGAAAGCTACACGAGACATGCAAAATGCGGAGGGTAATGTTAAGCAATTACTTGGAAAATTCAACTGTAGGCCTAAAGTTATTAGGCAAAGTTGTGAATTAAATTTGTCAGAACTTCTGAAAGGCGTGGTGTCACTTTTGGTGTATGGATATAGCTCTGTATTCGCCAAAATGTGAAATCGTCATTTTATCAAGTTTATTATATGTCTTTTACACGCTTCCGTAAATTTCCATATCGGGGACTTCCCCATACATTTTCCGCTCACGCAAGGGCTGCCTGCCTGTACACTATAGAGCTCTATTATTATGATTATAGGAATAACATGTGAAATTGTTATCAACCTTAATATTTTATATACGCTATAATGACTATTGCTATCAACCTTAATGGTGTATACAAAGTATTCTAGCCTAGAATACTTTGGTGTATATACGCTATAATGACTTTTACTGCTAATTTGATAACTTCTAGTTGCATGTATATTTTCATAGGAGGCTTATAAGGGTGTTAATATCAAATTATGGGCTGTGCAATAATATACTATGCTAACTGAAATATTCAAGGAAGTCTCTATTCTAATCTAAATATCAAATTTGAAATAAATATAGGCATACCCTAGAACATTTTCATAATAATATAAGAGCAAAAAAGATAGACAAAAATATGGAATAGCCTTATAGGGATGCATCAACCACCTCAACCTCTTGTGCCGAGGGCCTCTCTTACCACCGGGTAAAGTGTCAGGTCGATTTGTTGATGTTGTTAATTAAATGGATGCAAGGGATGACCTTACAATTAGCCTTAATCGTTCGGTAGTAAATTTGGCCGATTTGGCGTGACAACAAATATGTTAGGGCGTTACAAGCAATGTCCCGCTCCCTCTGGTAGACGACAGGTAGGACGAGAGCTAAGTACTTTGTTTCTTATATTGTATAATTTCACATAATATTATTAAAAAATGTTGACGCCTGTATGTGGGTTTCTGTCCAAATTAACCTCACATTTGGCAATTTAGCCCGAAAGTGCAATTTTTTGCCCGATTCGCTCGCATTTATTCCACCATATGTCTTCAGTTCAATATGGCAAAATATTTTCGCATTTGCGCGCAAAATCTACGATAAACGTATTTTGTCGCCAAAAGGTGTTGGATTCACTATAATTATTTCCAACCCCACCCCCCCATGTCAAAAAGAAATCTACGCCACTGATCGTCTAGTACTAGTATATACATGTTGAGAGATCCATCCTAGGAAGAATCTTCCACATTTTACTATCATGTTTTTTAAAGGTAGTCATATATATTTGGGTCATGTTGGGCCCCGTTTTTGGTTCGGTTTAATATAACAAACCAGATTTTAACTACGTTTGAAAATCATGATAAATGACACAATCAGTCCTGGGTATTTATGGTGACGAAATGTGTTTTTATCTTCATTTAATCATCATGGTAGTCAAATTGGCAAAAGTGTGTTAAAATAAATATATTGAAAATTGTTTAACTTAAATGACGACAAACTGACCCGTTTTATGTCCAATATCTAATAAGATATAGAAGTTGTAATACGCATGCATTAATATTGTTACTCAGTTGACTTAAAACTATTACAATCGTTGCCATTTGCACTGAAATATCCAGTACAAAAACATAAAATGACCTGGTTTATTAAAATGTTTACAAAATTCGAAATGGCCACAATTCAACATATTATACAGTTATTTGAAACACCAATCAACATTTTATTATGTACTTACAGAACACTGCAGAAACATTGCTCTCACATTTTGGATGCTACTTGTAAGTCCCCAGTAGACTAAAGTCCAAAATGGCTGTGGATATATAGCCATCGAAGATAGCTATTATGATATAAATGTACTTGGAATTTTGGCAGCCAATGTTGAATTTTAGGTTCACCATGTTCACTGCCAAATTAAAATGTATTTATCAATACAACATTTGGATTGCACCATTTCAATGATCCTATATAAACAACATATATAGAAACCAATGTTAGCATAAGACCAATTCTCACGAAAAAGTCGCCAATTGGATTTCAAAAAAAAAAAAAAAAATCCTTATTTCCTTTGATTTTGTTGCTTTTTGGAAAGAAGATAGTGCTTTTAGAAATTTTGATCAAGTCAACTATAACGGGCATGAAATTTCAAAGGAATTCGTGACGAAATTATTTTTTATAGATTACCCTTAAGAGTGGGATATGAAGAACCCAAGGATATGAAAATCTGTTTTGTAAACTCTACGTGCAGTTTGAAGGCGTCCGAAGTAATTTTTAGCAACTTTAATTTAAATCTCAAAACATTTCACTGATTTGTTGTTCGCCACAAAAAGTAACTTATCGTCAGCAGACAGCGCTATGCTGTTTATAAAGTTTGAAATACATTTCTCCACGCAATCTATGTATTTCCCAGAAGCAGAATAGCGATAGACCGCGTATCCGTTGGCGTCATCAGCGACAAACACCTCGTCTTCGTCGCCGTCAACGCTGAAGCATTTGCTTACAACAAGACCGGAAGGATACCAAGATGAAACGCCAATTGGTGGCGGAAGTTTTGACAGAAGCTTTCCTGCTTCGTCTATGATATGAACTTCACCAGTTGAATAAGGACTGACAAGGATGTTTCCTTTTGATGTGGCTGCGAGGAAATGTGGCGCAATCGTCACCTTGATACTCGACAGATGCGTTCCGTCCAGCGAATGGCAACTTACGAAATTGTGAGTGATATTTCCTGCAAGAACCCGATTCTTTGCGTTGATGGCTAACCCACGTAGACCGCTTGATCCATGAGTGTTGTAAGCAACATTATCAGGGGATACCGTGTGGAAGTATCGTTTGTAAGTCCCTTGGAAATCAAATATCTTCACGTATGGTGATGACGAGTCGGTGACGTAGAATAAATTGTCGGGGCCAACCTGAATGCACCATGGGTTGGATTTTCTCCCTGCGTCAACACCTACATTGACGTTGAATGCAGATTTAAATGCACCGTCGGCGTTAAAAATCTTAACTTTGGCTGCGCTGTAATCCGTTACTGCAATATCTCTAGTTAGTGTGACGGCAACATCAAATGCAAGGGCGAATTTCTCATTGCCATCATTTCCGAATTCCATCTTCAAGGCAGGCGTCTTATTCCTCAGCTCACGTTTACGCCGTATATCACGCGACCAAACCTGGCCAATGACTATCTTGTCAGAATTCTGGACTGTGTTTTCCTCAAATTTGACATCAGTCAAATTCTTCCCAGTGTGAATAATCGACGCAGGCTCGACTCCAACGACATCATCTACAACAGTCTTCAGGGATCCGTAATCAGAAGCGACCTCAAACTCAGATCCACTTTCTTTCAGTAATTTGGTAACTGCCTTTGCGGTTGATATCCGGGATATTATGGAGGTCAGCTGGTTATCTGCGCTCTTGATGGTTTCTAGACCTTCCTTCTCTATGGTGTTTAACTCCTCTTCGGTAGCCTTCCGTGCCTCATCCAGACGCTTCAAATAAGAAGACTTCAATTTATTGACGGTATCTTTGATCTGGATCCTAGCTTCTGAAACAGCTAGATCAAAATCACGTCTGATCTTACGGATTTCCTGCAAAGCTTTACTGACATTTTCCTCATTCTTCCTACAGCTCTCTTGCATCTGTTGAAGCTGTTCCTTCTTCTCCTTGACGACCTGTTCCAACTCAGCTTGCTTGTGTTCTGGATGACGATGTGTGATGACGACGCACTGACGACAGATGGGAACATCGCAGGTTTCACAATAGAAAAGCAGAGCTTCACCTTTGTGTTTTACGCACATTTTCTGCTCGATAGCAGTGGCTTCAGGGAATTTCCCTTCGCGAAGCTCATCGAGAGTAACAATAGGGTGGTTTTTCAGGACTCGTAGTATTTTGTGCATAGTAACACAACGCTTACACAAGTAGTCATCACATTCTGTACATCGAGCCACAGCGGTTGGTAGGTCAGACTTGACGCCTTGCTCTTCTGTGTAAAATATGTAAAACGGAAAATTCTGATATTAGTGTTTGTTTTTATTTACTCTAAGCATTTCGTTAAATGTATTGTGTTGGGGTTATTAACCGTTCTCATTTTCTACAGGCAAAAAAAATAACATATTTTATTGCTTATTGCACAGAAATTCACACCGTTACCATTTTGGCCCGATACAGATATTTAGTCAAAGATCAATCAATATTATTACCAACAGTTAAATATGGATAAATTATTTTACCGATGTGTCATACAGGAGCTAAACTTGTAATACTGATTTATAGATTTTGGAAGGTTTTGGTAAAAGGTGGTCTTGTTCAACTTTGGTGTGCTGATTCCAAATCTTTTAAGTGTAATTTCATAAATGTAGGTCCACAAAATGTGACATCAAAGTGTAAAAGAGTGGTCAAATTTGGTTGAAATCCAAGCATTCTAGAGAGTGCAAACTATTATTTTGCCGACATAATATTGACAAACTATTGAAGACCTGAGAACTACAATGGGTTAAATCACAAAATCATGAAAAATGAGTTTTGAATTTAGTGTTACAGAGCATTGAAACTGCATAGACAAAATCACCTCCTTACATTGAAACTATATGGCCATGACAACATTCCTTGCCATTTATCTCGATTGCGATTTAGCACCGTCTTCAATTTGAGACCAGATTAATAACTTATGCGACCAGGCATAATTGTTAATTGTGTGTGATAAAGAAAATGCAGTCTAATAATAATGGTGTACAATTTTCCTCTGTATTTTCTATGCGTGTCACGTCTATGTGATAATTAAAATAACTATACCTTCCTCGCCTACGCCAGCACAAGCAGTGCAAGGAATGGTTTCTTCTGACATCAATTGCATCTGCATAGCTTTCTGCTCCGTTAACCGATGAACAATCGCCAGTGGTTGCCATTCTTTCAAGCCACCTGGTGGGATGTCGAATTCTTCTCCACATTCAATACATTTCACTTTGTTGTTGGGTAATGAGTTGGTGGTATGTCCTTCTAAGCAGCTTTCGCAGTAGCTGTGCAAGCATGGAAGAGTCTTGGGCGATTTTAAAATTTGACGGCATTTACTACACTTGGTGAGGTCATAAGATTGGGTAACCAATGACGCAGCCATGATTAATCTATAATAATAATAATAATAATAATAATAATAATAATAATAATAATAATAATAATAATAATAATAATAATAATAATGATAATATTTATAATAATAATAACAACACTAATAATAATGGTCTCGTGTGATTATCTTGACGAATGCACACTGCTCAGTGAATTGTCCTTATCATAAGGGTATAGGGGGTTTGTTAAGTTATTAAATACGTACCATTGTTACAATTCATTTTGAGAGAATTGTAAAGCTTGAAAGGGGGTCAAAAATTGTCATATTTACACAGCCGTGACGTTAGTATTTTTTTATTTGGGGTCAAATGTCATTAAGGGGTCACTTCCGGTCTGAAACGAGAAACCTTCAAAATGCCCCTTCTGCCACAAGTAACATAGCAACGTGGTGCTACGTGCACCCATGCATTGACATTAGCCAATGTCTATGGGCGTTTCATATATTTTGGGGTCAAAGGTCATTAGGGGTCACAACACGGCTGTGTTCGTGGGTTAGACCACAGCTAAGTCTAGTGTGTTTGCTCTCCTACTCCTACAACCACACACACACAAACAAAAACCAACTTACTTTTAGAGCTGTAGGCTAGATGTTGTCAAGAGATGTTGTCCAAGTTATTCCAAGACGGTTTCAGAAAAGTGTAGGCCTAATCGTACTATAAAAACTACAGAATCTTGTACAACTTTGTACACACGCATTTGAAAGCAAATAAATGCAGGTTTAGTTTATCAATAAAAGCGAACTATGAACCAATGCGAACAATGACCCGAGTTGTTGATTCACGTCATGACGGAAAGCTACACAAGGCATGCGAAATGCGGAGGATAATGTTAAGCAATTACTTGAAAATTCAGCTGTAGGCCTATGGTTATTTAGGCAAAGTGGTGAATCAAATTTTTCAGAACTTCTGTAAGGCGTGGAGTCACTTTTGGTGGATGGGTATAGCTCTGTATTCGGCAGAATGTGAAATCGTCATTTTATCAAGTTTATTTTATGTCTTTTACACGCTTCCGTAAATTTCCATAGCGGGGACTTCCCCATACATTTTCCGCTCACGCAAAGGCTGCCTGCCTGTACACTATAGAGCTCTATTATTATGATTATAGGAATAACATGTGAAATTGTTATCAACCTTAATATTTTATATACGCTATAATGACTATTGCTATCAACCTTAATGGTGTATACAAAGTATTCTAGCCTAGAATACTTTGGTGTATATACGCTATAATGACTATTTTACTGCTATTTTGATAACTTCTAGTTACATGTATATTTTCATAGGAGGCTGATAAGGGCGTTAATATCAAATTATGGGCTGTGCAATAATAATATACTATGCTCTTGGGTACGAAACTTGAACACGTGGTACGAACAAAATTAATGGGAATATTAATTGACGAAAACCTCACATGGAAATAATCACATAGACAATGTATCGAAGAAATATTATATATCATGAAGTATTTATATAGGAGTACTTTGTGAGCTTAATCTTTGTCATCCGGAGGCATTTTCCTGTAACACGTCTACCAAATGGAGGGGGTTGCAACCCTTATGAATTTTTGTACTAAACGTATTATAGCAAAAACATGTTTACCAACAAATAGCTATGTATCTCCTCAATCCATTATAGCAAAATAAGTACCATCAGTATCCATATTATGTCATTATGACGTCATTATGTGAGTGCGTCCGAGAAATAATTTTTATGGAAAATCTTTGTACACAAAAATGGGCCAAAATTGGTTGATCGCTAAAAATATCATAGTTTTGCCCATTAGCTAACTAAAATATTCAAGGAAGTCTCTATTCTAATCTAAATATCAAATTTGAAATAAATATAGGCATACCCTAGAACATTTTCATAATAATATAAGAGCAAAAAAGATAGACAAAAATATGGTATAGGGATGCGTCAACCACCTCAACCTCTTGTGCCGAGGGCCTCTCTTACCACGGGGTAAAGTGGTAGGTCGATTTGTTGATGTTGTTAATTAAATGGATGCAAGGGATGACCTTACAATTAGCCTTAATCGTTCGGTAGTAAATTTGGCCGATTTGGCGTGACAAAAAATATGTTAGGGCGTTACAAGCAACGTCCTGCTCCCTCTGGTAGACGACAGGTAGGACGAGAGCTAAGTACTTTGTTTCTTATATTGTATAATTTCACATAATATTATTAAAAAGGCATTCTTTGATTGGGGGATGGTCATACATCACCCTCCCCCATGTTGACGCCTGTATGTGGGTTTCTGACCAAATTAACCTCACATTTGGCAATTTAGCCCGAAAAGTGCAAATTTTTGCCCGATTCGCTCGCATTTATTCCACTTTTGCACCATATGTCATCAGTTCAGCTTCAATATGGCAAAAATTACGAAAAACGTATTTTGTCGCCAAAAGGTGTTGGATTCACTATAATTTTTCCAACCCCCCCCCCCCCCATGTCAAAAAGAAATCTACGCCACTGATCGTCTAGTACTAGTATATACATGTTGAGAGATCCATCCTAGGAAGAATCTTCCACATTTTACTATCATGTTTTTTAAAGGTAGTCATATATATGATTGGGTCATGTTGGGCCCCGTTTTTGGTTCGGTTTAATATAACAAACCAGATTTTGACTACGTTTGAAAATCATGATAAATGACACAATCAGTCCTGTGGGTATTTATAGTGACGAAATGTGTTTTTATCTTCATTGAATCATCATGGTAGTCAAATTGACAAAAGTGTGTTAAAATAAATATATTGAAAATTGTTTAACTTATTAAAATGACGACAAACTGACCCGTTTTATGTCCAATATCTAATAAGATATAGAAGTTGTAAATACGCATAAGTTAATATTGTTATTCAGTTAACTTAAGACTATTAAAATCGCTGCCATTTGCACTGAAATATCCAGTACAAAAACATAAAATGACCTGGTTTATTAAAATGTTTACAAAATTCAAAATGGCCGCAATTCAACATAACCAGTTATTTGAAACAGCAACCAACTTGGATTTTAGTTTTAAAAAATGTTGCTTAGAGAACACTGCAGAAACATTGCAAATACATTACAAAACAAATACATTTTAAATGATTGATGCAATATTTTACAACATCAAAATTATGATTATTTTACAGATATTTTACAAAGTGATGTTGAAATGCTTGCTTATTAAACTTTTTAACAATGTTTAAAACATGAATACAAAATGACTGTTGATATCTAAAATAATAATCATAATGTAGTAACAACAATATTTTGTAGTTATATTTCGATCACAATTTTAGATTTTAGTTCATCGAAAGAATTTATTGTAATTATAGTTTTCAGCAGAGAACTTCAGCTGTCTGCCAATTTGACGCAGTTTATGGCGTATACGAAAGTGTGGTTCTGATTGGCTAACTGAATCACGTCATAATCACATCATTCGCTGGTCAAGCTGTGTAGCAACACGTGACCTAGTTCATTTTATGCGATAATCAGACAGAGCAGACGAACACCGCTGAAGTAATTTGCTGAATGGTATAGCAAAACAAAAAATTAAATGCATTTTCATTAAGTTGTAAACAAAACATACACCAGTATCAAATATTCTATAGGGACAAGAAAATCATGCGAAATTTTATTTGATGATTATTGTTGATGTCATTATTGGTTTGTGATTAACTCAATTCAATTCAATTCAAATTTATTTATCAATCAATATCATACATAGCATATATAATAATAACAATGAATACAATAAACATAGTTTAATAAATATAATAACAATTAATAATAAAAGTAAATTGTAATAACATTAACATACTCATATATTGATAATAAATTGTAATAGTTAATACAACTTGAATACATAATCTATGTAATATGTAATATTACAATTAATAACAATTAATAATAAAAGTAAATTGTAATAACATTAACATACTCATATATTGATAATAAATTGTAATAGTTAATACAACTTGAATACATAATCTATGTAATATGTAATATTACAATTAATAACAATATTCCAAGGAATTTGGTGGTCTGAACTTTTTGGATGGGTGTATTATTAATTTTAATATCAATTTCAATATCAGGCTTGTTATTATGTTTATTTTTGAAAATAATATAATTAGTTTTTTTAATGTTTAATGATAATTTATTTATTTTGAACCAATTTGAAATATGATTAAGTTCATTATTAACTATTTTTTCTAATGTCTTGGGGTTTTGGTGTGAGAAAAGGATATTCGTGTCATCGGCAAACAAAATAAAATGGGGTTCTTTAGAACAAAGTGGGAGATAGCAGCGTGTATACTGATATTGGACTCTGTCATGTTTGACATTTGCTTAAAAGTTACCTTTTCAGAGTCTTCATTGAGTGGCGACGTGACCGGCTTGCGACACCATCACTACGTCTTCATTCAGCGTAGTGATTGTGTCGCAAGTTTAATCCTCCGGTCAATGGAAGACTCTGAAAAAGGTAACTTTAAGCAAATGTCAAACATGACAGAGTCCAATATCAGTATACACGCTGCTATTTTACGTCAACACGGACGCGATGTCCTCAAAATCCTCCGAAAAGCGGAAAATATCACCACCAAAATTGCAAGATGGACGAACCACCGTATTTTTAATATCAGATGTGCGAAGGTCGACATCACACCCCGCAGCATAAAACTGAAATCCGCCGTCACAGGAATCAAAGCTAATAAAGTAATCCATAAAGCTGAAAAACAACTTTTGGATATTAGAATCAGAAATTGCTCGTTCACGATCTCGAAATTACAAGACGAGCTGCAGAATTTGGAAACCAATTTGTTTACCGCCATAAGCGATCAAGAGAAACAGGAAGTGGAACAACATCTCTCGCGCATGCGTAGTCAGGAATTTGACAAAGTGAAATGTAAACAACGTGAGAAATTCGGTAAATTGGTGACAGCCAAGCAAGAGTTTTTGCTCAAAAATCGAGCGGAAGAGAATGACATAGATAGGAATAGATGGGTCATCAATAAATCGGACAGGATACTGAGTGAAAATGAGAAATCTGTGCTTGAAAAAGGACTTAACTACGCCGTCACGCCGCGGGAAATTCCGATGAAAGAATACATTGTAAACACGGAAGTAGCATGTCGCCAACTCGCCCCAGCAAAAGCTCAAAGCTTACGAGCGGATGTTGTTAAGTGTCTTCGCAAATCCAAAGTGCCGCCGTGTAACATCAAGAAAGGTGAGCAGAAAGCTCTGTTTGACTTGAAAAAAGATGAAAATATTACGATCTTACCGGCCGACAAAGGTCGTGCCACTGTAGTTCTTAATACCAGTGACTATGAAGATAAGATGGAGTCTTTGCTCAATGATCAAACCACATACCAAAAGCTAGCTAAAGACCCCACGCCAGCATACAAACGTGAGCTTATTGGTATAATACGCGAATGGCAACACAGTGATCCCATTCCTCAAGACATTAAACACAAAATCTACCCCACAACTGAGGAAGTCCCTAAAGTCTATGGCACTCCCAAAATTCACAAACCGGAAGCTCCTCTCCGACCCATAGTGTCTAGCATTGGCAGTCTGAGTTACAATGCAGCCAAAGTACTTGCCAATATCCTCAGTCCCTTAGTAGGTAAAACTGATCACCACATCCACAACAGTGGTGAGTTCGTGGAAAAAGTTAAGAACTTGGAAGTACCTCCAGGGCAGAAGTTGATATCATATGATGTCTCTGCCCTTTTCACGAGCATTCCCGTACCAGACGCGATTCAAGCTGTCAGGGACAAATTGGAGAAAGACGCTACGCTAAAGGATCGCACCCCCCTCAAAATTAAACATATCCTGGAACTCCTCACTTTTTGTCTCAATACCACCTATTTTGTTTACAAAGGACAATATTACAAGCAAACCCATGGTGCGGCGATGGGCTCCCCGTCTCTCCCATAGTGGCCAACCTATACATGGAGAGTTTCGAGGTCAAGGCTCTTGCTACAGCCCCTCGCCCCCCGTCGAAATGGTTTCGCTATGTCGACGATACGTTCGTCCTCATCCACGAATATGACATAGATGGATTTACATCGCACATCAACAGCCTAGACAAGAACATTAAGTTCACAAACGAACCCGAACAGGAGGGTAAATTCCCGTTCTTGGACACGTGTATTCATGTTGAGGATGACGGTAGCACCAAGGTCACCATATATCGCAAACCAACACACACTGACCAATACCTGAATTTTGACTCGAACCACCATCTGGAGCACAAAAGGTCAGTGGTTAGAACGCTAATGGACAGAGTGGACAAATTAGCCACTACAGAGGAGGACAAACAACAGGAAACGAGCCATGTAAAATCTGCACTCAAGGCAAACGGCTATAAATCCTGGATGTTTAAAACCCCCAAACCAAAGAAAAAGAAAGATCGCAAAGAAACAACTGGACAGTATGAGAGAAAAATCAATGTCCCGCTGCCATACATCAAAGGACTTTCTGAGAAACTATCCTATATTTTCCGTGACCACGGGGTCAACGCTTACCACAAACCGGTCAATACCATCAGATCTTTCCTAGTACATCCGAAGGACAAAACCCCAAAACCCAACAAATGTGGTGTAATCTACAAAATCAGTTGCCCAGACTGTGAGAACACTTATGTTGGTGAGACAAGCAGATCTCTCGGCACCCGTTTCAAAGAACATACTAGAACCACTGCCCCCCGAACAGCAGTCGGTGATCACAAAGCTGATCATAAACATGATATTAGTATTGAAGATGTGGAAGTCATCGGTAGAGAAGACCATTTTGGAACAGAAAGATCAGGGAAGCCATAGAGATTAAGACCCAAAGACCCACGCTCAACAGGGACGCCGGATACGACCTGCCCGCCATCTACAATGATCTGCTGACACTTGACCACCCATCGGGTGGTCATGTGACCGGAGGATTGTAAACAAAACATCACTACGCTGAATGAAGACGCCGTGATGGTGTCGCAAGCTACGTCGCTGCTCAATTGAAGACTCTGAAAAAGGTAACTTTTTAAGCAAAAGTGGGAGATCATTAATATATAAGAGAAATAATAACGGTCCTAGAATCGATCCTTGAGGAACTCCGCAATTAATATCTGCAGGAGTAGAAAGGGCATTATTAAAGGAAACCTGTTGTTGTCTTCCAGATAGGTAGATCTTAACCCAATCATTAGCAAGACCTCTGATACCATATTTATTGAGTTTGTTAAGAAGAATGTTGTGGTTTATGGTGTCAAAGGCCTTGCTAAGATCTAGGAATATGCCAATTGTGTGAAGTTTGTTGTCCAGGTTGTCCGTTATTTTACAATAAAGTTCGTTAATTGCCATGTATGTGGATCTCTTAGGCCTAAAGCCAAACTGATGGGGAGTTAGAATGTTATGATGCTCAATGAAGTTGAAGATCCGTGCATAGACAATTTTTTCAAGGAGATAGATGGAAGGATTGATATAGGCCTATAGTTGGTGACATCATGTTTATCATCTGCTTTAAAAATGGGTGTTACGTTAGCATGTTTTAGTGCAGTAGGGACAGTTCCTGAAGCAATAGATAAATTGAAGATATGGGAGAGGACACCACAAATGGATGGAATTATTTGTTTTAGAAGGTTATTACTAATGTCATCAGTTCCACTACTGTTGCTATTTTTTAAATCAGATGTTAATTTAACAAGTTCTTCTGGGGAAGTAGGATGCATAAAAAGTGAATTGGGGTTTGAATAAGACGACAGGGGAGGTTTAAAGTCAGTGGATGGATCAGAGATCTTACTAGCAAGGTTGATGCCAATATTGGCAAAAAAAATATTAAAGTGTTCAGCAATAGTTTGATTATCAGTTATTCGTTGACCTTCATTATTGTTAAAGAAATCAGGGAGTTTAGTTTTTTTATTACGACCAAGTAAATTATTTAGAGTTTTCCACATTTCTTTAGTATTATTTTTATTGTTTTCAATTTTTGAGGTGATGTGTAATTTTTTACTAAGACGGAGTAAAAGGTTTAGATGGTTACGATAGTTTTTATATTTTACTTTATTATCATTAGATGGGTTTAAAATGTAAGCTTTATATAACTTATCTTTTGTTTGGAGCGATTTAATTACCGTCGTTTTATCTTTTCAGTTTCTGTTTCCGTATTCGTAATAGTTTTTGTAACTCATTGTTATTCTGAAGTGGTAGTCTCCCAGGTATGACCAATCTTTTATTCTAGCCTTTTGTTAGTTACTGAAAATTTGAAGCTCGTGAATTTCAGTTTTCGTTTTGGTAAGTTATATTGATTTTTTACATAAAACCTTGAGATGTGCGGTTGGGTGCCAATCTAGACAAAAGAAGAGTCTAAATTTTACGGTCCTAAATTCGCGGTAAATTGTACGGCTTCAATTGACTTGTGTTTGGTGTATATGTACTTACGCCTAGACGTAAGTGCCTCGTAAAAAAGTCTTGCATTGAAATATATACTAACCATGTTGCCAAGTTATAAGCAAAAGTCTTTCATATTGGCGATGAAACGAGCGTCTAAAATATCCCAATGAGGCGTGTACAAGTGGTGATTTGGTAATCATGTTTTATATTGAAATGCAATACAAAAGAATTTGCATTGGAGCAAAGATAATGTATTCTATTCATGGCAAGCTAATCTGATAATTGGTTGGGCCTATTCAGCATCGAAGTGGTTACGTAATTCTCTTGGTTACCGGATCACGCTACTTTGGTATGCCTTCGAGTGCCATATACTTTATGTGGTGATCATTTCGATCGTGGTTTATTACTCTAGCGCGTGATCCCGTTGACATAGTAACATTGGGCTATTCCAGATAAAACATGCACCCCCCCTATAGAGGGCAACGGAAATCCAGATTTTTTGGTGGTCTTTGGGGCTCGGAATTCCAGCCTATTCTACTTATGCTGTTCCAAATTCCAGCCTATTTTGCCTAAGCTTGGCGCAAAATTTCCAGATTTTTCCACCATTTTGTTAGTCTGAAGGCATAGAGGGTTTTGGAATTCCAGGTTTATTGTGTTTATCCTTGGTTGGATTTCCAGACTTTTTTGCCTCTGGTCAATAAAATAATCCATGTTTTTGTCCATTGAGGTGCTGGAATTCCAGATGGTTTTGTTAGTAATTTGTCGGGATTTCCAGCCTTTTTGTGCAAATAGATATCAGGAATTCCATTCTCTTCCAGGTTAATGCAATTTGTCATTATGTATGTGCATAATGTATGTTGGGGGCGTTTACCCCCCCACAAGTTGGTGGTACTAGTAGTTATAATCATCATGATTGACAGCCCAAGTGACCATGACAACCAACATTCTTCAGTTCTTGTTGAGTAAGCCCTAATTATTAGTAGGAAAGAAAAAGAGGGTACACCAACTTGACGGAAAACAAGTCGCAGGGTGGCGAATCAGACCCCTCCCCTGCTCAGTTGACAGAGATGTTGTGACCCCGGGGTTGTGACAAAATTTACAATTTGCATCTCCCTTTTGGCCTATTTTAGACCAAATTGCCGCGCTTTGCGCGCAATCTTGGTAAAGCCATTTGAGTGAGAAGATCTGCGACAATCATGTTGCCTTGCCCACAGGACCATCAAAAGGTAAAATCCGGCCATATACCAGGTATATGATATACACATTTTAGGCTATTCCAGTTGAAAGACATACACCCTGTATGGAAGACATTACTTTAGTCTCTCACACAGGGGGTGTAGATTCCAAATGAAGTCACCCCCAAGAAAATGGTTGCCCAGAAAATAAGCTGTTTCTTTACTCAATTAATGAGAGTTTCCTTGAGTAAAGAAACAGTTTAAAGCAAGTGCACTATCTTAAGTTAATGAAAACAAGTTCACAGAAAGCAAGCACACTTCGCGAGGGGTTTATTTTTGTGGATTTCGCGAATGGAGTTCCATCCACGAAATTAACACCTCGCGAATATATATAATAATGTATTGCAAGTATAGGGCAAAACTAAGCATCGCGAAAATAACAATTGCAAAAATGTCTCTGTAACTCCGAATCGCGACAATAACTGTACGCGAAAATTACCACTTAAACAGTAATTTAATACGAGCAGAGAAACTCTCTGGACTGACCTTTCACAAGTTCAACAAAAGTCAATACTATTACGTAATTGTTTGTTCATGGGACATTGCACACACAGATAGTGCACACACACTTCATCCATGCAGTACAAAGTGTTATCTGTTTCCAAATTTACTGTGTGCTTTATTTTAGCAGATTTGGGTAGCTACCGTATTAATAAACTGAGGAAAATATTATTCTGTGTATTAAAACAAATCAACCCATCGTGGCTTGGGGTTTTAATAACAGGTTTAATTTCCGGAATTGATTGATTTTCAATGATGGATACAAATTTTAAGTTTAGCATCAGTTTTTGTTAATATTTTGTTAAGTTTTATAAAATGTTGCAAATTAAAAAAAAAATTAATAGTATCAAAGGCTACGAAAAAACCCTTCTCTACGGGGCCAACCAACCCGGAATTTGTGTTTTTGAGAATTAAAAAAACAAACATTTATTTTGCTTAAATCATAGAAAATATGTTGGTATTAAAAATTCTTCAGATTTTGGTGATATTTTAGGGTAATTTCAAGATAGCCTCTCTCTAGAAATACAAGTACAAAAAACACCGACCCTATACTTGAAGTTGAAAGGTCCGCCCGTAGAATAGGGTGGGTTTTTCTTTTTTGTCGCCAAAAATACAATAAATAACATGACACCAAAACAGAAATTTTGACAATAATAGTTTTTTTCTTAGCATTTTAATGTAAATTTTGACCAAAGTATCAGCAAATTATGATATAGCGAGATTACACATAAATATAAAATTTGAAAGAGGGACTCTAAATATACATTTAAAAATCCAAAAGCATAAATCAAGAAGTGCATATTACCAGTATTACTATTATTAAAAATGATTTATATTAAATGATGCTCCCCGTCTAAAAAAATCCGGACATTGATTTTTTTTTACATGTTTTGCATTTGGAAAATGTTCCATTACAAACCAATTGTCAGACGAATTTGTCTCTATGGATTGTCTGAGTTGATAACATCTGAGGGATAGGCCTATATGAATCCAATATCGTACTAGCTAAAACTACTGTTCTTTGAATGGAACAAAATGCAGATGTTCAATCAAAATACATGTGAAGATGAGCTCATCTTCTCAGATGTTATGCAAAATATGGTAATATCAAATATCATCCATTTTATTGTTTTATTATTTTATTATTCACGGGATGTGATTAATTAGCATATTATAAATTTGATGAGGAATTTAAATATTTATATGCCATTGGGGTTCGTGTATAGGGATGGAGGAAAAAAACTTTGATTGATAATGTCATTAAAATATTAAGATACCCTGCATCTCGTTTCTACTACTCATTATAATTATCATTAAAGTTTTGCTTTTGTAAAGCCTACAATGTTCTTTATAGCACATCTAAAATTCTCCTGCATGCTGAGTGAACATAAAAAGGTTGAATAACACATGGAGATTAAAAAAAACGTAAGTAAACAAAATCAAACGAAACTGGTAATTTGCACAACCTAAACCACAGAGCAGTACATGTATTAAACAGAACAAGATCTTGTTCATGGTTGTTTGTTTAACCATGGATATTATGCTCTTCAAACACATTAAAGGTTCCATGACTTGGCAAACAAAGTTATTCACACTTGTGTTTATAATACATGCAGTCTTCACAGTCACTCCAGGCTGTTTTGGATCGGGGGGGGGGGTCTGCTTGATCAGCAAGATATTTCTCCCATCTTCTGGTATTACAGTAAAGCTATCATTTGCTGCATATTTTGCTCAAATTTGCACTTCTTACATGATTGTAATTGCCCAATACTATCTGAAATACCATGTAAAGGACTAAGCCTCCAAAGTAAAATTTAGAGGTTTTATAAGGCCAAGTAAAAAATAAAACATGTTTCACGTCCGGGTTTTCGAAAAAAAGGAGGAGGAGGAGGCTTTTTATTTTCTATCACAAAATTGGTGTAAATACCCATACTTAGAGCTGTTTTATCGTATACAATAATGCCTGGAAAAAGGAGGAGGCCCTTTTTTATTTGTTGTTCTGAGAGTTACACCCCCTCCAATGATCACAAAACCTATCTAAAATGTTTCTTGTATCTTAACAAGGCTATAGAAAGCATTTCAACTTCCTAGACATATTTTTTGAAAAGTTATAACTGAATTTCAAAAAATAAAAATATATTTGAGGAAACCTCAAAAAAGGAAGCAGGAGGGGACGTGAAACATGTTTATTTTTTTATTTTGCCTAATAAAACTGGGATCCCCCAAAGCTCCACAGTTAAGCGGCTAAGTCGCTTTTTTATTTTTTACCTCATTATTTTCGCTTAGTTAAAACTGAGACTAGTAAACCTGAGACTGTTGGTTTACTAGTCTCAGGTTAAAATGATCAGAAGACCCCCTTGACAGTGGACTATGCCATAGTCGAATTTTATTTAAAAATATGTTATTATTAGTCATGATGAACCCATTTCGTTGAATACAAAATCATACTGATGTTTATTAAAATTAAAGTATTTAATAGTAAAATGGTCATAAAGAGTTAAAAATATCAGATAATTAGTGACAATAAAAGTAACTGAATGCAACATTATCTTGCATAATTATAATGGCTCACATTAATAATGAACAATTCTGATTTTGGAAGTACCAGTTTATTGATAGCGAACCCCGAAAATCCTGGAAGCTAACAGAGGGAGTGCGGTGACTGAAAAGATCAGATACAGATGTGAAAATCTATCAGTTGCACACAAATCAATATAAATCAGAGTTTTATGCTTAAATGTAATGGCCAGAGTATGCAAAATGGGCAAGTGGACTACGGAGAAGTCTACCTTGACAGATAAAGTATTACTAGTACCGTAGCAGTAATATTATGTAATCATAGTAAATGTTGACAAAAAAGAAGAACAAAATTAAAATTTTACCAAAATCGTACATTATGTCTTTTATAATCTCCAAAATAGGAAAGATAAATGGTCTATGGTAAAACCAAATTTATCGAACGTAATCAAAACAATAAAATTATTATTTGGCCAAACAACAACAACAACTTCCCATAGCAAAAAGAAAAGTTTCCCGGTGACCACCCGATGACCATTCGGTGGTCATCAGAAACCTTTCGGGTACCTTTTCCAGAGTTATCCAAAAGTGCCCGCTAGCGGATACCTAGCGGATACCTAATTAAGTTATCCAAAAGTTTTCGGGTAGACATCCGGTAGTCTCCCATAAACTCAAATATTTCAAATGAGTTACCCAGAAGGTTCCCAGAAACATAGATTCTTTGCAGGAGTTACCCGGTGGTTATCCGCTTTTAATTTGACCTTGAAAATAGCATAAAGCATCTTAAGAATGCATTGTGGGTGGGTGTATGGTCAAAGGTCACTGAATCAATTCAAAATGGAGCAGCTAGCTGTTGGCAGTTGGAATACATTTGTGCAGAATATTCAAGTTATTTGTGGTCCAAAATGTATGGATTTACATGTAGGACATTACAAGATGTTTACTAATTAATCTGGAGCATGCTGTAGGAATTATAAACCATTGAATGCTTGATTTCATATGATAATGCAGGTAGGAAAATTTGTATGAAATGATTTGTATATTGATGCAGTCTTTATACAATGTACATGTACAATGTACCTATGACACATTTGAATGTTTTAGTTTATATCTTTTCTAGTAAATCATACATGATTTTGACAGTAAATTAATGTCAATTAAATTACTAATCATCAGCTAATGTGTTAATTAACTGCATATAAACTTTATGTTAAGCTATTTGTTGTAAATAAATTATAATATTTGATATAAAAATTATAGGTTGTGTCATCACATTTAGGTACTGTAAATGCTATATGCTGTAATACATATGCTATATCATAACAATTTGGTTGTACATTAATTAAGGTATGCAACTTAAAAAGGTGTGCATGAACCAAATTACATCAGAAGAATATTTGTGTACAATAACTACAATTACATTGTACACTTTCAAGTTTCTTATTGCAAGATAGCACTTTATAAGCTCAACTGCCATGCCTACAGAGTTGTATTTCTCCAAAAACTACAATTCAAATAATAAGCTTATCTGTCTAATAAATTTGTGCATACTCATGAATTTGTATTTCTGCATTCCCCAAAAGGTCAACAGGGAGTCTCCAAAGAGGTCACCAGGTATATTGTCACCAAAAGTTATCCACTAGGTCCCCGAAAAGTTACCGGGTAGTTATCCGCTAGTTCCCCAAAAAAGTCACCGGGTAGTTACCCGCTAGTTTCCCAAAAAAGTCATTGGGTAGTCATCCGGTACCTATTACCTGAAAGGTATCCACTATGGTTTCCCAAAAATTTATCGGGTAGTCACCCGCTACCTAACTAATTTGCATGTGAAATTTGCCGGTGTCTACCCGGTGACTATCGGGAAGTTATCTGGAAAGGTCTCATTTTTTGATATGGGTTTGTCCCTGCCCCTTTGAGGGATTCTGATTTTCGCCAGCAAAGAGCTGGCTATCTAATTCGGAGATCGTCTTTGTTTGCTAAAGAGATTACGGGGTACTAACATTGGTTTGAATTACTTTGCGGAACTTTTTATGGTGAAAATATATATGTAAGACCTGTTATTCGATTTGTAAGAAAAAGAAAGTATGCTTTGCCGTTTCAACGAATGAAAACGAGTGAGAATTTCAAAAGTTATGGTTTGAAGGAAATATAACATTAAAAGTTATATGCCAGGCCTATAATAGTTTCCACAGCATATCAACGAAAGAAAATGATAGTATCCTTGTTATCAGGCGTTCTTAGATTTACATTTGCAGACCTCCTGCAGATCAACACAGCATGAGATGTGAGTGTATTGATAATATTGATTAAAACCTTTATGGACCTAAAAGTCAAAGTAAAAATATCCTATATCCTGTATGTATCGTTTTATGGATAAAAATGACTCAAAATGTCATTTATGAAATAATTGATATCTTAAACATCAGTTTTGTCTTTTCAACAGGAAAAATTCGATGTAATTTCAAGGCCTATTTTTGATATGGGTACAATTGATATACATGTAGGCCTATTGAACAATATCAGTCTTTATACATTTTATAATGTGCTATGTATAAATTGCGAATTAATATATAAATTAATATAAAATTAATGTGCATGTATAAGGCAAATAGGATGACAGGTTTTAGCCAATTAACTCAGCTAAAAACTGCAGTGTATTTCTTTATATTAATAATGAGCTAAGGGTGGCCTAAAAGGCAGAAAAGACAAAAAGACAGAACAATTTGGAGTAATTAATTAAAGAGTTGACAGGAAGTTATAGGAGTTAATGTTTGGTTTTTCTGTGTGCATGTTCTTATCATTGATGGTTTGGAGCAGGCGGCGAATGGCATGATAGAGCCGGCAGCTTGTGAAACGGCCCGGCCGTATGGCATTTTCCAAATACTCGGTTTGTTTTGTGGGGTTCATTATCGAACCCCCATGGTTTTAGCTTGTATTTAT
This sequence comes from Amphiura filiformis, assembly GCF_039555335.1. Classification (NCBI taxonomy): domain Eukaryota; kingdom Metazoa; phylum Echinodermata; class Ophiuroidea; order Amphilepidida; family Amphiuridae; genus Amphiura; species Amphiura filiformis. Next base: position 41,842,964 of record NC_092641.1, read on the forward strand.
ATTATTTATTAACATATAGGCCTATTTGTTTGTGAAATTTCAAGCGTTTTAAATTTTCAAAATAATCCCATTCAATTACATGGTTGACGATGAAAATGCAATGCGACCACCACCTGGTTTGGTGGACTGTCATCCCGGACTGTCATGGAACATGATGGATCATAAAAAAGAGTGATCCTAAAAATGCCTTCCACCTAAACTAATTACAAGACCTCTTCTGCATTGAAGCTGGCTTCCCCTTTTAAAGGGAATGTGTATCTTCTTCTTTTATTTCTTGCATAAAAGTGGAAAATTAAAGTTAACATATTGGCAATACAATTTGCTTCCTCCTCTTAATGATAAATTTTGCATTGTAGAAAAAATAAAAATGAAAAAGTTCTCCCTTTTTAAGTTTTTTTCTGTCAGTGTCGTTTTTAGCTGTGGGCCTACTATGGAGTGCAGCCTGTAGTGTAGAGGTGTATCTTACTGACTTGCTTTTAATACTGACTTTCTAACCTTTTATAATTTTATAATATATAGTTACCCCTTTGGCTCTAAAATCATAATTGCAAGACTCTGAATTTGTAAAGCTATGTAGACCCTACCGAATACTGGCCACTCGTCCTTTATACCGTATTTAAATAAAAGTCTCCTCTCCATAAAGTACCACGGGGCAATTCGCAAAATAATACCATAACACATGTGATATGCTGAGGAAGCCTGATTACCTTTTTAAAATAGCTAAGTGGGAGGGTTTTCAATGAAATTTTTTTCATGTCAGTGAAATGATGCCATTTGCCCCCACATCTCATATGCACAGTTTATTCCTTACATACCCTGTGTCTTGAATAGCTATATAGCCCAACCCTGTGGTTAAGAGGCTAGGAAATAATTCCTAATATCTCAGTTTGTATGCCTTTATCTAATCTTGCCCCACATGACAACTTACTATTTAGCCCTTAAACCCAGCAAAGAGTCTGCTCAGTGTAGGAATTTTTAGCCTTTTTTTATAAATATGTTTGCAATTGGCTTATAGCCATCACATGCTGACAATGCACATAACTGATTGGTTAATCAAACTAGCAGGTCATGGTCAGGCCTAATCACAAAGTAAACATATCATCTGTAAATAAAACTATGCAGCAGGCGACTTACTTCAGAAAAGGTTCAATATAACTACATTGCATAAAACTAAGTCCATGATCTATAGTTAATTGGTCAAATGTTTATTGACTCTTGTAATAACCCATGTGTAAAGTGTAGTAACCTGTATAATATTAGTGTTCATAAAAGCAGGACTATGAGACAAATATCCCTGACCCTGACAAAAACTAGCAAGAGCAAATGGCTGTGTAATTTGTTTACTTTAGTAATAAGGCAACTTGCATACATGTACAATTTTCATTTTATTTTATTTATTTTATTTATTTATTAGACTTTATACTTCGTAGTTTATAGCCAAATTTGTTTCCTGGAGGTGGCTTAATAAAAATTCCTTTAAAAAGGAATGGGGCGCCCAATGTGAGCTTGGTCGTGATGTATTGAATTTCATGGTGTTTAGATTTGGTATTATTATCTCATGAAACCCGGTGACACCTCATTATAGAAATCAGACCTGTTGATAGGTTGTAAGAGGTGATAGCCTTTTCCAGTCACGAATTGGGCCAGAAAGTTTTGCTACGTTACAACGCAATAAAAACCCTAAATGCAAAATGAGATCCTGTAGTATAGGTGGCTTCGAGGTGGCTTAAAAAATAAAATGCAAAATGAGGTTTAAAAAAAATATTGTTTTTCAGAGTCAAGACACAGGTATCATTATTAAGCCTCATATCACTTATTTATTGTCGAATAAGTGCAGAGTAGGTTAGATATGAATATTAAATGTTAGACCAAAGTAGCTCAAAGTATATGTACTATACACCTGATCCGTGAACTTATCTTTTTTAAAGACAAATTCTTGTTTGTGTAAAAACTGAAGCATCATAATGTGTAAAAGAATATTTGAATATTAACTGCATTTTTAAGTACATCATATATAGCGATTCGTGATACCCAATCATGCTTCAGTTTATGTGGTTTAGGAAGCAGAGAATTTATTTCAATTTTATATACGCCAAAATATTTTCTGAATAATAAAAATTAACACTGAATTGATGGCGGAAATTTTATGTAAAATTTACGTAGGTCCCCATTAAAGATTACTGTTTCGTCTTTATGGGAATTTAATCTTTTAATATCTGAAAGAACTTTGGGGACCCACGTGGACTACGAATCCAGACCGTCTTACAAGAAAAATGGTAGGCTAGGCTCCCTACCTTGCAGGGCACGTGCATGCACGAAATGAATTGTGTATGTATCATAGGCCCCTCGTATTGTTTGTATGCGCCTGAGAATTCAACAATATTAATAGGCCTAATGGTAGCTCTACACATGTTTTTAAGCAGATAAAATTCCAAAATATGGTACATGATGCAGTCATGTCTACAGTGGAATTCACCACGACCTTTGCAGGACTTAAACCCCATTAAAAGCTATTAAACCAAGATAACACTCATTGAAAACAGCTCAACTGATTAAATCATATCTTCTCTGGTTAAATACACACAACATATGTTTCTGCTTTACATGTACAATGGAGCAATGAGCTGGTATTATAGTTTCAGTTGGGTGAACGATTATAAAGCGAACGCTAGAGAACAATTCTGTGTGGGCTTTTATTTACGAAATGAGACAATACTCTGCTTATTGTTAACCAGCGTTCTTGAAAATGAGAAGCATGGTGGTTTGCAGACTTAACACGGGTTGGAAATAATTTCTTCATATTTTTGGTGTTATCTGTCGTTTACATATCCTTCCTAAAACACCAAAGTACGAATATTTCCAAACATCTAAATTAGCTAAAATTTAGGACATGTTACAAAACTATATTTTCTAGAATTGGCCGGTTATTTTTCACACACCGACGTTAACTAGGCAATTGCCCATACTTCTAACGTACGCTATTTGTAGAGGTTACGCGTCAATGGTAAGAACACTGTGTATTGTGTATAGGAAAATGGACAGTAACTGCAGTATGACGTTTTCTGTCTTTGCTTGTCACGTGGTATGTTGAAGTAATTGAAGTTGTGATTATATGTTCAAATTTTCAAGATGGCCCCAACAAGTCAGTTGGCCGAGCGGTAAACAGGGTACAGGCGCTGGTAATATGTCGATACTGTATACATGATAGCGGTGCAGCGTGGGTTCGAGCCCCACCTCTGCCGAACTAAATTTCCTTTTTTTTTTAATTTCATATTATGTTAGGGAAATGTGGCTGGGGGAATGTATGTATGACGAAGAGTGCTGTGGGTCGATAGGTTCATCCCCTGCAATGGTGATCCCCAGCCCGACTTGGGTCTTCACTCTTCATTCTAGCTTGTGCGAAGATTTTGTTTTTATAGGCCTATTTGTTTAAAACAGCATCACACTCACCCCACAGCCCACACCCCCACACACAACGCATGCGCATCACAGTATAGACATATGATATCCCTATTATCATTGATTAAATATTTTGAGCTCAAAATGTAGAAATATACACTTTGAGCTCATCTTATAATAATAGCTATAACAGGGCAAGGAAAGAACTAGGTCACTTTATTATTACTTGATTCATGTCGTATTTTATTCATAGGCTACATGTCGTATGTATACGGACGTTGAAACTTTAAAAAGTAACAGTCCCCAACGAATTTAGATATGAGCTCTTTGATGTCCACTCCCCAATCAGGGAATTCCCTTTTAACAAAGGAGCACCTGCGTAGTACAAGGTACTGCAGCAAGGTTGCACTCGTTCTACTTGATGTGGCTTCATGTATTTATCATGCAGCGTATTATAAATATATCTATTTCATTCAATTACAGGTATGTATTTAATATAAAAACAACATTTGAGGCTTTAGGTATTTTAGTCTCAGCTCAAACCAAAGTAAGAAAGTTTGAATTCTTATGTACCGTAAACGTTCGCCTAATGGCGCACATGGCTCCTTTGCCTTGGGGTAAATTTCATGTATAAAGAGAGAGCTACCTCCTCTAAAAATCACAACAAGAATTAAGGGTGTGTGCATGCCCTTATTTGCTGGTGGGAATTTTGTGGGAGGGCGCTTTAAGTTTGTGTCTAAAATACCAGTTATATCAAAGGGGCCCATAGCGCCATTAGGCGAACGTTCTACGGACTTCCATTGACAATACAACAATATTCGTGTTGTAAAGTAGGGTAAAAAGATCTAGGCCTCAAGAAAGAAAGAACAGGAATAAATAAAGAATAAGGACATAAAGAAAGAATTTTGCCCTAATTAATTTTTAGAAAGAGCTGAAGCAAGAAACTGAGTTTCACAATACAATCCTTTTATAGTTCGAAATGTGTGCTGCCGACAGAGTATGCATCCCTTTGTGTGGTTCAGTTCATGGACCTAAAGACCCGGTTTAACAAGAATGTTAAAATTATGTTACGCCAATCAAACATTTTTTAGGCCTAATATAGAAACTAGTAGGCCTACATACCACATATTGTTATTGAAAACCTGTAAGGAGAGCAGCAACCCTTCACAAACGAGAAGCTTAATTTTAGTGGTTACCTAGGATACCAACACCAGTAGCGTGCGCAAAGGGACAGGGGATGTGCCCCCCTTTGTCAAAAAGTTCGGGGAAATAATGCACCCAATCGGGGCCGGAAACTGGGGAATTAGTTATTAAATTTTAAAACAGTCAGAGAATCAAGACCCCTGTAATGACCCAGCCTTTGAAAACCTGCGTACGTTACTGCCAGGCCCGTACGCAGGATTTTTTTTTTGGGGTGCTGATTTTGAAAAAGTGGACTTTTTTCCAAAGGGGGGCGATTTTGTGAAATGTGGACTTTTCCCCCCAAATTTGGACCTTTTTTGACCAAAAAAACATAAAAACCTGAATTTTTTGCTCGATACGCTCGCAAATGCTTCCATTTTCGGACTTTTTGTATACTTTTGCAAATTTGGGGAGGTGCAGTCGCACCCCCGCACCCCCCCCCCTGCGTACGGGCCTGGTTACTGCCAAACACACGCCTTGGTGGTGGGCCTATATTAGGCCTATACATGTAAAACATCATAGATGACTTGGAATAAATGCAGATAAAGCAAATATAATGTAACCTTTACAACAATAAATACATATACACGCCTAAAATAACTCTAAAAACCCTAACATGGAATTCAAGACTTTTTGGTAGTCAATTGAAAAATTCCAACTTATTTGTGTAATTTTAGATACCCTCTATAGAGGGCGATGGAATTCAGATTTTTTGGTAAGTCAATTGAAAATTCCAACTTTTTTTTGATAATTTTAAAACCCTCTATACCCCTCCATGGAATTCCAGACTTTTTGCTAGTCAATTGAAAAATTCCAACATTTTATTTGGGTATCTTTAGAAACCCTCTATAGAGGGCAATGGAATTCCAGATTTTTTTGGTAAGTCAATTGAAAATTCCAACTTTTTTTTGACAATTTTAAAACCCTCTATACCCTCCATGGATTTCCAGATTTTACATGCACTAAACAGGGCCGGAAATCCAGGTTTCTTCCTCAAGTATGCTTTGGAATTCCAGACATTTTAGAAAAAAAAATTTTTGCCCTCTATAGGGGGGGTGCATGTTTTATCTGGAATAGCCCATTACGTAACTTCGATACTGAATATGCAAGACTCGGGTTTATTTTAAATGTTTATTTTTGCAGAGCTTATTTTCAGTCATGGATCATACTGATAAATTTCGCGAGGGGGAGGAGGGAGGGAGGGAGGGAGGAGGAGATACTTAAGTTGAGACTGAACAAGCGAGAGTGGGAGGGGGTGAGGAAGAAAGGGAGGAGAGGGGGAGACGGAAAGACTAGAAAGAGAAGAACACGAGAGGAGAGAGTAGGGACCGGGGGACGGGGAGGGAGTGGGGAGACTGATCATGGGGGGGGGCAGGAGGAAGCAAAATAGGGAGATAGACATTGATACGAGGGAAGGGCGACACTGTGGCCCTGCACAAGTGCAATGGGGCGCGACAGGCTCATAAGCGGACCTTTTGTGATTGAAGGGCTTATTTTCAACGTTTTACAGAAAAAAGTGGACCTTTTCATTCGGATTTGCATTTTGTCATAATAATGTGAATCAATTTATCACTGTCAAACACGAGAGGGCGCTAGACCATTAAAACAGCGGTCGGACACCGGTGTTCAATACTATTTTATCTCCAGCCTTTATGGGCTTTATTGACACAGGCAATTACCTCTATTGAAATAAGCTGATTGGTACTTCAGAGTTAACAATGAAGTCAGATTACAGTAAACTTACTGAATCCCTTGCGTTTTCGTATCTGAACAATAGAGTTACGGAAACTGAAAAGATAAAAAGACCCTTAGTCCTTTAGTTACCCAAGGTTTTTTCGGTGAGTTACGTTTAGAGATTATATTAGTTTTAATTGGACAGTGTATGTTCAAAAGTGTAGAAAATTTAGAATTAAATCTGTTGTAGGCCTCATCTGGATCTAGTGTGTTGGTTACCTGACACCAATCAACAAGGGACAAAGCATTGTTTAAACCTTTGATATTGTTAGGTTTCATGTGTCGTGTTTTCTTTGTTACAGGTGTGCGTGGTACTGCGTTAGGCCTACATTTTCTTTGTTGATTGAGGAAAATAGGAAAATGGTCTGAAAGGTCGGTGACAATAATGCCGGAGTTGATTTGGGATAAAATGTCGTTGGTGAAAATGTTGTCAATCAAGGTTGCGCTGGTATGTCCATGGATGTTGGTTTTAATGCGGGTTGGTCTATCAATGGATGGGATAAAATCATGTGAATAAAGTATGTTAAGAAAGTCACTAACTTTGGGATCGGTATCATGTACGAGCAAATCTAAGTTGAAGTCACCCATCAGGTAACAGGTTTTTTTTTCATTGGAAATGGTGTTCAGGGTATTGCTCAGTTGATCTAAAAAATCACTGTGAATAACGTACTCGGGTTTATAAAGGATACCGATGATGGTTTTTGTAGAATTTTGGGACACCTCAATGAAGAGAGAATCGCAGTCCTCACAGTCAAGGGAAAGGTCGGGTCTAAGGCAATAATTTATATCATTGTTGATAAAAAGAGAGACACCACCTCCACGACGGTTTGGACGAACACAGTTCTCCCTTGAGTAATTATCAATGTCAATCAATGCAGCCTCATCTTCAGAATTAAACCAGGTTTCAGAAAAACCATATATGTTAAAGTGATGGTCCAAGGAGGCCAAATAGTTAACAATGTCGTTGGAATGTTTGTTGAGACTGCATGATAGATAGATAGATAGATAGATAGATTTATTATTATCTTTTCACTCATTACATGATACAAGAAAAATACATAAGAATAATACATTATAAAGATATAAATAATAATACAAATATAATAATTATGGAAATGCATAATACAACGATGAGTGAAGGAATTACAGTAAAGGCCCAAAGGCCTGTAGCTCTGTAACCCCTTGATACAGGTATATGGCATTTATTTGACATGGCAGCAGGTTGGTAGACAACAAAAATGCCGAGTCCAACCAACCAGCTGTCATGTCCATCAATGACATATCCTATGTTAACATTTAAGGAAAAAACAAAGAAAAAACAAAAACAAAAAACAAAATGCACATATCAAAAACTAATTATTGAAGTAAATTAATGAAATTAATGAACAAAATATTGGTGAGGTACACATGATTGAAAGACTAAGAATAGCTTTGCATAAGATGTTGTTTATACTTTTTCCGGAATTGCTTCACTGATGACGAGCACTTGATATCAGAATCAATAGCATTCCAAAGCTTTATACCTGCATATTTAATAGATTTCTCACAAAAGACTTTCTTGACTCGAGGTAAGATGAGATTGTTTCTATATCTAGTGTTTATAGCGTGAATTTCAGAGTGCTTTGTAAAAAGGTCGTCAAAAACATTGGGTAATAAGCAATTTGTATGTTTATACATGAATGTCCCAAGCTCTAGAGCGTACATATCTTTGATGCTTAAAGTATTATATTTAAGTAATAGAGGATTAGTTCTAGATCTGTAATTACTGTTACTAATAATACGCAATGCTCTTTTTTGAATTTTAAACAGATTATGAATATATGAAGAGCAGGCACATCCCCATGCTAAAATACTATAATTCATGTACGGCAAGACTAACGAACAATATAATGTATACAAAGCTTCACTGGGTAGAAAATGTTTAACTCTGTTAATGACGCCGACATTTCGAGAACAAGTTTTAATGACATTTACAATATGCTCCTTCCAAGTAAGATTTTGATCAATTTGAAGGCCTAGAAACTTTGTGCTGGTGACTCTTTCAAGAGGGGTGACTTCACTATCATTTGAGTCAAGACAAAGATGTAGAGTATAGTCAGAGCATGTATTTTTACCACTGCCAAGTAACATGTAGTTGGTTTTTTTGGCGTTTACAGATAGTTTGTTTACTTTAAACCATCTGTCTATATGAGTAAGCTCTTTATTCATTACTGTTTCTACCTCCTCAAGTTGGCTGTGTGAGAAAAACAAGTTGGTATCATCTGCAAAGGATATAACATCGAGAGAATTTGTAACGAGATGTATATCATTCACATACAGAATAAAGAGCAGTGGCCCCAATATTGACCCCTGAGGCACGCCACAAGTGATATTTTTGCTCTCTGATGAAACACCATTGTAAGTTACAAACTGTTTTCTGTTACACAGATAGTCTTTAAACCAGTCATAACATACACCTCTAAAGCCATAATGGTATAGTTTACTAAGAAGTATTGAGTGATCAATTGTATCGAACGCTTTCGATAAATCCAGGAAGATACCAGCAGTAAATTTGTTTTCATTTACTGCGTCCGTAATTTTATTCACCAAATCTATCACTGCCATATATGTACTGTGGTTCTTTCTAAAACCATATTGGCGCTTATACAAAATGCTATGTGTATCTAAGTATGATACAGATCTGTTGAATACAAGACGTTCAAGAATCTTTGATAGAATGGGTAAAACAGAAACAGGACGATAGTTTGAAAACAAATCACATTCATCCTTCTTATACAGGGGAATGACCTTTGCTATTTTAAGACTGTCTGGTACTCTGCCAGTGGAAATGGATACATTGAAAATGGTTACAAGTGGATGCACTATTCCAGGAGCTACCTTTTGATGATGAATGAACCAAGACCATCCTGGCCTGGACTTTTATTTGAATCAAGTTTATTGATTATTTTGAGAATTTCATGTTCAGTGATGGGTGTAAATAGGACGCTGTTGTTGTTCGCAATCTTACTCTTTGAAAGAAAATGTGAATAGTCAATGCCAGGAATACTGTCAATTGATTGACCTAGATTTGGACCAATGTTTACAAAGAACTCGTTAAAGCCATTAGCAATATCCTTTGAATTAGTGTAAACTTTATTTTTGTCCCGAAATTTATTAGACTGTTTTAAAACTTTATTCTTATTCAAAATATTTTTAAAGTTTTCCAAGTATTTCTCATATCATGCTTGTAATTTTCTAATTTATGAGTGAAATAATTTTTCTTAGCTTTCCTTAGCACTGAATTTAATTTGTTTCTATAAAGTTTATATCGATCTTGTTTATCGGCCGTTCGGTGTTTCAGAAACGATTTGTATAATTTATTTTTATGATTAATTGAATTCAGAATACCTTTAGTTATCCATGGCGAAATCGGCTCATTTTTCCTCCCATGCGTTATGGTGAAACAAGGACAGGTTACATGTATTGATGGGGGGATCGTGAGTATTTATATTTTCATTGGTGTAGTACTGGCAAGGAATATCTTTGGGGCTGGTAACATCGGTGAAACTTATCAAACGGGTGCAGAGAGCTGTCAAAGGCAAAGGGTTGGAAAATAGCGTTAGATATGGATAGTGCCGTACTATTACGCTATGTTTTAGATTTGAGAAGGATGTCGGTATTTACATCCGCTGTTTTACACGTTATTTTCACCCTTTCATGACCGTCTAAAATTCCTTTGTGAACCTATAGGTGATAACCACTTACTTCTCACTCTATTGCAATACTTCAGGTTTCTCGATGTGCACTGACAAAAGTGAAATTTCTTGGCCCTTTCTTGCGAGTCAGTTGGAGAGTTCCATACCCACGTTGTCCTGTCAAAATTGATCATGGTTGACCCGGTATGACCTGTGTCATCTTGCAAAGGATATGGTTCATTCCATTATTCCTTGAGGGAAATTCTAGGGAAATTCCACCCGCGTCACCAGGCGGTGATGGAAGCGATATCGCTAATTTTGAGGTCGCCATTGGATTAACACATATTCATGAAATCTTCATAAACAATTCTAAATTTGTTATGTGGTGTCAAAGCAAAATTATCTTACTCTAAAACCGTCGGGGTACGACCGTGTACCACACTGCAAGTATGTTAATTTTCCATTTGTAATTGCTAACCGTGTATTTTGAACGGGGCTGTCTGCCATGTATATTCGCCAGCCTCGTACGTCACGTGTTGCGCTTCATATGCCGCCTGATGAAATGGTCAGCACGTCCATCAATGTGATAGAAAACACCCCTATTTGAGAAATGGATGATCAATATGCATTACGTATGAGGTCAACTCAATCAATTAACCTTTAGGGCCAGCCATTTTGCATTTAAAATAAACAGGCAAGACACGACGAGATTGTGCTCAAGACGTGACTACAAATTGGTTTTTTTAACGAATGCAGAACGGCTTTTTACGTCGATTGCACACCCAAACCTTGTACTGTATACAAGCAACAATTTGGAGAGCTCATATATGCAGGTGAGACAAATTACAACTCAAAAGTGACATTAATAACACCATGCCCAAACGCAGTAGGAACACTTCAGTCGATTTTATAGTATGTATAATCGACTGAATATTCGGTCTAAGATATGGAGTCGGACATAACAAGTATACAAAACAAATAGACTTAATATATTACTTAACAAAAAAGAAGCAAATTAATTTGCAAAAATATCCGCATTAAAACAAAAATATATAATTTGGATCAAGCGAGTGAGCATCTCGCTAAAAATGGAATATAATGAAAATAACATAATGACATTAATTAATTAATGAAATATCTGTCCTCAAGCGGATCTTCAGAGTACAACATTAAAGGAGGTTATTCATGTGCCGACACATATGGATAGGAAGTAATCACACAATCTTAAAATGCCGATGTTAATATACAATTAGGGCGAATTTCTTGACGGGTGGCTTAGCAATTGGCTTGTCTAGCCTCAAGGCTTAAGAGGTCGTAAGACCAGGCTTAACTGAAAACGTATTTCCCGAAGCACGGCTACCATAGCCTCGAGGCTTCGTTAGCCCGTGGGCCAGGCTTGTAGGATTAGCCCCAGGCTTCGGTAAAATTTGCATTTCTCGAAATCAGTCTTCTGTAGCCGTAGTCTACGCAAGCCTGTTAGACCAGGCTTACAGCGGCTTTTCTTGGCCCTGCCTCAGAGCAGGTCTTAGGTCGTAAGCCTTGGTCTATTTCAATTTACAAATTATTGAAATTGTAACGCAAAGTTTATCTTTCATATTTTTGACGGTCTTTCAATTAACATGAGTAAGCAGTCGCGTAACTAGGGGGGAAGCGGGGGAGAAAGGTAAATTAGGCCTACTTCTGAGAGTTATTAATTAACCTCATTATTTGGTCATTTTAACCTTAAAAACTCAATTTTTAAGGTTAAATAAATTGCATGTATCCCACTTTTGTACCATTGGCCTATATGTCACCAGCTTTAAAACCTTAAATATGGCATTTGTACCATAATTTTTTTTTCAATCCCACCTCCCCCCCCCCCATGTCAAAAAGAAATCTACGCCAATGTTCCGGGGACACATTCCAAGCAGATCCCATAACTCCTCAGACCAACTCCAGCCCTTACAAACCCAAACAGCATGGACGATGCCTGCCCCTCATTTATTATGTTTGCCCCCGCTTTCCCCCACCACACCCCCAAATGAAAATGTCTAGTTACGCCACTGTGGGTAAGTAATTGTTCGATTTAGTTGAACATTTCAGCATTTTATTTTAGTGTTCATTTGAGTTAGTTGAATTTTTTAAGTAGCTGTTGCTATCATAAGACCTACTCATTTTGAATGATGTTTTTTTAACAACGAATATAATTTTTAAAAATTTAAAAATTCTTTCATGATCATCATCATCATGATCATCATGATGATCATCATCATCATCATCATCATCATCATCATCATCATCATCATCATCATCATCATCATGAAGACCTATATGATACCACCTGTCCCTATCCAAGCCTTAATAGTTTGATACTCGTACTTTTCATAAGTAGGCCTATTACAATATTATTTTGGAGTGCCTATATTATACCAGGTTGGACATCAATTTAATACAATAGAAGAAGGACAAAATTGGTAAAGATATAGTAAATATTTGACACGAAACAATAATGCATGCAGTATTAAAACTGAATTTACGGATAAGATGCATATAATATTGCTATATCTTCTACTTAAATAATTATAAATATTGTACCAACAGATAACTTCATGTGAGATCTGAGAAGACTACTGATATCAGCACCCAGCAAACAAAAAACGTTTTCGACATCATTCGCAAAAGGTTATAAAAGGTTGTCAGAAAACGTTTAAATGTCGGGTTATATAAAGGGTATATTAAGGGTATTAAACGTTTTCATAAGCTTAAAAAACATTTTTTGATAATCTACTGCTCGGCAAACAAAAATGTTTTACAGAAAATGTTTAAATGTCGGGTTGTATAAAGGGTATAAAAACGTTTTAATAACATTCCAAAAACATTCTTGAAAACTTGATACAAAACATTCTGAACAGAATGTTATTTTGGGGTTAAAAAAATATTTTGCGAAAAATGTTTGCCCAAAATATTTTCAATAACGTTTTAAAAACGTTTTCATAACCTTTATATAACCCGACATTTAAATGTTATTAAAAGGTTTTGAAAAAAACATTTTAAGAACATTTCTGTGTTGCTGGGTTCAAATATTTTAACATAATGTTATTTAAGTATTGACACAATATTTGGCAAAAATGTTTGCAAAAATAGTTTACAATAACATTTTTTGAAAACATTTAAAAATATTGTTGTAGTGTGTTTTCATACAAAACGTTTTAAAACGTTATCATGACCTTTATATAACCCGACATTTTAATGTTATTAAAACGTTTTTACCTTAACCCAAACCCAAAATATAACTTATTTAAAATGTTTTTAAAACGTTTTTGTGTTTGCTGGGCAGTAGATAGCACATTGGTTGCTTTCCTTTTCAGGGGAATCACAGATTCCTTTCCATTAGGCTTACAGTTTTACCCTTTTTGGGATGCAAAGAAAGAATCACGAGTATAAAGCATAGACGTATCATTCATACAAGTTGGACTCATAAAAAGTCAAGTGGAAATAAAATAATACATAAAAGACACAAAAACAGACACAATATTCTTGCATCAAGTTGTGTACGGTATAAGCCCAAGCACAAGACCGCGGGTCCAGGCTAGTCTTTGCGCCGGGAACATTGCGATAATGAGACGGCAACCTTGTTAGTACGGTAAACCGTGAGGACCACAGCTTATGTACATCTACCGCCAACAGCCTATACAATTAAGTCGCTGGTTGAAAGGGACGAGGTTGTCAAGCGTTAAGCCTACAAGGCCACTAAGACTAGGTTGAATTTGCGTTGAAGAAATCCGGCTAGAGTTAAGACTCGGGCTTCGAGAGCGGGCTATGCTTAGTAGCCTCAAGGCCACCTTAAGACTACGGCTTAATAAGACTCCTGTCGGGAAACTCGCCCTTAGAGGTTGTGCATATTACATATCATACCGTAAATATGGCGGACTACTCAACTGTATTAAAAAAAAGCATGAATGCAAACCAACCGTTCGTCTCACATACATAACAAATGCACTACGATAAATAGGTTGATGACAACAAATGATTGAATGAACTGCACTGCGCAATGATTGCGGTGAAGGTCACCGGTACAAATTTTTTGTTTGGAGCCACTCAATAATATCACGCACAACCTCTACAGGTACATTGTATGTATAGTAAACAACGATGATAATGGATGACCCTGGATTAGATTGATGAATGATCCGATTACACAGAAGGCGTAATATTGGAGTGATCAAGAAGATATTCAAAAGGGATCAACACAGGGCATCTCATAAAGGTGGCTTTACACGATGAAATTTCCATTGCAAGGCCCATTACTTAGTGGGTGAGATTATGTGCTCACTGACCATGAAGCTGTGCAATTGATCGAAATACACGAAGCAATATGTGGCCATGCAATTCCATGAGCGTGGTCATAGATTTGGGGATATACTCAAAACATATTTAGTGGTTAAATTTTCATAATCATATCAAAATGGCACCTGTGCTGTCCAGACAGCAAAATATCGCCGTCCTGTGTATATCTATACAACTTATCCTGAAGAAGAGGCGGAGAAGGAATTTCCGTGCCATAGGTGTTGCTTTGGAATTGGCCATGATGTTTTATTTGACAGCAACAGCATAGGCCTACAATGTTGGTGAATCAAGTTGGTCCCTACATTTCCCAAATGAATGCAGCGACCAGCTGGTGTTCATTCAGCTGATTGGCTGAAGGAGGTTAGATTGCATGCAACAGGCCTTGAAAGTAGAGCAGGTCTCTACCTTTTTGCCTGTTGCTTGGGGGATTAATTGCCTGATGCACGGGGGATTAATTCCTTGCAAATCCAAAATACACGGTGCAATCTTTTTCCAAGGTCTGTGCAACAGGCAATTGCATGGAAAATTGCATCGTGTAAACCGGCCTTAAGACATGGTATTACATAATCATAGATCAATAGTGGTAATAGATATATACACATGCTATTTCTTTCACAATATAATGAAGCCAACATAATGCTTGTAATGTAAACAAACATATATATGAGGTGATGAAAAGAAAGTAGATTCAAAAGGATAACAAAAACATACAAAGCACTAAACGTAAGTTAGGGGCTATCATCAATTCACAGCAATGATGGTATTTACTGAGGAAGATAATAGATAGTACCCTGCATTCATCCATATAACCAATTGGATTTAAATAGTTAGAGTAAAACATACCAATATAAATCAGATTGAAAAAATATAAACAAACAGAACCCCTGTGATAATGCTTACATACTTAATAAGACATTATACTTACATTTGTGACAAAGTTTAAAACTGGTAAAACACAATAAGCTCAGTTATAGCATAGCATGGAAATAGTAGATAAGATGATCTTATCCACTATTTCCATGATTAAAGCGAGGAGTTATTGCTAGGAAAACCAAAGATGATGCTTATTTGAGTGATATTTGAGTGATATTAACTGAAAGCTTGCGTAGCGTAGATTTGAATTCTTTTTCATAACATCACTCATTTCGACGAACTGAAATCCAAAATGGTGAAATACATTACAACCCAATGCTATTATGATATAAATGTACTGGGAATTTTGGCAGCCAATGTTGAATGCTAGGTTCACTGCCAAATTTAAATGTATTTATTAATACAAAGGCTGAATTCCACCATTTCAATAATCCTAATTCATATAAAACAACATTATGAAAACCAATGTTAGCATAGATTACGTATATCAGCTTATATCTACCAGGTTTAAGTCAATTATAACGGCCATTAAGTGTCAAAGGATTTTATAGATTAACCCGAAGAGTCCGATATGAAGAACTCAGGATATTAAAATCTGTTTTGTAAACTCTACGTGCAATTTTAAGGGGTCCGATGTAATATTTAGCACATCAAATTTAATTTAAATCTCAAAACATTTCACTGATGTTGTGTTCGCTACAAAAAGTAACTTCTCGTCAGCAGACAGCGCTATACTGTGTATTACGTTTGAAAAACCTTTCGTGACGCAATCGATGTATTTCCCAGAAGCAGAGTAGCGATAGACGGCGTATCCGTTGGCGTGATCAGCGACAAACACCTCGTCTTCGTCGTCGTCAACACTGAAGCATTTGCTTACAACAAGACCGGAAGGATTCCAAGATGAAACGCCAATTGGTTGCTGAAGTTTTGATAGAACTTTTCCTGCTTCGTCTATGATATGAACTTCACCAGTTGAATAAGGACTGACAAGGATGTTTCCTTTTGATGTGGCTGCAAGAGAATGTGGCGCAATCGTCACCTTGATACTCGATAGATGCGATCCGTCAAGTGAATGGCAACTTATGAAATTGTGGGTGATATTTCCTGCAAGAACCTGATGCTTTGTGTTGATGGCTAAACCACGTAGATGGCTTGATCCATGAGTGTTATAAGCAACATTATCAGGGGATACCGTGTGGAAGTATCGTTTGTAAGTCCCTTGGAAGTCAAATATCTTCACAAATGGTGATGAGTGATCGGTAACGTAGAACAAATTGTCGGGGCCAACCTGGATACAGAATGGGTTGGATGTTCTCCCTGCGTCGACACCTACATTGACGTTGAATGCAGATTTGAATACACCGTCGGCGTTAAAAATCTTGACTTTCGCTGCGTTGTAATCCGTTACTGCGATATCTTTTGTTGGTGTCACGGCAACATCAAGTGCAAGGGAGAATTTCTCGTTTCCATCATTTCCGAATTCCATCTTCAACACAGGCGTCTTATTTTTCAGCTCACGTGTACGGCATGTACTGCGCGACCAAACTCGGCCAATAACTATCTTGTCAGAATTCTGGACTGTGTTTTCCTTAAATTTGACATCAGTCAAGTTCTTCCCAGCGTTAATAATCGACCCAGGCTTGACTCCAACGACATCATCTACAACAGTTTTCAGGGATCCGTAATCAGAAGCGACCTCAAACTCAGATCCGCTTTCTTTCAGTAATTTGGTAACTGCCTTTGCGGTTGATATCATGGATATTATGGAGGTCAGCTGATTATCGGCGGTCTTGATGGTTTCTAGACCTTCCTTCTCTATGGTGTTTAACTCCTCTTCGGTAGCCTTCCGTGCCTCATCCAGACGCTTCAAATAAGAAGACTTCAATTTATTGACGGTATCTTTGATCTGGATCCTAGCTTCTGAAACAGCTAGATCAAAATCACGTCTGATCTTACGGATTTCTTGCAAAGCTTTACTGACTTCTTCATCATTCTTCCCGCAGCTCTCTTGCATCTGTTGAAGCTGTTCCTTCTTCTCCTTGACGACCTGTTCCAACTCAGCTTGCTTATGTTCTGGATGACGATGTGTAATTACGACGCATTGGCGACAGATGGGAACATCGCAGGTTTCACAATAGAAAAGCTGAGCTTCACCTTCGCACATCTTCCGCTCAATAGCAGTGGCTTCCGGGAATTTCCCCTCACGAAGCTCATCCAGGGTAACAACAGGGTGGTTTTTCATGATTCGTTGTATTTTGTGTGTAAAAACACACCTCTTACATAAGTAGTCATCACATTCTGTACATCGAGCCACAGCGGTAGGTAGGTCAGATTTGACGCCTTGTTCCTCTGTGTAAAATAGGTAAAACGCAAAATTCTGATGTTAGTGTTTGGTCTTTTTATTTATTCTAAGCATTTACTGTGACATTGTTCTAGTATTGCAGTCTGGTATTCATAGTAGTACTTTTCGTCAAATGTGTTGTGTTGGTGATATTAACAGTTCTTATTATCTAAAGGCAAAAATACATATTCTATTGCTTATTCCACAGAAATTCAACCCGCTACAATTTTGTCCAGATACAGATATTTGGTCAAGGATCAACCAACAGTAATATGTACATTATCTTATTGATTTGTCATACAGGAGCCAAACTTCTAATACTGATTTTTATATTTTAGAAGGTTTTGGTAAGATGTGGTCTTGTTCAACTTTGGGGTGCTGATTCCGAATCTTTTAAGTGTAATTTTATAAATGTAGGTCCACAAAATGTGACACAAAAGGGTAGAACAGTGGTCAAATTGCTATTAAAGTTGGTCAAATCTGGTTGAAAACCAAGTATTCTAGAGAGTGCAAACTATTCGTTTGCCAACGGGGGGGGCAGACTGCCCCTGACAAAAAATGAAAGAAAAAAGTGAAGAAAAAGAAAAAGGGCAAGGAGTCCCTTTTCCATCAAAATTCACCCCGATCACGGGTCAAAATTGTGTAAAATACGCACGCACATCGTCCCAATAGAGCCGTTTTTGGAAGCTCGAAGATTATGTATAGTCTCTCTAAAAACAAAAAATGCATGTTGCAACTGCAATTTTGTTCAGCTGTGCTCCTGAAATTTTATTTTGTTTTCCTAAAAACTCATTCCGCACTCGTTTTTTAAACTGCTATGTGATTTGAGACATAACAATGTTTTAACCTTATTCAGTTGACTTACAACTATTATAATCGCTGTTTTTGCAACAAAACAAAATGGCCGTAATTCAACATAAACAGTTATTTGAAACGCCAATCAACTTGAATTGTTATTATGTGCTTACAAATCACTACAGAGACATTGCACAAAACAAATACATTTTTGAAAATAATTGATGCAAAAATTTTACAACAACATTTAGATTATTTTACAAATATTGTACAAAGTGATATTAAAATGATTCCTTGCTAACCCTTTTTTTTTTAAAATCAATACATTTATTTAGCTCTCACATTTTAGATGTAGAAAAAGAAAAAGGGCAAGGAGTCCCTTTTCCATCAAAATTCACCCCGATCACGGGTCAAAATTGTGTAAAATACGCACGCACATCGTCCCAATAGAGCCGTTTTTGGAAGCTCGAAGATTATGTATAGTCTCTCTAAAAACAAAAAATGCATGTTGCAACTGCAATTTTGTTCAGCTGTGCTCCTGAAATTTTATTTTGCCCCCCCCCACCTAGAAAGCTGGCTACGCCCCTGGAGAACTACAATGGGTTAAGTCACAAAATCATGAAAAATGAGTTTTGAACTTCGTGTTTTAGAGCATTGGAACTGCATTATCTCGAAATGCACTCGATGTGATTTAATCCCCTTGGTTAGGAGGTCTTTAATTTGAGACCAGATTGGTAATTTAAGCAAACAGGCATAATTATTAGTTAAAAACTATACCTTCCTCGCCGACGCCAGCACAAGCAGTGCAGTGAATGATTTCTTCTGACATCAATTGCATCTGCATAGCTTTCTGCTCAGTTAACCGATGAACTATCGCCAGTGGTTGCCATTCTTTCAAGCCACCTGGTGGGATGTCGAATTCTTCTCCACATTCAATACATTTCATTTTGCTGTTGGGTAATGAGTCGGTGGCATGTCCTTCTAAGCAGCTTTCGCAATAGCTGTGTAAGCATGGAAGAGTCTTTGGAGACTTTAGAAGTTGATGGCATTTACTGCACTTGGTTAGGTCATAAGATTGGGTAACCAATGCCGCAGCCATGATTTATCTATAATAATAATAACATTCGGTAATAACTCAGCCTGGGGTTTCCCTGATAATGTAATTCACATTATGATATCTGGCATTCCCATGCATGATATTGTTTTTACTAATGATGTCATTGTAAGCAAAGAACTGTGGGTGTACTTCTTTGCTATGTTCTGGACTGCTTATTGCCACATTTCATTGGGTCTGCCCCTCTTCATTAACTTTCAGTAATCGTATTATCCATCATATACTTAGCAGATGGTGCAGGTAGTTCTCCCTTTATTTTGATCAAATATAACGTGCAGATTTAGCTCAATGCCTCTACCGGTTTTTGTAACCAAATATTGTACATTTTGTGGTAAACGGGTCTACACGCTCGCTTTTTGATGTGTCAACAAGGATCCTTGGTATCAACGAATAAAAATAGAGGAATATTCGATAAGTTAGGCCTAGGCCTATATCATGTTTTTTAAAGAAAATTGGAGATTTGTTAGCTTAAGCCATAAATGTGTAATTTGTTCCACAGCGACGGCCTCACTTTTTCTTGAATTTTTGCATGATTGTAATGCCCATTGGTGTACTAAAATACCACGTGAAAAACTAAGCCTGAAGTGTTTTATTTACCGTAAAATAAATTTTTATTTTAAATCCGAAGATCTCCGGTTTTATGCAGAGTTCACCGATCGAGTGATGGCTGAACGCTTAGCGTACACGTGTATTGTCGAATCAGTGAGTCAGTGACGTATGAACTAAGTGCATATCGCTATTCGTCTTACGTCTTGTTTGTACATCCCGGTTGCGTGAAGCCCCGCCAACAATGCATGATAACAATACGATCGGCAAACTAACACACGCATAGTAGGCGTCGGAAAGATATAAACAATTTTAAAAGGTAATATATGCCTCAATGCCAGCCACAGGCTGACACATGTCCTTAAATGCATACTTTGTATATCTACTAAATGAAAAGGGATAAATAAAATTGTGTGCATTTCATCCGCATTAATCTACATTAAAGCCATATTATAACATTTCTGTAAAAATAGATTAGTATTTATTTTCCATAAAATGTTAGCTTTTACTGTCAGATATGTCCCCTTTTAATTTTGAGCCGAACAAGTGAGGTAAAGCATAGGAAATTGGAATTTACTACTAGCGCCCATGCATGTTACTCCCGCGGTTGTAATACGGTACGATCCTCGGATATGTGTGTATGTGTATCCCGCACGCCGTGTACGTACTGTGCATACGTGTTCGACTAATATTTCCATCGTAATAATAAAACGCCGGTTCCATCGTTTTATTCAAAATCTCGGATTTTGACAAAACTACAGCACCTAAAGTTTTGATTTTTGCAGAGTATCTTTATTGACTAAAGTACATTACAATCGTGTGAAAACCAGAATTTAATTTTGAGGGTGTTCTCCTCAGCAATTGTTATAATACGGCTTTAATTTATTATTGTTTGTTTTCTCTCCTACTCCTACAACCACACACAAAGAAACAAAAACCAACTTACTTTTAGAGCTGTAGGCTAGATAGCTCTAGATGTTGTCAAGAGATGTTGTCCAAGTTATTCCGAGACGGTCACTTTAAAAAATAAATGTGTAATCGTACTATAAAATAATGCAATAGAATCTTGTACAGCTCTGTACACAGGCATTTGTAAGCAAAAAAGTGCAGGTTTATCAATAAAAGCGAACTATGAACCAATGCGAACAATGACCGAGATGTTGATTCACGTCATGACGGAAAGCTACACAAGGCATACGAAATGCCCAGGATAATGTTAAGCAATTACTTGAAAATTCAGCTGTAGGCTTAAGGGTATTCAGGAAAAGTGGTGAATTAAATTTGTCAGAACTTCTGAAAGACTTGGTGTAATTTTTGGTGGATGCGTATAATATGAAATCGCCATTTTTATCAAGTTTATTATATGTCTTTTACACGCTTCCGTAAATTTCCATAGCGGGTACTTCCCCATACATTTTCCGCTCACGCAAAGGCTGCCTGCCTGTACACTATAAGTAGGGATGACCATCATAATTTCATGTTGCCCCTATTGCTACATGATTGTTTGGAAAGAACTCATCAACAGAAGTATTTTGGTGGTGAAATGGTCAAATTCGGTCAAAAACTTTTCGAATTTTCAAAGTTTCCCATTCTGACCGGTCATGGGAACGAAATAAATTGACAAAGTCTAAAAATAGCAATGTGAGCAAAATTGGTATAAGCATATATTTACCTTTTTATATTTCTTTATTTTAATATATATGCAAACATGAAAAAAGCATTTTGTGAAAGTTTTAATGGGTTTTTTTATGAAATGGCACTTTACTAGTGAATAGCATTAAGTATTTCTTCAAACCGAGGCACTGAAATCATGCTTTTAGAAAACAGTTGCCAAAAATCATCCATAATGGCCGAAGTGGCACAAAATCAAAAGTCCAGGTGAACTTTTTTCCACAACAATATACACTACACATAAGAAAAATACTAATGTACTACAAGGGATTTTCAACATAGGAATCCAAACAATCAAGTACCAACATGCACAGCTTTGTCCTGATATCACTTCTGGGGTTTTAACAAAATGTTTAACCTCTATTGTGATTGGCAGCAGCATAAGGTATCTCTTTGATAGCTGATAATGCCCAGCCATTCAGCAAGTGGCTAATAACTGACCTTGATAGGCTTGAATGAATACTGTCATCTGCTACAAAACCATCACACTCTAGGACCTGGTCACTCCATATGCTACAGGGAGCACAGTACTTTAACAATGGAGTGAAAGCCTCATTATTGATTAGGCGCGTATTTTAAAAGTACGGCTCCTGTGCGTGTATAGCAGCAAGTCAGTGCAGATGGTATAAATATAAGAAAATGTTTAAGGTTGAGAACAGGTGAAAAATACAACAAATGATCACAAAACTTCACATTTATGTTCAGAAAGGTGTCTATTTAACATGATTCGAAAGGTGTATGGAAATTCCAAAGGGAAGCTGGTGATTTAATTTTTAACTCGAGATCTACTTGTCCATTTTTTTAACCTTTTTACAGAGGGTATGATAGAGGTAATAACGACAACTCTGCCATATTACAGCTCAGTAGGTCAAGGTGTTCACCTGATCTTATTCATCTGAATATTTTGTGCCATTCTGAGCAGTGCTGCACTTGGCCACTGGCAATTAAGCGCACTGTGGCGATGGACCAATTTTGACTCACACTTACAGAAAAACCAAATAAGTTGTTGCTGTAATTTGCAGGATAGTTACAAAACATAATTGGCATTAACATCTCCAATTTTTACAGAAAAATTATGAAAAATAAAAGAATGAGCTCAATTTAGAAATGTCTGTGCAAGTAGTGCACAGTTGAGCTCCCTGCATGTCTATGGGAGTGTTCTAATCAAGTTGATGGTTCATTGGTCATCCCTACTATAAGAGCTCTATTGTAGGTTAACATGTGAAATTAATTCAGTCTCAGATATCGCCGTTTACCTTATTTGTAATACGCTATATAATGACTTTTATTGTTAAGTTAATAATAGATAATACCTAGATGCATGTATATTTTCATGGAGGCTGATAAGGGTGTTAATATCAAATTATGGGCGGTGCGATAATATACTATGCTCTTGGGTACGAAACTCGAACAAGTGGTACAAACTAAATTAATGTAAATATTTATTGACGAAAACCTCACATGGAAATAATCAAATCGAAAATGTATCAAAGAATGTATCAAGAAGTATTACAGGAGTACGTTGTGTGCTTAATCCTTGTCATCCTAGTCGGGTATCTACCAGGCTTTAATGTACATCCCCCCCCAGGACTCTACCAAACCAACTTTTCTATCTCCCTTTGATGGTCCTATAACACATTCAAGATCTGGTTAACAAGCACATCAAATTATTTCTCTCATTGCAAGGATTCAGAAAAAGTATAGTTTGACCTACCTGCGACATACCGTTCTTGAGTTATAAGCAAAAAGGTCAAATTTTGGGTGGTGGTCAGTTTTTTTGGCCACACAGGGGCCAAAAATTAAAAATGCTCCAATTTGAACGAAATTGGTCTCAAAATGCTTGTTATGTACCAATTAGTCAAATAAGGAATAGTTGTAACCATGTAGGATGTTTCGTTACCTAGGAAACGTCACAACATAGGTTGTGGTCAATAGGCTGTAATGGGGATTGACCTTTATGGCCAATTTTGTCAATAACGAAGCATTTTAGACAGTGCAAACAATTCCTTTTTTGACTTGCTTTTGCATGACGAGCAATTTGAGACCATTTGCGTTGAAATCGGAGCATTTTTAATTTTTGGCCCCTGTGTGGCCAAAAAAACTGACCACCGCTCAAAATTTGACCTTTTTGCTTATAACTCAAGAACGGTAAGTCGCAGGTAGGTCAAACTATACTTTTTCTGAATCTTTGCAATGAGAGGAATAATTTGGTGTGCTTGTTAACCAGATTTGAGCAACTTTGAAATTTGACCCCTGTGTTGACCTATAACCTTGAATATGGCCGGAGTGCCGGGACGGGACATATTTTTTGTTAACATCTTGAATGTGTTATAGGACCATAAAAGGAAGCTAAAAAAGTTGGTTTGGTAGAGTCCTGGGGGATGCACATTAAAGCCTGGTAGATACCCGACTATCCGGAGATATTTCTGGAACACCGCTACCAGACGCAGTGGCGTATCGTGGCCGCTCCTACCCCGGGGGCTGAAGAAAATTCAATTTTGCCGCCCCTTCATCAACAGCCCGAAAAGGTTGACCCAATTTTTTTACGGTGGTTTGAAAAAGTGAAGAGCAAAAAAATTTTGATGCATAGTACCATTCATTTTTTGTAAATTCAATGTTTTATGCTTTTTCCCAATTCTTTCCGCCCTTCTTTCTTTACTAATTCTTTTTGCCGCCCCTTCTTTTTGCCGCCCCTCTGTTTGCCGCCCCCTCATTTTGGCCGCCCCTGCTTTTACCCCGGGGACTGGCGCCCCAAAGCCCCCAAAAAAAAAATACTCGCATGATGAGACGGAGGGGGTTGCAACCCTTACGAATATTTTGTACACAACTTTTATTTGTTTAAACTTATTTGAAACAGCAACCAACTTGGATTTCAATATTATTAGAGTCACGCGGTAGCCGTGACCAGCAAGTTTTTTTAAAAAAAGACTGTTAAAGAAGACTAATAAGATGCTCCCGCGAGACTATATTTACACCTAACATTAAAACACTTGACTTATATTGTTCTATCCGAGTTCGAAACCCGATGACCAACTGGGTGTTTTTTTTCAATATTGTATTAAACAATAATTTTATTGTCATTAATCAAGGATAACACAATTTTAATCATCCAGTGCTATTGTGACATTATTTTATCAAAGCAAGATGTTTGATTCTCAGGTTTATTATTTATTATATTAAGGGCCTATTTAAAAAAAACAACCTATAGTGCAGCCGCTAGCAGAACAAATAATAAAAGAAACCTCTTTATTACTTTCTTTATTTATTTAAATCTGAACAACACAACAATCTGAATAACACAAGAAACTAGATCAGGTTACCAATATTTTCTCATTTAAATAAAGTTCTGTCCTACCACGGGGCGATTCGCATGATAATTGGACAATAAAACATGTAATATGTATGAATGGTTGTTGAATCGATCTTGAGACATGTCCCTCTGTCATCTTCAGCTATCGTAGAACCGTATTCCTACATGACTGTCATTTCAATTGTTATACCGTTCCGGTTGGTTTGTTGCATACACTCTATAGGTGTGAACAATTGTTCCACTAATATGGAAGGCCAGCAGGGACAAAAACGTATCCAAAAAGAGACAACCAAATATGGAAGGCCATTAAAGTCATACGTAAAGACAAATTAGCAAAGCGGCAAAAATACACAAAGGCCTATTGAAAGGAGGGACTGTCCCCACCACAGACACACAGATCAACTTGGCACAGTCTATAGGAATGTGCAACAAGATTTTCCACAATTTTGATAGCCAACAAGCTGAAGCTATTTAATTAACCCTCGATAGAGAGCAGGGCTTGAAGAATGAGGGAAATTAAAATCACAAACCGCGAAAGACCGCCAACAACCGCCGCTCAATAGGGATATCAAACTATATTGCCCCGCAGGGCTAGAAAGAACCACAAACCGCGAAATATGGATATCCAACCAGTTTAAAAGACATATTAGCCACCGATAGAGGCCAGGGCCTGAACAAGTAGAGAAATTAAAACCACAAACCGCGAAAGAACGCCAAAAACCGCCGCTCACTAGGGATATCCAACTAGATTGACCCGCAGGGCTACAAAGAACCACAAATCGCGAAATTTGGATATCCAACAAATTAAAACCACAAACTGCGAAAGACAACCAACAACCGCCGCTCAATAGAGACATCCAGCTATATTGCTCCGCAGGGCTTCAAAAACCACACACTGTGAAGTATAGTTACCCAACAAGCTTAAACTATAAATTAACCCCCGATAGAGGGTAGGGCATAAAGAATGAGGGAAATCAAAACCACAAACCGCGAAAGACCGCCAACAACCGCCGCTTAATAGGGAAATCCAACTAGATCTATAAATCTAAATAACTATCAACTGCAAAATTTGGATATCCAACTAGATTGCCCGCAGGGCTACAAAGAACCACACCACGAAGTATAGTTATCCAACGAGCTTAAACTATAAATTAACCCCCGATAGAGGGTAGGGCATGAAGAATGAGGGAAATTAAAACTACAAACCGCGAAAGACCGCCAACAACCGCCGCTTAATAGGGAAATCCAACTTGATTGCCCCGCAGGGCTACAAAGAACTATCAACCGCGAAATTTGGATATCCAACTATCCACAATCATTAAAACATAATTATCTTGCTAAGTCGTGGCACTTAGACGCTTCCGCAGTATAAGCCTTGCTACATAGTTTCAATTTGAAGTAAATCGGACTGACTCTGTGTCTCGCTGGCACCGTCAACATTGGGTATGTGTTGTTCATATTTACATATTCTTAGTTGCCTTGAATAATTAAAGTATATAAAAATGTATATGTATCCCTATTAACATTACAGTCACGCGGTAGCAGTGACCAGCAAGTTTTCAAAATAAACGGCTGATAAAGTTTTATTAAATTATTTACTGTCATAAATCAAGGATAACATAATTTCAAACATCTATTTTTAGTTTTATTCGTTTTATGGAGTACTTCGTAACCCGATGACTTTCCAAGCTTAGAGCTGCTTGGCTACATTCATAAAAAGAAAGAAAATCCACCAAAAAACGTTGACAACGTAAAGAAAGCAGCAAGTTTAAAAGCCCCCACCTCGGCTCACTTTTTGAAACTTGGTCCCATTTTGAATATCAACAGCAAATCGGTGTTTTTAACGTTTAAACAATAGCATCATTGCCATTAACATGCCTACTTGTTATTCGTTTAATTCAATCATTGGTCATGAACTTAATAATTATTATAAAACAAAACATATATAGGATATTGGCCAAGAACAACATAATAACCTTTCTGATCGTTCCAGAATGCTAACAACTTAATATCGCATCGGCACATTAAAGATACATAACACTTCTGGAAATGTTTTAAGTTGATTATGACAAAGATTAAATCAGTATCTTTTACAAATGGGACCAAGTTTCAAAAAGTGAGCCGAGGTGGGGGCTTTTTAAACTTGCTGCTTTCTTTACGTTGTCAACGTTTTTTTGGTGGATTATGTACTTACAGAACACTGCAGAAACATTACACAAAACAAATACATTTTTGAAAATAATTGATGCAATATTTTCCAACAGCAAAATTATGATTATTTTACAAACATTGTACAAAGTGATATTGAAATGTTTCCTTGCTAACCTTTTTAAAAATCAATACATTTAGCTCTCACATTTTAGATAAAAAACTTGTCAGTCTCTCAGCCGACATAATTTCAAAATGACTGTTGATATCTAAAATAATAATCATAATGTAGTAACAACAATATTTGTAGTTATATTTCGATCACAATTTTAGATTTTAGTTCATCGAAAGAATTTATTGTAATTATAGTTTTCAGCAGAGAACTTCAGCGGTCTGCCAATTTGACGCAGTTTATGGCGCATACTAAACTGTCGTTCTGATTGGCTAATTGAATCACGTCATAATCACATCGGCACCTCATTCGCTGGTCAAGCTGTGTAGCAACGCGTGACCTAGTGCTTTTTACGCGATGATCAGACAGGTATAGCAAAACAAGAAGTGAAATGCATTTTCATTAAGTTGTAAACAAAACATACACCAGTATCAAATATTCTACAGGGACAAGAAAATCATGCAAAATTTTATTTGATGATTATTTTTTATGTGATTGGTTTGTGATAAACTGAACGCCCCATAGCGTAGATTTGAATTCTTATTTTGATAACTTTATTCATTTTGATGAACTGAAATCTAAAATGGTGAAAGGCATTACAACACAATGAGTTAGCTTAGCTATTATGATATAAATGTACTTGGAATTTTGGCAACCAATGTTGAATGTTAGGTTCACTGCCAAATTGAAATGTATTTATTAATACAACAACTGAATTCCACCATTTCCATCATCCAAAATCATAAACAATATACTAAAACCCATGTTAGCATACTATTTTTTACAAATATTGTTCATACGGGAAAAGACGGCAAAGATCACGTACATCTAATAGGGTTAAGTCACCTAAAACGGTCACGAAATTTCAATGGAATTCGTGACGTAATTATTTAAGATTTTATAGATTAACCTTAGGCATGTTAAGAGTCCGATATGAAAAACCCGAGGATATTAAAATCTGTTTTGTTCTTATACGTGCAATTTTAAGGCGTCCGAGGTAATATTTAGCATATCAACTTTAATTTAAATCTCAAAACATTTCACTGATGTTGTGTTCGCCACAAAAAGTAGCTTCTCGTCAGCAGACAACGCCATGCTGTATATATAGTCTGAAAACCCTTTCGTCACGCAATCGATGTATTTTCCAGAAGCAGAATAGCGATATACGGCGTATCCGTTGGCGCCGTCAGTGACAAACACCTCGTCTTCATCGCCGTCAACGCTGAAGCATTTGCTGATAACGAGACCGCAAGAAGTCCAAGATGAAACGCCAATCGGTGTCTGAAGTTTCGATAGAACCGTTCCTGCTTCGTCTATGATTTGAACATCACCGGTTGAGTAAGGACTGACAAGGATATTTCCCGTTGATGTGACTGCAAGAAACTGTGGCGCAATCGTCAACTTGATACTCGACAGATGCGTTCCGTCAAGCGAATGGCAACTTAAAAAATTGTGATTGACATTCCCAACAAGAACCTGTGTGTTCTTTGTGTTGATGGCTAACCCACGTAGACTGCTTGATCCATGAGTGTTGTAAGCAACATTATCAGGGGATACCGTGTGGAAGTATCGTTTATAAGTCCCTTGGAAGTCAAATATCTTCACGTATGGTGATGACGAGTCGGTGACGTAGAATGTATTGTTGGGGCCAACCTGAATGCACCATGGGTAGGATTGTCTCCCTGCGTCGACACCTACATTGACGTTGAATGCAGATTTAAATGCACCGTCGGCGTTAAAAATCTTAACTTTGGCTGCGCTGTGATCCGTTACTGCAATATCTCTAGTTGGTGTGACGGCAACATCAAGTGCAAGGGAGAATTTTTCGTTTCCAACATTTCCGATTTCCATCTTCAAGACAGGTGTCTCATTTTTCAGCTCCCGTCTACGGCGTATACTACGCGACCATACCTGACCAATGATTATCTTGTCAGAATTCTGGACTGTGTTTTCGTCAAATTTTACATCAGTCAAATTCTTCCCAGTGTGAATAATCGACGCAGGCTCGACTCCAACGACATCATTTACCACAGTTTTCAGGGATCCGTAATCAGAAGCGACCTCAAAGTCAGATCCGCTGTCGTTCAGTAATTTGGTAACTGCCTTTACGGTTGATATCCGGGATATGATGGAGGTCAGCTGGTTATCTGCGGTCTTGATGGTTTCTAGACCTTCCTTCTCTATGTTGTTTAACTCCTGTTCAGTAGCCTTCTGTGCTTCATCGAGACGCTTCAAATAAGAAGACTTCAATTTCTGGACGGTATCTTTGATCTGGATCCTAGCTTCTGATACAGCTAGATCAAAATCACGTCTGATTTTACGGATTTCTTGCAAAGCTTTATTGACTTCTTCATCATTCTTCCCGCAGCTCTCTTGCATCTGTTGAAGCTGTTCCTTCTTCTCCTTGACGACCTGTTCCAACTCAGCTTGCTTATGTTCTGGATGACGATGTGTGATTACGACGCACTGACGACAGATGGGAACATCGCAGGTTTCACAGTAAAATAACAAAGCTTCACCTTTGTGTTTCACGCACATCTTCTGCTTAATAGCAGTGGCTTCCGGGAATTTCCCCTCGCGAAGCTCATCAAGGGTAACTACTGGGTGGTTTTTCAGGACTCGTAGTATTTTGTGCATAGTAACACAACGCTTACATAAGTAGTCGTCACATTCTGTACATCGGGCCACAGCGGTAGGTAGGTCAGACTTGACGCCTTGCTCTTCTGTAAAATATGTAAAACGGAATATTCTGATAGTAGTGTTTGTTTTTATTTACTCTAAGCATTGACTGTTACATTGTTCTAGAATTCCGAGTAGTACATTTCGTTAAATGTATTGTGTTGGTAATAGTAATAATATTACTATTTTGGGCCGATACAGATATTTGATCAAGGATCAATCAATATTATTACCAACAGTTAAAAAAAAATGGACACATTATTTTACTGATGTGTCATACAGGAACTAAACTTGTAATACTGATTTATAGATTTTGGAAGGTTTTGGTAAAAGGTGGTCTTGTTCAACTTTGGGGTGCTGATTCCGAATCTTTTAAGTGCAATTTCATAAAAGTAGGTCCACAAAATGTGACACAAAAGGGTAGGTAGAACAGTGGTCAAATTGCTATTAAAGTTGGTCAAATTTGGTTGAAAACCAAGTATTCTAGAGAGTGCAAACTATCCGTTAGCCAAAAGGGGGCAGACTGCCCCCCCTGACACAAAATGAAAGAAAAAAGTGAAGAAAAAGGGTAAGGAGTCCCTTTTCCATTAAAATTCACCCCGATCATGGGTCAAAATAGTGTAAAAAACGCACGCACATCGTTCCAATGAAGCCGTTTTTGGAAGCTCGAAGATATGTATAGTCTCTCTAAAAACAAGAAATGCATGTTGCAACTGCAATTTTTTTCAGCTGTGCTCCTGAAATTTTATTTTGCCCACCCCCACCAAGAAAGCTGGCTACGCCCCTGGAGAACTACAATGGGTTAAGTCACAAAATCATGAAAAATGAGTTTTGAACTTCGTGTTTTAGAGCATTGGAACTGCATTATCTCGAAATGCACTCGATGTGATTTAATCCCCTTGGTTAGGAGGTCTTTAATTTGAGACCAGATTGGTAATTTAAGCAAACAGGCATAATTATTAGTTAAAAACCATACCTTCCTCGCCGACGCCAGCACAAGCAGTGCAATGAATGATTTCTTCTGACATCAATTGCATCTGCATAGCCTTCTGCTCAGTTAACCGATGAACAATCGCCAGTGGTTGCCATTCTTTCAAGCCACCTGGTGGTATGTCAAATTCTTCTCCACATTCAACACATTTCACTTTGCTGTTGGGTAATGAGTCGGTGGCGTGTCCTTCTAAGCAGATTTCGCAGTAGCTGTGCAAGCATGGAAGAGTCTTTGGAGAGTTTAGAGGTTGATGGCATTTACTGCACTTGGTCAGGTCATACGATTGGGTAACCAATGACGCAGCCATGATTAGGCCCCCTAATCATAAAAATAATAATAATAATAATCATAATAATAATAATAATAATAATAATAATAATAATAATAATAATAATAATAATAATAACACTAATAATAACGGTCTCGTGCGTTTATCTTGACGAATGCACTCTGCTCGGTGAATTATCCTTTTCATAAGGGTATAGGTCTTGCCAATAATTACGATAATTTAACAAAAACAACGTCAATTTCCTACTTTGACATAGGCCTGCGTATTAAATATATTAATATGCAAGACCCTTTCCGAGCCAGCTTTCCCTTCTAAAAGGAGTTTATTAAATTTATTACAATACATTTTTAGGGAATTGTAAAGCTTGAAAGGGGATCAAAAATTCTCATATTGTGTTTTCTCTCCTACTACTACAACTACACACAAACAAACAAAAACCCTGGACAAAAAACAACTTACTTTTAGAGCTGTAGGCTAGATGTTGTCGAGAAGTGTTGTCCAAGTTATTCCGAGACGTTTTCTTTCAAAAATGTGTAATCGTACTATAAAATAATGCAATAGAATCTTGTACAGCTTTGTACACAGGCATTTGTAAGCAAATAAATGCAGGTTTATCAATAAAAGCGAACTATGAACCAATGCAAACAATGACCCAAGATGTTGGTTCAAATCATGACGGAAAGCTACACAAGACATGCGAAATGCAGAGGGTAATGTTAAAGCAATTACTTGAAAATTCAGCTGTATGCCTGTGGTCATTTAGACTGTTAGACCATGGTTAGACATAGTAGTGAATTTAATTTGCCAAAACTTCTGAAAGACGTGGTGTCACTTTTGGTTGATACGTATAGCTATGTATTCGGCAAAATATGAAATCGTTTTTTATCACGTTTATTATCTCGATCTATGTCTTTTACACGCTTCCGTAAATTTCCATAGCGGGGACTTCCCCATACATTTTCCGCTCACGCAAATGCTGCCTGCCTGTACACTATAAGAGCTCTAATATATAGGTTAACATGTGAAATAATCAGTCTCAGATATCGCCGTTTACCTTATTGGTTGTACGCTATTAAATGACTTTTATTGTTAATTTAATAATTGATAATATCTAGTTGCATGTATGTTTTCATAGATGATAGGAGGCTGATAAAGAGTGTTACTATATCAAATTATGGGCGGTGCAATAATATACTATGCTCTTGGGTACGAAACTCAAACAAGTGGTACAAACTAGATTTAGGTCTATGGGAATATTATTAAAATTGACGAAAAGCTCACATGGAAATAATCACATCGACAATGTATCGAAGAATATATCAAGAAGTATTATTACTAAAAACAGAGAAAGAGGCTTACGCATCATACACTGGAATATGGAAACATTCAAACATTACAAACTAGCGCACGAGATCAAATTAATGATGCTTAAATTAATTAATCGTTATACTTAATATATCAATATACAGGGGAAAGACCAATTACGCATCGCACACTAGCACATTTAAACATGAATTTACAAATGGAAACATAACATGCATAGGCAGATATACCAGAGTAAAAACTCCCGACATACCTGCCTGTGCGAGTACTATTAGTACTTTGTGCGCTTAATCCTTGTCATCCGAAGGCATTTATGCAACACCTCTATGAAACGAAGAGGGTTGCAACCCTTACGAATGTTTTGTACCAAACGTTTGCCAAACCAACGTATAGTTATGGATCTACTCTATCCATTGATACCAAATTAAGGGATGTAGCTATAGGAATTAAGACCAAACAAACATATTCTTGTTTATGCCGTAATATTGTAGTCTTTCAACCCTTTCACAACTTCAGCTGTGTAACTTACAAAAATTCCCGCTAAAAAGGGGTTCTTTTAATTTTAGAAAATACATTAAAAATCGCATTGGACTTTTTGTACTGATCGTACTATAAATGACCACACTATTCGCTGTCGTAGTCCGACGTCACTTCCTGCCGAGGTCACAACTACTTCCGTAGTGATGGATCAAGCGGTTGCATAACAACGCTATCTACGCTGTACACGTCGATGTTCTTCAGTTTGAAAATCAAGTTTTAGCCATTTCTTATGGACTTCACTGCCTAGTAAGCTTTTGCAAGGTGTTTTCCTTCTGAAATCATGTGGTTTCAGGTCTTAAATATGACTGGTAATTTAAAATTTTGATATTTAAACCCATATACGGTATGCGGAAAACTTCACAGTCCGGGCGGCGCTTGCATTCGCATTAAACAGGCAAAGTTCGCTAAACTGACGCCTGCTTCAATTCAATTGCCAACCTTTATCGAGGGGCAAGTTTGAGGTTTCATAGTCATCTATTACCTATGCCATTTTTCACCCCGATGTGGCAGTGCTGCCACATCAGGGTGAAAAAAATGGTATTGAACATCGCAAACCAGCCAAATTTGTCATAGGTTTAATAGCTAGTAGAAAAACCGTGAATATAGTGTCAGAAAGTATCACACATCTTACCATAAGCTTGTCGTTAATGTGACACCGAATGCGGCGCCATTTTTGGAATATATTCGGACATGGTGTGGGCAAATATTTGGTCAAATGTAGGCTAAGTAGGCCTAAATCATGAAAATCGCTTAATCGGAATAATACCAACCAGCAACGAACATCGAGACAACACTACGTGAGAAGTTTGGGGTAAGTAAAACTTTTCGTTGTAAAAAGCAGTCCTTTTTATCACAACGCGATATATTAAAAAAGTACATTTTGAGAGGGCCTACGCTGGTTCTTTTGATTCTAGTTTAAAATCTGTTCATCACCTGCAGTCCGATTTGGTATCTATGGTTTCATCAAAGTCTTGGGAACTAATGTGGATGGTATTTTGGTTAACAAAAACGATACTGTTAAAAATATCGGTATTTATGCAAGCGACATTTCTAGTGTGTGAAATGCATTGAAAATTGTCGGCTAAAGAGTGCATAAAATAAAATCGCGAAGAGTAATATCAACAATAACTATCTACATTCTAAGCGGAAATGCTTTTCAAAAACATACCACCTTTTTCGGGAAATCGCTGAAACCGAAATATGAAATTCCAGGCCATCTGTAAAAAAGTGCGTGAGCAGAAATGACCATGAACTTGGGTCACCGAAACAAATGTTTATATTGGTGTCAGGCCTTTCATAGTGATACAACAATTAGCCCCCGATAATGGCTTTCATTTGAACCATTATTTGTTAATCTGCAATTTTTACTTTATGAGAAATTAATGAACGTATCAAAACACTTTTCGCAAATCAATTTAAAATTGCCTAACCCGTTAAGTGCCATCAGTACCTATCCATATTATGTCATTATGACATCAGCATGTGAGTGCACCCAACCCAAGAAATATGGAAAATCTATTGGACACAAAAATGGACCAAAATCGGTTGATGGCTAAAAATATCATAGAAAAATAAGACTTTTGCCATTAGCTAAATATGCAAGGAAGTCCCTATTTTAATTTAAATATCAAGTTTAAAATATATATACCCTAGAACATTTGCATTAGAGCAAAAACGATAAACACATAATGGTAGGGATGCATCCACCACCCCCACCCTCTTGTGCCGAGGGCCTCTCTTAGCCCGGGTAGGGTGGTAGATCGATTTGTTGATGTTGTTGCTAAAATGAATGCAAAGGATGGCCTCACAATAAGGTGGTAAATTTCACCGATTTGGCGTGACAGAAAAATCCCGCTCCCTTTGGTAGACGAGAGAAACAATACTCTTTATTATATTGTATAATTCCACATATTTACTGTTGTACATGTATACTTGCTTCGGGTTGTGCTGCTAAAAATATCTGAAAAAAAAAATGAATTACAATATTCATCAACATTTCAACATAAGCAGTTATTTGAAAGGCCATTTTAAGAACGAAATTCAACTTGATTCTTACCAACAGTTTCCTAATTAGAAGGGAGTGCTATTCTGCATCTTTGCCCCCTAGCCACAACCTCATGCACGTTACTGATATGATAATATGGTCAAATTTCAAACTTGCTCAAATTATGTTGAAGACCATACCAATATAATCTCTAGACACAAGGATTAGATAACGTATAGTTTGATCTATCTAGAATGTACCGTTCTTGGGTTATTACCAAAAGGTCAAAGGTCACGTTTTGGCTGTATGGGTGTCAAATGATCAATGTGCTCCGATTTTGACAAATGAGGTGTCAAAATGTTCGTTTTGATATAACGATTCAAGTAAAGATAGGATTGAACAGTCTAAGATGAACGTGTCGTTACCTACGTAATGCAACCACATAGGGCAAGGTCAATAATGGTACTTGACCTATTTCGCTGTGTTACCTACGTAACGAAACTCGATCTTTATTTGAATTGCTATATCAAAACGAACATTTGAGGGGGTCGTACTCATATAGGGGAATGTGGAATTATGGCACAGGCTAACCAATGTACAACACGTTTCCTCGGTGTAAAAATCCAATAAAGACGAATCCAATTTCACGCGTTCCTACACCTCAATGGCAGCCATAACTGGGTCCCCCTGAATTTTAATGATAAGTCCTTGGCGGAAATGTTAATCTGCATTCCATCACCCGTGTTACACGTAGACAAAAGAATGACGAATATTTACAACACAATACAATGTAACATCGATTTTTATGCGGTTTTAATCCACCCAATTGGACAGTCACAACACCAGTTTGGTGCGCTGGGGACCCAGTAATGGCCGAGTAAATTCTGACCATGACTTGGCTCGTTGGATTCGTCTATAGACGAATCCAACGAGCCAAGTCATGGTAAGAATTCAGTCGGCCATTACTGGGTCCCGTCTACACCAAACTGGTGTTGTTACTGCCCAATTGGGTGGATTAAATCCGCTTAAAAATCGATGTCGAATTGTATTGTGTGTTGTAAACTCTCATCATTCTTTTGTCTACGTGTAACACGGATGATGGAATTTAGTTTAATATCCCCGCCAAGGCCACATCATTTAACATTTTAGGGGGATATACCTAAGGGGGACCCAGCTACGGCTGCCATTGAGGTGTAGGAATGCGTGAAATTGGATTCGTCTGTAGACAAGAACAAATTGAATACATGAATACAAAACCCACCCAAGTCCATGGGAAGTGATTTTGAGAGAAAAACCTGTGTATCATTTGAATTCCTTCAGTTAGATTTACCTGGTCAATATGGTAAGTTTTACGTGCAAATGAGTGGATTAACCTGTATTAGGTATGACGATTAGCATTTCAGGGACTTCGTGGGGTTCATTTTAAATTTAGGACTTGGGTGGTTTTTTGAATCATATACAAAGACAACAATGTTAGAATGAGATTACCACTAGTAAGGTAATACAAAATAATGCACACAGGTATGTATAATGTTGATAAGCATTCTGCCATGTAATATAAACCACACACTTTCCTTTATTAAACCCATTTTTTTTAAAAGTCACTCTCTAGCAATGAATG
Source organism: Amphiura filiformis (assembly GCF_039555335.1). Taxonomy (NCBI): domain Eukaryota; kingdom Metazoa; phylum Echinodermata; class Ophiuroidea; order Amphilepidida; family Amphiuridae; genus Amphiura; species Amphiura filiformis. Next base: position 41,879,676 of record NC_092641.1, read on the forward strand.
TGTTACAAGTGGACTTTTATACATACTGGATTTCAATCAATGTGTTACAAGACTCAAATCATGGAATTGAGTGGTTCTTTCATACATGCTATTTTTAACATGCTCAATAGACACAGAGGATGAATTTGAGTTGTTCTTTCATACATATGACAGGCCTATGTATAGCAACAATTTCCCATGCTTAACTCAATTTAGCCAACGTATGGACTTGGGTGGGTTTTGTATTCATATATTCAATTATAAATTGGCTTTCTGATCGCATAAAGGCTGATTGAAAACATTCCCAACGAAATATTTACTATGTGCTTACAAAACACTGCACAAAATTTTATTGAAAATGATTGATACATTATTTTACAACAGAATTATGATTATTTTACCAACATTGTACTAAGTGATATTGACACGTCTCCTTGTTAACCTTTTTAATAATGTTTAAACAATCATTACATTCAACTCTTATATTTTGGATGCAACATTTGTCAGTCTCAGTAAACTAAAACAGGCCCGTAACCAGGATTTTTTTTGGGGGGGGGGGGGCTGATTTTGAAAAGGTGGACTTTTTCAAATTTTGGACCTCTTTGGACTAGGGGCGGATTTTAAATTTGGCCTTTTTTGACCAAAAGGGCATCAAAACCACTATTTATTCCCCTCGCTAAGCTCGGAAATGAGACTTTTTGGGCATTCGTGCCCGCCCCAACCTCCCCGGTTACGGGCCTGGTCTAAAATGATTACCAATATCTAATTAGTTATATTATAGTAACAACAATATTTGTATTATCATTTCGATTGCCATTTTAGAGTTTAGTTTAATTCATCAAATTTAATCTATTGTAATTAGCAAAATAAGAATTGAAACGCATTTTCCTTACATCTTACACAAAACATACATTCTCCTAAAATGACCAGAAAAGCATGCGAAATTTTATCTGATGATTATTGTTCAAGTCATTTGGTTTATGATTAACTCAAAGCTGCATATCGTAGATTGAATTCTTGTTTTGATAACTTTCTTCATTTCGATAAACTGAAATCCAAATTGGTGAAAGAAGTTGCAATCCAGTGATTTAATTTACATATTATGATATAATGTACTGGTATTTTGGCAGCCAATGTTGAATTTTAGGTTCACCGTCAAAGTTAAAAGTATTTGTTAATATAACAGTTGAATTTTACCATTTCAACCATCCAGAATCATAAACAAACAAAAGCATAATATTTAAAAAAAATATTGTTCATACGGGAAAAGGTGGTAAAGATCACGTATATCTAACAGGTTTAAGTAAACTATAACGGTCATGAAATTTCAAAGCAATTCGTGATGAAGTTATTTAAGATTTTATAGATTAACCCTAGGAGTCTGGTATGAAAACCCAAAGATATCAAAATCTATTTTGTAAACTTTACGTGCAGTTTCAAGGCGCCCGAAGTATTTTTAGCACGTCAAGTTGAATTTAAATCTCAAAACATTTCACTGATGCTGCGTTCGCCACAAAAAGTAACTTCTCATCTGCAGACAGCGCTATGCTGTATATATAGTTTGAAAAACCTTTCGTCACGCAATCGATGTATTTCCCAGAAGCAGAATAGCGATAGACGGCGCGCCCGTTGGCTTGATCAGCGACAAACACCTCGTCTTCGTCGCCGTCAACGCTGAAGCCTTTGCTTATAACAATACCGGAAGGATTCCAAGATGAAACGCCAATTGGTGGTTGAAGCTTTGATAGAACCTTTCCTGCTTCGTCTATGATATGAACTTCACCAGATGAATGAGGACTGACAAGGATGTTTCCTTTTGATGTGGCTGCGAGGAAATGTGGCGCAATCGTCACCTTGATACTCGACAGATGCGATCCGTCCAGCGAATGGCAACTTATGAAATTGTGGGTGATATTTCCTGCAAGAACCTCATACTTTGAGTTGATGGCTAAACCACGTAGATTGCTTGATCCGTGCGTGTTGTAAGCAACATTATCAGGGGATACCGTGTGGAAGTGCCGTTTGTAAGTCCCTTGGAAGTCAAATATTTTCACATATGGTGATGAGTCATCGGTAACGTAGAACAAATGGTCGGGGCTAACTTGGATGCACCATGGGTTGGACGCTCTCCCTGCGTCGACACCTACATTGACGTTGAATGCAGATTTAAATGCGCCGTTGGTATCAAAAATCTTGACTTTCGCTGCCCTGAAATCCGTTACTGCGATATCTCTAGTTGGTGTTACGGCGACATCAAGTGGAAGGGAGAATTTCTCGTTTCCAACATTTCCGAATTCCATCTTCAACACAGGCGTCTTATTTTTCAGCTCACGTGTACGGCGTGTACTGCGCGACCAAACTCGGCCGATGGCTATCTTGTCGGAATTCTGGACTGTGTTTTCCTCAAATTTGACATCAGTCAAATTCTTCCCAGTGTGAATAATCGACGCAGGCTCGACTCCAACAACATCATCTACAACCGTTTTCAGGGATCCGTAATCAGAAGCGACCTCAAACTCAGATCCACTTTCTTTCAGTAATTTGGTAACTGCCTTTGCGGTTGATATCCGGGATATGATGGAGGTCAGCTGGTTATCTGCGCTCTTGATGGTTTCTAGACCTTCCTCTCTATGATGTTTAACTCCTCTTCGGTAGCCTTCCGTGCCTCATCCAGACGCTTCAAATAAGAAGACTTCAATTTATTGACGGTATCTTTGATCTGGATCCTAGCTTCTGAAACAGCTAGATCAAAATCACGTCTGATCTTACGGATTTCCTGCAAAGCTTTACTGATTTCTTCGTCATTCTTCCCGCAGCTCTCTTGCATCTGTTGAAGCTGTTCCTTCTTCTCCTTGACGACCTGTTCCAACTCAGCTTGCTTATGTTCTGGATGACGATGTGTAATTACGACGCACTGACGACAGATGGGAACATCGCATGTTTCACAATAGAAAAGCAGAGCTTCACCTTTGTGTTTCACGCACATTTTCTGCTCAATAGCAGTGGCTTCCGGGAATTTCCCCTCGCGAAGCTCATCAAGAGTAACAATAGGGTGGTTTTTCAGGACTCGTAGTATTTTGTGCATAGTAACACAACGCTTACACAAGTAGTCGTCACATTCTGTACATCGAGCCACGGCGGTTGGTAGGTCAGACTTGACGCCTTGCTCTTCTGTGTAAAATATGTAAAACGGAAAATTCTGATATTAGTATTTGTTTTTATTTACTCTAAGCATTGACTGTTACATTGTTCTAGTATTCCGAGTAGTACATTTCGTTAAATGTATTGATTAACCGTTCTTATTTTCTAAAGGCAAAAAAAAAAAAATACATATTTTATTGTTTATTGCACAGAAATTCAAACCGTTACCATTTTGGCCCGATACAGATATTTGGTCAAAGATCAATCAATATTATTACCAACAATTAAATATGGATACATTATTTTACTGATTTGTTATACAGGAACCAAACTTCTAATACAGATTTTTAGATTTTAGAAGGTTTTGGTAAGAGGTGGTCTTGTTTAACATTGGGGTGCTGATTCCGAATCTTTTAAGTGTAATTTCATAAATGTAGGTCCACAAAATGCGACACAAAAGGGTTTAACAGTGGTCAAATTGCTATTAAAATTGGTCAAATTTGGTTGAAAACCAAGCATTCATTTGTCGACATATATTGACAAACTATTGAAGACCTCAGATCTAAAAGGGGTTAAGTCACAAAATCATGAAAATGAGTCTTGAAATTATGTTGCAGTGCATTGAAATTGTAAAGACAACCCCCGCCTCCTTGAATTCCAACTACATGGCCATGACAACCTTCTTTGTCATTTATCCCGAAATTCACTCAATGTGATTTAACCCCTTTAGTTAGGTCTTTAATTTGAGACCAGATTGGTAATTCATGCGATAGTACCAGGCATAATTATTAGTTATGTGTATTAGAAAACTTGCAGTCTAAAGACCGGTGGAAGCGGAAATGATTCTGATATATCCTAATGGTAGCGGAATAATTGTTGAAGTGTGCTGGTACTCAGGTGTAGCGCACGTTAAATCACCGACATTTATTTATTTATTTTATTTATAATAATGGTGTACAATTTTCCAGTCTGTAACTATGCTTGTCATGTCTATCTGAAAACTAAAAACTATACCTTCCTCACCGACGCCAGCACAAGCAGTGCAAGGAATGGTTTCTTCTGACATCAATTGCATCTGCATAGCCTTCTGCTCAGTTAACCGATGAACAATCGCCAGTGGTTGCCATTCTTTCAAGCCACCTGGTGGTATGTCGAATTCTTCTCCACATTCAACACATTTCGCTTTGCTGTTGGGTAATGAGTCGGTGGCGTGTCCTTCTAAGCAGCTTTCGCAGTAGCTGTGCAAGCATGGAAGAGTCATTGGAGACTTAAGAAGTTGATGGCATTTACTGCACTTGGTCAGGTCACAAGATTGGGTAACCAATGATGCAGCCATGATTAATCTATAATAATAATATTTATAATAAGGATAATAATTATAATAATAATAATAATAATAATAATAATAATAATAATAATAATAATAATAATAAACAGATTCACCAGGATCGTTATTGTAAACTCGGCAGACGTGGTTCTTAGTATCCGATTCAGAAATTGGCCCTTACTTGTGTACATTTCAGCAACAGATGTTGCCTTTATCATTACTTGACTTGAATTGGCTTCATGCGTGACTTCTTGGTAACTGACAATAGAAATAGTTCTAGCGCTGATCTTAGAGTTGCCAATTAGTTTGTATTCAAGGGATTCTCTTGATCCCTGTTTCAGAACCTCGCCACAAATGTGAGAGAATTGGTATCTGGTGCTGTCCTTCGTCTCAGTTCATGGTGGTACCCATCCGCTTTCTTATTTCTATAGCCTTTTTTTATATAGCGAGTATCTAAAGTCTGCACAAAAAGTAACTCAGCTGTTATATATACGCCTATAGATTCAGAACTAATAATTGTTTACACAATATTTCAACATAAAAAGAAGGATGGTTTATTTACGCGCATTTTGATATCCCATTTGTCCAATTTTATTCAATATTGACAATACAGCAGTGTTTTGAAAGAAAATATCCTCAATTTAAAAGTTGCAGTTATTGAAGCAGCGCCCGCAGGCGATGCTTCCCTATTTATTTAATTTCACTGAAATGGCTTGCATACGATTAGGTGATATTCCTCAACTTTCGTTGATACACCATTCAAAATACATTACGATAATTGAGCTCAAATGAGCCTAGAATATTACAGGTTAGGCGCATGCACATGCTGTATTTTGTTATGAGTTTGATTTGCATGGCAGTACATGACTGAGAAAGAGAATAAGCATAGTTTGTCTTTTTAACAGTCTGTGCAAGGGTTGGCCGGTTTGTAGTATGTATTGACAGTGTAAGTAGAGGTTAACTAAGGTGAGACCACCAGATTTGGAAGGGGTTATATTATATTATTCAGTCGTGAATTTGCACTATACTCTGATTAAAAACAAACGACACGCCATTTTATAAAGTGACTGCAGTGCCCTTAGTGAAACCAGATGAAAACTTAGTGAAACTTGACAGGGCCTTACCAATTATAATGGTGTCTTTTGTGTGTAATTTAGGAACACTCTTGATTTGCCAGATTACAATTTTATGTTTCCCTAAAAATATAATGGTATGTCTTTTATAACGCATAGTCATGGTAGCCGATACGCTACGCTAGCGCGCTACGCTACGCTACGATACGCTACGCTACGATACGCGCGGAGACTGGTAACGAGTCCAAAAAACTATAAAACTTGGTTTATCGATTGGCAAGGGGCGATTATAGCATTCAATCTTCATTCAATGTACTTGTAAACAAACCTGAACTCCTTGGTTATCGATTAGCATGGTCTTTAACATTTTAACATTTTACACCAAAATCATTATTGTAACTTAATGCTTATAACTTAGATTAGTTTAACTTTTAACTTATGTATAATATGCGTTCTTTGTAATAAATGTACTTCTCCACATCTAACTTTAAATACGTTTATAATGTCCACATTTACCAGTACAAACTGTACAACTCATCTGCCAAACCAGTTTTCATGTAATCTTTCAACAGAGCCTTACTTTTGCCAGTAACTAATATTTTTTATAATTATATGTACATCTGAACGTTATATTTTTCCACCAAATAAACTTACACGAAGTACAATTTCTGTGTTCAAGTGCTTTACTCCAAAGTGTTCTCACAGTATATAGCTTAACTCCTTTGCTTCCACTTCAAACAGTGTGCATAAAACACAAACCTATTAAATGCCAAACATTTCGTTGAGCATACACTTTATCAAAGTGTTTAGAGTTTTTGTAACACTTTTTAACACTGAAAAGTGTTTATTTAGGCCTGTCCAATTCACACTAAGTGTAAATACACCTAAACACCAAAGCAAACATGAACTTGAAGTTAACACATAAACACAAAGAATAATCATATGACAGTATTAAGATCCTAAACATCGGACATGTTGAGTTCCAAAATTGTTTAAAAGTAATAAAATACAACAGTAAAACATCTACCCCCCCCCCCACCCCCTTACAAAAAAATTCATCACAGATTCCAAAATTTCAAAGATTTCCTTTGACGCTGCTTAACCCTTTTAAAGGGTTTTTTTTATTTGTATTGATTTGAAGTAAGCGCGAAGATAATGGCGGGATTTACGTGTTTACAGTGCTGGCATTATAACCATTGATCGCTGTAAACTGCAACTTTTAAATTCGGGTATTTTTCTGTAAAAGCACTACTGTGTTGTTAATATTGAACGACATTTGACGAATTGGGTATCAAAATGCGTGTAAATAAATCATGCTTCTCTCTATGCTGAAATATTGTGAAAACAATTATTAGTTCTGAATCTATAGGCGTATTTATAACAGCTGAGTTACTTTTTGTGCAGACTTTATTTTGCTCCGTGCTAATAGCTGCTAATCACCTCAGCCTCCCCATTCCAATGACAAGATTCTTGTTGATGACATGATCTGTTATGGCTGACTTGTGGGTTATTGTTAGATTCCTTTCTGCCCGCTCTAATCCTCACTGTTCTACTAACTTTCTCCACCTCATTTCTGTGCTCTTCATGTGCCAAACTTTCTTCCCGTTTCTCCTGTAGGACAAATTGCAGTTCGTGTAGGGAATCTTGTACACTGCATCCGTGGTGTTATGTGGATCGCGTTTGTCTTTCGGGCGTACAACCTGTTTTCTGAGTGTGTAGTGCGGTTTCATCGCAGTAGAGATGCTATAATTCGTCCTAGCTCTTGATATGCTTTCTGTGACACACTTTCATATTCGGAAGCACAACCATGTCTTTACTCTTGGTGTTATCATTAGTCCTGTTGTTCCCTTTCACCGGCTTGACACTTTGTATCTGGTCTTGACCCTTTTTAAAGATCCAATCATGATACCCAACGGCGTGCCCAGGATCTTTTCCCTGCGGGGGGCTCAGAGGGCCTTTCAGAGTCGGGGGCTTAATAGCTAAAATCGCCAAAAAACGGCTGATTTTACATGATTTTTAACCAAGTGCGGGGGGCTTCAGCACCCAAAGCCTCCTCCCACGGACACGCCACTGTTTACCCGCATGGACAAAGGCGCTATATAACTACGAAATATATTTTATTATTTTAATATGTTCAAAAGGCTTCTTGGACTTTCTTTACGTCTCCTACTTTGTTCTCGCCTCTTCTGTCACAACAAGTCGTTCCTGTTATTGCGTATGATGAGACTGATAGTTGATATATTGTTTTTGGCATGTTTTGGCTTACGGTACGCGGTACACCAAAGCCCTGACGGCGCCGTCTTCTTTTTTCACAATCAAGGTATCCATGAGCTGCCTTGAGATTATTGTTCAAAGGTAATCTAATCTTTATGGATTTATCAACTTGGTTGATATGGTCAGTACGCTGCTGGACGCTATCGTTGTTTATAACTTCCAAAATGTCATCCACTTAACGCAGCCATAACTTCAATCTAGGGACGCCGGTAGGAATCACCTGTTGTTCCAGAGCTTCCATGGATATGTTAGCTGTAGGCCTATAATTGGTGATACATGGCTGCCCATCGCAGTACCAAAAAGCTATCGGTAAAAGTTACCTCTAAAGGTAAAAATGTCACAGCCCGATATGTCCTGAAATGCATACATCGTATCCATATGTAGAAGTGTACACAGCAAACACAAATATTTTCGACATCTTTCACAAAAGGTTAGGTTGCCAGAAAACGTTTAAATGTCGAGTTATACAAAGGGTATATAAAGGGTACAAAACGTTTATATAATATTCACAAACGTTTTTGATAACTTACTTCAAATATTCTAGCATGTTATTTAAGTGTTGACAAAATTTTTGGCAAATAATGTTTGCAAAAAATATTTTTCAATAACACTTTGAAAACATTTTTGTAGTGTGTTTTCATGCTAAACGTTTTAAAACGTTTTCTTGACCTTATATAACCATAACCCAACAATTAATGTTATTAAAACATTATTACCAAAACCAAATACCTAAAACCTGTTAAAAACGTTAATTGTTTTGTGTTTAGGCCTACTGGGGTATACAGCCCTTATTAAGGGTGGTGCAATAATTATGTGTACCCCAGGGGGGTGAATTATAGGGGGCAAAGATTTTTTGCAGGCCAGAAGGGGTGGGGGAGCAAGCATTTTTGGCAGGTCAAAGGGGGTCAAGCGATTTTTGGCAGGTCGAAAGGGGGGCAAGCAATTTTTGGCACAGATATTTTGGGTACCGTTTCTATATTACGCCCTAGAAAGGCGTAGGAAAACGTTAGGAACACATTCAAATATGCAAAATTTCCTGCTCGCTGCGCTCGCATTTTATGATAAGACAATTTCAGGTTTTAAATTTGGGTTCCCCAAAATCTTGCGTGTGTAAGGGGGGGCAAAGATTTTTGGCACGTCAAAGGGGGGCAAAGGTTTTTGGCACGTCGAAAGGGGGGGCAAAGATTTTTGGCACGTCGAAAGGGGGGGGGCAAAGATTTTTGGCATGGCCAAAGGGGGCAAGCGTTTTTGGCAGACCATTTTGAGAATTCACCCCCAGGGGTACACATAATTATTGCACCACCCCTAAACGGGCACCCGCCCCCCCCGATATCAAAACATATATAGGCCTATAGGCTATAGGCCTAGGCCCCTAAAATGTGTGTATTTCATAAATTTACATTAATTTCGTGATCGCTTACATTAAGGTAAATGTAGAATCAAGGTTGTAGATATCCAAAGATAATGGTATGGGGCTTAATAATTACGATAACAAAAACGGCACGATCAATTTTCTAGTTTGTAAAATATGCCAGACACTTTCCCTTATAAAGGGAATTTATACAAGTAACACATGAAAATTGCAATTTTGAGGGAATTGAAAAGCTTGCACGGGGGGGGGTCAAACATCTCCATACAACCAGACACAAACAAAAGCCAACTTACCTTGAGAACTGTACAGTAGACCACAAGTTATTCCGAGACGGTCACTTGCTTGCACTAGAAATCTGGAATCGTACTATGCAATGGAATCATGTACGCAGTCATTTATGAGCAAATAAAAGCAGGTTTATTAATAAAAATGAACTATGAACCAACGATGACCCAGGATTGTGATGCACGTCAGGACGGAAAACTACACAAGACATGCGAAATGCGGAGGGTAATGTTAAGCAATTGAAAATTCAGCTGGATGGACAGGCCTAAGGTTATTTAGGCAAAGTGGTGAATTAAATTTGTCAGAACCTCTCCTCACTTTTGGCGGATGCGTGTAGCTATGTATTCGGTAAAATCGTCATTTTATCAAATTTATTATCTGAATCTATGTCTTTCACAAGCTTCCGTAAAATTTCCATAGCGGGGACTTCCCCATAAATTTTTTCGCTCACGCAAAGGCAAAGGCTGCCATGCCTGCCTGTACACTAATCATAAATATGCTGACATAGCTATCTCAGATATCGCCGTTTATTTTATTTGCTAAATACGCTATAATAATTATAATAATAATAAATAATTAGCTATAATTAATCATTTAGGCTAGTTGCAGGTGTCATATAGGAGGCTTCTAGGCCCTAGGGATCAGTATCAAAATATGGACTGTGCCAAAATTACGAACGGGGGGTATTAGGGGGCCGAGGGGCAGACAATTTTTGTCAGGGGGTAATTAAATAGGTACTAAGTAATTTTTGCCACACATATCTGCAATGGGAACCAAAAAATTGGCATGTAGGCCTACAAACAGGGGGGGCCGCGGTGAGGGGGGGGGGGCAAATCCCGGGGGTCACTCCCATTGTGGCCTGTACACCATCCGCGATAATCAACTTTTGAAAAGCACCCTAAACAAGGATTTAACCCTTGGCTAAAACGACACCCTAAACAGGGATTTCATTCCTAACATCAAATTTCATACCCTAAATTTCATTTCCTCTTATTTAGCAATTGCAATTTTGCTACCCTTTTTTCCAATTTTTCATGTTTTTGAATAAAACGCGATACGCGCGTATCGTGCCTACCCACGAAAAACTACCCTTTTTACGCGTTTTCATTATCGCGGATGGTGTACAGGCCACAATGGGAGTGAACCCCCAGGGGGCAAATATTTCAAGATGGTATGGCTTGGGAGTCACTAGGGGTCGCACCATGAAGCCCGTTATTGACTCTAAATGCTATAAAACTGCGATGCTATAAAACTGTAATCTGAGCCAGGGTCCGCGATGGAGTTGGCAACTTTTTCGCATCGTAGCCGTGCACACTTGTGATTCGCTGCTGGAAAATCAAGGTCGGTAGAATGACCTTAAAAGGAGAGGCAGACCCCAAATGCTGTTCAAACATCGCGCGATGAAATTAAAATGTACATGGAGTCAGGATAGCTCAGGATCCGACTTAGACTTCAAGGGGGGGGGGGGTTGGAAGTTAAAAAAACAACTTAGGCTAACCCACTAACATGAGCAAAAAACAACAACTAGTCCCCACCAACACTAAAAAAAAACCTTTTCCCACTGATCACTGATATAAGAGGGTTTGCAACAAAACCAGCTTTTGGCGGGATGCTTGGGTAGGATGAGGATCCAACCAAACTGCATTTGTTGTCAGTGATTTGTTGATGTGTTCTCAAAATTGCTCAAGTGGGTGTAAGGGGTTTTGAAACAAAGCTCTTCAACAAAGCTCTTCATATAGGCCTACTGAACTATTTTGTTTTGAGTTTCTCAGGCTGCCAAATTGCGATGGGGAGCATACCCGGTACCAACTTTGTCTCTGGAAGAATTCCGTTGAATTATGTTACACAATTATGATCTTGAACTACAGGGTTCGCATACACTTTCTGGCCACCGACATTTCATGACTTTCTATGACCATAGTAAGGAATTATTCCCTGACCTTTGACCTGTGAGAAGTGTTTTAGAGCTGCTTCACCCATGTTGAAACAGAGCTACAGAGGGTTCCTAGCAGGGGTAGCGTTTTAAGGGGTCTTGGGGTCCAGGACTCCTTGATTTGGCAGGTCCCCGTGATTTGGACCCCTTAATTTTGTGCATCTGTGTAGAATTAGATGCCTGGACCCCTTTATTTGCCAATTTGGACCCCTGGCCTCCGCAGGTCACCGCTAACCCTGGTTCCTAGTGTCAAGACCACAATGAATTCAAAGACTTTAAGTCCCTTTTCAAAGACTTAAAAAAAAATTAATTCATGACCTGCATGATGTACACATAGGCGCTACTTAGAGATTATCCTGTGCAGTTCTTTAATGAAATCACTAGCAATGGAGAAGTATAATTATACTAATGCAAAAATGGAAATTAGATGCACTATCAGTAGGAGCTAAGTCTATAATGGAGGATTTTTCAAATCATGTTAAGGGATGTGGAATGAGCGTTTCGACAGTATTTTTTGTGGGACATGAGAGCACATCAGACATATCGAATTGCATTCTGAATACGAAGAATGTCTTTTTGATATCAAATAACTTTTGAAAATTTTGACCTTTCATATTTAAGATATAGATTTTTTCCCTAAAAGACCTAATTTTTTTTTGGTGTTTTGGGAAAAAAATCCATACCTTCAATACGAAAGGTCAAAATTTTCAATTGATCGTCAGCTTTTCATCCCACCTACATACACTTTTTAAAGTGTATGTAGGTGTACTTAAAAGTACATATTATTAGATTTATAAAGTTTACTTCGAGTACTGTTAAATATCAAAAATATCAATTTTTAATCATTTGCCATAAAATGTGTATTACATTGCGAATTTCAAAGAATCAAAATTATTTGATATCATCAGGACATTCTTCGTATTCAGAATGCAATTCGATATGTCTGATGTGCTCTCATGTCCCACAATAACTACTGTCCAAAGGTTCATACCCCATCCCTTAAGTCCACAAACACATTTTTACCTGTGCGATATTGCAATGGGTTGTGATGCTATAGATATATGAATTTCAGTTGGATGCACCATTACAAAACAAACAGTGGATGCAAAGTAACAATACTGTGTGAGGCCTTTGGTTTCCAAATGAGAACAATTATAGTCTACATATTGTTAAGCAGCATTGTTGTGGTAAATAACAGCTTGTTGATGGCACAAATCATTGTTGTTAATGTCAAACTTGTCAAAGTAATTGTGATGTTTGTGATGTAATTAGATTTAATTCCGAAACTATAATTGTGATTGTATCACACAGGTAAATGAGAAACATGTGGTTGTGGACTTAACATGGTTTGGAAACAAGCTCTTCAGATATAGTTTTTCAAAATAAAGCTTTCCTGAAATTAAAAAAAAATCCCATAAAGCTTGCAGCCTGTAAGAATAATCCCTTTAACCGGGATCTTGCCCCCAAATACTAGGGTATTTCCATTGAACTAACTTCTTTTCAAATCACAGTATTCAAAATCTTATCCTTATGCTATAAACAGCGAGCTAATACATGCATTGTAGGCGCTGAAATGAAATAGCAATTTTCTTCATTCTTATCTCATTTGTTTGACTCGAAATGAAAGCGGGACAATGTTATCAGTAGTTATCAATGAACACTAACATTCAAATAGGAATTTATTCTCAATATGCAAATAACTTATTATTGCTTTAATATATAGGCCCAGTTTTAATATTAAGTTAAAAATCATGCCATTTCAAATGAATCAAGGGATTGTGAAGGGGAAAACCCTGTTTCAGCCTTAGAAGTGACTTTGGCCTTTAGGGGGCTAGCATTTTCTTAGGAAGGGGTGGGTCCCAAATATACTGGGGGGGTCATAAATTTTTGGAAAGAAAATGGGGGGTCATAAAATATTTGAGGACCAAAATGTAGGGAGTCACAAGATGACCACAGATAATTTGTTTATTTTATTCAAAAAGACTCATTTCAATACAATTTTAGCCTGTTTAGGGGGTAAGGTGTATCAGTGGTGGGGGAGGGGTCATAAAATTTTTGGTTGCCGAAATAGGGGGGGGGGTCAATTTTATTGTCACCAACCTTTTGTAAATTTGGGACTCCCCTTCTGAAGAAAATGCCAGCCCCTAGTCATACTAGTGTCATGTTGTTGTAAATGTTGTGCGATGTTTTTGTTTGATGTATTTTTTTAAAATTTGAGGTCACTTCCCAGCAAATATTTAACAAACGTTTAAATGTTGAATTATATAAAAGTAATTAAAGGGTATAAAATGTTTGTCAAAATGGCAAGGCCAATCTATTCAAATATTTGAATGAATCGGATAACATGGGAAAAGAAAAAGTGATCACACCCGGGAATCAAACCCAGAACCTCAGGTTTATAAGACCTGTGCCTTAACCACTCGGCCATGAGTGCTTGATGTTTAGGCTAGCTGAAATTTGGACTTGTCATTTTGACAAGATTCTGTTGTGTCCTCTTCGGAATAGTTATATTTGTCAAATTTGAATAGATTCTATTCATTTGTAGGTTAATTTTAAGAGTGTAGGAGTCCTGGTAAAAACAAAACACATTAAAAAAACTTAACCAATTACAATTTTTTTTTCATATTCTTTGTACACATTTTAAAAACCGACAATTATGCCCTTTTTTGCTACTAAAACATTTTATACCAGCACCTACAATGCATGTATTATTATCATGATTATTGGCGGAACTTCACACAGCTGGGATGTACAAACAAGACGTAAGAGGAATAGTGATATGCACACAGTTTATACTTCAAGATGTAAGATGAATAGCGATATGCACACAGTTTATAAGTCACTGATTCAATAATGCACATGTACGTGATGTGTTTAGCCATCACTCAATTGGTGAACTCAGAATAAAACCAGAGATCTCCGGATTTAATATAAAAACTTAAATTGTACTGTAATTAAAGCACTTCAGATCTCACACCACCAAATCTGAGTCACATAGAGATATGTGCTAAATTTGCCAAAAGAAAACAGTGCAACTCAGTTCTTTAGCAACTACTATGATGGTTGAAATCAGCCTTTGCCTGATCCCTCCGGGTGGGAAAATAATATAAACGTCATTATTTTACGACTGGCCCTCAAAGTCTATGATGTCTGGGAATTACCTAATTTACATGCAAAGTTATGCCAGTGTTTCGTAAAGAAAACGGCAGCTTAAAATCATTAGCAATTACTTGATCTCTCCCATCTGTGGTACACTGTATTTAACATTACTAATCATGACCAATCCAAATTTAGCCAAAATTATGCTTACTTTAGGCATTAAGGGCTGGGGTATGAACGTTTGGACAGTATTTATTTTGAGACATTAGAGCATGTCAGACATATCGAATTGCGAACTGAATACGAAGAATGTCCTTCTGATATCGAATAATTTTGATTTTTGAAATTCGCAATTTAATACACATTTTATGGCAAATCATTAAAAATTGATATTTTTGATATTTAACAGTACTCGAAGTAAACTTTATAGATCTGATGATTTATACTTAAAGTGTATGTAGGTGGGATGAAAAGCTGACGATCAATAGAAATTTTAAACCAGTATTGAAGATATGGATTTTTTCCCAAAACACCAAAAAAAATTAGGTCTTTTTGGGAAAAAAATCCATATCTTCAATATGAAAGGTCAAAATTTTCAATTGACCATCGGCTTTTCCTCCCAGCTACATACACTTTAAGAATATATCATTAGATTTATATAATTAACCGAGGACTGTTATATATCAAAATTTGAAAAATATCAAATTTTTATAATTTGTCATAAAATTTGTATTATATTGTGATTTTCAAAAAATGAAAATTATTTGATATCAGAAAGACATATCAGTATTCAGAATGCAATCGATAGGTCTGAGGTGCTCTCATGTCCCACAAAAATACTGTCGAAGCATAATAAACGCTCATTCTAGATCCCTTAATGACTTTTTCTGAGAATTGAAATCAAGGGCACATACTATTTGGTGATGTGAAATCTTCAGGCTGAGCCTTTCACATGGTATTTAACAACATCATTGGGCATTACAATCATGCAAAAAGTAGAAATTCAAGAAAAATTGAGGTGTCCCTGGTGGAGCAAATCACTTATTGGGCTATTCCAAAAAAAAAAGATGCACACCCCCTATAGAGGGATTCAGATTTCCGAAACTTTTTATCCAATATCCAGTAATGATTTTTGGAAATCCAGACTTTTAAAGTGTCCAAAAGCGAAGAAATCCAGCAGAAAAATAGTTCAAAATCAGACATCCTCAATTTGAGAGGCATATTTTGACAATTCCGTTTTTTAAATTAATTTATTTGCATTTCCAAGCATTTTCAAGCCAAATTGGTGACTGAAATTCCAGTCGTTTTCAGAAAGTAAACTTGGAAATCCAGACATTTTTTTTTATTGAAACCTTAATTACTCTTCCAAGGTGTGTATTTATTATCTGGAATATCCCATTATGGCTTCAATATTATTGCAAAACTATGTATTATATATTTTTATATATATATATAAGCATACTATACATGTTAATGAAGGGGTCTGGTGGTTACATTGCATGTTTCCTCCCCTCAACGGACTCAAGTACAGGGAATAAAGTTGTGGGTAAAAAAGATATAAAAATACATTTTCTGTTCTAAGTACACATTTTTCTCTATGCAATAGTAGCATCAGTTCTTGTGGGCACAGTTGCATGTAATGAAGTACCGACCACTGTATTATCATTGGCACTATGATCACCAGTGTTATTTGGTATTGTCTCTCCCACAGCCACTGGTCTCTCTTCATCATTGTCACCATGGTGGCAAGTGTTATTTGGTATAGTCTTGCCCACAGTCGCACAGCTCACCTCAGGGACCAAACTCTGTTGACTGCTATTCAAAGACTGGCTCCCGTCTAAAAACAACGTTGAGTTCCCATATAAACCACCAAGTAAACGGGAGCTCAAAGGCATATCTGCTGGCAACTGCAGCTTATCAGGGTCCACACGAGGCATTCGCAGTAGCAACTTTTTAAAGATGCCTTCGTTTTTGGCATTTTCACCATCATCCCATCGAAGTTCTTTTAATACCGCCAAGATTCGTTTGAGTCCTCTGACTTTCTTCAGATCGTCTGTGTTCACGCTCTTGAATAGGAGCGGTATTATCTTGCTTTGATGGCGTAGCATCTGGTCTGTGGCAACTTCTAGCTGGAGGGCAGTATGTCGGGCTTGCAGGAAATCGGGCGATATGACTAGTATGCACCGACGACTGTTGGTCAATGCTGTCAGAAGCTGTTCCACAAGGGCTGAAAGAACAAAACAGGAACATGGAAAATATGATTATCTATATTCACTGTCATTACTGTGAATTTCTTCAGCAGGGAGCACTCACTGATAATATTGACTATCTTCAGTAGATAGCACTCCCTGATCATGGTTATGAATGTTTTGAGTCGTCCAGTACTACCAGTAGTATACAAATATTAACTGTCTATGAGTGTGGTGGTTGAAATTTAATCACGAGGTGAAAGCTGGAACGGCGAGTGGAATGGAACAATACATCTTTCACCGAAAGTGATTATATTTTGACCATTACAATTTAAGACAGTTAATATTTGTTTTATATCATTTAGAGAATAAATGATAGGATTTTTGTCTTTTGCCTATCAATATCGTGTCATAATGGATGGGCTGGCCAATATTTTGAGTAGTGGATGCCGCGCAGCCGGTATCCACTACGATAAAAATATTGGCCAGCCCATCCATTATGACACGATATTGATAGGCAAAAGACAAAATCCTATCATTTATTCTCATTCTTATTCAGTTTTAATGTAATTTTTGCGAGAAAAACTGCCCTTTTCAGAAAAAAATAAAGTTACTTTTGTGAGGACATCCCGTTGTTTTAAATGAACGAAACCATCACGAACATCTAAGCCGCCGAATCGCGTTCTTAGTTCTCGCGACGTGTATTACGCGAACGCATTATCGCTAGCGCGATCATTGAGGAGCAACAAGCGTGCCGCCGTTTGCGTGGCGGTAGCGCGCCTGACTAATATCACTATCAACTATTGTGAGATATTATACACCGAAAACCAATCAAATTACGTGAATTCTTTACAAGACGCACCCATTGAATAAGAATCATGCATAAATTCTATTACTAAAATACTATTTAAGGTAGCAAATACATTTTTCATCAACATAACACCATGTTTTGTCGTGATATACTTCACATTTTGGGGTCCACCCCAGAACTAAATCGACAAGTCCAAGAGTCAGCGCACGGCACGGCTTGGCGCACTACGGCAGAGCACTATGATGTTAAAGACTATCACATGGAGAGGGTGATAGTAAAAATGATAAATGGTAATCAACCAATGAACTGTCTAGAATTTATGTATGAGTGATATAATATAAAATAGACAATAATATGAATCTAATTCTGAACTCACCCAAATTTTTTTAGTAATTTTTACTATCACATGCCCAAACCATTAGTCTCTCCGCCGTCTGATGAAAACCTGGTGAACGGTTCGCAATGTTACTTAAAATTGTTGTTGAGTCTGTTATTTGATTCATATTATTGTCTACTCACTGATCATATGTGCAGATAGCACTCACTTATCATATTGCTATCTTCTGCAGATATCTCTTACTGATCATATTGCTATCTTCAGCAGATAGCACTCACTGATCATATTGCTATTTTCAGCTGATAGCGCTCAAAGATCATATTGCTATCTTCAGTAGATAGCACTCAATGACCATATTGCTATCTTCAGTAGATAGCACTCTATGACCATACTGCTATCTTCAGTAGATAGCACTCACTGACCATATTGCTATCGTCAGTAGATAGCACTGATGACCATTATTGTTATCTTCAGTAGATAGCACTCACTGACCATTATTGGTATCTTCAGCACATAGCACTCAATGACCATATTGCTAACTTCACTAGATAGCACTCATTGATCATATGATATTGCTATCTTCAGTAGATAGAATATCAATTTAAATCAGATTTTCATTTAAATCAATTTTTCTTTTTTTTTTATAATTCTAAGAACTGCTACACTCCATGATAAAGCCAAAAGAGACTTGTGGAATGCTAGACATAATTATGTGGAATCATATTAGGTTACAAAAAAATCAAACATGTTTTAATGTGTGAAAATTTCAAAGAAATAATTTGGCAAAATCATTAGAGAAAACCTGTTGAATTCTGCACCTTGAAGAATAATTTGTAACAATAGATAAAATTACACCATAGAGGTATTTAATTGTATCCAAAAGTTGTAGAAGCATTAGAAAGAAATTAACTTACATTTATCAAAAATGGATAAACTTGGTTTAAATCAATATAAAAACAAACACTTGATTTAAATCATGATTTAAATCAATTGATTTAAATCGTGCCAACCCTGCATAGCACACATAGCACACACTGATCATATTGCTATCTTCAGTAGATAGCACTTACTGATCATATTGCTATCTTAAGTAGATAGCACATACTGAACTTACTGCTACCTTCAGTAGATAGCACTTACTGAACATATTGCTATCTTCATTAGATAGCACTCACTGATCATATTGCTATTTTCAGTAGATAGCACTCACTGGATATCACTTATTGGTAAGTTTAGTAAACACCAGTCTCTGAACATATTGCTATCTTCAACAGATAGCAATCTCAGACCCATATTGTTCTATTTAGTTGAGCAGTCACTATATGCATTGCTATCTCCAATAGATAAAAATGACTGACAATGTTGCTACCTTTGGTAAATAGCAGTCTCTGACCATGTGGCTATCTTCAGTTGATAATACTTGCTGACCATATTGCTATTTTCAAACACTGATCATATTGCAAACTTCAGTAGATAGTACTGATGTATCATATTGCTATCTTTAGTAGATAGCACTCACTGATCATATTGCTACATTTAGTAGATAGCACTCAAAGACCATAATTATTGCTATCTTCAGTAGATAGCACTCACTGACCAATTGACCATATTGCTATCTGCAGTAGATAGCACTCAATGCCAGTGTTGTGAGTCGGTAAATTACCGGTTAATTTACATGGTAAATTACCGGTAATTTACCGCCACCTTAATTTACCGTGGTAAAATAGGGTAAAATAAGTAAATTAAGTAAAATATGAAATAATTTATTAATACTTCTAATAATATTGTTTTTATTTGTTTATTTTATAGTAGATGCCCATTTTGTTTGCAATATTTGCACAACATACTTGAAATAATGATTTTGTAGACCCTACTACCTATAAAATAACTGCCCATAGGTCCTACACTGTACTACATAGTGTACAATAGACTAAAGTAGCAAGTAGAGAAAGTGTCAGTGATTGTGCATTCAGCTGATCAACATGTTCATTTACTGCATTTTAACACTCATATGCAAGAAATAAAACAACACTTCATTATGAAAGCACTGAAAGCAGCACCCGCTCCCAAGCCCCCTTGATGGTACTTCCAAATTTTGAGGGGTTGACCATGGCTTGACTATGTCATGAGCTTTCTATATTTTATAAAACATTTTAAGGAACTATAGACCACTTGCCATGTGACGTCATTGCCCGGCAGTATGCGCGCGCATTATGGCAATTTCCATTGTTCTTTGCCCTGCAGTGTGCGACGCATCGTAGTCTGCTAAGGGCATGTGCATTTTAAATCGCCCGGAACATTTCATATAGTACAGGAAAGCCATTGAACAGTGTAGCGGCTCGTTCTACCATATCGACAGATGAGTCCCTCGCCTTTGTTGATAAACAGTGATGTCAAGTGGTCTATACTCCTCAAGGTAAAATTTCCCATATTTTTGGTCACAAATATGAGTGCATTTGTGACTAAAGAATGACTGTTTTGATTTCACATCATTCTGAATATAAATGCTCTTTGTCTCTTTTTTACCAAAGTATTCCCTGCATATTTTGGGTACCACTGTAAAACATCATTTCATTCTAAAGTCTGCACAACAAGTAACTCAGCTGTTATAAATACGCCTATAGATTCAGAACTAATAATTGTTTTCACAATATTCAGGCATCGAAATAAGCCAGAATTTCTGAGGGCCATTTGGGCCCTTGATCTTAAATGTTTGAGGGCCCTCACAAATTTGGGCCATTGGTTTAAAACCTATGAACCCCACAAAAAAGTGAGCAAATTGCCACAAATTTGCGGGCCATTTGGGCCCGCCGGATGTGTCTTTTGTGGGCCCTCACTGATTTTCGGGGGCCGAGGGCCCTCCTTATTTCGAGCCCTGCTGACAATATTTCAATTTCAACATAAAAAGAAGGATGATTTATTTACGCGCATTTTGATTTTATAACCCATTTGTCCAATTTTGTTCAATATTGACAATACAGCAGTGTTTTGAAAGAAAAATACCCCAATTTAAAAGTTGCAGTTATTTGTATTGATTTGAAGTAAGCGCGAAGATAATGGCGGGCTTTACGTGTTTACAGTGCTGGCATTATAACCATTGATCGCTGTAAACTGCAACTTTTAAATTCTGGTATTTTTTCTGTAAAAGCACTACTGTGTTGTTTTAATATTGAACGGCATTTGACGAATGGGGTATCAAAATGTGTGTAAATAAATCATGCTTCTCTCTATGTTGAAATATTGTGAAAACAGTTATTGGTTCTGAATCTGTAGGCGTATTTATCAGGGTTGGCGCAATTTAAATCAATTGATTTAAATCCTGATTTAAATCACTGATTTAAATCAACTTTACCATTTTTTATAAATTTAAGTTAATTTCTATCTTCAATTGACTGTTTTACTTCATTTGTAATGCTTCTACACCTTTTGGATACAATTAAATACCTCTATGATGTCATTTTATCTATTGCTAACAAATCATTTTCAAGGTGCAGAATTCAGCAGGTTTTTTCCCCATGATGATTTAACCAAATTTTTTCATTGAAATTTTCACATCTAAAAATGTGTTTTGATTTTTTGTAAATACCTGATAGAATTGTGCATATGTCTAGCATTCCACTGGTCTCTTTTGACTTTATCATGGGGTATAGCAGTTCTTGGAATAAAAAAAAAATCAATTTAAATATAAAAAAATCCAATTTAAATCAAATAAATCGATTTTTTTAATCAAAAAAATCAAATAAATTAAAAAAAAAATCGCCAACCCTGGTATTTATAACAGCTGAGTTACTTTTTGTGCAGACTTTACATGTAAGTTGTTTGTAATTAGCATCCTTGAAGTATAACTTTTGACAAGTTTACTAGGTTTTTAAACCAGATCCAAATATTATTAATGACCAGGTTCATTACCATCAGTCATGAGATAGGGTCTACAGTGGAAATTTCAATTGCATGAACACAGCCTGACAATTTTTTTTGCGTATTCAACAAAACAGGACTGTGTTCAAGTATCTATGTAGCTCTTAATATGAAAAGAATTGAATTGTTATTGTTCAATATAACTCTTTTATAATTTACTTAATTTACTTATTTTACCATTTTTTACCGGTAATTTACCGCCATTTTTAATTTACCGGTAAATTAACTAATGCCCATATTGCTATCATCAGTAGATAATACAATATTGCTATATTCAGTAGATATCGCTGTCCATACTACTATGCTGCCTGATCATATGTCTAGCATCCACTGACCACATTGCTATCTCCAGTAGTTAGCACTTAAAGAGGAAGCCCCGTCAGATCAGTTCTTCTGAGGTAAACCAAACCTGCCTGGTTATCAAATTAATCAGTGACAAGATTATCTCTGAATTTGTCAGGTGCTAATTGATGCAATAACATTAAAACATCAATTAGCAACTGTCAAATTCATAGATAACCTTTTCACTGATTAATTTGATAACCAGGCAGATTTGGTTCACCGCAGAAGAACTGCTCTAGCAGGGCTTCCCCTTTAATGCCTATATTGATAACTTGGTAAACAGCAGTCTCTGACCATTTTGTACCTTCAGCAGATAACACTCACTGATCGTCTGAGACGATTTAGTTATATTCGTCTCAGCTGATTATAGGCCTATTGCCTCACTCGTATTGATATCTTCAATAAATAGCACTCAATGACAATACTGCTATCTTCAGTAGATATCACTCAAAGAGCATATTGCTATCTTATCTTTAATATAGCACTCAATAACCATATTGCTATCTTCAGCAGATAACACTCAATAACCATAATGCTATCTTCAGCAGATTGCACTCAGTGACCATATTGGTATTTTCAGTAGAGAGCACTCAATGACCATATTGCTATCTTCAGTAGATAGCACTCAATAACCATAATGCTATCTTCAGCAGATTGCACTCAGTGACCATATTGGTATTTTCAGTAGATAGCACTCAATGACCATACTGCTATCTTCAGTAGATAGCACTCAATGACCATATTGCTATCTTCAGTAGATAGCACTCAATGACCATATTGCTATCTTCAGTAGATAGCACTCAATGGTCATATTGCTATCTTCAGTAGATAGCACTCAATGACCATACTGCTATCTTCAGTAGATAGCACTCACTGAACATATTGCTATCTTCAGCAGATAGCACTGATGACCATACTGCTATCTTCAGTAGATAGTATACAAATATATACTGCCATGAGAGGTTCTGGTTAAAACTATGGGCCCGAGGTGAGATCAATAGTACTATTTTCCTGAGGGGCACAGCCCCGAAGGAAAATAGTATTAATTGATCTCAACGAGGGACCATAGTTTTAACCAGAACTTCGAATAAAGGCAGTATATATTTGTTTTATATACTTCATTAATATGTTCTTTGTTCATTGATTGGTTAAAAGAAAATTATTTGACATTTTGACTCTCCAGCTTCTATCCTGAGTGAACAGCACGACTAATTTAAGCACAACCTATATTTTGCCCTTCAAAAAAAATCGAATAGGCTAAAATCGGGCTAACCAATTACAGCAGCGCGAAATCACGCTATGGCAGTTTCGTGTGCGTGAACTGTTCCGTCGCATCCAATGCGCGCATGCGGAAGGCATGGTCAAAAGTACTATTTACGGCTTGGAGGTACTATTTACGGCTCATCCGGGACATTGAAAATACTATTTACGGCTTACAGGTACTATTTACGGATAGGAGTACTGATGGTAGAACTATTTTTGGTCATGTGATCCACTTTTAACCAATCAATGAACAAGAATATATTAATGAAGTATATAACATGCACTGAATATATTGCTATCTACATTAGATAGCATTCACTGATCATATTATTACTATCTTCGGTAGATAGCATTCAATGACCATAATTTATTACCATTTTGAGTAGATAGCACTCACTGAACATAATGCTATCTTCAGCAGATAGCACTCGATGGCCATATTGATATATTCAGCAGATAGCAATGACCATATGGATCTTCAACAGATAGCACTCAATGACCACATTGCTATCTTCAGTAGATAGCAATCAATGACCATATTGCCATTTCCAGTAGATAGTACTCACTGAACATATTACTATCTTCAGCAGATAGCACTTCATGACCATAATTTGATACCTTCAGCAGATAGCACTCCATGACTATACTGCTATCTTCAGCAGATAGCACTCAATGAATTTATTATCTTTTACAGATAGCACTCAATGACCATATTGCTATCTTCAGTACATAGTACTCACAAACCATGCTGTTATCTTCAGTACATAGCACTCACAGACCCTATTGTTATCTTCAGTAGATAGCACTCTGATTTGCTCTGAAAGGTTTTTGCACTAAAGGGTTGTTTCTCAGAAAATATCCTTCAGAAGGGTTTTTACATTTTCAGACTTATGCCCATTTTAGATTTTAAAAAATCATCAAACTAATACCCTTTTGGAGAAAAGTGTGTTCGGACAAACAACCCTTTCTTATAAAAACACTTTGGAAAAATACCCTCCATGTGATCAAAACATGCTCCAAACCATGCAGGGTTGTTTGATTTAAATCACTATCATTTAAATCATTGATTTTTTTTATATTAATACAAGTTAATTTCTTGCTTAAATTGACTGTTTTACTTCATTCATAATGCTTCTACAACTTTTGGATACAATTAAAATACCTCTATGATGTCACTTTGCTAAAAATTCATCTTCAAGGTGCAGAATTCAACATGTTTGTTCCCCATGATTTTACCAAATTTTTTCTTTGAAATTTTCACATGTAAAAACATGTTCTGATTTTTTCTGATAGGATTGTGCATATAACTAGCATTCCACTGGTACTCTTTTTTAACTTTATCATGGGGTATAGCAGTTCTTGGAATCAAAAAATTGAAAAAATGGATTTAAATTTTTTTTAAATCTGATTTAAATTTTTTTAAATCTGATTTTTTTAAATTTATTTTTTTAAATAAAAAAAATCAACAACCCTGAAACCATGTTAACTTTTTAAATAGCATAAACTTACTTTCACCGGGTATTGCATCGATGTCTTTTACAAACGGCACATAACCAGCTTTCTGTAATGCAGGCATCAGGGTGTGTAACACGAAGTTAAGATCTGAATCGCTCTCACTGTAGGCAATGTATGCGTCTATTGTTTTACCATCTGGTATTGAAAAACAAATAAGAATTTAGCATAATTTAAGAAATAAGGCCTGAAATATAGTATGTATGTCTCAATGCTGGCAAAGATTTTAAATTCTATTACCCCCATGACCCATTATTCAAAATCGCGCACTGTGATTTGTTGAAACGCGTCACGTAACAGACCATTAATTAGCGATAAAGTGTCAAGGGCAACAAACTTTATGTTCTTCTATCATCACAGCGCACAGCAGAGCGCACATCACACCTGCTTATGTAGGGGAGAATGGAATGTCAGGGGTGTGTTATTGTATGTGCATACCTGCTTATAGGGGAGAATGGAATGTTAGGTTGTGTTATTGGAATGTGCATACGCTTTGGCTACGCATATGCGCTCCACCTTGAGGTAAACAACTTGAAATGTTTAGGCAAAAAATTTGATATTTTCTCTTTAAATGACACTATTTTGTGGTAATAGAATAGAAATAAAGGGTGCAGCATTATCCTTTACGCAAAATAATGTGTCCTCGGCAGTAAAAGCGTTTAAATAATGGGTTCGGCTGCGCCTCACCCATTATTACGTTTTTACTGCCTCGGACACATTATTTTCGTGTAAAGGATCATGCATTACCCTTTATTTCTTAAATATAATGCGGAATGGAATGACTTTCCCCCTTCTTTTTTTCTGATTCAAACTCAGTCAAAATAAGTTTGAGATCCTCAAAACATTCATGAGATATTTTCACAAAAATGGGCTATTCCAGTTGAAATCCATACGCCCCTATGGAAGACATGACCATAATATCCCACAGAGGGAGTGTAGATTTCAAATGGAGTTATCCATTCAGGTAACCCCATTTGAAATTCACACTCCCTGTGTAGAAGATTAAGGTCATGTCTTCCATAGGGGGTGTATGGATATTACCTGGAATAGCCCAATGTATGGATATAGCAAATCCCCATTTCATGTTAGACATAGCAAACCTGATTTTTGACATAGCGACCCTACCACATAGCAGGCTGTAACTGCTTTGATGAGTACCCATAATCGGTGTTTTTTGTAAAAGTCCTGAAAAGGTCCATGAAAGATTTTACATGCATATTGGGCTATTCCATTTAAGATCCACACTACCCTGTGGAAGATTTTGGAAATATCTTCCACAGGGGAGTATGAATTTCAAATGGAATTTAAAGGTGAACCTCATTGAAAATAAAGTTATATATCAATGGAAAGCTTATGATGTCAGGATACTAAAAATTATTTTTTCCGATTTTTTGATGGCCAATAAAGCTGAAAAATTAAAAAAATGAATGAATTTTTGGTCTTTTTTAAAGCGCCCAAAAAGCACCCAAATCAATCGTCTATGACCTTGAGAATGCTCGTGGACGTGAGCTCAGGGTTACATGAGTCACGTGATCCTACTCGGAAACATGTAAACAAGACTTGCTTCCTGTACTTTGCAAGCTGCCCGGCAAGTCTGATTTTCACAATAAAGCTTGAAATTAGAGGAATCTTCAAGTTGCTGGTTCCTTCTATATATATTAGAAATAATAGAATTATTGTCAGCACATACATTTTTCAGTAAATTTTTGACAAAATCAGTCATAACTCGCTGGGTATAATTGGGTAATTGAGTTTGAATTTGGCGCTGGGATCAATTCCATGCGCAAACTTGTTGCTACCGCTCATGTCATGGACTGAATAAACATGATCGAAAAACAAATTACATACTTGTTTGTGACATTTCTATTCTTGATTCATTTGAAAATATCTGATATTTAAAAATATCGTCTTGCAGTAATCAAAAATTTAATAAAAAAAAAACGCCGATTTCATCAAATCCAGCCCATAAAGGTTTTCATACATGTATTTAGCGCATTGCGGTAAATACATTCTTTCCATAATCATACGATTGAAAGAAACATACTTTGTTATAAAATAAGTACAATTGAGGCTTAGTAGATGGAATTCTGAAATCTGAATAAAATTAAAATATTGTCACTTGTGTCACGATTCTTTAATGATAGTACAATCAGTGTACGGTACTGAAAAAGTGAAACAGAATGTTTCATGGATTAATACCGAACACGATGCGTAAATTACTGCTGAAGAAATAGCATTTACCCGACCAAGGTGGATATGCGCAAACACAGCGAGTCGCCAAGTTCGTCCTCCGGTATAGCACTTGCGGTGCGGTGTGTGTTGCAGCAGGTGTGATCAAGGCTGCTTTTGTATGCATTTTCGCAATTAAGCTTGAAATTAGAGGAATATTCAAGTTGCAAATAATAGAATTATTGTCAAAACATAAATTTTCCGTAAATTTTGGACAAAATCAGTCGAAACTGGCTGGGTATAATTGGGTTATTGAGTTCGAATTTGGCTGTGATCAATTCCATGCGCAAATGCTTGCTGCGACCGGTGACCGGTCATGGCATAATAATAAACATCAAATTAAATACTTGCTTATCAAGTGACATTCCCTGTTCTTGATTCATTTTAAAATATCTGATTTCTAAAAAATATTGTCTTGCAGTAATCAAAAAAAGATTTCATTAAATCCAGCTCATAAAAAGGTTTTCATATCTAGCGCCGTGATCATTCCCGGTCGGATATCATTCATTGCGGAAAATATTCTTTCCATGAATTGACAATTGAAAGAAACAAATACTTTATAAATACAATTTAGGCTTGGTAGACCGTTATTTGATGGAATTCTGAAATCTAAATTATAATATTGTCATTTCTGTCACAGTTCTTGATGATAGCACAATCGGTGTAGCCCTACTGAAAAAGAAAAACATCCATGTATAAATTGTTGTATGGATGATGGTAGTAGCGAAATACTGAAGAAATTGCAGGAGCTGATGTCTGCGAGGCGGATATGCCCAAACAGCGCTTCGTCTTCCGGGAGCACTTCTCTGTATATTATATCAATCGTTCCTTGATATTTGGAACATTTACAGGAACAAATTTTGCTGATGAAGTAGCAATAAGTTGGAAATATCAGAAAGTGAATATCAAGTCGGTCATTTTGTCTGCAAGTACAGTACAGTCGCGGATACCGAACACTCGGCGACGGCCACTGAGTTCATCCCGTATGTATCTCCCGGGATGTATCTACGAGTTCGCCTATCATACATGACCGGTTGTAAAGCTAAGAAATAATTAAAAAATCCTGTACATGTACCTTATTCTATTCCTTCATTTTCTCATTGTGATAAGTTTATCTCAACTTGGTGTGACGATCTGAACAGGTAGCACTAGCAGTTATTTTTTGCAATCTGTTTTCAATCCGGTTCTGCGGCGAATCTTCGCTCTTCGTGCTTTACTGTAATATTCCCTATGCATATCGTGGATGGCTTGGCCTATCCCAAATCACTCCGGCCAGCACTTTTTCCATTTTTATCACACACTTTTATATTCAGGAACTTCATTCTTGATTTGATCATGATGTTTCCTTCATGTTATTCTTATTTTATTGAAGATATTTTTCATGTAAAGTAAGTTGACAATGACTTAATTCGTACATTGGCCCGATGCATGCCACAGTAATGCATGGACATTGTGTTTACAATCAAACCCGGAAGTAACTGTGTGTCCCCGAGCTGACGTCATCAACTAAAGCGCCCAATTTGAACGATTTCGTTTTGTAATTTAGGGGGGGTGCCAATATCCAATCTTTGCATGGAGATTTTGTCTAGCCTGCAATACGTTAGGCAAATAAAAATATTCTTTTCTGCTTCCTGACATCATAAGCTTTCCATTGATATATAACTTTATTTTCAATGAGGTTCACCTTTAAAGAGAAATTTTCATTCTGGCCTTCATCTCCTCTGCATTAGATTTTTGTATTCTATTTTTAACAAATTTCACAGAAAGTTCATGATTTTGGGTATATTTATCAAAATGTTTGACATTTTTGGTCCAATTATGCTATTTTTTTACAGACAAAGCAGACCTTTTGCAGATTTATTTTTGGGGATCCACCCCCACTTGACCCCCTTAGCTACAGGCCTGAACCCCACATTTAAACATTTTCTGTAAAATGTTTTGTGTTTGCAGGGTACCAACCTTACATGTTCTTCATGAAGTCCTGTATCTTTGCTTACCTCCACTTTCCAGCATTCCATATCTGTCTTTGATGAACAATTTAATGTCCGTCCGTCTGAAATACCATAAGATGCTCATTGCTACAGCAATTACAAGAACAACTGCAAAACATACAGCCATCACTATTGCTATGGTGTTGCTTAGTATAGGAGCTTGTGGAATTTTTCCTATGAAATAAATCAAACATCATGAAACTGTCATTCTGTGCAATAAAAGCGGGGGGTTACAGTTACTAATGAAAAAAGGGCAGAAAATTATCAAATCCCATACCCATATTTAGGAATTCTTTTACCTAAAAAAACTGATTTGACAGGGTTTTTTTTCAAATCGAAAGTTCAGGGATTTGTTTACATAAAAATGGCTCATTTGACAGTTTTGAGCCTTTTTTTTTTCAAAATGGACCCATATTTAGGGATTTTTAGGCACATCCCTGTATACCTTACCCCATCCCCTTCACCATCCATGGTATCACTTATACATTGACTTCTGAATCTGATTCTTATTTCGGAGAGCTTCAACATGTGCAGCTATCACTTATCCCCATGGGAACTACATACAGAAAGGCTCTATTCTATTTGAAATTTGCCGTACCCCTGTGGAAGATTTAAGAAAAGTCTTCCACAGAGGGAGTAAGTTTTAAAATGGTATTGGCTAAGGGTAATTATTTTGAAACCCATCCTCAACCTGTATCCTATACTTTTTGTGGGATCTGAGAGCAAACCAGACACCAAATTGCTATATTAAAAAGTTTGACTACAAAAATGATTCTCTTATAAATGCATCTATGCACAGTTTCCACCTTGATACACCCGCCCGAGCACACAGATATTTCCAAGCACAGCGAGTCTAGCCTCCTTGCAGTCTATGTAAATGTTTATACTACACCATGTACATGGTCGAGTGTGAAGCATCGTAAGAGCTGTGCGAGATCTAGTGGAAAATAGGCATCTGTTATTGGTTTTTGTACAAACCTTAAGTGTTCCCCTCATTTTTTTTTATCAAACGAAAGCAAGCACTTCCCAAAAAATCAGTTTTTTTTCATTAGGTCAACAGATAATGCAATTCAATGTTTATAGCAAGGCTTAATGTGGTAAATTTGTTGAAAACAATTAACCTATCCCAGCACAATTTTTGACCAAAATGTAGGTTTTAAAAGTCAAAACCTCAAGTTTTCCTTCGGCTTAACCACTAGCATGCTATGTTAGCACATCTATGACACTAACAAATGTGCCAAAATTACCATTTTGATGGTTTTATAATCCTCGCAATGAGTTGCTTATCTCTGAATAGGCCTTTAATGTTGTATTACAACCGTATGTCGCAATTGCTCTGTTGCACTATAAACACAACACATTTGGCTGATTCTATTTCACGGTTGTTTGATGTATACAGAATTGGCTTCATTATTAAGAAAATGCGAACTATAGATGGCGCTATTTATCATAAATCATATTTCTTAATTTGCAAGGGGTAGGTAATCAATACTGCCATTTAAGCAGGTGGAATAGGTGAAACAAGCAACAAAGAAATTTTGTAAACAAATTTCATCAAAAAATAAATGTAATTATTATTATTAAAAGCCTGAAAGAGTAATTTCCAGTATCTAAATACCGCCACCAATCTTGTCATAAATAGATACATTTTATATCCGAAAAAGCTTTTAAAAATGCTGTAAAAGTGAATAATGTTGTAAATAAGAGGAAATTTAAGTTGAAAATGACTCAAAAGCATCTGTATACATTAATATTGACCGCTTTAAGCTGTTAAAGTCTAAAAATTGGGTTTTACATGATGTTTTGTTAATAAAACTAATAAATGATCACATCAAACAACCGTGATTTAGGTGTAGTTTGGCAAATGTGAAAACATTATAAATATAACAAAAAATCAGTTTAAACAAAACTAATTTCATATCACAGGATTGTACATTATGGTTTTAAAAAAGGTATACACCCAGTGGCGGTGCCCTGGGGGCATGGGGAGCAAATGCCTCCCCAGTCAGAGCTTTTAAATTGCCCCCACCCCGTAAAAACCCAAAATTACGGAAAATTTAAACTCTTTGCAGTAATATTGCTCAAAATTTGGTGATTTTCTCCCCCTGAAATTCACTTTTACTCCCGAATTCCCCCCTCCAAAATTCTTGGCGCCTCAACTGTATAGGGCCTACACCATACAATTTATACATCAAATTTTTCAATAAATGTTAACAACTTACTTGAAACATGAATAATCTCTGACTTATTTAAGCCCTTGTATATGCCCTCATCCATTCTGGTTGCAACTACTCGATAATCACCTACTTCCTTCTCAGAGAGGCTATTAATGGTAAGGTACTGACCAACAGTGGAAGGCTCGTCTGAATATTCACAGTATGAACTGGGAAAAAATGTGATAATGAAAAAAGTAAATAATTTGTATAAACCGGGTATTTTGATTAGTCAAATTCTGAGTTACATATGGATAGAAAGCAGTGTTATTTTTCTGTTTGAGGCAGATTACACCAAAACTTGCCATAACACACAATCCTGCCAGCCAATTTTTTGATAAAATGTGTCCAACTTGCTTTTACATGTACAAGGAGAAGGGACTACATTACTTTTAATTCCCAAGCACAGCTCATATAGGGGCGGAACTAGGAATTTTCATTACGGCGGCGAGACACAGCCATTAAGAACATTGTTTTTTGCTGAGATGCTAGCCATATAGGCTTCAAGTCCAAATTTTCACTACACACCAATACTTCATTTCATTTCATTTCATTTTATTAGAAAAAGCATCGTGGCCTTAAGGCCAAATTGAGCAATTTTTACAAAATTAAAAGACATCAAAATATTACTAAATTACAAATACAAAATATATAAACAACAAATTTAAATTCAAATAATGCAAGATAAAAGATGAAAAATATTGCACATATAAAGCATAAATGGATATTGCTACATATTAAAACATCAGCATGCAGGTGTGAGTCGGTTCCGGGAGTCGGTGTGGGTGGAAAAGGGGTACACAGGTGAAGGGTGCATGAATGCACGCATGCAGATGCAAACACAACGGCACGCCAGCACACATGGTCTCTTCATCTCTGAACACATACAACACCCAAACACCACAGAAAACAGCCACTCACACCTGCACACCCCTGTCTGTGTTCGCCTCCAAACGTGGACATTGCGTTTTGCTATCTAACCGAGGACGTGTGTATGATGTTTTCATCGCCTAACCGTGGACTAAAATGGCGGATTTTTTGTGTGTATATACGAAACCTCGGTTTCAGGCAAATAGCGTTTAAAGCATCTAGCATGCATTTGAGGTCTTTTGCAGCAGTTTGAGACCGAGGACAGTCCTCGGTTGGAAGTAGGTCCACAGTTTAGGGTGAAAAATCTTGTGTGTGTCCTCGTTTGTCGGCGAACACGCACGCTCACATACCTAATTCACACGACACATATCACTGGCTCAAACAAACTCAAATAAAAATTCCCTTTAAAAGGGAAAGCCAGCCTCAATGTAGAAGAGGTCTTGTAATTAGTTTTGGTCAATGTGAAAGGCATTTTTAGGATCACGCTTACATCTACATGACAGTCCACCAAACCATCAACGATGAGAACATGCACACTGAAACAGCAGAAAACATTAATTCCTAATCTCATGTCAACTCTTTTAATTCATTACATGTACTCCAAATTGTTCTGGTCTGTTTGTTTTGTTGTTGTTGTTGTTGTTGTTGTCGTTGGGTTTTTTTGTCTTTTCAGCTTTTTACCCACGATATCTCAATTTCCAATTTTGTAATACCAGAACTTACGAACTCAATATCTTCGCTTAGGAATGTCCGATTTCACTGCTTTCGATATATACACTGCCGGTTTGAGTTAACTTACATGTACATTTTATTTTAAAATAACTTAATTAATTCGCAATGTATAGTTTAAGCCTACTATATTATAATAGATAGTGGCCAGCACATTTATAAAGGACTGGTTACTCACTACAATCTTCACTCTTAAACTGTGTTTTTCTGAATGTGCTGATCATGTTCATTGCTAGTCGGAAACTCCTGCGAAGCTATGGACATGGCATACTCACTCGTTTTCGTTCGTTGAAACGGCAAAACATACTAACTTTTCCTAACAAATCGAATTAAAATATTTTTAAAAAAATTTAACCACAAAAAGTAAAAAAAAAAAATCATTCCAATACCACTAAAATATAATCTCTTGAGTAAACTGACCCCAAACCTGAAACAGGTACCAGCCCGAATGGGCTGGCGAAAACACCTGGTACTCCCTCGTGCTCCCACTCACACATACAAATAAAGAGATCATAATAAATTATATAAATAATGACACCTGCACATACATGTAATACATCAAAACTGTTTAAAAGCACTAAAAATGGCAAGTGCAAAAGGATAACTACTGATTCAATAAATCAATAAAATATGGTACTGGACTTAGCAAATCTGGATGTTCTGACAGGAATTTTTGATATTGCACTTGAATTACTATGGTTGTTTGTACTCATTTTAATGCATTTTTCGTGCTGATTACAAATATGGCCATGAAAAATGCACAATTTTACAATAAAAAAATTAATATTAAATTTTAAAATTTGGAACAATTGTCATCTGCAGTCGACACTTTTGTGGAGTGGGTTTACATCTTGAGGAGTGTGGTTTGTAGCATGCCTGGAATATCTAAATCGCAAGGCCTGTTTACATTTTAACTGTCATTAAATTGAATAAGTTTATTCATAGCAGGCACGTAGTAAGGTGACAAAAAATTAGGCACCCAGAGTTACGATGAAAGCGGAGTGAATGAAGCTGAAAAAAAAATGCAAAAAGTGCAACCACACCTGTTTTATGAGTATAATATATATACTTACTGAAGATTAAAATGTGGCTGTGACAATGTATAAGTAGTGCCATTTGGACCCAACTCGGACACAGGGACCCATTGTCCATGCTCATCCCCATCATCCTCCTCTTCATCCGCCCCCATCTCTTCCACCCACTTGAACCACTCAATCTTGACCTCTGATGTGGCTTCACCAGCTGTACATGGGCAGAATAAAGTTACCTCTTCTCCAAACTCTTTCTCTGTGTCTATGCAATTATCGTGTAAGGGACATAGTGGTGAAACTTCATATTGAACACCTGTTACGTACAAAATAACATGCAACAAAAACAATAGTTAATAACAAGATAATTAGTATAATAGGTCATATAATAGGGTTGCAGGGGGGGGCACAGTGTGGAACACGTACAGTGGCATAGCCAGGTTTTCCGAATCAGAGTGGCACAACCTTGTAAACTTGTAAATGTACCAACGGAAATATTTTTGCCAACGGAAGTTGTCAATTGTTGACCCCGATTTGTTTGCCCAGTACGCTCAAAAATCTAAAAAGTGCAGGGGAGGGGCTGGGGGGGGTAGCAAATGTGCACATGCATAAAAGCAAGGGTCACAACCAAATTTGATTAACACACACTTTGTTTCTTCACCCACACAATCAGTGCACATAAAATTGTCTATTGTTGACCCCTAATTTTTTTCATCCAAAGCATGTCCAGTACCGACAGCCTGACATCTACCAACGGTCATAATAAGTGGGGAGTGGGGCACTGGCCCCAACTGGTGCCCTCACCCTGCCTATGCCACTGGTGTAACATTTGTCCATATTATATTATTAAAAGTATCCTTACGTTTTGATTCAGAAGTTAATTTCATATAACATAATTTTCCTTCTGTGTCTTTTAGGTATTTGTAATTTATTTTTGGCTGCCACTTGTTCGATACAAAGTCGTAAGGAAATTATAGGTAGTCTCTCTTGGGCTCCATGAGTAGCAACTGTCATGTTGGTGTTGTGCCTGATCAGCAGCAGTTTCCCTCAAACCACTTTGCTTTGGGTCTTCCCTTGGGTCTGGAACCAGATAGTTGACTGTAGTAGGTCTGTTACGGTAGAGCTGGTTGCTTTGGGGGCATGCGCATAAGATGCCCAAACCACTCATGACGTATTTGTATAAGTTTTATATTGTTTGAGAATATTTCAATGAAGATATGGTGACCAAGTGTGGGCAGAAAATGGGGTCCAAGGAATCATCTAGAAATCAGAAGCTTGTGGGTTCGAATCCCATACCGGTACATTACCTTACTTTTTCCAAGTTGGGATTTGTGAATATTTGTTGTTTTGTTTAATTGTAACACTCGTTTTAATACTCGAGTGCCAGTCGGGATTTGTGAATATTTGTTGTTTTGTATAATTGTAACACTCGTTTCCATACTCGAGTCTCAATTGGACCCGGACCCGTACTCACGCCCTATTTTGATTTCGGATCCATACCCGTACCCATGGCGGTCCCAATACTACAAGTCTGTGGGTTGGTAAACTTTCTTTCTTTTAATTTAATCAGTTTCCTCTTGTAGCAAACAATCATTCCCCATTGTGTTTATATGTTCTTATGCAGGATGCGCAGTCCCATTACCTACTGAACAAGGACTAAATTCATTCTTTCGAGTCGGTCAAAAGAAGAAACTAATTTTTAAAAACCTTGCGCAGGATTTGAATTGAAATCTTGATCACAATATTTTCTCTTGATTTAATACATTATTTATCCTCAGCACTAATTCTTTTGGAATAAAACAAATATTATCTTGTTTTGCTAAATGAAACAGAGCTAACTGGCAATTTTAATATTTTAACAATTTGAGGAGAAATGTGCAATTTTGCACACTTTCTTACAATTGTAGTCACCAAATTCTACGGCTTGATACAAGTCTAAGCATTCAAAATCTTTTAGTATTAGCTAAGAGTTAACTCATAATTTAAAAAAAAAGATTTGAAAATGTGTCTTTGTACAAGTCTTAGGGCTTTATATTGTCACAGCATATGAAAAATGTCTTAAAAACACATGTTTTTGGCCCTTATTTCCAGAGATCAAGTAGATCATTTTTGTTCTTGATCGACTTAAGGGAAAGAATACATTGGGACCACAGGTCGTTTTTAGGTGAAATTTTGAATGGCCTTGTTTATAGACTATTAATAATAGAAGTATGGCTTGATATATATCAATGTAACACACAAAGATTGAAGTTTCAGAAAATTATATTTTTTTGTGCGTGTCGATATGTATATGCAAATGAGGCGAGGTCAAAGGTCAAAAATGTTCAAATGAGGCATAGGAAAAATGTGAATTTTGCCCCCAAAAAATAATGATTAAGGAGAACATTTAACTTACTATTTACTATCCAGATATGTTATTTAGGTATAGCTTTGCAACTTAATGGAGAGACATTTTGAAATTTTTGCTTTCTGTTGCCATGGCAACCGTTTGTTGAAAAAACTGATTTTTTTCATCTGGATTTGACTTTGAAGACCTATAAATCAAAAAATGAAGCAGATATCAGCAAAAGCTCCCATTAAGTGGTAGAGCATTACAAATAGTACATGTGTGCCAAATTTCATGGTCATAGTCCTATGGGAAGTGGAAAAGTTTTTGGGGGCAAAATTCTGACATCGCCGAATTACCATTTTGAGATAATAGCATTTTTAGTCTAGAAACACTAAATAATTTTTCTAATTCACATTTTAGAAAGACTTGCATTTAAATATTGATATTTGTATTGATTTATAATTTATATTTTTCCCAAATTACTAAAACAGTTTACAACATAAATTGCTGTTTACTTTGCTGTAAATAATATTTTTATGAAATTCCTTAACTATCGCAGCTTGTAAAACAATAAAATACAAAAGAAATGATTTATATAGTAATAACATAAGAACGAGCTGCTATTTCCAGTACTTTTCCGTGACTTATCATCTTGTATTGGCAATAACTTTAGATAGGAATGTCCGATTGTAACCAAACAAAGACCAAATTAAAGCTCAGAAATAGTACAATTTACCTCTGACAAAATCTCCATTTTTACAAGGGTTTGGGAAGTTGACCTGTGGTCCCCCCTTAACAACAGCAGTTTTAAAAAGGCATTTAACGGACAATTCCAGTTGAAATCCATACACCCCCTATGAAGTACATGACCTTGATCTCCCACACAGGGGGTGTAGATTTCAAATAGATTCACCCATTCTGGTAACGCTATTTGAAACCCAGTGTGGAAAAATTAAGGTCATGTCTTCCATAGGGGGTGTGTGGACTTCAATTGGAATAACTCGATTTTGTTTTTATTAGACAGCTTGTTCACCATTTTCACCATTTTGGAATCCCGGGTTAGCAGACCTGATGTCCCAATGTTAGTGTGATATCATGCACGTATTGGGGGGGGGGTAAAATGGTAAAAGCAGAGGGCGGCAAAAAAAGAAGGCGCTGCAAAACAAGAAGCGCTGCAAAAAGAATTATTTAAAAAAAAGGGGGTGAAGAATTATGAAAATGTATGAAAATTTTGAAAAAATGGGACTATACATCAAAATTTAGTGCTTTTAGGTTGCTAGCACCTATAAACCTTTTTTCTTTTCTTTTTTCTTTTGCTCTTCACTTTTTCAAACCATCGGAAAAAAATTGGTCAACCTTTTCCAACTGTTGATGAAGGGGGTGGCAAAATTTACCTTTTCTTCAGCCCCCTGGGGTGCGGTACGCCACTGGATATCTAGCTGTGACTATTATTTCCAAAGCATGGTTCACCTGTTTTTCTTCTCCTGACACAGCACAAGTCCACTGTCCCTTCGCCTCACAGAAAACTTGATCAAACATCAACGTCTGGTTGTTAAATATCTTTGTTTATGTTGGCAGCCAATGCATCCATTGCTTCTGGTCATCAGAAGGGAAATTCCGCAGATGCTCAAAGTCAGGACCATTCACTGGTATAGGTCATGTTTAGGTTATGTTTTCCATAGGGGGTATGGATTTCACCTGGAATAGCTCATTTTGTCTTTATTAGAATGCTTTTATGATTACCATTTTTTCTTGTTTATTAGGCTTGCATGGCATCCCAGGTTAGCTGATCTGATGTCCCTGATAATGTCATATCTACCTGTGACTATAATTGCCATGGTATGATTCACCTGTTTTTCCTCTCCCGACACGGCACAAGTCCACTGTCCCTCCGCCTCGCAGTAAACTCTATCAAACCGCAAAGTCTGGTTGTTATCATCCGTTGGCGGCAAACGCAGCCATTGCTTCTGCCTATCTGATCGGAAATTCCACGGATGTTCAAAGCCAGGACCACTCATTGGTTTACCGTTTATGAACCAGTCGATTCGACAGAAATTTTTTGCATGACAGTATAATGTTAGGCTTCGTTTATTCACTACTTTTTGTGGTGTGGTTTGTGTATCTGTAATGTTTATTTCTCCTCCTGAATAAATACAACATAAATATAACACAAATTAGTACCTGTGACTATAATTTCCATAGTACGGTTCAATTGATTCTCCTCTCCTGACACGGCACAGGTCCATCTCCCCTCCGCATCACAGGTAAACTTATCAAACGTCAGCGTCTGGTTGTTATCATCCGTTGGCGGCAGATGCATCCATTGCTCCTGGTAATCAGAGGGAAAATCCCACAGATTTTTATAGCCATTCATTGGAATACCCTCTCTGAACCAGTCGATTTGACAGAAGTTATCTGCATAACAGTATAGCGAGAGGAGTCGGTCATGCACTATTTCTTGCGGTGTGGTTTGTGTTTCTGTAATGTTTAACTCTCCTCCTGTAAAATACAACATAAATAGAATACTGAAGGGGGTATAGGGATTGTACCCCCCTCCTCAATTGACAAAATGTGCACTTTTTTAGGGAAAAATATTGAAAATATACATGAGAAGGTCCAAATTATAAAGAAATATTAAAAGGGTTCACTTTATAACGCTTAAAAACCATTCAAATTAGCCTGAAAAGGTCCATTTTAGGGGGTTATGTTTTGCAGTCAACTTTTAGCATGCAAGCAATTAATTTATTTAGGGAAAAGGTCCACTTTTTGGAAATTTCACACTATTCCAGTTGAAATTCATACACCCCTTATGTAAGATCCCCGTGTAAGATCTGACCTTAATCTCCCGCACAGGGGGTGTAGATTTCAAATGGAACCACTCATTCAATTTAGGAATAGTGGGATTATCAATGATTTTTGTTTTAACTATGGAGAAACCATGGGAAGCCCAATTTTGGGGCCAAAATCCCACCTCCCTCAGTGTCCCCACTGCTCACAAAAAATGATCTCCAGAAGAGAACATTACAAACAATATTTTAGGGCAGTTCAAGTTTATATACATTGTACCCCTTATGAAATATATGACCTCCATCTTCCACACAAGAAGTATGAATTTCAAATAAGGTTACCTGAATGGGTTACTCCATTTCAAATCTACACCCCCTGGCGATTAAGGAATTTAAGGTTAGGTCTTTCATAAGGCCGTATAAAATTAATGTTTTGGTTCTCGTCCAGAGGATTTTCATGAATTGATGAGGGAGGGAGGTGTTTTGTTTTTTGTTTTGTTTTTTTTCAATGTAAAATTAGCATTGTCAGTAGTTTTCGGTCTTCTCCAACAGTGCTCGAGGAAGCGATGAGGCCTTTTTTTTTTTTTTTCAAATGTGAGATTCTGAGGATAAACCCCTAGAGTACCACAAAAAGACTTGGAAGTGATGCTTGTTCTCTAATAAACTTATTTATATGTATGAAGATTTCATAAATCATTCCAAAGTCTAAAAAAATTGAAAAATCTAAAAAAAAAAAAAAATCTGACAAATCCCAGAAATTGAGGAGGGAGGGGACGAGAACCAAAATATTAATTTTACACGGCCTAAGGGGTTTATGGATTTCAACTGGAACCCATTTTCAGCGAAAATGGGATATATAAAAATGGCTGCAATGGATAAGTCCCATTGATCAATACTACTTACGCATTTCAAGCACAATAATGTTGGAACAATAGTCGGATAGGAGACTTAGGCTAAAATGGTAATTTGAACAAATTATGTGGACTTGTTTCGTACTTGCTTTTAATATAACAAGAGTAGTACAGTACTTACCATTACGATTTGAAATTACTTGGTACTCTATGTCGGTAAACATGAGTAAGGTTTGATATCTTTCCCTATAAAGAAGTCCTTTTCAGAGGGCTGAGCTTTTTGGACTCTAGCGAGTGCCATCTTAAGAAAGCTCAGCCCTCTGAAAAGGACTTCTCTAGGGAAACATTAAACCTTACTCACAGTACCAGTACTTACCATTGTTATTATACACATAACATGACCTATTCTGTGCCAAAACAAGCTGCAAGTGAAGAAACAGAAGTACTAGCAGGTACATGGTGAGCAGGGAGCCGTAAATTTGATCAAAAATATTTAGCAAAGTTGATGATATTTGATAGTAGAGCCTTTTTTGGTGTCTCACCAATTTCGGTGACTGTAATATAGAGCTTCAAGACTGCTTACTGTGAACCTGTGAATTAAAAATGCAAAATTGGTTTATTTATTTGACCAAACTAGTAAGAGTAACACTGGGCTATTCCGTTTACAATCCACACTTCCACTGTGGAAGATTTTGGAAATATCTTTCACAGGGGAGTATATTTTCAAATGTTATTGGTGAGGGTTAATCATTTTGCAACTCATACTACATGTAT
The DNA here is from genome assembly GCF_039555335.1 of Amphiura filiformis. Lineage (NCBI taxonomy): Eukaryota > Metazoa > Echinodermata > Ophiuroidea > Amphilepidida > Amphiuridae > Amphiura > Amphiura filiformis. The sequence goes on from NC_092641.1 coordinate 41,920,331, forward strand.
TATGTCTTTACTTATATCTTCCACAACTGGAGTGAGTATTTCAAATGGAAGTTACGGTTACCCAATTGTCTATTCTTTCTAAATTCTTGGTAGAGTCCACTGCTATCGAAATTTAGTAAAAATTGATGATGCATTACATACACCATGTAAAGCAATGTAAGTTCTATAAGTAAAACGCAGCCGATCACAGTGGGTGATCGCATCAAAAATGTTGCAAAAATTGCACTTCAACTAAATTTTACAATGTAGACTGTTCAAAATAGGCACCCTTTACTCCAAAGATTTATTTATTTATTTAATACATGTTTACCCAGGGTAGCCCGATTCAGCCGAAGCTGGTCTAACACGGGGCCCTGCAGACAAGATACAGATGACTCATCGAAATAGCCTCCATCCAAATTTAAAGATCAACAGAATAATCAGTAAGTTACATCTGTTACAAAAGATGTACGCCAACGCTGATCTACAGAAAACGATAGTAATGGATGTGACTTTAGCATTGAATTTGCTCGAGAAATCTATCTAGCCACAAATTTGCTCATGGATAGCTTCACATTCGAATCTAGAAACCATTGCATTCAACATCTAGTGGGATTCGCTAAAGCATGATATATAAGGCAATGGAAGTTCAGAAGTAAACACAGCAGATCATGACGGGTGAAAACATCAATGTTACTAAAATTGCACTTCAACAAACTTTAAGTAGACTGTTGAAAATTGGCAAATTTTACTCCGAGTCAAGATACAATTGACTCATCGAAATCCATTGCAAAAACTGTCAACGGTATCCGACCAAAAAATAATAGCAACGTACTCTAGCATCGAATGCGTAACTATCGTGTGCAAATTCAAAGCTAGAGTTCTCGAGTAATGAAGTACGGTGTTTATATTTGAAGCTATATAGTTATCCAGTAAGTTAAGCTGTGTGGACCCGTGGTCATAGCATTACGACTTATCTATCATGCCTGTGTAACTTACGTTGTAAGCTTAAACTTATGTCTACTTGTACATTTTAGTTCATGGGCAACTTGAACTAAAAAATACACGGACACCCGAAATCTCGACCTAACTGCAGTAAGGTACGAGTTTTGCTGATTTACAAACAGCCATCTGACGGTACATCCAACTATTTCATGTATGCAGGAAATAAACGATATAGACTTGGTACATTCATGTATGCATGAAACGATGACGGACCACAATGGACTTTGCTCCAATTCCAAGTAAATCCATCGTTGTTGTTCCTTGTTCCGGGTTCCGGGTCATTCCCTAACTAGTGTGCGCATGCGTAGGAAGCGACCGAGAGGGAGCATGGCGCTGTATACACATGCGCAAAACACCTGAAACATCTTGCCGCGAAAATTTTTAAAAGTAAAAAAACAACAATATAGCCCTTCTGCACCGATTCAAAGCTAAATTGCTCATTCCTGAAACTAATATAAACAAACATCGTCAAGGGTGATTTGTTCATGAAAAACACTAGGATACCTTTACACGGACCTCTACTCCAGTATGTCCAGCTTCACGCGTAGGCCTACAATCCATTTTTAAAGCGATCATTGACATTGGCGGCTATTGGCGATCATCTGGTATATATTCATGCATATACCCACTTTTCTTTGCACATGTAGACCTAGCCTATAATTAATTAGGCCTACGTTTCAATTCAAACAGAAGGCTTGACTAATGTTATATGACTCAACCTATTTTTATTCAGTATAGGCCTATGTCACAACACATTGGTCACCTGAAATTATCGGTTGTTTATATTCGGGGGGGGGGGGGCCTCTGTACAGCGGCGTAGCTGGGTTTTTCCAGGGTGGGGGCAAGCCTGTATGGGGCGGGGGCCCATATCCACCAAATTTCCCTGCACTTGGGAGGGGGGGGACCCATATAGACAATTTTTGATCAGGCTTATTGATACGGTAATAATGGGCTATTCCAGAAAATAGGTGCACACCCCCTATAGAGGAGTAAATTTTCAATCAAAAAAATGTCCGGATTTCCAAGTTTGCTTTCTGAAAACGACTGGATTTCCAGTTGCCAATGTTACTGGAAAAAGCTTGGAAATCCAATCAAATGAAGGAAAAATCACGGAAATGTTGAAAATGAGCTCTCATATTGAGGATTTCTGATTTAAAACTATTTTTCTGCCGGATTTGTTTGCCTTTGGGCAATTTAAAAGTCTGGATTTCCAACAGTCACGACTGGACACAAAGTCCGGATATCCGAACTCCTCTATAGGGGGTGTGCATCTATTTTCTGGAATAGCCCAATCGCATGGTCTTGCATATCGTATGGATTCCCCATCTCTCTGTCCCTCCTCTCCTCTCTTTTCCTCTTTCTCCTCCTTTTCCTCTTTTTTCCTTGCACTAGGGGGCGGGGGCCCAAATAGACAATTCCCCCCCTGCCCCCCCCCCCAGCTACGCCACTGACTCTGTACAAATGAACAAATGGGGACATGTTGCAAACATGGGTGTCATTTTGCTATACTATTATCAAAGACCCTTTTTTCTAGGACAACTCTGGTGTAGGGCTATGTCACTCCCAACCGAAGTGCAATTAAAACCCTAATATAGCTCAGTAAGGACACTAGGAAAAACAATCAGACGGACCAGTGTATACTATAAATTATTTACAAGTAATTTAATTAATAATAATAATAATAATTCATTGAGTTTTTCTCCATCAATAAAAAAAAACAATACAGAGTTAACCAGAAAACTGGTTACCGGATGATATAACCTTATGTTTATGATCTTATTAAACCACACTGATTTCCTAATATAATTTGTTATGAAAATGGACTAAGTCCACAATGACCTGGATTAATTAATTACTTCATGAACATTCCAAAATTTGTCAAAGTACAAACACTTTTGATTCCAAAATTCAAATTACAAATATTTTCAAAGTACAAATAGGATCTTTGTTGAATAATAATCAACTATAAAATATTGCAAGTCCAAATATGAATGTTGATGACAATCGATCTCAAAAATATTCTAAGTCCAAACGTGAATTTTGATGAAAAATTGTAAACACCAAGATTATTGTTTAAATACTTTTCCCTTCCTTAGTGTACTACATTTTTAACAATTTTGATATAAACCCCAAACTTAATTTACTTGTGCACATTCGCGATAATTAATAGCGATGGATTTCGAAGAATCTTTTATAATTTTATAAATACCATGCAGGCGAATATAACGTCTGAAAATGCATTGAAGCGATGACTTGAATAATCGTTGTAATTACGGAGAAATACAGTTCATAAAATTGTAGCGAAGAGTTCTGAGATGAAATGTTGAGTTGACCTAGTTGACCCTCATGTAGACTTGACTTTGACCCCAGTTGTTTCCGGTTTTCCAAACTCAGGATAATCAGATAATTACAGGAACAAAACGGTGGAATTGGATCCAAACAAAAAAATGGTGACTTGAACGACTTCCCCTCACACGGTGGTCAATTTCTCGGTACTGCCATCATCAAACACAGATGCAAGACCTCTAGACGGCACCCCTTGAGCTCGCAACCACATAATTACATTCGTACCAATACCTTTATTGGAACCATTATTTATGTACATACTCTCGTATAATTTGCTTGGATGCAATTTATAGTATGTATTAGTGGCCTTTTACGCGACTCATTGAAATCAAACCCGATTATTCGGGGAGGTGGTATAGATTGAAAACCACGTCTTTCCTCGTTGGATGTTAATGATCAAGTGACCCACCCAGTCATCCACGCGCTATCATTCAGCGGGATTCGAAACCTCGGCCAGGAGGGTGAAAGTGCATATATAGGAACAATGCCAAAAACTACGTCACGCCGGTCACGCTATTGTTCGACTTAAACTACATCATTCGCCATTTTGTAAATATTAACGCATGATCGTTGCTTTGAAGTTTCCACCGGATAGTCTGTGGATAGCGCAAGAGCATGCTTTGACCATGCGCAAAAAAATGAATATCATGAAGATGTTTAAGATTGATTTTTAGATGTTTCAAAAATTACCGTCATATTGCATAGATTCATCAAAATCAATGTTTTTACCTGTCGGTATTACAACTCGTGAAACACATTAGTGATGTGCCCCGGGGATGTGCCTGGGTGACCTAATCTACTAACCTTAAACGTTTCCTCTATGAACTCTAACCCTCCTGCAATATGGCGCCTATTGTCTAGAGTTAAACTACATCTTCCAGTGTGTTACGTAATACTACGATGCCTATCCCATTATATCGATCCCTGCCTCGGCCTTTCCCGTACAAAACTAAACAATTGGTATTCGCATCCGAACATCTACTTTTTATTGTTCTGAAGTTTTCCCGATCGCCGTTTCGTTGCTCCGATTTCGCTTTTGACTGAACACGGTCAATAGAGTGTATGCAATAAACCCAAGCGGAACGAGAGTTGCTAAGTAACCGCTACCCGAACCATAAACACATGCATGATCAGACAACGAGTGTTCAATTTCCCCATAGCTTCCCACGCTGTACACATGTCAGTCGAATTTGGCGGTGTTGGTTTGTTTGTCCTCCAAGTTATAGCATTGTTCACTTTGTGTTGAACATTGTACGTGGGCCTCACTGTAATAACTCAAAGATAACTGTGATCATCATTTCAAGAGGTCACTCTCCCGATTAAGCTAAACAACCTATGTGGAGGAATTTTATGCATGAGCAATCACATCAATGACGTAGTAATGAATACCCTCTATAGGCATTGAATCTATACAACTCTTGGACGCATAGCACAAATCGAGGGAACTATTATTTAATGGCTAAATATTTTCACGAAACTCAAATCTGACGTGACAGCCTATGGATGGGTCCCTTTTTCAAATGTTTTTGTTTTTTGTTGATAAGGCTAAGAATGTCCTCTTCTTTAGTGGCCGTCCATGATTTTCGAAATTTTAAAAGGGCATACTTTTCGTGATCCACAACCACACCCCCCCCCCAAAAAATTCTTGCAGATTAATTCGTTTAGCACAAATATCGTCAAATTTGAATTTCGTTCTGGTATACCCGAACGAAATTACAACAGTGGCCTAGATGGAGCCGTGTCATACGTACACACATACTCATGCATAACTCACAAACGCAAAATCGGAATCAACTCAAATTTTGGGAATAAGCTTTTTTCATGGATATCTACTGAAAAATGTCATAAAAAGAGGATGTTAGGATCACGAAATCATCCTTTAAGTTATTTACTTGTTTACTTGTTTGCTTAGGTCGACTTGTTTTGTCGAACTCTGTTGATGGCTCTCCACACGACTCTCTTCTGCATGCAGTTCCAAATATCCTGTCTTTCTAGCCAAGTATCCTCGATAAAATGTAGTCCTTCCGTGGTTGTCTCCACACGACTCTGTTCTGCATGCAGTTCCAACTGTCTTGTCTTTCTAGCCCAGTATCCTCGATAAAATATAGTCCTTCCGTGGTTGTCTCCAAACAAACTCTGTTCTGCATGCAGTTCCAAATGTCTCGTCTTTCTAGCCCACTGATTAATTGCTTAATGTAGTCCTTCCGTGGTTGTCCTCTTGATCTTTTACATGTAATGCGTATAGGCTGTCACTGGCAGCAAAACTCTGGAAGCTGCCTCTGTTTCACTTCTAAAGTGTCCAGCAAATCTCAGCCTTTTCATTTTCAGTCTTTCGGTCGGAAATTGGGGAGAGATTGCAGAACAGCTCCTCATGTGCTTTTCTCAGTAGTCTTGTGTAACAACCATCAAGCGCCTTCCTAAACTTTGATGTATATAATTGTCCAGGTTTCTTCACCATTCATCAGGACTGATTCAACTATGGTGGTGAAAAACTTGGTTTTAGATTTCTAAGCAGGCTGCTCTTAGTCTCTTACATATCTTGCTCATTTTCATATACTTGCAGGCCCTCCTTAAATTAAAGTCCCTTTCACTGCTACCAACATGACCAATCAAAGCGCTAAGGTATTTTAAGTCGTCACCTATTTCAAGATCGCTGTCATCAAGCGTTTGGATTGGGGATGGGCCATATTGCAAACCATTGCCTTGGTGTTGGTTTTCTTGGTATTCATGCTGAGACCGACTGTAAGTGCTGCAGTCTCAACAAGATGGAGTAGCTCTTGGGCATCTCTGAGACTGTCGTCCAATAGTGCTATGTCATCAGCGAAGTCGAGGTCTGTAATTGTTTGCGGGCCTATCCTCCGACTTTTTCTGGTTTTTAGTGTCAGCCCTAGACTATCTTCATTCCCATGTTTCCTGCGAGCATAGTCGACTGTAAACATTATGAATAGAAATGGTACACAGGTGTCCCCCTGTACTACTCCAGCCCGCGCCCGGGACTCCAGCCTGAATTAGGAAGTCGTCAGTGATTCCATTTGGTGTGGTAACATGGGCAGTGTTCTCATAGGTGTTTTCAATAGCAGCCACGAGTTTCTCTGACACTATTTATAATGCGCACGTAAGAGAGGGGAAGGGGGTAAAAATTCTGAACATGATTGTGTAAGTAAGAAAACTGGACATTTGTTTTGAATAATAAAAACAAATATGAAAGTGGAAAATTATGGTATAAAAAATTCAATGAATTATTTCTTTGTAACAATTTCTGTAACATGCAAGCGGCGATTTTCTCTTTGATTTTGTTTCTATTAATGCACAGCGGTTCTTACCTTTTGAATTCATTTCCTGACAAAATACATAAAGAGCGTTTCCTATCCTAGACTATGATGAGGGCAGCAAAGAGACGTCCGTCCTGAAAATGTAGATCATTAGCCTGTTGCGGAAAAAAGACATGAAGCACATAGTTGAAAAAACATGATATAATGTAACACGATGATAATGATGATAGATGAAGATGAAGGTGAAGATGATGATGATGATGATGATGATGATGATGATGATGATGATGATGATGATGATGATGATGATGATGATGATGATGATGATGATGATGATGATGATGATGAAGATGAAGATGATGATAACGATGGTGATGATGATGAAAATCTAAAAATAAACCGAATTTCCGCCGCTGAAGGAAGATTGAAATCAATAGCTTTGGCTGTTTTCCTTGAATTCACTACAATGATAATTAAACAAGATATGATCAACGTTTTTAATCAGTTTTAATAGCTTTAATTTGTCATATTTTTAATATCACTGATGCGACCAAAACGGTATATCGCCCTCTCTCGTACCCTTGAAAATAATAGTTTTGCCTATTTTGTGCTTATAATTCGTACGCAGGTCTGGATGGAGGGTACTGGATGGACTTCCAAAAAGTGTGCCCTTTTCGAAAAAGAAAGTGGATAGTTTTGTGGGTGTAAAAAGTGGACATAACCTCTAAAAATTGCCCTTTTGGACTTGTTGAATGCATTGTCACCAATTCTCTCCCTTTTGGATATTTCTATTGGACAAATCAATGCAGAGTAGGTTAGATACGAAAAGTGTTTTTGGTTTAATATTCATAGAATTTATTGATTCCATAATTATCAAACAATCAAATGTAATCTTTTGAAATGATCTGCCATTCATTTAATGCTTGAAAATATGTTCTTCTGGATTTCTTAAATAAAATTTTAAAAACCGAAATCGTGGTAAAATTGCTCAAAAACGAAATGCGAGCAACGAGAAACAACTTTTTAACCCTCATTACTCACAAATTCTAGACAGTTCATTGGTTGATTACTAGTAGGCCTATATATACCATTCAATTAAAAAAAAATTAACTGAATGCAAAAGTTCGGAGATCGAATCATTCGATCACTGGCAGCAACATTCATTTTGGATAACCGGAAAAGAACAAGAAAGACGGACTTTGATAAATCGAAATGTTCATGATAATTGGCAATTAAAATATGGTAACTTTTCAGCCCAGTTCACGGGCGCGATATTTGAAATGTCGCACAAATTTACAAAAAGTCACCCAAAATTTAATGTCAGAATCCATTATAGGGAGCATTTCGAGACCAATTAAAATTGAATTTTTATGTGAATTTGATCCAAAAATCATGCTCAAAAACATTGTTGCTTTGTTTTTAATAGCAAAACTAAAACTCGCTGAAAAACTTAAGTAGCCCAAAAGCGGCCCAATTGGGATACCAAATCGCAGGTATGGCAACCCTGCATTCACAATCAAAATATCCTGAATCGAAGTAAGATTTCCGGAGTAGGCCTATCATTATGATACTGCATCAAATAAGTAAATTAATGATTGGGTGGTATAAATAGGCCTAAGTTAGACATGGTAAAATATTCACGGTAATTGGCAATTAAATTAGTTTTTTTTTTCTCCCACATCCTATGGCAACTTTCCAAAAGGAGTAAAATAGTTTAAATCCATAAATACACGGTTAAAAAGTAAGCCTAATTAGTTGGGGTCCAGCCAAAACTTATTATTTTTACATGGATTATTTATTTAACCAAAAACTGCATCAAAACTTAACTGCGTTGGCTATATACGTTCAGGTACGTAAATAAGTTAAAAACTTGAGATGAGGCTTTTTTCGGGTTTTTATATTATTCTTTTTTCTTTCTTTTTATCACAACCTCTCGATCTTTGGCAACAAAATGTACCAGTGCACACGCTTATCATGTTCATAAAGATGTATGTCAAAATTTAATCCGATCTGGGCCAGCCAACTTCAATCTGGATTTGAAAACACGGGTTGATTGGGGTTATTTATTATTTACGTTTGCAATTATATACTACTTATTACTTATCTTTCGTTATTATTGGACTAATACCGTGTAATCCGCTGGAAAACTGGAGCCAAGTAAATCAGTCTGTAAACAAGGTAGACAGACGACGTCTATGTGTTCACTTTGAAGCTAAAATTTTCATTAAATTATTTAAGTTTCAATTTTCTGTCGAGAAATATTTTTTCTGGGATAAATATTTTTTTGAGACTAATACAAAAATTTAAAATAAATACAAGGGGGAGAAATTTTGTTTCTGAGATTTTGTTTCTGGGATGAATATTATTTGTTTAGTAGCCTACATCAGGAAAAATATTTTTCTGAGAAAAATAAATACCTCGTGAAACACCATAGAATCGTTTGGACTTCTGTAAAGTTTTTAATACATTGACACGTTTATGATAATAATTAATACATGTATCTACAGTGAAAAAAAATATTGACATTTTCTTGGACTTTGCTCCTACAAACCCCAATAAAAATCCAAAACCATAATTTCCTTTTTAAATAAGAGAACTCAATTTTGGCACTTAAACACATCAAAACGTTATAAACACCTACCTGAACGTTTTCATAAACATTTAATATGTTAACAATAACATATAAAACATATTAAAAACTGTATAAGCATTTCGATTTATCATTAAACACAAAGTTCGCCCGGACAACCGGTTTTTTTTTCGTCGCCTAAGTTTGCATGTATTCCACCTTTACAAGGTAAATTTCATACCATATTATAACAATGATTGACAGTAAAAAAATTATCTTTTTGATTATTTCAAATATTTGTCCATGTTTATTTAACGGTTTATTTTTCATGTCTGGGCTGATCAGTCTACTGATAGGCCTATTCCTATATTTGCGACAGTGAAACTAATCTGGTTATTAACTTGTTTTACTAAAGGTAGCGCATATCGCATGGAAGGTAATTAAATGAAATTTTGTCTAATCTGTTCATATCTCTTTTCAAATATATTAATTTATATTAATCATTATTTCCTCTTTCTTTCTTCTTAATTCCCCTCTCTTTTTTCTTCACTTCATGACGACGAAAAACCATGTTCTCTATGGGCGGACGGACCTTTCAAGTCAGGGAATTGGAGTCAGTCGTGTTGTTGTTTTTGCAAATGAGCCTAAAAATCACCAAAATCTGTAAATATTTGCAATTTTTTGAAATAAATTAAAAAAGCTCTCATATTTTCGAAATTTGGGTCGGTTTTCATTTTGTACAGAATATTTTCCCCACTTTGTTAAAACCTGGTTCACTTGGACCGGTAGAATATGGTTTATTTTGTCACCTACACTTACACTTAGATTTGATGGGTTAAAATTATAGTTTTAAGTCTTTTAGTTCCCCACATCCGTTCTTGCTCCAAAACTTGTCAATTCTGCCCTTGAATTGGTTTGTTGTCTAAACATTCACTACTTCTTTAGGAAGTTTATTCCATGTATCTACCACTCTCTGGGAGAAGAAAAACTTCCTCAGGTTCAGGCCTTTGTGCAGCTGCTTCTTAATCTTGAAGAGCTTAAATTTGTGCCTAGCTAGAAAAGGCACTAAAATAATATAAGATTTCTATAGAATTATCATTCACATTTAGGTACTGTATTTCAAATATATATGTAATTGAGTTAGTAAGCCCGAGTTTCGACAACCTCGCTGCAATACTTCAGTGCGCCATCAATATCGAGTTCAGCCCTCCGCGTGCAGTATGTGCAAGTAATTAATTAAGCCACTGGTATTTCAAGCGTGTCATGCATGCTATCTACTGAAGATAGTAATTGCCCTAATTAACAACCGTGCATTGCATAGTCAATTCCAAACGGACAGAACGACTGGGTACAATTGATTTTCATTTGATTCCTAATAATAACAATGACCACATTAATTAACAGATTAATTAATTACAAAGAGACCCTAAGTCGCATTTTGTAATATTCGTGATGAAATTTGATTAATTTAATATAAATGATTTTTCTAGCCAAATAGGAGCATTTTTACACGTTTTCAAATAATCACGTTCGCTATGATTTATGTTAACATAGTTTTATGTGACAATAGTTGTGAAGTTTCTCTATTATACGCTAAAACACACGCTATTCTTTCATTCAACAATTGTGAAAGAGTATATTTGATTATATATTATACTTTTTCTATTGAAGTTTCTGTTTATATTTAATCAACACAATTTACAATTTTAGTTATGAAGAGGTGTATATACATACACACAATCAAGTAAAAGAATGAAGAATTTGCGTTGAAATCGGTTTGTCATACTTGAATGCATATTTCCTGCCGTCGATATGGCGGGGAACTTACCGGCCTTACGTTGGTGCCGGAAAGCCCAGAGCTCGGCCGCCGTATCAAAAACAACACCAAATTGCAAACAGACTTTGGCGACAGCGAATTAAGCTTACTGGAACTAAATAAGACGAAATTCATTAGTCTCACTATCAGGGGTGAGGGTTAACTAATACCCACATAGCAAATTTGACCTTAACGTCTTCCGCACGATTTGCGAATGTATCGAATGAACGGTCACACTTTGGTATTTAAAACGCTTAGGAACTTCGACTTGGGGCATGATATTATTTTGAGCAGACGACAAAATGATTTTCTATCGTGGATACACATATCGATACACATGCGTATTATAATTTGCGCCTACAATAGGCCTACTTGGAAATAAGAGGGTGCCATTACAGAAGACGTCGTTTTTGAAAGCCAAAGCAAACCAGTTATATGATAATCACTTCAGTCTTGAGTTTTGTAGTGAAAACCTCTTCAACTGTGGGAACGTTTTTGTTCATCCGACTATATACAAGGGAATTAATTAGTGTACCAATTTCAAAACGAGTTAATTGCAGAAATCCCCACGAGTTGACGAGCAGACCAAAGCTGACAGAGGTGTGTGATAAAATTGGTAAGTTTTAATTTGTCATACATGTATAAGAGAATAGGGCTACAAACTGGCCGCTTTTTATTGTACAGAAACTTCTAAAATGTGAGAGATGTTTACTTGTAAAACAATATAACCTTAGGCCTACCAGAACGAACTTCCCGAAGTCATCTAATTTGTACGGAATTCAAATTTGATTCAATCCTTGTTCGAACTGTGGGGTAATTATATATCAGAAACATTTTATATGCATATTAAACTAAAGGTTCGAGACAGACATTGTCTTTTATTTATAACGATAATTTCCACGGTTATAGTATTAAGGGGTGGGGTATGAACGTTTGGACAGTATTTATTTTGGGACATTAGAGCACATCAGACATATCGAATTGCATTCTGAATACGAAGAATGTCTTTCTGATATCGAATAATTTTGATTTTTTGAAATTCGCAATTTAATACACATTTTATGGCAAATCATTAAAGATTGATATTTTTGATATTTAACAGTACTTGAAGTAAACTTTATAAATCTACAAGTGCATGTAGGTGGGATGAAAAGCCGACGATCAATTGAAAATTTTGACCTTTCGTATTGAAGAAATGGACTTTTTCCCAAAAACACCCAAAAAATTAGGTCTTTTTGGGAAAAAAATCCATATCTTCAATATGAAAGGTCAAAATTTTCAATTGACCGTCGGCATTTCCTTCCTGCTACATACACTTTAAGAATATATCATTAGATTTATATAATTTACTTCGAGGACTGTTATATATCAAAATTTGAAAAATATCAAATTTTTATAATTTGTCATAAAATTTGTATTATATTGTGATTTTCAAAAATTAAAAATATTTGATATCAGAAAGACATGCTTCGTATTTAGAATGCAATTCGATAGGTCTGAGGTGCTCTCATGTCCTACAAAAAATACTGTCGAAACGCAATAAACGCTCATTTTAGATCCCTTAAGGGTATAAAATGATAATAAAGGGTATGTAACGTTTAATATCATTCAAAATTATTTCATGAAAATTTGCTGCAAAATATTATGAATATATTTTACAAAAACAATTTGCCCAGAAATATTTTACAATAACATTTTAACAACATTTAAATGAAAAGTTGCTGTAGTGATTTTTCATATAAAACGTTTTAAAAACGTCACTGCCATGCACATCAGGGCAAAAATGGCGCGGTATAGCATAAACATGATAAGGGTGTTAAAGGAGCATTTCGTGATCCTAGCATTCTCTTTTTATGACATTTTTCTGTAAATATCCACGAAAAAAATGCACGATTATGTATATTACACTGCTCCATAGACAATGTGTTGTGATTTCGTTCTGATATACCAGAACGAAATTCAAATTTCACGATATCTTTGCTAAAACGAATTAATCTGCAAGAATTTTTTGTACATAAACAATGTAGCCAGAGGTATCCAGTGATATAAAAATTTCAACTTTTGTTGTTGTTGAGAAAAGTAGGGGATGATGCTGTGGACCACGAAATGCCCTTTCTCGTCAATCGTATACCAACTGAAATTGACTGCATGTTGACCATTGATAGCACAACGATTTTATTTCAATGTCTATGAATCTCGTGAAATGCCTTCACATGTGCTCAAGAAGGACTGAAGACTTGCAGTTTTTGAGACAAATAGGGCCTACCCCGGAGACAAATATTTAAAAAAAAAATCATTAACATAATTAAGTGCAATTCAACAAAACAACTTCATTAAAAATGTTAAATTATTGAAAGATCGAAGATATTTTTTATAGAATCCCTATACTCATTACTTTTTGATCCCGTAGCCGTAATTCGTTTTGATGACGTATATTGTTCATTTTGATTATATCACTTTAAAGCGACAATCGTATCAAAATTAATAGTTTTGGTTTTTTTAACAAGTAGGTCTAACTATTCAAATTGATAACATCCCCAACTCATTATTTGACAAGATTACCCATTTCTATTTTGAGAAGATTCCTTTAAGTCCCCCTCTGACTAGGCAAACTATTCAAATTTGATTTTTGAGATTTTTTTTTGTAATTTTTGACAAGACAAACTACGCCTACTAATATTTGATAAGTTGGTTCATTTTTGACAAGAGCCTATTCATTTTGTTAAATGACAAGGCAATCTTTTCAAATTTGATGAGTTTCTTGTCATTTTGATGAGAATAGCCGATTCATTTTGAAGAGAAATCTGTTAAATGTCCTCATTTGAATAGAATTTCCCTTGTCAAATTTGACAAGTTTATATTTGGAGCGGATTTTGAAAAAGTGAAAATATTTCCCAAAACTGGACCTTTTCTCAATTTCTTTTTATATAGAATCCCTATACTCATTTCTTTTTGATCCCGTAACTATTCGTTTTGATGAAGTATATTGATCACTTTGATTGTATCACTTTAAACCGACAATCGTATCAAAATGAATAGTTTTCGGCTTAGTAGGCTTAACTATTCAAATTGATAAGATCCCCAACTCATTATTTGACAAGATTACCCATTTCATTTTGACAAGATTCCTTTAAGTCCCCCTCTTACTAGGCAATTCCTTTAAGTCCCCCTCTGACTAGATTTTTTTTGTTTTGACAAGACAAACTACTCATATTTGATCAATAAGTTGGCTTATTTTTGACAAGAGCCTATTCATTTTGTTAAATGACAAGAAGAATGAAGAGAAATCTGTTAAATGTCCCCATTTGAATAGAATTTCCCTTGTCAAATTTGACAAGATTATATTTGGAGCGGATTTTGAAAAAGTGAACATTTTTTCCCAAAACTGAACCTTTTCTCAAATTTTGGATTTCCTTAACCAAGAAAGCATAAAAACCTATTTTTTTCGCTCGCTATGCTCGGAAATTTTGACCTTTTTTTGAACAAACTGCATTAAAAACCTGGGTTTTTGTCGCTCACTACGTTCGCAAACCTTTTGGGCCTTTGGTAATTGGGGGGAGCTGGGTTTTTGTCGGTCACTACGTTCGCAAACCTTTTGGGCCTTTGGTGGTTTAGGGGCGGCCCCAGTCACCCCCCCCCCCAGGCTACGCAACTGCCACTTTTTATCGCCGCCACAGAATGATCTTTTAAAATGAGTCGGTCATTTTTTTTTTCAAATCTGATATTTTTTGGTATATTTGTGAAGTTTGCACATGTCTTAAGTTACACCTATATGGAATCAAATTCGTCTTGTTTTGGGGAAAACGAAGCAAGTTTGAATTAAAGACATTATTATCACTTTACATCACCCATAGAACAGAAGCAGCTAAGATAGTGAGTTTTCTTCAATACCGTATATTTTTAGTTTAGCTAAAAATGACCAAAAAACTTTCCTGACAATTGTTACTAAATGTATTTGGCAAAGAATAACCAAAATAAAATTTGACAGAAATCCTATGCATCTGCTTAATTGAAAGTAGTCCTATAAAATAATGGGCCAAATATCAAATTTTTAGGCTTTCTCGTAAACATGGTATATTAATGCTACTTGAATAAGAGTCAACGAACGGATTCAACCTATTTCTGTTACTGCAACGATTTGAACAAAATCAACAGAGCGTGGTTTCCTCAAAACAATTATTAAACAATAGTCCTAATTTACTGCCAAAATGATCTGCAATGAACCAACAGAATTATGACACACTTTTAAATTGTACTGTACTATTAATATTATGGTTACAGTAGGCCCTATCGTCGTTCTCTTCCCACTTAAGGTGACGCAAATGGGTGTCATCTTTCTTCGCAGTATTCAGAAAAATCAAACCAAGAAACCGGATGATTTTTTAGGGGGCAAGTCAGCAATTCTCGCAGCAATTGAAGTGTTCAAAACCTTTTTTAAGCAGGATTTAATACAGTGAGATAAAAAAAATTCCTAATAGAAATAACAAAATAGAAGTAACAATTGCTCTGCGTATCTTCCTGTTAAGCCACAAAAAAAATCCCTGGCCAGAATAGGGTAAAATTGCACGCCCTGGACCATCAAATACTAACCAAATTTAAAATTGTTTACGCGCTCAGGGCCGGATTTACCATTAGGCCAGATGGGCCCGGGCCCAGGGACCCCAAACTTTGGGGGCCCCAAAATTGCCCAGTGCATCTTTCTTTTTCATTATTTTTAGTCCCAAAACACTATTTTGGCCCAAAATAGTGTAACATTACAAAATTTAGCGCAATTAGCGCGCACTGGCCTATTATATAGCAAAATTCACCTTCATTTGGGGCTAAATAGGCCTATTATTTGTCTGAAATTGCAATTTTTCGTGGGCTTCGCACGCAAATATCTTAATCACATCTATGCTCGTCTCCCTCTAAATTGTAATGCTCCCGCGGCCTAACTCAAAACTTAGCCACTTGAGTGCACAAGCCTTCCTCGCGGTTAATTTGGGCCAAATTTTGGCCTGGCCCAGAGCCCCCAAAAAGGTAAATCTGGCCCTGTACGCGCTTCGCAAATGTCCATCGAACAGGCACAAAATAATATGCTCGTTCTCCCTGCCTAAATGTTCCGCCGCCAATTTTGATTTTTCACCGTGACTGTAATGTAGCCCTTACTTTTATTTAATGAGCTACCGGTAATAACTCATTATTAAAGTATTATTAAGGGATCTAAAATGAGCGTTTATTGAGTTTCGACAGTATTTTTTGTGGAACATGAGAGCACCTGATATCAAATAATTTTCATTTTTTGAAAATCACAATATAATACAAATTTTACGACAAATTATAAAAATTTGATATTTTTCAAATTTTTGATATATAACAGTCCTCGAAGTAAATTATATAAATCTAATGACATATTCTTAAAGTGTATGTAGCAGGGAGGAAAAGCCGACGGTCAATTGAAAATTTTGACCTTTCATATTGAAGATATGGATTTTTTCCCAAAAGACCTAATTTTTTTTTTGGTGTTTTGGGAAAAAAATCCATATCTTCAATACAAAAGATCAAAAATTTCAATTGATCGTCGGCTTTTCTTCCCACCTACATACACTTTAAGTATAAATCATCAGATTTATAAAGTTTACTTCAAGTACTGTTAAATATCAAAAATATCAATTTTTAATGATTTGCCATAAAATGGGTATTAAATTGCGAATTGCGAAAAATCATATGTATTTGATATCAGAATGACATTATTCGTAATCAGAATGCAATTCGATATGTCTGATGTGCTCTAATGTTCCACAATAAATACTGTCCAAACGTTCATACCCCAGCCCTTAAAGTAGGGCTATGTACATACAGTCACGGTGAAAAATCAGAATTTTGTGAAAAATCTTGCAATATCGCTCTAAGAAAATATAAACTCTTCGCATCACCTTAAAATTTTTAAAATACCACTGATTTAACAGCAAAAACTTCAATCGTCATTTTCTCATTGACTTGTCACTACCGATTGACGCGTGACATTTTGACGCTATCGTATTGTCCCCAACGCAAATACTCCGCCCCCTGTGACTCTTCTGACAGGCGACCACGCACGGTGACAATAGAAGTCAATTTTCTGTCGCCACTCCAACAAAAGCCTCTCGCGGCAGCACACTGACTTTTCGTCGTTGTGGCGGAAAAGCTTGACTTGCTAGCCTTTCACCAAAATCGGATATCCGTAAAGCCCTATATGATGAAATTCGTTATTTAACCATGATCGCCGCACTGATAAGGATAATGAGCCTGTTATAGGAAATGTATTACAGTAAAACCCAATATTTACAGCATCCTATGTTAAATTATTTATTTATTTATATTTTCTCTTTTTGATGGCTACCCAATTAAAAATAACGAGTTGACGCGCGCTTCCGCTAACCGTTCTTATCTTGCTTGTTAGAGAAGGCCTAATATTTTCTGCCAATTAAATATTTATTCTCATTATGTATATAGTTACTTTTAAAACCTGTATAAAAATGCTTGAAACCAGAATAACAGAAAACTTGCGATCTTATCAAACCTTAATGATCTTAAGTCAAAGTGTTCTGTCTGCCTGATACTATTTCATTGTTATTTACAAAAATGTATGCAAGGAAAATATCGGAAAAGGGAAGCCAAACAAAATCGTTTTCTTCTCCATCACTTTACTTTTGCTTCAATCGAAGGACGAACCAAATGGTCTCAACTCTATATAACACTCCATTGTAGAACCTTTTCACTTAAATTTGTTTTCAATTTTACGGTTTAAAAGAACCATAACAAGAATTGTCTTTAAAAAAGACAAAGTTCACGGATCAGGTGTATTTGTTCAACCGTGTGGATAGGGTAAATTAAACATCATTAATATGTAAATTTTGCTTCCATATTATGATCTACTCCTCCCCAGAACACGTCTAAGCATTCAAAATCTTGTGTTTATGCCAAATTTTTGCTCTAATTTTCACCCTTTTGTGCTACTTTAATTAAATTCTAAATTTTGGCATAAACACAAGATTTTGATTCCAAGTCTGAGTCGATTGTCAGAAAACATGCCGACAATGCATGTTTTGTGGCTTCTTTTATCAAGAAATAAGTCAAATATTGAACTTTTTCTTTTATCTCCCTATATAGTACTAAATGAATGCTTATGATTGAGCTGTTTCATTTGGCACAACTTTATTTAAATTGGTGTTGTATTTTTCTGGAATGGGGGTACACTCTTAGAAAAAAGGGTGCTTGGCTGTCCTGTATGTAGAACCCTCAAGCTCAAGAGAAAAGTATTTGTGAAAATTTAAAGTTCAAAGTACCAAAAATGGTTCTTTCTGGCCTTTCAAGAACCCGTTTTCAGGTCTGAAATGGTTCTTTCTTCCCTTTCCAGAACCATTTTCAAGTCTGAAATAGTTCTTTCTCATCTTTGTACAACCATTCAAGGTTCCACATACAGGACAGCTCAAAAACCATTTTAGGTTCTACTTAGAACCGTTTTTGTTTTCTAAGAGTGTAGGTCATTGCCCTTTGATAACTTTTCAAAACCCTTTAAGGTGGTACTACACCCCCTGATAAATTTTGTGACTAATTTTGCATTTAACTCACAAAATAACTACACAATGGTAACAAAAGTTATGTATATTATAGGGTTAAGGGGTCCAATTACTTCACTGAAATTTCAGTGATTCAAGATGGTTCAAGAAATGAGGTACATTCTAGCGGTACCTCTTTTTTCAATCATAAATAGCGTACCGTTTGTCTTGAGTCACTGAAATTCCAGTGTAGTAACTGGAATCCGTGCCCATATAATATACATAACTTTTGTTACCATTGTTTTATTATTTTTTGAGAAAAATGCAAAATTAGTATAACAAATGTATCAAAGGGTGTAGTACCACCTTAAATCAAACAACTTTGTCTTCTCTGGTCTTCTTCATGAAGCTTGGACATTGATGAAGCCACTGTACTACCACTAGAATTTGTTAATGAGACTTATCGTCTAATAATAATGACAGTGTAACCTGAAGACTCTGATTCCTGCTCCCCTTGGCGGTCAACATGCCTTACGTTGACGCAGTGTCGCCTGCCTTACTCACTGGTATGGTATAGGCCTACTATGGACTGTAATGCGTGCTATCATTACCCTCAAGTTTATTCAAGCATCCCAAAATTCATTCTGACATTTTTATATAAGTCTAAATTATAAAAATAAATAAATAAATACAAATAAAAAAACACAAATAAATAGATAAATAAATATATAAATAAATAAATAAATAAACAAACAAACAAACAAACAAACAAACAAACAAACAAACAAACAAACAAACAAACAAACAAACAAACAAACAAACAAACAAACAAACAAATAAATAAATAAATAAATAAATAAATAAATAAATAAATGTGAGATATTGGTTTTAAGGACGTATTGCTATTCTGACTAATATGCAAGTTCCTGCAACCCAAACCTAAGACAAGACTCGTCACTCAAGTTAACCCTAATATTCTAATTTAAAGGGGCATTTCGTGATCCACAGCCTCATCCCCCCACTTTTCCAAAAAAAAGTTGAGATTTTTACACCACTGGATACCTCTGGCTACATAATGTTTATGTACCAAATATTTCTTGCAGATTAATACGTTTAGCAAAAATATCGCCAAATTTGAATTTCGTTCTGGTGCACCAGAACGAAATTACAACACATTGTCTATGGAGCAGTGTAATACACATAATCATGCATAACTCGCAAACGCAAAATCGGAATCAACTGAAATTTTGGAAATAAGCTTTTTTCGTGGATATCTACTGAAAAATGTCATAAAAAGAGGATGCTAGGATCACGAATCCTCCTTTAACTCCCAGACCGGCTCCACTCAGCAATTAACCCTAATTCTAATGTAACCCTAATCCCAGGCCAGCTACCTTATTCCGCTCCTCAGCAGTGTACCCCGGGAAGACACACAACCCACCATTGAACTTGGATCTTATTTGTCACTGTCTCTTCCTCAATCAATTATAAATAAAAGTTAGGTAAAGTTAGCCATATAATTAAATAGCTATATCGTGTCTATCAAGCACGCCACGTCTAAACATGCCAAAATCGTCACCGCGTGAAATATCAGGAGGTGCTGATTTGAAAGTGATGAGTATTTGATGACGTGTATGTGAACTATACAGGAGGAGACAGGGGTACTGCGTTAACAAGACTGCGATAATATATTTTAACCCCATGAGAACTACCTGCCTATTGGTCAAAAAGGAGTTTTCATTATCAATTGGACCAATCAGCAACATTGTTAGAATAATTTCACCACACAAACAAATTGGGGTGAATTATTTGCAAAACTCCATTCTGATTGGTGATTAAAATGAAGATATCATGTAATTGACCAATCAGAGGCAATGTTAGATCTCAGGGGGTTAAAATAATAATAATGTTAGTAAGCCTAATACCGTGATATATAGTCAGCTGAACTTTGAAGTGTTTTTCCATCTAATCATGGGAAGTTGCGTGAAATTGACTTTCGAGGTCCCGGGTGCGAAGCGATCCGTACTCAATGACAGATTAAAGTCTTGTAATTTTTGTGGCGTAAATTCCGCGATGTTCCGTGAAGTTTGTCATGAATTCATTTTCCACACACCTCACAAAATCTGTTATGCCCAATTTCGGCAAAATTGAGTCCGAGTCATTCACTTTCCATGCATCTCGCATGTTATGCCCAATTTGGGCATAATGAATTAGGTCCGTGGCATTCAGTTTATACATGCACCTCACATATTAATTATGCCTAATTTCGGCACATTGAGCCTGTGTCATTCTTTTTCCATACACCGCACAATCTTATGCCCAATATCGGCATAATTGAGTCTGTGTCATCCATTTTCCATATATCTTACATGTTATACCCAATTTCGGCATAATGGATTGGAGTTCATGTCATTCATGTTATATACATGCACCTCACAGTGTTATGCCCAATTTCGGCATAAAGGAGACCGGTTCTCAGTCATTCATGTCATATACATGCACCTTGCAATGTTATGCCTATTTCCGGTTTAATTGAGTCCGTGTCATTCACTTTCCATGCACCTGTACCTCACAATGGTATGCCCAATATCGGCAAAATAGAGTCTGTGTCATTCATTTTCCATACATCTCACAATGTTATGCTTAATTTCGGCAAAGTTGAGTCTGTGTCATTAATTTTTCACGCATCTCACATGTTATGCCCAATTTCGGCATAATGGATTGGAGTCCGTGTCATTCATGTTATACATACATCTGACAGTGTTATGCCTCATTTTGGGATAATGGAGACAGATTCACAGTCATTCATGTTGTACATGCACCTCACAATGTTATGCCCAATTCCGGTTTAATTGAGTCCGTGTCAATCATCATGCACATCACATGTTATGCCCAATTTCGGCATAATGGAATCCGTGTCATTCATTTTCCATGCGTCTCACAATGTTATGCCAAATATCGGCATAGGCGTCCTTGGAATGGATTTTCCATACATCTCACAATGTTACGCACAATTTCGGCATAATGAATTGGAGTCTGAGTCATTCATGTTATACATGCACGTCACAGTGATATGCCCAATTTCGGGATAATCACATGAGAATATAGACAGATTCACAGTCATTCAATGTACCTCGCAATGTTATACCCAATTCCGGTTTAATTGAGTCCGTGGAATTCATTTACCATGCACCTCACATGTTATGCCCAATTTCGGCCAATTGAGTCCGTGTCATTCATCATGCACATCACATGTTATGCCCAATAATTGAATCCGTGTCATTCATTTTCCATGTCACTGCAATGTTATGCCCAATTTCGGCATAATTTGGTCCGTGTCATTTATTTATCATGCACATCACATGCTACACCTAATTTCGGCATAATATAGTCAGTGTCATTCAGTTTCATGCATGCACTCGCAATGTTATCCCCAATTTCAGCACAAATATTGTAGTTTACAATTTCTATTATAATATTTCCTCGGCCTAGATAATGTACGGTAGATCGTGAAGATAAAAACGAACTACCATCTTAATTTGACGACGACGCCCTTGTCCATCCAGCAAACTGTATCCCTCTCCATTAATTGAAATCATGACCATACCTCGGGTCTAAAATTTGACATGACCAATTATGTTTTCAAAACATTACAGTGAATACATGATGTGTATTATTACAAAATATTGCTCTGTCGCAACATTCGGCATGCAACATTGATATAACAAGAAATGCCCTATTTTCCTCACGTAATTCCGCGCAATTTGTCCTTTCTGACAATTTGTAAAAATGTTTAGCGCAATTCATTGGCCCCTATCACTAATGACCTAGTTGTTTACACCCCGATCGTCACTCATCTCATCTGCTCATCAACTTGTATTCTTCTTGTCGTCATTATGCTACATTAAGTTAAACCATCTGAACCGCTTTGCCCTTCGTCGCGACGCGGCCATACGGCGTATAGTAAGTTTGTGCGAACTTTCTCAGAAGACCTATATTAAATAATTGATGAAGTCGAGCTGCAGCGAAATGTGCATTGGCTTATATACATGAAATTGTAAATAGGGCGGACAAACGGACTTTCGGGCCCGCACGCAAAAATGGTACGGGCCTGCGTCCGCAATAAGGCAAACATATACTTTGACTCACTTGATTTAGCTATCAGTCCGTTGCTTCACAGAGTTGCTTCATTTTTGCTATGCATGTATTTCAGCTGTATTATAGGTTTTGTTCTTTGGTTGCTATTGTGGTATATAAATAAGGATGATGATGCCGAGACTGGCGCTGGGCAGGCTGCAGAAGGTTTCCAGTGGGCTGGGACAGTCATCTTCCCGGTCATCTTGTCTTGCTTTTTGGAATATGCAGAGCATTTTTGCTTTCCTTTTGATATTCAGTGGTTCAAGACCAAGGTCCCGGACCACAATGCCAAAACATAAAGGTCGCAAGCCCCGCAGGGCTCAGGCCGCAAGCCCCGCAGGGCTCAGGCCACAAGACCCGCAGGGGGCTCAGGCCGCTGACTTCCATAATAAAGACTGACAACTAATGGAGTTCCATGATATAAAAGAGGACTTAAGATACTAAATAACATTGTGGTCCTGGGCCACAAGTTACAGACGGAATTAAATTTTTGCGGCTCATACCCCTTATCCTCTATAACCGTGGAACACGGTGTTCTGGGTTATGCCCTAAGATGGTCAGAATATTGAGATCGTGAAATCTACCGTCAAACCAACATATAGACCTATACCATGACCGATCCTGCAGGCCAGGTCAACGTCAGCTCATTTGGTCTTGGACATCGCCCGCATTAATATGGACCGCTGGATAGCTCATCAACCGCAGCTCATCAAGCTTTAAATTTTTGCATCTATAGTATCTATTAAAGTGAAAAGTTCACAGTGGCACTAAAGTTCGTTTTCCATGTCTGTCATGCATATGCCTGACAAAACCTTAGGCATACAATTCATTAAGTAGTATCATAGACCCGTATCCAATGCAACCTTCGGGCTATTTGCTTGTTTTTGATAGACTCAAATGATACCATCAGTGTTTTAGTACCAGCAAAATTATGTCAGACCAGTTCACTGGTCAACAGACACCGGGCTTCTTGAATTAAAAGACAGACAACATCAGTTCTAGGTGTGCGCACTATAAGGCGTAAGAAATCCCAACATCTTAAGAATTTTGCGACGTTTACAGTGACGTAGCGTCATAGGAGCACGGGGGAACGTGCCCCCCCCCCCTCGAAAATCTAGAAAATCTCATAGGAACGTTGCCAAAAAACGGCTTGTACCCCCCAATCAGACCCGGTGCCCCCCATCATGGTCGGTGCCCATTTGTTACCAGTGTGTAGTTAATTTATCAGGGGGTGTAGTACCACCTTAACTTATCATAAATCGTGCATGCTTACGCCGGCCTTTACGGCATTTTACAAGACACCATTGCCAAGAATATTGTCAAGCAATGACACTATTTTAACATGGTAACCAACTTTCGTGGAATCATTATGCACTGTCTCCACGTGTCAGACGTCACATGAACTTTAAAATGTCTATTTTACGTGACAGGCTTGGTTGTCAAATCATAAACCTGTAATTTGACGTGATTCGCCCTATGGCAAATATACGTTGACTTTGAGTGTGATTATAATCATTAGAACTGGTCTAATCACTTCCGAAACAAGTCAATTTTAGCGAGTTAAATTCAGGCGCCGATTACTGCCAACAATCATATCGTCACACGCTGGGTAAAATTGAGATCATAGCGTGACAGATTATTGAAGAACTTTGCCCTTGGTGACGACGGTGCTATAATAAAAAGAGAAACTTGCTTGTTTTAGTGTCGACGATATACAGAGATGAAGATTGGGTCAGAAAAGCTCTGACAGACAGATCTGGGAGCAGTAGCGTAGCCAGCGGGGGGGCAGGTGGGGCAGAGTGCCCCCCCTGACAAAAAATGAAAGAAAAAGTGCCCCTCTGACAAAAAATGAGAGAGAAAATCAGGAGGGCAAAGGAAAAGAAAAAGGGCAAGGAGCCCTTTTCTAGCAAAATTCAGGGCCAAAATAGTGTAAAATACAAAAATTTTCCGCGCTACGCGCGCAAATTGTAACAATAAAGCCCTTTTTAGCCGGATAATGGGCGAAAATAGTGTAAAATACCATTTTTTTTCGCGCTACGCGCACATCATCCCAATAAGGCCCTTTTCGGGAAGCTCGAAGACATACAGTCTCTATGTATTGTATGATGCAACTGCAATTTTTTTCGTCTGTGCCCCCAAAATTTTATTTTGCCCCCCCTGACCAAGAAAGCTGGCTACGCCCCTGTCTGGGAGACAGATATTTGTAAACAAACATCAGAATACACGACATCAACTGACAAACATAATGAAATTAGATGGACAGACAGTCGGTCAGGTTTACCTTTTCCATATCGGTGCATGCGCGTTCCGTCCAGAAGTACTGCTTCAAGGGAGACGCGATCTGTAAATGCAGATCACACCACCAAATAGTAATTAGTATTATACGATCGTGCGCCCGGAATGAGTTTCTCAGAAAAACCCATAGATGGCCTAAAGTAAGCATTAAAATGAGCAGAAATTTGCATAACTTTGGCTAAATTTGGATTGGTCGTGATTAGCAATATCAAATCCTGCACGTGTAGCACAGATGGGAGAGATCGAGTATTTTTTAATGATTTTAAGCAGTCTTTTCTGTACAGAAACACTGACATGATTTTGCAAGTAAATTGGGTAATTCCCAGACTTCATAGACTTCGAGGGCCAGTCGTAAAAAAATAATGACGGTCAACCTATATTTTTTCCCAGTCAGAGGGATCAGGCTAGGGCTAATTTCAACCATCATAGCTGTCGCCAAGAACTGAGTCGCTCTTGTGAAGAAAAAAAATGACGTTTTCTTGACGACAATTTTCAGAATTCCTATTGGTTCAGTTGTTCTTAAGATAGCTAGCTCTTGATATTTTTGAGAAAAATACGTCAAAACTTGCAACTTTTTATGATGAAGCCTATGGCTAGCACGCAGCTCAGATCAACACTTTTTTTGGTCTTCGACGGATCTCTGAAAGTGCGGAAACACGCTTAGGTTTGACCAGGGCGGAAATGTGCGGGGAAAACCGAGTTCTCGTTGACCACAGATTCTGTTCCAGGATCTGTGCATTGACGAACATAATTGGTTTTCTCCCTTCAATGCACAATTTTTTACACGCCTTATATCGTCTCAGTGGTTCCTGTGGTAAATCGCTCGCTATTTTGAACATTCAAACATGATGGTTCGAGCTGACAAGTTAACTCAAGAATTTACCGCGTGACTTTCCTACCCCCACCACGCATTAGTGTCGCGTGTTAAGAAGCGTGTAAAGAAACTGTCAAGTTCTCATCCGCGGGTAAGTGCAAGAATCCCCTATCTGCAAATAGCTGCCATGTATGATACTTAAGATGCGTACACTATATAGAATGCAGCGATTAATTAATTCGGGGACTAAAGTGAAAAGTAGTGTTAACCATTTTGGTACTAAAAATTATTTTCTTGGATAAAGAACCTTTTTTTTCTGTTCTACTTCTTTACAGGTTCTTCACGCTTAAGGCTCTACAAAGAACCTTTTTCTTGGCTACAGAACTTTTTTGGTTCTACACAGAATCCCATTGGTTTTTGTGGTTCTAGAACCAAAATCATTTCTGTAGCCAAGAAAAAATGGTTCTTTGTCGCTTAAGTTTGAAGAATCTTTAAGGAACCATTAAGAAAGAAAGTAGGACAGAAAAAAAGGTTCTTTATCCAAGAAAATGATTTTTAGTACCAAAAAAGGAACAATACGAGTCACTTTTCTTAACTTTGTGATGAGTCCCTGAATTAATTAATTAATTAGAACGTCTCTGGGCCTATCTAAATCTTTTAGGTTCTTTATAGAACTTTTTAAGGTTCTTTATGGAACCTTAAACAGGGCTTAGGGTTCTGTATACGGGACAAAAAAGGTTCTAAGTTGCACTTTTTTTCTAAGAGTATATAGCTACATTTCAGTGATAATCACTGCATCCTATGGGGAGCGATTGCCGAATAGGGTGCAACTCTATACAAGACTGCCCTACTCGGCTACTCCAACCCTAACCCTAAACTCCGTAAACGAGGACCGGACTCAAGTCTAGCAAGTTGCACCCTATTTCTATTTCTATGGTGTACGCATGTAAAAATATGACACCTGGCAGGTTCTAAGTTGCACCTTTTTTTCTAAGAGTGTAGGGCAGCTATTGCAGTTAGGACTGTCTTGTACCAAACTCTAGTTTTACATCAATGAAATAGTAAGCTGTCAAAAGCTGGTCATATCTGATGAATCAATGAGACATGACGTTAACATTGACAGTGACCGCAGGCGATTTGTAATAACAACATTCTATAAGGGCCAACGAGATTCACATGAACAACCATGTCGATCCGTCCACAACTCTGGTGCATGTATGATGATGCAAGGTTGATCGATGCATCATGCCTCAAAAGTATACAACCTTCTTATAAAAGATTTTTGACAAATTTGAAAATATTTCGGTTTTTTGTTTCTACAAAATTTCATTAGGCCTACAGATGTTTTATTTTCATTTTGAGCGGATAAATGGGCTATTCCATTTAAAATCCTCACTACCCTTGTGGTAGATTTTGGAAATATCTTCTACAGGGGGAGTATGAATTTCAAATGGAATGAACACATCACTGTAAAAACTGTGTCTAAGGATTGGACACTTTTTGTCCTCGGTTTGTAAACACGTGAATCTAAACACCAATGCCATACAGTACTTCAAAACATTAAGTGTTTATTATCTAAACACAAGGCATCAAATTCCTGAACACATCATTGCAAAAACAGTGTTTAGGAATTAAAACACTTTTCTAAACACAATTTTGTCTTCACTTTGTAAACCCCGGTTGTAAATACGTTTAGAAGCTATAAACATCATGTGTCAAATTTCTGAATATTGGTCAGTGATGGGTCTGACATCCATATTCTAAGCATAACGTTTCTAAACACATTTTTAATTTCAAAATTGCGATTTTTTTCCCTTCTGCTTCTTTTCCCCTTTTCTTTTGCGAGCTTCGTGCGCATTCGTAGCAAAGCCACGTTGCTTCTTTTTGGGCGAGGTGCGGCGTAGCCGCACCCGCCCTATATTTGTCTGACTATTGACCTACTTTTTCACATGCAGTGTTGCAGAAAATATTTGTGGTGGTTATATACCCAAAAACCCACAGTGGTGATAGTTTACGGCGAGTTTTGTAATTATTACTTGATTTTGATATTTACGTAATACGATTAAGTCATCATAGGCAGTAATGTGTTTGTATTAAAAGAAATAACAAAAATAATTATTTAAGGAATAGAAATACTGTTCGCAAAATGCAGAAAGATTTGCAGATGTCTTTATTTGAACAGTACCAGTTCTCCAGTTTTGCTAGTTTTCCTAATCTTTGGGCTAAATTAATAGCATCGTAAAGGTCATAATTTTATACTGACAGCTTCGCTATGTACTTTATAGCTTGTATGTGCATTGTGTTCAGTGTGTACATAGGCTATTTACTTTTCAAATCTTATGACAAATTATGCTTGCTGATGCTTGTATAATGTATTTAGACAAATTATTAGAATGCATGTGCAGCCCTGTCCTGCATGTATGTAGCACCAGTAGAAATGGCCCATGTTGAATAAAATAAATAAACCTTTGAATGAATAATTGAATATTTTATTCCCTTGATTATATTTGTTGGGACAGAATAATGATATAGTTTGACGCTTTGAAATACAGTTATGTTAATCATGATTCATTATCAAACTTTTCCCTCATAAGTTGTATCAAAACAATATATTGAGGAAATAGATATGACAGATTTTGAAACTTTGACATGGAAAGATACCTAGGAAAGATAGCCCAGACCTGTTGTCTCACCAGAGAAGATGAGCAGAAGTCTTCTCATCTGATGATTAAAAAAACTCTAGGTATGATAACGAAAATGTTTTAAATAACTATTATCTACAAAAATAATAACAATGTTTTATATAAAATGTTAATATAAAACGTTATGATGTGAAGGGTTAATATAAAATCAGGGAAAATCTGTTCCAACTGACCAGCAGGGAACCAAAGGATGGATCCAAACGGATATAACAGTGTCACACTCACACTAGCAATGGATAAGATTAAAATCAGGGAAAATATGACACAACATGATCCAATGGGGGAATAACATAAACGAAACTCTTTTAACTTTGTTTATACGTTTTGTGTTATTCCCCATTGGAAATTGATGTTGTGTAATATTTTCCCCGTTTTTAATTTTGAAGGGTTACTCATTCTTTCATTTCTCTTGACAATTTTTTTCATTTGCTCGTCCTATTCCTTTTAAAGGAATTTTTATTTTGTGAGTTTCGTGCGCATTCGTCGCGGTATTAAGCCATTTTGCTGGCGGATCAGT
Source organism: Amphiura filiformis (assembly GCF_039555335.1). NCBI lineage: Eukaryota > Metazoa > Echinodermata > Ophiuroidea > Amphilepidida > Amphiuridae > Amphiura > Amphiura filiformis. The sequence goes on from NC_092641.1 coordinate 41,949,303, forward strand.
GAGACGATTTTGCCATTTTTCCCAGACGCCAGTCTGTTCTACTGATGCGACCAATCGGTACATTGGCTCGGACGACAAAATGGTCATGGTGCCGGCTAATTTAAACCCCTTCACTTAGTAAAATGGCCTAAAACTAACGGTCATCATTATTTACAAGCTAATAAAACAGTCAGTCACCTTTTGGTCACTTCTATAATAGATGTAATCTATAGCATTCTTGAATCTTGACAAACTTTCGAAGAAACATATCGAACCATTATTAGTAATCTATGGGGTACAGTGTCTACCTGGCGACTGGACATGCCGAGACTATGCCAATAGCTATTGTCCAACCAGTCAATACGCACTTAATTCGGAGTGTACTTAATGTCACTTAAAGTTAACAGTGACACCTCTGAATAGACGATGTAAGTACTTACCAGAATTAACTCTCGATTTCTGGCACCTAATAAAACCGCATTTTGTCGCTTTTAACTCTAACTGACAGTTTTTGTTGGAATGTTGGAAAGAAAGTTTGGAAGAACCTTTCGCAAGAATCATGAAAATGATTGAAATAATAGTATTTGAAATCGATCATGAAAAGTCGGCAATTCATCTAATTAAGACGTTGATGAAAAATAACCATTCTCCTTAGCTTTAATCGTGGTAGTAACCACTGTATTTGAACATCGTCTGTGATTAATTTTTAATCACTAAAGTTGCGCAAAACTTATCAAGAAAAATCAAAGTTAACCAAACCAAAATTATATATATAAAGAAAAACGGATGTGAGATTATTATACAAACGTTGAAGACAATTCTTGTGGTTTGAGTTTTAAAATTTCAAATCAGATGAACTATGGGCACAATATTGTTCACTGGTTAAATGTAACGATTAATAGCGTTGGTAAAGTGATCGGGCGTAGATTGAAAAGTGTCATATTATACACCATACTGTTAGCACGGTGAAGAGTTCATCACGATCCATCAGTGCATGGATGTATCATGTAAGACTACTCCATCGTATTTATCTAGGACACATGCAATCTATGTGTTAACGTTTTCTTATTTTGGATGTAATTGTTCATGTTGTTAGCAAGCTGCAGTGGTATTGAAGATAGACAATTCGATTTACATTTAAATCTAAAAGATTAGAATTTAGATTTTTAAAAGTTAGGAAGATGATGGTGAAGATGATAAAGGAGAAGAAGAAAAAAAAAGGAAAAGAAAAGAAAAAGGACGTAGAAGATGTTGGTGTTGATGATGATGATGATGATGATGATGATGGTGATGATGATGATGAAGATCCGAAGTTGATGATCATGGCGATGAAGATCAGATGATAATGATGATGATGATAATGATGATGATGATGATGATGATGATGATGATGAAGATCCGAAGTTGATGATCATGGCGATGAAGATCAGATGATAATGATGATGATGATGAAGATGATAATGATGATGATGATAATGATAATGATGATGATGATGATGATGATGATGATGATGATGATAAGTTGATGATCATGGCGATGAAGATCAGATGATAATGATGATGATGATGAAGATGATGATGATGATGATGATGATGATGATGATGATGATGATGATGATGATGATGATGATGATGAGGATGGCGATGACGATGCCTGATGATGATGGGGTTGAATATGGCGATGAACAAGCATGATGAAGATGGGGAGAGAGAAAAATGAGAAGGAGATTCAGATGAGAACATAGGGATAGGGGAAGGAAGATGGGGATAGGAGAAAAGGAGGAGCAACTGGAAGCGGCAGATGATGAGAGGAGCAGAGTCATGAAAGTAAGGATGTAATGATGTCGCTGAAAATGTTTGGAGATGATCATGATAGAATTGTACATTAAACAATAAACACACCTAAACAGACACAATGCAATTTGCAGGCAGCAGCTAAATCAGCGCCAATATTGCAACATTGAAACAAACAACTATACAAACATCCAATCCAACCCAACCACATCCCCCAGTTAGGCAATGAGGATAAAGTGCCTTGCCCAAGGACACAACACGTTGGCATGAGCGGGGCTCGAACTCACAACCTATGCATTATGAGTCGGGCGCCTTATCCACTCGGCCACACGTGCTCCCAAGAAGAAGATACCAACTCCACCTTTTTCTATCTAACAAATTCATCTTAATAAATGAAAGTACCAAGGCCTTCAAAGGCCAACGACTTCTGGCTGACGCCACGAAGCCGTGGTAACTACAACGCGTTGGTCACTCGCCGGTCGCGCCAATGATGATGAAGACGACGAGATTTTTCAAGCATTTAGTGAATGCCATACCAATACTAAAGATACTTAAAGAACTCTACCCTGGTATCAAAAAAGAACTATACCTTAACAGTTAATTATTGTCAAGTTGCCAAGCCAATTACTGTGAGCTATAATACTTATACTAAAAGTAGGAAAAGCGAACATTCGTCATGCTTGCAGAATAACATGAGGAATGCTTTTGATGATTAGTTCTTAAAGCAAAATACCACCACGTTTACAAGTCGGTAAATTTTAATTACCACACTGTTAATTAAAAGTTAGCCACATTCATCCGCCACTTGGAACAATTACGTCGAAAGTCAATTTTGGCAAACGTATAAATGTGCATAATAATAATATACGTATAATAAATATGCATTAATGTAATTAATCATGTCACTTTGTCTTAATGGATACTATATCAGCCTTTTTTAAATTCAATTTCTTAAGTCAACAGCTATAGCAGACCTGAAACTAACCTTTAGTGAAAAACGCTGAAAATGCTAAAAAAAATGGAAAAGAGCGTAAAATTTGGGTAAAATGGCTCAAATTGGGCTGAAAATAAAAGAAAACTCGTAAATTTGATCAACATATAAAAAGCTGAAATCCGCTAAAAAGAGGACAAGTTTCAGGTCTGTAATAGGTATTTCATTTGCTATATCCTTAAAATATTGCGTTGATATCAACTTTACTATTATAGAGTATAGTTTAAGTAGTGCACAGTAAAATATCTAGTTAATTCTTCCAATTCAATTCTCCTTGATTTGGTTATTCCGCACATCATCAATTTGCAGGCATGAGACTACTCATTCATGAAAAAGTCTGGAAATTGTCAACAACAAAAAAGCTGGAAAAGCAGTGCGTAAAATTGTTCAAAAACACCTGAAAAGGGGCTGAAAGTGAATAAAATTGCGGAAATTTGGACATCACAAAAGTCTGGTTTCAGTGTTTCCACTGGAAAATCTCATGCCTGATTTGGCATATGTCCCAATTCATTATCCAAGTGGTTCTTAAATATGTTGAATAGCCCTTGTGATTTAAGACGCGCCTAAAATCGACTCAGTTACTTATAAAAGAGCATTAAGTGCATGGGCGGGGAGTGACAACATTTCAAGCAGGGGAGCCACTTAAAACTAATCACAAGAGTGAGACAAAACGCAACAGCCCATCGCGCCAACATCCAACTTCCAAGCAAACAAAAAACGCTTTCGAAAAGGTTCAAGTCGCAAAAGGTTAGAAAATGTTATTCAACTGTGGTAAAAACTTTTTGAAAAAACTTACTACAAAACATTAATTAATGTTATTGAAGTGTTGACAAATTAGTTTTTTTTTTGTAAAAAAAAATATTACAATAACATTCTGACAACAGTTAGCAAGTTAGACAATGTTGCTGTGGTGGTATGTTTTTTTCCTTTTCAAAGTGTTCGCTAAAACAGCAAATGAACGTCTAAACACATATAGGGATTTTATTTTGACTGGAAATTGTTTTTTTAGACACTTGACAAGTCTGAAGGGACGCTTGAAAATAACTACTTTTCAGGGAAAATGAAAGAATAAATGTTCCACCTATCCATCCTCCATAATCAAGATAATAGTATGATAGTGCCACATGTGTTTTAAGGGGCACTCTACCAGACATCGAGGAGAAAAAAAACCTTTAAAAAACCTAAAATAACAAAAACAAAAACATTGGGCTCTCAATCAATCATGTTAATAGTATACGGACGGTAGCTTGAACATATAATGATCTCAACAAATTGTCAACTTTTGGCATTTCTGGGGTTTGGGGGCTGATATGTAATATCATGTAACAAGTATTATTGGCCTATAATCATGATAATTGACAGATTTTAGCGTTTAGGGCAAATTTATACCGTAACCAAGGTAACCACCAAATCATGCCAAAATGCCTCCTCATCATCCACCCACACCAACCTCAACTCATTCCTTCACTCCTCATCAGAAAGAGGTCTAACCAACATTTTTTTATTCCGATCTATATTTTCCTGTCTTTGTTAATTCTAGAATATGACATGATGCCATCCAATGCCTCTGGCTGGAGTATACAGGACTACCAAATCGACTTGAAGCACTTTGACAGAACGGCGACAGTCCGCTATTGAAGACTACATGCCCCCACTGTTTCATTAATTCAGAGTGAATCGACTCTTCAAACTGAAGTGACTTCTCGGTCTGAATCACCGTGTATGCATGCATTCTCCTTTGGCATACTCATTCTTGGATATAACTTCACAAGCGCAACAACAACAGGAATAGCGTTACATTTTGATTGTCTACATCTGACCAATACAGAACTATAAAATTAATTAAAACGACGATAAATATCCGGAATGTTATCGATGAATATCCGGAATTGATGCGGTAACCTTACAACGCGGTAATGTTTTTTTCTCGTGAACAACTTAAGGATGTCCTTACTTACTTATACGACTTAAGGATCTAACACACCTGACTTATAATTTACCAAGGATATAATTATAAAACCGTATTTATGTGATTTCGTTGAACTGGTATTTACGGTGGTGCTGTAAGGAATATTTCTTCTGAGAAGTCGACTACTGATATCTGTTTGACAACCGACACCGTGAGCTCATGTACTCGGGATAAAGTTCACTTCTACGTAACTTTGGAATTATATGCAAGTGCAAGTGCAAATTGGATCGTGATTATAAAATCAACAATTTGGATATCAGTTTCTAGAGCCTGTATATCAACTCTTTGATCGGAACATTTGTACAGATAAAAAAAAATGTCATCTACGTGGATTTTACAGATGATAAACATTCTTGTAACCATGGAAATGGTTGTGTCATCTTCTATGGATGATATACTGGGTTTGAGTGGGAAACGACTCCAAATTGGTAAGTACATTAACTTGATGTTCTGATATTATTTTTCATTCATTATACAGTTAATTTTCACTAAAGAAGATGTCACTCAATCTGCACAATCTTAATATTGTGAATTTCCCCTACCATAACACAAGCCATAAGACTCAAACTTGTTTATTTTTGTTTGTACGTGTATATTAAAGCCCCATGCGGACACACGCTTGAGCCCTGATGGGACCAGGCTCAAACAAAATTGTATACAATTTACATTTTTCAAGTGAGAAATGTAGATTCATGTAAACGATGGCCTTCATGATCCTCGTTTTCACTGAATGATAATAATACAAGGGATATAAGGGTTTTTGTAGCCTGGCTAAGGCATTGTGTTTGAGCCTGGTCCCATCAGAACCCAAGTGTGTCTCCACACAGAGCGACCGTGTAAACAAAAAATTCAAATAAAATAATAGCTAACCATGACCGGATACTGTTTTGCGTTTGCTGGATAGGATATAGATAGCCTTCAATTCTCCAGACATTTTCCAAAAAATTTTTCGTATAGAATCACAATAAACTTTCAGCATACGGCTCTAAATTATTTAATTTTCTAAAGTTTAAAAGTTGCAGCGAAAATTATCATATCTTCTGAATCTAATTCTTTAAACTGAAATCCACGATAATTATTGTCTGTTTGTCAAGCCTTCATAACCTTAAAATGTATAAAATGCAACATATTATAAAAAAAAATGTACTGTAAAGTGTGCTGAGGCTTGTGGTTTTTTTTTTTTAAGTACAACTAGGAAACAAGTTAATGACTGAAATAACACAATTTCTCTTCCGTTTGAATTTGAAAACGAAATAATGAGTATTACTAGGAATTAATTGGGCATCGAATCGATGAGTTCGTTAGTTATCCTTCACTAAACACGACTCCAAAATTTAACACTATCTAGACGGTATAAACCAAACTAGAGGCCTTTTTACATGTTTTATGTTTCAGAATTTTACTCACTACCATTATTTGGTATGAAGTGGGAACAATATGCCTAGTTTATTAAGGTTTACTGACTCTTATACGCTCACCATGTTTTAAACCCTGGTAGAATCCGCGTGATATTAAACGAGCATGCATACAAAACTAACGTTTTAAAGTGTCTGTTCTGTTCGAGACCCCGCGAGGACAAAAAAAATCTGGATTATTTTCTGAAGTCGCTTAAAAATTGGTGATAAATTGGGGAAATGCACACAAACCAGATTATTTTCAAATAATTGACAAAATATGAAGAAATCTGAAAAGTTATACGTCTGTCTTTGAGTTCGCGTCTAAAATTCCTTTAATATTCAAGTTATTGCCCAGGCATAAATGGTTGAACAAAATTCATCAGGATCGGTAGAATAAAGTCAATCAAATGTTTCTTATTTCTGATCCAATAAATTGCACTTACTGTGTAGGCCTACGTTTCGATAACCACTCCGATATATTTAGAAATATCCAGGCATAAATACTTATAAAGATCGGTCTCTCTTGACATGAATATGTAGCTATAGCTATAGGGCTATAGCTTATTCATTTAAGGGGGTACTACACCCCTGTGGTAGATTTGTGACTATTTTTACATTTATCTCAAAAAAATAATAACACACTGGTAACAAAGTTATGTATATTATTGGGGCAAGGATTCCAATTACTACACTGAAATTTCAGTGCCTCAAGACAAGCGGTCCCGTATATATGATAAGAAATAAGGTACATCCTAGCGGTACCTTATTTCTTATCATAAATAACGAACTGCTTGTCTTGGGCCACTGAAATTCCAGTGTAGTAATTGGATTCCTTGCCCCAATAATATACGTAACTTTTGTTACCACTGTGTTATTAGTTTGTGAGAAAAATGCAAAAATAGGCACACATTTATCGAGGGGTGTAGTACCCCCTTAAGGGGTTAGTTAGTAAATATTGTAGTAAGTACAAAATTAATGACATGGGCAATACTTTGGGACTGATGATCACTACATGCCCCTTTAAAGAGTATAGCCAAACTGGCTTTTGAAGGAGACAGTTCGTTCAATAACGTATTTTTAGCTCGAATTTTACACAAAAAGGAAAACAATACAATTCTTTGATTCTTTTGTTTGTGATTAAATGCAGTCTGGTGTTACCGATTTACAAAACAATACCACTTGTTAGCCCGTGAAAAGGATATGGAATGTATTACAAACCAAAAACTTCAAAAATGATATCGATCAAATTTTACAAAGGAAATCATTTAGGTTATTCTTTGTCGTTTGTGTGAACATTACCGGTTACTTCATAAAAGTCAATAAAAAAAGTTTTGTAATCATTACGGCATTGAAGCAAAAGATTAAGGGCTCGGTCACCTACCTTTGCACAGTATTTTTTGTGGGATCTGAGAGCACATAAGACACACCAAATTGCATTATGAATACGAGGAATGTCCTTCTGATATCAAATAATTTAATTAATCTAGATTTTTTGAATACAAATAATATATAATTTGTAATAACACTATAATTTTATGGCAAATTATTAAAAATTAACATTTTTGACATATTTTTTGACCTTAAAATGCTGGGTCTTTTGGGGGAAAAGTTATATCTTCCAATAAAAAAGGTCCAAATTTCATATGAAGGTCGGCTCTTCCTCCCAGATAAATACACTTTAAGTTACATATCATTAGATTTAAAACGTTTACTTCACGGACTGTTAATGTCAAAAATGTCAATTTTTAACAATTTGTCATAAAATTTGTATTATATAGCGAATTTCAAAAATCTGAAAATATTTGATATCAGAAGGACATTCTTCGTATTCAGAATGCAATTTGGTGTGTTTGATGTGCTCTCAGGTCTCACAAAAATACTACGCAAATGTGTGTGACCGACCCCTTAAACAAAAAAATAAAATAAAATGAAATAGTTATGACATGTTTATTTCGGGATTTATTTGGCATATGAGGAGCGGGTTAGTATAGCCTATTCTTTATAATTTCAAAACTATGAGTAACTTTTACTATGCAGAGACTAAATTATGTTAGGCTTAAGGGGGTACTACACTCCTGGCCAATTTTGTGCCTATTTTTTGCATTTTTCTCAAAAATTATAGCTCATTGGTGATAAGTAAGATATGTATATTATAGGGGCAAGGACTACAACTACTGCACTGAAAATTCAGCAACTCAAGGCAAGTAGTTATTGATTTATTGATCAAATATTGGTTTTCCTCATTTTGACTGTACAATGTAACTCCACAACTGTTGTCTGTGTTGAAATAAAATTTCCAGCGCAGTAGTTGTAGTCCTTGCCCCTATGATATACATATCTTACTTGTCCCCAATGAGCTATAATTTGTGAGAAAAATGCAAAAATAGGCACAAAATTTAGCAGGGGTGTAGTACCCCCTTAATTAACATAAATAAATTAAAAAACATATTACCATGCTAATGTTTTCGGATTTGAGTTGACCATTTATAATAGTCTAGTCTAACCAACAAGATATATATTCTACTTTATAGTTTCATTTTGTAAATAAATATTTATTTATAATATCTTATATTATTGATTTGTTTATCTATAGTTGCTTAAATCATGCATACCATATTGCCAAAAAAACACTATTTGTCGCCAAAAACTGGAAGCAAACAGCCAAATTGGTAAGCAGCCGACAAAATGGTCAATTATGCATGCAACAAATTTAATTAAGTAAACTATTTTTGCTCAGGTATTTTTGTGAGTTTGATAATTACTATCTGTACCCAACTGATAGGGATGATCTTGTCACCTTTATCTATGTGCATATAGGCCTGTACTTTTGGTTTCACATCATCAAAATTAGTTAATTACGGACATCTCACCCATGGCAAGTTAGGGGTCAATAACACGCGTGGGATAAGGCCAGGTTTCCGAGACGCAACGGGTATGATAAAGCGACGCCGTAGCTAGCGAGATTATTGTCTCGTTTTGCGCGACAGGAAAACTCGCACCTATGACCCAAATATATAGGTACCCCGAAGTTGCCGTAGATTTTCTGTCTCTTTCTCATTGGTAATTGCTTACAGTGACTACAGAGTCCATAAAAGTTTCACTGGATCTGAACCAACAAGCACCACTATATATCTGTATTATCTGAACTATACTTAACAAGCAGACGCATGTATTTACGCGTAATCAGCTTAAAAAAAAAAAGCACAGGGAGCGCAGTGATTTATAGTGCGCTACGCACAGGCACAACGCCTAGACGTTGATCCACAAGCCTCAGCACACTTACACTTTGTCGCTGACCACTACGGCCCATATCGTTCCATAAACCATTTAACAACAAATCAGGGACTTTGCTGCTTCAAGAGCGCACACATATGGCCCTAGACATTCCACAAATACCCATCGCAACCAGGATCAGCTCCCCGAGTTTCGTACGGGTTACAACGAGACAATTAGCAGTTAGTTCCTTGTCCAGGGAAATTTCAAGCTAACTTTTTTTTTTCACGAGAGCGTCGAGGCAAAGGCCATGTAACTTCTCCCGATTATAGAAGGGAAAGAGTTCTAAACCAACAGGGGCTGATATATTAAACGGGAATTTAAACATTTTCATCCGTTCTGATTTTATGAGAATATATTTTTCCGAGGGCCAGTAGGCCTACATTTTTTTTATTAATTTTAACAAAAACTTAATTTCTTTTGAATCCCCCAACCACATGCACCCATTGCCTACATAGGCCTATTTATCGATCACTTATTGATCATGTTTATCAAATCAATTTTAATATCGCCATGCACAGATCAGAGTTCAAACAAGTATTAGGTTTAAAATCAAAACCTGAGCTACAGGACTACTCTCACCAAGATCAAACTGATGTGAAACAAAACACGCTTCTGAATTCACTAGATAATAGCATTTTCTTGGTAAACATACTTCAGGCATATATCATTGTCGCCATATCGGGAACATTATTTTATTATTACCATACTTCAAATTCAATGGTAGACCTAATCAGATCGAGAATTCAACATGCTCAATCACTATCATAACTATGTTACTGAGAAGTCTACTTTTGTTGATTTTATTAACATTGTTGACATTAAAATCTTAACAAAGTCACGAAAATACAATTAGATTAATTCAAATACCGGGAAACTATATGGCACTTGACTCACGTAGCCTAGACGTCCACACGACAGGTAACACTAGATCATTTAGGCCACATTCCTGCCCGATTTTAGGATATTGTTGCTTTAATTGTTTGATGTTTGAAATGAGTCAAGCGACCTTCTTTTTTATTTTATTATCGTCATCTATTTTATTATCATATTAAAACAAAAATAACTATAGCATGCTAATGCTTTCCCCATGCTTTCTAAACCCTTCCGCAGTCTACAACTATTATCAAACGTATTCTTTTTATTCGGGCCTGTAGTGTGTATTACTATTTATTCCAAAGAGATGAGACTTGGCTAAGTCTAATCTCTGGCGGATCCGCTAAACTTGGCACTGTGTGTTGGCACTCCCATAGTATTACTCCAGTGATGAAAAGGAGGGCGTGAATGCTATAGAAGAAAATTAAATATGGATGGATACAACAAAATATGCATATCCCTATACCTGTGGAGTCATCAGCTTTATTGACGGCGGAAAATTGTTAGGCCTATATCAGTAAATCTTATTGACTGGTTAACTTGGTATTGTTTGTTGACAATTTGATAATATTTCTCCAGTGATGAAAATAATGAATGAAATGAAATGACAAACATAGTTTGCACTAAACGTCATTTGAAAAAAATTTTTAAAGTCTTATCACACTGTATGCCTATATTGAATGTCTTACATGAATGTACAGCCCTTCTTGGTAATATTATCTTCCAACACTATCCTATTGAATAAAATACTTGTTGAAGTTCATTCACATAGACTTTCTGCTCACTCTTACTTCCATGCTGTCTCTTAGCCCTAAAGATAAAATACTGCTTCTTGTGTGCTTCCTGGCAAACCTATTGCAGGGATAGCACGGCCGAATGGTTATGAATATAATTATGATGCTTGCCTAAGTTGCCTTTGGTTCATATTAAAGGTCACAGGTTGCTGGGGTATTGACAAAATCTGTAAATCAGACTTCTGCCCCTCCCTCCCCCCATGGGTAATGAATCATTTGACTGATGAGAGTACTCTTGTCGTTTGGAGGGAACGTTAAGCTGTCGGTCCTGTGTGGATTAATAATGCCCACCTCTATTCAATCATATATATCACAGCCAGTTTCAAGAAGAGTAGGGTCAAAACTGCCCCTACCTATCCCGTACATCAACAAGAGAGCCCATATAATAAGCAATTATAGTCCTGATTAATGGCTACAAAGAAGTTTTCAATAAAACTAAAAAACAAATAAATTATAATGTATTTCTCTTCCCTCCAGATGTATGTGATTTTGGCGAGAGTCGATATTCAGTTGGCGAGACATGGCATCCTCATTTAAGACCACACGGTACCAACTACTGCATCAAATGTACTTGCTATAGTTACGGCCAAGTCAGATGTTCCAATACCGAATGTCCGGCATTGACCTGTGCTAATCCAAGACATGTTCCTGGCAAATGCTGTCCACAGTGTGAAAAAGGTAAGCTTATAGGCTTTGGGTGCATCACACTCACATATGACGACGGTATTAATGTAAGCAGTAGCATAGCAGAACTTTCCGGGAAGGGGGTCCGTAGGGGTAATTTCATCTCTTTCATTCCAATGACTTGGATCAGGAATTGCCTTATTTTGGCCGTCAACCTGTAAGTCTTTAGGCAGATGTACGCAACATGTATTTTGTGCAAGTGAAGATTGTCCCTGCCCCAACCAAGCCTACACATGGAGGCCATGTTAAATTACGTCCTCCTCCTCTTACAAACCCAGACCATGCACACACTGGCAGCTTTCATTTTGATATTCATGATAATGGTGTGACCATTCGGAAATGTATACATGTAGACTTACAGTTCTCTATGGTGGCACCCAAAATTTTTCTTGGGGAATGAGCATGAGGAGGGCAAGACAATTTTAGGGCCCCAAAATCCTAAAATTTGGGATTTTGGGCCTAAAAACTGGATATTTTGGTGTCAAATTTGTTCTTTTGACTGAAATACATCATGGAAGCTCAACCCCGTCTTCCATGCTCGAGCCAATTATATTCTGTTTACCCGTTTACAACTTTTTCATTGAACAAACTGGATCAGATAAAGAGATCATGTCAAAATAAAATCAAACTAGTTATGCCATACTCATCACAGTACCATTTTGAATTTCTCTCCACAGCAAACCAAAATAGGCCATCTACTCCATCACCGACATATCAACGTTGTCAATACCAAGAAAAGTATTACTCTCATGGAGAGCTATTCACAACAGAGGATATATTTCTAGCAAGACGGCGGGATCAATGTGTGCAGTGCAGTTGCTCGGTAAGTCTACCTATTAGATGCTGATGGAGATGGAAATGGAGATGAAGAAGAATATGGAAGGATGAAGGTGATGATGATGATGATGATGATGATGATGATGATGATGATGATGTTGATGATGATGATGATGATGATGATGATGATGATGATGATGATGTTGATGATGATGTTGATGTTGATGTTGATGTTGATGTTGGTGTTGATGTTGATGTTGATGTTGATGATGATGATGATGATGATGATGATGATGATGATGATGATGTTGATGATGATGATGATGATGATGATGTTGATGATGATGATGATGATGATGATGATGATGATGATGATGATGATGATGATGATGATGATGATGATGATGCTGAAGATGATGATGATGATGATGATGATGATGATGATGATGATGATGATGATGATGTTGATGATGATGATGATGATGATGATGATGATGATGATGATGATGATGATGATGATGATGATGATGACGGCATCAACAATGATTATGATGATAATGGTGGCGGTGGTAGTGATGACAATGAAGATGGAGATAAATGATGACAATAACACTGACGTAATGATAATGATAATGATAATGATGATAGTGACATTGATGATAATGATATGATGATGATGATACTGTCATGTTGATGACAATGACAACAATGACGATAGAGTATGACAGCAAGCAGTATTAGAAATTGCTGCATTTACCTTACTCGAGAAACTTTACTTTATAGCAACAAATGCAAGTTTTGCATTAGAGAGCATTTGAAACAACATTGAGCATGTGTGCTGTAGTAGCTACATGGAAATTATTCACCGCAACTTCAAATTTAATTACCTAATAAATAATCAGCATTTATTTTTTGTTTTCCAGGAAGGGAATGTGTACTGTGCACTGAAGACATGTCTTCCAACCCATTGTAGCAACCCAGTAGTGTTGCCAGACTCTTGCTGTCCTGTCTGCACCCCACAAGGTAAGCTGATGTTGCATGTAGTTTCTGCTTCCATCACTGTCAAAAATGCATGTGTATCCTAGACAGGTACAGAATTTCCAGTCATTTGTGACACAAATCAAGCTTGTCATGCTCAAAGGGAGTATAGATTCCAAATAGAGTCACCCCTTTAGGTAGCCCCATTTAAAATTCACACTCCCTCTGTAGAAGAATAAAGTTGTGTCTTCCATAGGGGGTGTATGGATTTCAACTGGAATTGCCAATTTGTGTGCTCTTTCAAATTCAATGTAAACACATGGTAAACACTAGTCATGTTTTCATCCACAGATACAGATATACATCTAGATGACCTAGATGCCAATTTAAATGACGTTGAGGCCGATCTTCATCAAATCATCCGGCCAGGTCCAGCTGATCTACCAGGGACTGGCTTGATCCCTGGAGATGGGGGGATTAGTGATGGTACAGCATCTGTCCTTACACAACTTGGATTTGGATCAGATAGAAACGATAGGGATCAAGGATTAAGTGAAGGTAAGGATTAAGATTAGGCTCATTGTACCTATCCCGGTTATGTGCTGAGGTGAACTGACTAGAAAAGGGGGAAATTTACCCCCGGCTTGAAACACTAGGACACAATCAACCAAAAGTTGTTCTTCCATTGGCATAGGCCACAACTGTCTAAATTTTGAATCATTTTAGCATTAAAATAGGCAGTCATTTCAGTAGTGGGTCAATGGTACAATTTAAAAAATGTCCACCTTGGCCCGGTGGCCCTTTCCCTGTGATAATATGCTTCTGTCTGAATCTATTAAATCAAATTCTACTATATCCAAATATGAGGAGTATAAAATTTAATGAGACCTGTAACAACACACTTCAAAAGCCACATCATCGCTCAGGCAGACCCCCCAAAAAAATCTTTTTTTTTTTTTACCCAAAAGTCCCATTTGCCAGCGTAGCGAGCGAAAAATAGAGGTTTAATGCCTTTTTGCTCAAAAAGGTCAAAATTTTGAAAAGAAAGTCCACATTTTCAAAATCTGCTCCAAGTCCACTTTTTCAAAATCAGCCCCCCCCCCCCAAATAAATAAATTCTGGTTACGGGCCTGTTATTGCTAATTATTCTCCATGTATGCTCATTAAAGGTTCTTGTACTCATCTTATTTTTTCAGTGTGTGAATCTAATGGTGACCTGTACTACGAAGGTCAAACATGGCATCCTACATTATTTCCATTTGGTACCATGAAATGCATCCTATGTACATGCAAGGTGAGAAGAAAAATATCTTATTATGTAATTTATATTGTCATATTTCCATTAAGGGTAGACGAGGTATTGGTGGTCGAAGCAACCAAAACAAATCGATTTTCATTATCTAAATCAATATATTATTGAAAAATAACACTTTGATCTTTTGCAAAAGTTCATTCTACAAATCATATGCTTTGAAAACTTGCTTAATTTATTTTTGCTAATGAGTTATCTAAGTTTTACAAAAGTGTTGTTGTTTCAGCCCTTTTTACAACATAACTCAAGATCCACAGGACCTACAAAAGTAATCTGTGATATTTAGATTCTTCTACAAGCTCACTATGAATTGAGTAATGCAAATTTTGCCAAAGCTCACTACCATTCGCAAGATGCTGTGAACTACCAAATCGCAACAGTTAAAACTTGTTGCTAACCTTAAAAAGGCAATTCATTGAACATCCAAGGAATATCAGCAACAAGCATCATCAAGTTAAAATATAGATCTGTAGGAAGTGAAGAAATTACTTCAAACAACTACATACAGATGGTTTAACTTTAAAAAATAAAGTGAATGATTTAATGCTGTTAAGCGTAAAGACTGGACTTCACCCACAAAACTCACATAAATATGTTCAGATAACGCGAAAGCGGCAAAATACCCTCAATTCATCAAATTACAGATTTTGTTACTTACATGAAATGAATACAATTCCACATTTGTTGGCAAACAAAAAGTCAAATAAAAACAAATATACATTTTTTTTAGATAAAAAGTATACATTTTACTACTTTCAGTACCACCTATAAACCAAGACAACCATAGCTTAATTTCTGAATATGATGTATAGACTGTAGTGTAGAAGGGGTGTGGTATATTGGGAATAAAAAAAATTGTTTGATTGGCGTAACAAAAAAAAAAAAATTCGGGTAGGTTGGTCGGCAATTAATTTTTTTTTTTTTACACACATGTTAAGCTGAAAATCCATTTTTGCAAAAAATAAGAAAAAAAATCTAGGGTCTGGCCTAATTTTAGGGTCGGTCGGGTTACACCAATCAAATAATTTTTTTAGGCCTTCAAATAATATTTGTTTGCATGCAACTTTCAAGAAAGCTTAATTTTAACCATGTCTCACTTAAAAATATTTCAGCGTGGTAATGCAGATTGTGGACGAGTGGAGTGCCCTCTGGAATCAAGTTTACCATGTGATAACCCTATTCAGATTCATGGACAGTGCTGCAAAACATGCCCTGGTAAGCAAATCTCCCTCATTGTGCAGGATGTGAGAGTGATGTGCATGTGGGAGGGGGTTATACATGCAGGAGGGTGTTAACAAGTCTGTTAAGGCTTAAAATAGGGCAATTGCATTATTTTTGGTGCAATTCACATATTTTGGCTCCAAATGCATTTCTTGCCATAGGGAAAAAATCTGTAAACAAATTTTTGCTATTTATAATTTTGTTTTTGCGGATTTGGAGACCTAAAAAGCCTAGGGCTACAATCATTCATGATAGATTTTTTAAAAAGTTTCGAACAAATTACAATTTTGTATCCAAAATGGGCAAATCTGTGATTTGTGTTTACTTCAGAATCTATTCAAGATATAGAAATGTGTACAAAACCAATGCGTTTTTATATCTTTAATAGATTTTGCATTTTTGGTGGGAAATCATATATTTTTGTGTTTTTTCAAAAATCGTGGTTCGCATATTTCTGGTAGGCATAGCTTAAAGTAAGAAATAAAACTCTGAGCCCATTTCAATGAAGAAAGAACCAGCTCACCACCTTGAAACAATCATTTTTGCTTGTTACAAATACTTTGATAAGAATTTTTCTGATATGAAACTATATATAACATGAAACAAGTATCAGATTTGCTTATAAATTTTCATTATCTAATTTTGTATGTTCCATTTCAGAAACCATCAGATTAACCGTGCATGATGGGATAGGTCAGAGTAGCGTTCTCTACACAGATAGCACACAAGATATACCATCACCCCACCTGTCACTATGCCTACGAAAGAGTGAAGACATTCTATTTTACCAATACAAAGTCACATCTGAGGCGGCAGCTACAAGGAGGGAGGGGTCATCTTTTGAATATGCAATAGAAGATTTAAAAACGGAAGAAATTGAGCTCCATGTATGGACAGTTTCACAAGGTAAGGCCTAAAAAAATTGTATGATTGGCCTAACCTGATCGACCCCCCAAAAAAAGTTACAAAAAAAAAATAATAATAATTTTCAAAAAAAAGAATTGAAAAAAAAATTAAATTAAATTAAATTTAAGAACAAAAATCCAAGGCCTTTATCAAATGCAATTTTGCAGCTTTAAAAGTAAAAAAAAAAAAAATTATTTATGTTACGAAAATCAAACAATTTTTTATGCTTAAATAATCCAGGCAAAGTATGTTTTAGGGTGAAATCAATGGGCACAAGGGATAGAAGATATCAGGCCCTTCCCAGAAACCATTGTAACATGTTACATCCCTGCAGTAAATCTTAGCCTCCTACATTCCTTAGTATACTGATTGAGCACAAAAAGCATTTTGTACACTCAAAACAAAAACAGTATCTTAAAAACACTCGACCTAACTTACCAAATAAAGTAAATTAAAGGGGTTTTTTTAAATTAACATTAATCAAACTTACCTAACATTACTGGTAGCGACTAACATAAGGTTCCCTGTCTTCATCACAGCAGTCATTTCTACTATCTATCCTGGAAGTTACTCTGGAATTAATATAATGCAAGTTTTTAGTATTCCATGCCTTAGAGATTTTTATTATTACTTTTTCCACCCTCTCAATATTTTGGCCCCTTCCATTGTGGCCCTGGTCCTGTGTGGTAAATCGAGCCCTGTATCTTAGTAAAACACCACCATGCTCATGGTGCTCTATCAGATAAAAATTAATTTCTTTGAAAATGTGACAAAAAATGTTTCTATCATTACTGTGTATCTATTAAAATGTTTTCATTAATTTGACTTTTGCAGATACAGGTGCAATAGAAGATTTCCAAATTGGTACTATATCACAAGAGTCCTTCAACAGGTTACAGGAACATGATAGATATGGGAAATATTACCTTGTTGGGGCCTCAACATCACGTAAGTACATCAACAGGGTTGCCAAACCCGCGATTTGGTAGCCCAATTGGGCCACTTTTGAAGATTTTTCCCACGACTTTTGACAATTTCCAGTCCCATAGAAACCAATGGTTAAGAAAAAATTTGGGCGACTTTTCAACATTGGCTCCCGCGATTTCCGGCAGTTTTCTGCCCCATTGAAACCAATGGTAAAGAGAAAAATTGGGTGACTTTTTGATTATTTGACCCGCCATTCGGGCTGAAATCTTTTGGCAACCCTGTACATCAAATGAATAGATTAGATGCAAACCATGATGTGTATTTTTGTCTTAACATTTTCAATGGGCTATTCCATTTAAAATACACACTACCCCTGTGGAAGATTTTGGAAATATCTTCCACAGGGGGAGTATGAATTGCAAATGAAATTAACACATTAGCAGCTCCCTTTGAAACTCACTCTCCCTAAGAGGAAGATTCAGTTGAATCTTGTTCAGAGGGTGTGTGAAATTCAAATGGAGCTGCCTAATGTGCTTATTCCATCTGAAATTCATACTCCTCAAGTGGCAGATATTTCCAAAATCTTCCACATGGGTAGTGTGTATTTCAACTGGAATAGTCCAATGTATTCATTGTATTGAGATATTTTTGTAATCACTTTAGAAGAGGCACTATTTAAGGTGGATGATGTATCAAAATTCATTCAAAAAAGAAATATGCACACTACAAGAAGTAAAATAACACTTTCAATATCATAGCAAGTGATAACAATAGCAAACAGCAGCAATGGCGAATATATCACATTTTGATTGGTACCCATCAGCTTTGTTGTCTAATGAAACACCTGCTTTTTCCAAATTTAATATCTTGACATTATTACTATTTATTGTTTAATGACCTTTTATGACAAACATTTACAAATAAGGTGGTCGTTATACAGTATTTTGGTGTAGCATTCTTGGCCATGCTCACTGGATACTGATGGGTACCAACCATTCTGATACACCATAAAGCAGCCACACACAATAATGAATGTCACTTTTCAGTGCTACTGTTTTCTTCAATTTTGAGAACTTTTCACTTGCAAAAAACTTGCATATCATTTTCAGCTATTTCTAAAAATTACACATATTGGGCTATTCCATTTAAAAAAAAGCTACACTACCCCTGTGGAAGATTTTGAAATATGTTCCACAGGGGGAGTATGTTTTTCAAATGTAATTGTCAGGGTTACTCATTTTGAAACCCATACTCCCCCTGTATTATGGCTTTACTTATATCTTCCACACCTGGAGTATTTCAAATGTAAGTTACCCAATTATTGTCTATTCTACTTAAAACTCATACTCCCTCTGTGGCACTTTAGCTAAATTTTCCACAGGGGTAGTGTGGATTTTAAATGGAATAGCCCATTTTCACCCTTTCAAGAGGAACACTTATCCCGAGATGTTAAGTCATTCTAAATAATTAGTGAAAAATATTAACAAAATTTTCTTTCTCACTTACACAGATCGACTCCGGAAGTTAAAGCGCAAAGAACGCAAAATCCAGGAAACGTGTACAAGAAACTGCTTACGAAGAATATCCACAGTAACTAAACCGCTGAAGGTGCGCACAATTGTCCAATCGGCCGACTGCAGCAGTTCGTCGATACACACAGCTAAACAGAAAGGAAAACGGAGCAGTAGATCAGGGTAGTGAATAACGATGTCAAATCGATTTCTAGATCTTTCATTTAGACTTTTATTTATATGCAATGTATATAGTTATTTTATTACATGTATATGAAAACAGGGTATTATTCATACAATGAAATTGTGATATATTGTACTTACATTGTTATTTTAATGTTTACAAGAAGTGCTCCACAAGATGATGATGAGGATATAATTCCTTCCTCCAGATTTTTTTTTCAGTTACGAAAGCAAGTCTTTTGTATTGGGATGTATTCATACTGCAGATATCTCAAAGTAAATCATTAATTGCACACATAATTGCACACATAATTGCACACATCTGCATGCTGTGTCAGAGATGCCACTCAGTTTCACTCAAAAAAACCTGAAACTGGTGAAAAAACCTGAAAAAGCATGTGAATGCATGGCCAAGAAGCCCCAAAACGGGGTGAAAATAAATTTTAAAATGTGGGAATTTGGACTCACAAAAAACCTGAATTCAAGCTAAAACCTAAAAAGTGGCATCTCTGCTGCGTCCTGTAGTCTCCCAATGACTGTGTGTTGTCATGGATGCATGGCAGGAACTAAGGCATTCATCACAATATAATAAACATTCATTCGCCGTTTTGACTGTTGTAGTGCCTAGTCACTCGAGACAAGGCAAGTACTTGATCAAAACCAAATAGGCAAAAATAAACCTTTTTTGGAAAATCACAAGAAGCATAATTATACGATTGGACCCCTGATGACATATCATCAATGTGTACATTTTCACTGTGCAATCCTGCAGTGAAGATGTTCGCATTGATATATATATATAATATATACATCATTGAGGTCCATCGCAGAGGCTCTGAATTTTCCAAAAGGTGTGAAGCTTTGTTATGAGGCATGTAGATGCAGCATTTTTCCATAAGAAGGCAGAATTATGCCCATTTTTTGTAAGAGAACTTATCCTATTTGTAAAATAGGCTTGAGTATTACCACACCATTCAAAAAAAGTCACAAGTGCCTCCTTTAATCACATTAAGTCACAAGTGCCTCATTTTCTCATGTTGAGTAAACAAACTTAAACTCATGACTACAAAGTGTTTAACTAAAGCAGATGACTGCAGTGGAAGAAGCAACTTAAGTTTCACAGTGTACATGCATGACCAGAGATTTTTTAAACATACCCTAAACAGGATTTGTCCTTTTTTGAACAAAATACAACACCCCTAAACAGAAATTTAGCCTGATTTTGCAACAAATATTACCCCCACAGGATTGTACCCGAAAAATACAGATAGGCAGGATTTTGATAGGTTTTGATAAAAATAAACCCTTATAGTGCATGTTTTTGTTTATAACTTTCTAATGTTTATGCTTGGGTGATGTTCCTGGTGCACAACATGCCAGGAAAACACACTTTGTGAAATAGCAGGATCCGAAAATGACCTCTAAACGCACCAACTAGATGTTTAAAAACAACCCTTTTACTTGAGAACAGGCATTTTGGACCCCCTAAACGGGATTTGAGTTCATTCTCTGAAAAAGACCCCTAATTCGTATTTTTCTGGCCGTGCATGTGTACACTACAAAACGTGAGTGGTCCCCTGGGCATCAGGTGTGGAGGCCGCTACCAGGGATAGCTACGGGTGTGTACTAGGATCTTGGTTAGCCAAGGTTGTCATGCCTATATGGATGTGTGTTCCAATGATTATGCAATCATGGGATCACGTGGGATACTCACACTTGCAGTCGCTTTGTGCTGTAGCCTTTTGTAGCTTTTTGTGTTAATGCCTACAAGTATGTTTGAAAACATACAACTTTGTGACCGTTTTGATAAAAAAAATTCAAAAATATTGGACCATTTCATTCATTGAACTATTTCTAAACACTTGAGTATTTCTTCCACTGCAGTTTTGTTGTAAAAAAAGTCTTTTTTTGAGGACTAAAAATGTAAACATAATTGTATAAATTTATTTTAAATTGTATAAACTATACATGTACAGCATTATGTTCATTATTTATGTACCAGTATAATGTATTCAAAATTATTGGTCTACAGTATTCTGTTTTATTTATGTATCAAAAACAAAAACTAACTTTATAACTTTAGTATCGAATAAAGATAATGTGCACACTATTATAGCATACACTGACTGAGATAACTTGCAAGTCACTTCTTCCCCCTTCCAGGTAAAACACAGAATAGATCTGCAAATATATTATAAAACATATACTGGTTGGGAGAAGTGTTTCAGTTTTCTCAAGAACAGAGATGCCACTTGCTTGCTGAAAAAAATCAGGAAGTTGCAAAGCATAGCCACTCATTCATTGCCAAAAAAATCCTGAATTTTTGGCTAAAAATGGCAAAAATCAGGAATTCCTGCATAAATCAGGAAAATTGGCATCTCTGCAAGAAGTAAATATGTGACCTGCTACCACGAAATGAGCATAACGTTGCAAGTTGGTAGTTTCAAGACATCCTGGCTGACTGAGTTGATGTTCTGTGTTTGCTATGCCCCTGTACATTACAAGCCAGTAGTATGTCCTTTGTGAATGGCCTATTCTGCCGCCATTCACGAGGGACATACTGCTTGCTTGAACAGGTGCGCTAAAAAACAAAGTACGCCGATGCAGTAGCACTAGCATGCTAGCCAGGGCGTCTCAAAACTACATTTCATGGTAGCAGGTCACTTATAAACTATCTATGAGTGAACAACAGAGCAGATGGTGTGTTTTATATGTGACCAGATCTGATCCAATCAGGCTAAAGTCGGCAATAAGGAAACTGAGATATATTAAAAGCAAAAAGTGAGAAGAAAAAAAAAAAAAAAATATAAGATATGGACATGAAAAAGGTTTATGACTTAGCAACCAAGTATTCATGAGATCTGGGGATTCAACATCAGTAAGTGCAGGTACTGAGCAAGTTAGTAATAGTAGTAACTCAATTATCAATATTTCTGACTTTAGCCTGAGTTGGGTCACATATGTAAGGCAGATATTTATTGAAGGGTAATTCCAAGCACACCATTTCGCAAAACGAAGTTTGCACATGAATTTCTTTTTAATTAATGCAGCAACCAAACATGTAGGTGAATAGCCTAATCAAAACTATATTTGGTAAGTGAATGAATTAAGGTAGGAGAAACTTTTCCAAACAACCCTAATTTCCTAATTTGCATATATGCAAACGTCACATCGCGGAATATGCATATGTCGCGTCGTGGAATGATGCACTTGGAATTACCCTGAAACTTCCACAGTTAAACATAGTATCTACAGTGGACTGTTCCATTTGAATCTACCATACCCATGTGGAAGATGTAAACGAAGATTTTCAAATGGAGCTAATTTGAAATGGAGTTAATTATATGCATACTCCCCTGTATACGGCTTTACCTATATTTTCCATAACTGGAGTGAGTATTTCAAATGGAAGTTACCAAATTGTCTATTCCATTTGCAATGCATACTCCATCCGTAGAAGACTTTAATTAAATCTACCACGGGGTAGTGTGGATTTCAAATGGAATGGCCCAATTTCGTAACAATGCAGATACAGCAGTTTTACTTTCAGCATTTTCAGTTGCTTTCCCAAATAAATATATAATTGTGGGAAATGTTATTGCTTTTTATATTGTTTTTGTTTCAAATACCATTGTATATTGTTTTTGAATAAATTATAAACTTGTAAATAAACACACTGTACTATAAATACCATATGTATGAATGTCACATATATACATGTATAAATGTATGTCGTTGCCTGCCTGGCGCTGATGGTCATGCAAAACAAAATGCAGTTTTCAGCAGCTTTAACAAAGGGCTGTTCCACTTGAAATCGATATGCCCCCTATAGAAGACATTACCTTAATCTTCCACACAGGGAGTGTAGATTTCAAACGGAGTCACCCAGGTAACCCCATTTGACATCTACACCTGTGTGGAAGATTAAGGTCATGTCTTTCATAGGGTGTGTGGATTTCAACTGGAACAACCCAGTGTCAGATCACCTGTATGTGTGACCACAACCCAAATTGTCAGCCTGCTACGCTAATTGGCAAGTCATTTTTTATAGTTTTTGAGAACAAAGAAAAAAAGTGGTTCAAGTATGCATCAGTTACATAATCACCCTAATTATTTCGGATTATTCCATTTCATTTGTATCATTATCATTTGTTCTTGTGCAAAGATTGGTGAATAAATATATCTAAATGCATGCTGGAACCATATTTGGAAATTTGTTCTCAAAATGACAAAAAATGTAGCAGGCTGACGAAATGAAACGAAAATGCTTGTCTTTGCAGTTTTCCAATGTTATGCATTTTCACTCTACTATTATATCAACATGGTTTCCACATGAAAATACCACATTACTAAAACCTGTCCTCACGTATGTTCACCTGTAAAGTGCCTTACAAAATTCTTTAAGCCAGGGCTGTCAACTCTCACACATTCGGCGCGAGTCTTGCAAAACTTCATAACATTTTGGCATTTTCTCACACTCTCACGCCAAGGTAGTAAAATCTAGCACATCATCAAAATATTGCTAGTGGGCGAAAGTTTTTTACTCACATTACACTTTTTAGATTGGCAAATAACATTAGGAGTCCACAACTAACAATTTTAGTCAGCAAGCAATATTTCAGTCCCAGTACACCCCTATTTGACAATATCTCACTCCAAACAATTTCGAAAAGTTGACAGCCCTGGTTGAGCTCAGGTAACAACAATTGCCCACCATATGCGTGGCAAAACCGGCTTTGTACTGTAAAAAGTTTCATACTATCGACCTTTACAGTCAGTATATATATATAACAAAGGGATGGTCTATAGTTATCTGTGATTCATCATTATGATAAAACCATGATTATGTTTATTTTATTCCATTGTGATTGAGTTTACATCAATTATTAGAGAAGTTTTGACACTTTTTTTAACAGAAAAATTTCAACACTTTTTTTCCACTTTAGCATGTAGACTGTGTAAACAATGAAGTGGATTTTGATTGGCCAATTAAATAAATCATGTCATGAGAAGCTATGAAACATCACCACCTCCTTCGCTAGCCAAGCCATGTAAAGTGACCCTAGCTTGACCCAGTTCTTTTTAAGTGATTAACATTACATGGCACGCACATTGGAAAGTGCAAAGTGCCACATTTTCCTGGTAGCAAGTGTATCTTGGGTTATTCCAGTTGAAATCCATACACCCCGTATGGAAGAAATAACCTTTATCTAGCACACAGGGAGTGTGAATTGTAAATGGGGTTACCTGAATGGGCGACGCCATTTGAAATCTACACCCCCTGTGTGGGAGATTAAGGGCATGTCTTCCATACAGGGTGTGAGGAATTCAACTGTAAGAGCCCATTACAAAAAGAACTTGACAACCAGTTTAATTTTCGAATCAAGCATAATACGGTATATGTACACAAAATTATTATACTGCACATGGACTGGTATAAGATGCACAAAAATACATAATGATACGTGTATAAATTGTAAATAAGTATGTACAACTCTCTATTATGCCTTCCAGAGTACCAAAAGGCACATTTGTAAATATCATGAATGCAAAATAAACCCACCAGAACAAAGTATACTATTTGTAGCTTCGGTGATTTCATAATGTTGTATAGATTTTTACAATGGGTACAGTATTCAACTCAAAGCCATATTGTAACATTCCCATAAAAAAATAGTATTTCTTTGCCATAAAATGTTAGCTTTACTGTCAGATATGTCCCCTTTGAGCAGAACAACTGAGGTAAAGCAAAGAACATTGGAATTTACTAGCAGTGCCGATGTTACCAATGCATATATAACTCAATCACTGATGTGTGTAAATGATCATCCCGCACACCATGTACATACTGTGTTATGATCATCGCATACATGTTCAACTAATATTATTTCCTTCGAAATAATTAGACAACGCTTCATTCAAAATCTTGTATATTTTGTCAAAAATACAGCACCTACAGTCTTGATTTTTACAGATTACATGTATGTTAGTTTAATAAAGTACTGTACAATTGTGTAAAAAAACCAGCAGAATTATGAAAAATATTTTGGTTTACAAAAAAAATATTTCAGCCCTAATGTACCAAATGATATTTCTACTGATACCAAAATCTCCATTTTGATGGTGAAAAAGTGTTGATGGTGCGGACCATCCTCCTTTAAGAGACCAGGTCGCTTAACAGGTCAAATAAGGTATTTGTAATTTAGACAGAAAGGTGATAAGCAATAGCTTTTGTTTTTACTATTCTCTACCGTGTGATAGATGACATGCAGGTACAATGGTACAGTACTATCAAAGACACCCTGTATAGTGTGGCTAGAATACACATTTTGGCTTTTCAAATCAAATCAAATCATAAAATGACACATTTTCAGCAGAATACATATTTCACAAGGATTAATATAGAAAAATATTTTTTCCACTTGGAATTGCTGATTAGCCTGACCTCGTTTGACAAGCCAGCATAAATCCAATTCAAGTATGACAACATTTTCATTATTTGCCCTCCATGTGCAAAGCACAAAAGATGGCGGAGCCCGACTCAACATTGTAACTTCTCTATAGCATGAACACACTTATTATACACGGCCTATACATCATTTGTTTTCTGTCTAATGCAGAGCTTTTGAAGCTGTTGGTCTGTAAGCATGCCGACAAACTACCCTTGTACATGTGTACATGTGTACAGTCTGGCCACCTAGAAGTACAAAGTAAATAGTCCTCGGAAACTGGAGGTATGAGAATAATTATTTCAGTGCAATGCGTGTGTAAATGCTTCATTGGCGTGCCAACTGCTGCGCGATTTGTACTTGCTGAGTGCACCACACTCTTTACGCGTCACATTTTTTTAACACTCGGTGCGTGTGACGCAAAGCATCGACCCCCGATGCCACAGATTTGGTTTGTACTTCTATCTGGACAGACTGTACTCTGCAGGACTACATTGCGTCTTTGGGGAGGCAAAACCTCTTATGTGCTTGTGGCCCCTGAACATGTATAAAACAAAACTGCCAACTGGTTACATAAGAGGTTTTGTGTTAAACATGTTCAGGGGCCAATGACACAGTGGGTTTTTTCCTGCCCATCAAAAAAATTAGCAAGAACAATTCAATGTACACTGACATATGCACATACGTCACAACAAAGTATACATATGAATCTTGTGCTGGGGTTGTGTTCAGCGAGTCATCCATGTTATACACAGCCCGCTTCATTGTCTTTTATATCAAGTTCAAGCACAACGTGCACATCATTTCTTCTTAAAGAAACTCATAAGACTAGACTGTTTCCCTTTGCTAGGTGGAGACTTCTTCTTCTTGCTGCTTCTCTTTTTCTTCTTCTTACCACCATCTTCCTCATCATCATCCTCATCCTCTTCCTTGGTTGCCTTGGGAGCAGGAGCAGGCTTCTTCTTTGGCGGCGGTGGTTCTTGATCACTAGCATCTGTGGAATCGCTCTCCCAGACTTTCTCTGTCACTGTTAGACAATGAAACAACATATTAGAAACTGAACTTCTCTGTTTTGTAAATTTGAAATTCTTTGTTGTTTTCTGTTTTCTAAAAATATCAATAAAAATTTACCCACTCTATATAGCTAGGAAAATCTGATTTTTTTTCATATTTAAAACACTAAAAAAAAAGAAACCATATGGTGATTCACATATGACCCATTCCATGTCAACTCAGGGATGTGCACGCAGCACCTCTTCAATTTTTTCTTTTTCTGTGTGGTGGTAGATATTGATGAAAGTAAAATCCGAAAATTTGAGCTTCATACTCCATTTCGTTTCCCGTGGCATCAATTTAAAATTTAGGGGGGGGGGTCAGCATAAAAAATGTGTCGCAACGCAACGCGAAAGGCAACGTTTGGAGGTCCATAAATGTATAAAGGGAACCCTTTACAACTTTGAAAAGTATGTATCCTGGGGTACTTATTTGTGTAGAATTCAAATCTGGCATCAGAAAACTTGTAACTCCTTTACTTTAAAAGATATAGGGCCCTCAAAATGCAACCGTCCATCCAGGACCAACTTTGGGGGGTCAGAACTCCAAAAGTAAAAATAATTTTTCTGTCCATTTTTTTCAGAGCCCTTTGGTAGGACATCACTCTTATCCAATATTGAGCCTATTAGAATACTTTTAGCTGAGATATTACCCATGCAAAACCCCAATTGTACATTTTTTGTACATTTTGACCCCCCTGAAAATCAATGTCAGACATTTTGCCCCACCATCAACTTCAGGTATGTTGAAAATATGTCCTTGGACAACATTTCTGAGAGATATTGGCTTGGGGTCTCGATGGCTTCAACACATCACTTAGGTTTGCCTACTCCATAGAGTTGTACACATTTTGATTTCGCATGTATAATGACTTACGTACAACTCTATGGAGAATGCAAACCTAACTGATGTGTTGAAGCCATCGAGACCCCAAGCCAATATCTCTCAGAAATGTTGTCCAAGGACATATTTTCAACATACCTGAAGTTGATGGTCGATCAAAATGTCTGACATTGGTTTTAGGGGGTCAAAATGTACAAATTGGGGTTTTGCATGGGTAATATCTCAGCTAAAAGTATTCTAATAGGCTCAATATTGGATAAGAGTAATATCCTACCAAAGGGCTCCGACTGGCAAAAAAATGGACAATAAAATTATTTTTACTTTTGGAGTTCTGGCCCCCCAAAGTTGGTCCTGGATGGACGAAGTTGCATTTTGAGGGCCCTATATCTTTTAAAATAAAGGTGTTACAAGTTTTCTGATGCCAGATTTGAATTCTACACAAATAAGTACCCCAGGATACATACTTTTCAAAGTTGTAAAGGGTTCCTTTATACATTTATGGACCTCCAACGTTGTCTTCGCTATGACACATTTTTACGCTGACCCCCTAAATTTCAAATTGATGCCATGGGAAAACGTAAATGGAGTATGAAGCTCAAATTTTCGGATTTTTCTTTCTCATCAATATCTACCACCACACAGAAAAAGAAAAAAATTGAAGAGGTGCTGCGGTGCACATCCCTGGAGTTGACATGGAATGGGTCATATGAAATTGTTGGCGTTGCTTATATATGACCCCTAAAGCCAAGTAATGATAAATTTGAAGTAAATTCAGTGAAATATTTAATCAGTTTGTGCATTCTGTTGACTGTATATTGGAAACTAGACCCAAATAAGCTTAAATTTTGCCAGTTGTTGCAAAACTCCATTTTCTGTTTTCTACTTGGAATTACGTGAAATGTCTCTGTTTTCCGTAAAACAAAGAACTTTGGGCTCTACATTAGATGCAGTCCACACAGTAAATAAGGCAGCAATTCATGAATCATGACCCTATAGCCAAAAAGAGGGTCGATTTCTAAAATAAATAAGGATATTTTCTTTAATTTGAGATATCAGTGACGCCAAATGTGACCGGCTACCATGAAATAAGCATCCTGGTTGCTGCGTTGGTGTTCCTTGTTTCAGGTAGACCTGTTGTATGTCTGTATGTCCTTTGTGAATGGGGAACACAATGGGTCATTTACAAAGAACATACCGACTTGTGCAGGTGCCCGACAATCAAAGAACATTAACTTAGCAACCAGGATGTCTCGAAACTACCAACTTGCGACGTCACGCTCATTTTATGGCAGCAGGTCACAAATGATGCAGAAATAACCAAGGTTCTGAAATTTAAATCAATATTAGGAGTAACAGATTCAAAAGTTGCACCATTTGGTTTTGTGCACATCACAATGACATTATTTCAACATGTCAAATTATAATAAATAAATGTAGATATTTATATAGCGCTTTATGCCGTAAACAGCCTCAAAGCACTTTACATTTATTCCGCCGTCATTAGAATATGTCGGAACCACGTTTGCAGCCTACAAGTGGCGCAGGGTCCATCAGTACAACGACTGTGACTACCCCCAACAGCTTCCCATTGCACCTGGCGAGTACTGTGGACATGTTGAGTCATGTAAGTGAAAACTCATGGTATGCATGATGTGCACAAGGGTTGCAACTTCTGAATGTGTACCTTCCACCGGTTTTAGTTTCATGACTTGGTTATTTCTGCATCATTTGCCAATACTGATATCTCAAATTAAAAACAAAATAGAGATGGGGGCCCGAGATCTTCCGAAGATTTACAAAAGTCTTCTAGAAACACCCAAACCACCCAGGTGTGAAGAAGACTACTGCCTGAGGATGGTAATAGATCGTTACCGAAAATATTTGCAAGGTAAATGAAAATTTTCCTTCATTAGTTTCCGCTGAAAGTTTCAAAACTACTTTTGTTTTGACAAAATAGGTGTCATTAAATCACAGGGGTGATGCAAAGTAGGCCATCTTACATCCCCAATTAAATTTGACTCCTGTAAATCTTTTTATGTAAATCTTCAACGCAGAGCTAGAATTTCATTCCACAGTGCAAAATCTTGATTCTTGCAAAGGAATTTTGCAGGAATCGTTTGATCCTTACAAACTATACTGTTTAAATATTGAAAATTGATGAGAATCAACTTTGATTCATGTAAATCTTTTTACAAGAATCTTTGAGACAACAGTTCCCGGATTCACATAAAATATTAATAAAGCTTCTCCCACAAAAGATTTGTAAAGATAAATGTGGCCAACACATCGAAACATGGCAGTTGTGGGAACCGCACATTCCAACATTTTATGATAATAATGAAAATGGGTATTGATTTTTTTTAAAGATTATTGTCTCATAAAATCACATTCTGCATCTAAAAAATATTTCAACATCAATGGTGAGGTGTCGTTAACAGTTTTTCACATGGTTTAGAAATCTAAATTTTTGACAACTGCCCTGTCTCCATTAGCCTTAGTATGGCGTACACAAAAGGTGGGCAGTCTTCAATTTGGGTAAAATCCGGAAAATCCAAAAGATACCCACGTGCAGCGCCATCCTATTGTGTCCGCCATATCTCGAAAAGGCTAATGTGATTAAGTCAAATGTTGCCTGCTACTCACCCATGCACCCATCCTCATCAAGTGACGTCTTATTTCTCAACACCCGTTTCCTTTTCCTCCTTCTGCCTCCTGGAGTTGCACTAGTCTCTTTACTCTTCTCTGTCTCTTTGGTTACTTCCATCTTTTCCTCCTCTTCCTCCTCCTCCTTTTCCTCTTTCACATCCTCATCTTCGTCACTACTAGGGATGTGGGCAACAGGGGGAGGTGTAGGTGGGATAGGTTCATCATCTTCATCATCTGTTGGAAAAAAGAAGTTTTCATAATTTAAATGAGGAGGGTCTGATTTCATGCTGTTTTCACTTTGGCTGAATGACTGTGAGAATAAGAAATTCCGAAAATCAGGAAAAAGTGTGGAGGTTAATATTTTGCTGTGTAAAGGGTGGGTTTCTAAAAAGTGTGGGAGCAAAATATAAAGCATGTGGGTAAAGCCACTAATTGAAAAAAAAAATATGGTAATTTGATGATTTTCTCAAAAACATTAATATTTTCTTGGTAAATTTGAATGAAAATTTTGGAAAATCAATTTTTTGAGGTTTGTAACTCCTACGAACATCACCAAAAGACATTCCTCCTTGCGTACTGAATGTATTTCAATCAATTCAACATGTTACCCATGTGTGAACAGTTGTCCAAACGAAACAAAACAATGATGAAAAAATGGTACTAGTAATGCTAACATGCACAGTTAGTTATCAGGGACCAGGACCAGGACCACTTGGGCCGAGTAATTATGCCAACAATGTCGCAAATGTTTCAGAGGAAGAAGAAAATCATTGGTGTTTGTAAGATGAGGATAAAATCTGCATCAATTTGGATCCTCAATTGGACAAATGATGGTGCATGCAGATAATGATTTAATGAACACAGAAGTGACTATGACATTTGTGAGAGAGGCAATGTTCAGTCTTCTAACTTTGACAACTATGATGTTGTAAGCTTTGATCACAAAGGTTGGGGGTTCAATTCCTGGGCGATAAAAAATAGGGGTCTTAAGGACCACACATAATGTGAAGATGCCCCGCCCCTTGGCTACTAACCCTCTCCTTCACTGCTACTACTGCTGATATCTTGCTGTACAATTCTTCTTCTTCCTTGTTTTACTACACGCTTACTGCGCTTCTTGGAGGACGAACCATCATCTGAAATATGAGTTGAAAGAAGACAGGTTAAACTACAAGAGCCTAAACGCCATAGCACTGCACGCATATGGAAAATCCACATTGGATTGTCTTGCATACATGGCTATCTCCCATACATACTTTTAATCTCATTCTTAAGCTGAATTTATACTTGATCGCAGGCGATTGCGATGCACCGCTTTTAGAAAGCCATGGGTAATCGCCAAATTTAGTGATGCATCGCCCGCCGTTTTTGCATTTACATGATCGCAATTGCAGATGACAATGAAAATATTCAAAATGCCACAAAATACATTTTTAGAACATCCATAAGTCAATAATTGTTGCTTTGAATTAATTCATCACTGAATGTTAATAATCAAGAAAGGTAAATTAATTAGTAAAATAATAGATTTATTTGGTAGGAATTGATATAGTGATGCATTCACATATCAAGCGGCATCACTCGGATGTTGAGATTTCTTCAACTTAAAAAGCAACATCGTTTTGGACTCTGCGATTTGTATCGATTGACCGGCTTGACACTCTGAAAACAGAAGCAAACACTGAGCATGCGTGAGAATTGCTTTTCTGCAAAAGCGATCAAGTATAAATTCAGCTTTAAACAAATCACTTGTAAAATCACTTTAAATGTAATTTACGCTGACTCTTTATGCCCACTTTATTTCCAAATTCAACCAGTCACTCCTGGGCAGTGCATGAAATTGCTGAATCCATCAAGTTCTTCACATGTGGACGCTACATATTGCACCACACTGATCTGAGATAGAGATCACTGCATGCATATCATGACCATGTTATGCGCAACACAAACGATGCATGCACCCGCGCATATCAAAATGCACCCAGCTGTACTCTATATTGGACAAATGTGATACATACTGGGAATGAAAAGGGCTCAAAAACTATATAATTTGTCACCTGAGATCGCAAATTTGAGCCCTTTTCCTTACTAGCATGCATTACTTTTGCCTATCGATCGCTATCAGTAATATACCTTGTTGGCTCATATTACACCAGCCAGAACCAATGAAATTAAAGGAAGAACCACAACTGTTAAGAATTGCCAGCCCCTTTCATGTATGTACGTCATCCACCAGTGGAGCTCCTGCGCCCCTCCGCAGAACTTCCGGTAGTGGATGTTCTGCGCTCGGGGGCGCAGAGAATCTACTGTCGGAGTTGATGCGCCCAGGCGCAGTCCCTTATATGTAACGGTGGATCATTGCTGCGCTCGGGCGCAGAACATCCACTGTCGGAGTTGCTGCGCCGGAAGCAAAATAATAGATTTTCTTATTATAATAACGGTGGATCATGTCTGCGCTCGGTCGCAGAACATCCACTGTCGGAGTTGCTGCGTTCGGAAGCAAAATAATAGATTTTCTTATTATAATACTGGTGGATCATTTCTGCGCTCGAGCGCAGAACATCCACTGTCGGAGTTGCTGCGCTCAGAAGCAAAATAATAGATTTTCTTATTATAATGGTGGATCATTTCTGCGCTCGGGCGCAGAACATCCACTGTCGGAGTTGATGCGCCCGGGCGCAGTCCCTTATATGTAACGGTGGATCATTGCTGCGCTCGGGCGCAGAACATCCACTGACGGAGTAACTGCGCTCGAGAGCAAAACAATGGATTTTCTTATTATAATAACGGTGGATCATTTCTGCGCTCGGTCGCAGAACATCCACTGTCGGAGTTGCTGCGTTCGGAAGCAAAATAATAGATTTTCTTATTATAATACTGGTGGATCATTTCTGCGCTCGAGCGCAAAACATCCACTGTCGGAGTTGCTGCGCTAGGAAGCAAAATAATAAGATTTTCTTATTATAATAATGGTGGATCATTTCTGCGCTCGGGCGCAGAACATCCACTGTCGGAGTTGATCAGTCCCTTATATGTAACGGTGGATCATTGCTGCGCTCGGGCGCAGAACATCCACTGACGGAGTAACTGCGCTCGGAAGCACGCAGAACATCCACTACCGGAAGTTCTGCGGAGGGGCGCAGGAGCTCCACTGGTGGATGACGTACATAACTCCCCCTTTCCAAACTTTGCTTGGTTTGGTGAGGACAAAAATGGGTCACTTATTTTCACTTTCAGGGACAAAGAAACCCCTGAAAGAAGCCTCATATTTCGGGCCTAACTTTGAATTCCTGGCTTATTCCTACTCACCTGAATCAGAATCGGACACTGCCATCTTGGATGCTTTCCTTTTGTCTACTACTGCTACTTTTTCTTTCTTCACTTCTTCCTTCTTCTCTTCTTCCTTTACCTTTTCAGGCGATGACTTCTTAGCCTCTGGTGTTGTTTTTGGTTTAGATGAAGCAGCGTTTGCTTTGGTGAGGAATGCCATCATACCGCCTTTTGGTTTGCTACTTGTGTTGGACTGTAACAGGTCAAAGTACAACATCAATTGTATTAATGGTGTATTCAGTGATTTGCTCATTCAGAAAGTTGTAAAAATCATTAAAATTCTTTTTTTTTGTACCTTTGTTAGTGTTACAGATGTCTTAAAATCAAAACATATATGGCTTATTTATGAAGGACTGAGATATTTAGTCCCCCCTCCCCCCCCCGATAACATTGCAGGGGTTTTATTGAGACTGCACAAGGTTCATCAAACAATGTCACTCTTTCCTTTTGTCATTTCTGTCTGTACTGCTGTTATCCAAACTACTCTAAAATATAATTATGTTTCATAGTCAAAATGTGAGCAACTGCTAAGCGGTATCAAATTGTCCCCACACCAGCACATACAAAACCATATTACCTTTGACCAAAAACTACATTATCATACACCCCATATCTTTCTAATCATTTTCTTTGGTAGAACTACAGTTATACAGCAAACAATTTATATACCCTTAGATCACTAAATAGATTCATCAGGTTTGTTGGTAAACATTATAAAAGATTTCATTGAAACAAAACTAAACTTATTAAGCTCACTATTGACGGTTTCGCCTATCATGGTCGGTAAGCATCATCAGAATGATGGTTGTAGATCCTTACTTCCGGTAGGACGTATCCTGAATGAAACCGAACACCACCCTCCGTAAAATGCTTGTACATCCAAAAGATTCAATCGATCCTCTCAGCACTACTGATTGCGTATACATGTACGAGATTCCATGCGCGAACTGTAAACATTCCGCAAATTTGAAACAAGACTTAGTGAACACCAAAAAGGTTATCCTAGACCAAAATGATATGCACTCGTCAAACCCGCAAGCAATCGGTGAGTGAGCAGTCTAAGTCGGCAATTGTGGATCATGTGGTCCAGCAAAGTCATGTCATCACTTGGGACAATGCTAAAATTCTTTGTAAGGAGGACGATGCTAGCACAAGAAGAATCAAAGAATCCATTTCAATCAGGAGACAAGGTCCTAACGTCATGAACAGAGACAAGGGGGCCCACTTCCTTAGGCATGTGTATGATCCTCTCCTGGCTGATAATACACCCTCTTCAATCGGGATACGTCCAACCGGAAGTAAGGATCTACAACCATCGTTCTGTTGATGCCTACCGACCATGATAGGCGAAACCGTCAATAGTGAGATTAAGTTTTGTTTTGTTTCAATGAAATCTTTTATAAAATTTGTACCCTTTGTAGTTTATAATTTCATACCTTTGTCGATTTCTTCTCATCTTTCTTTTCTTCTTTCTTTTCAACTGCATCACCACCTTTCTTTGTTTTTGTTTCTTCTTTACTCTCCTTCTTAGTCTTTGAAGCTGCAGCCTTGCCGGCAAACATGTCCAATGGACCTTTCTTCCTCCCTCTTGACGATGACGCTGTTGTTGAGTCGGATGTCTTTGGTTGATCTCTTTTAGCGTGTCCGTTGACGAGCGGCGGGACAAGTGGTGGCTCATCTTTACCGGCAAATTTAAGAGCTCTTTGCTCAAGTGCTTCTAATTGTTCAGTTGATCTAGGTTTGGCTTCCGAGCATTGAATGGCACTATATCTGTATTAGAATAACATTTAAACTGGTAAATAAACTGACAGTTGGTGTTCAAGTACATCGGAAGTCACACATGGTTCCTGACAAATGTATGGTGTGAATATTTTTCTTGAGTTCAGCACTTTTTGAAAGCTATGTTTTGGTTTTCAATAACAAGCATAGCACATTAAGGGTAGACGTGGTAGTGTTGGTCGAAGCAGCCAAATATTGATTTTCAATATCTAATACATTACTGAAAACTAACACTTTGATGTTTTGCAAAAGTTCATTCTATAAATCATATACTTTGAAAACTTGCTTGATTTATTGTTGTTAATGAGTTATTACGTTTTGCGAAAGTGTTGTTGTTCCAGCCTTCTTTACAACATAACTCAAGAACCACAAGACCTACAAAAGTATATATCTGTGATATTTGAATTCTTCTACACACTCGCTATGAAATGATCAATGCAATTTTTGCCAAAGCTCACTACCAAGATGCTGTGAACTACCAAATTGCAACAGCTTAAACAGTTGCTAACCTTAATAACATGCACAGTTGATAGAAAACAAAGGATTCAATGGGCTATTCCTGTTGAAATCCATACACCCCCTATGGAAGATATGATTTTAAAATCTATCACACAGGAGGTGTAAATTTCAAATGGAGCAACCCATTCAAGTAACCCCATTTGAAATTCACACTCCCTGTGTGGAAGATTAAGGTCATGTCTGCCATAGGGGGTGTATGCATTTCAGCTGGAATAGTTCAATCTGTGATATTAGAAAAAAAACACCAAAATATTAACTTACTTGTTTGATTGCATGATATTCTCCTTGGTGATTTGATAATCCACCATATATAGAGGGTTGACATCCTTGAGTAAGCTTTTTTGTACACTGTACACATGTTTGCCAGTTACTTTGCTAAATTTGGATTCAATTGCTGCATACGGAAAAGATAAACAAAAATACTGCTCATCCGACAGATCCATTATTAATAGCATAACTGACACACCAATTTGTGAAATACTTTTCTAAAAGAATCTTATCATTTCTAAGTCCTGTATTAAATTTGACACAGAGTCCAGAGTGACCTGTGACTAGAGTTGCACAGCTAAGTTGCCAATAGTCGTTGTCGACTATGAATTGATGATTAGTTGACTAATTACGAATATCTATTGTGTCCTGTCAAGATACAATAATAAAGATAACTATAAAAGACCTACATAAAGTTTGATAAACTGATTGTTTGTCATCCATATAACGTCGGCAGAGTGCTACACTATCGCAAGTGCAGTAGAATGTAATAGCTGCCTGTTGTAAAACACCTATTGTTTGCAGCACAATCCCCTCATCATGCTCATTGTAAAGTGTTGATGTTCTGTTTACTTGCCCGATGGCTACTAAGTTAACCCCAAGATATCACCTTTACATGTAGTTGGGTGTTTTTCTAGTGTTATTGGTTAAAAATAAGTACATTTATTGAAATGTTGCAAATGGCCGCTATAACATTCGATTGCACTTACGATAGTGTAGCACTCTGCCGACAAAATGTTGCTGAAATTGTTTTTATCTGCAACCTTGGAGTTGGGCCCTTCTTCCACTCAGGTATTCAATTGTGCTCTATAAGAAGTTTGGGAATTGAGGTGTGCTATAAATCACACTTGGTCAGGCGATTTAAGGAGTGCGATCGCACTCGCACACCTTAAAATACACCAAAAATGGAAATTGAATACAACTTACATTCTAGTTCATCTTCTCTCACAATGACAACTTTATTTACCTGCAATACAAACAAATCAAACAATGAACATTATTGTTTACCTATCTATAGTTGTGATATATCAGGAATAATCAATACGCCCATCCCTACATATGATAATACGGACCTCATATCGCCCAGGACGATGCCTTCGATCTTTTGCTAATCACTGGACCATACTGTGGAAACATGGCATGTTGCCTCAGGGGATCGACGGATTCGACGCTAAGTCAGGTACCGTGTGAGCAAACTCAAAAAGAAACTTTGTGCGTAAGATAAGCGATGTCGCCAGGTCTGTACGCTGTACCGGCGTCAGCTGAATTCGAGTACGCTTGGAGGGCACAGGCATGGAAAATTCCAATCTGTATATTAATAATCTAAGCACTGGACTCTATGTCATAACTTGGTAAGTCCCATCTAAATACATAATAATAGTATTCAGCAAAGTTCTTCAGCGGTGTCTGTCTGCTCTTTCTGATTATTGCGTAAAAAGAACTAGGTCATGCGATGATACGCAGCTTGGTCAGCGAATGAAGTTATGATGTGACGATGATGACATGATGTTGATATTAATCCACGATGTTATTTAAGGTTTGCCGATTACGAGCTGATCAAAGTACAGGAGGACAGCCACGCTCAAGAGATGGTCCTAAACACCAATTAACTTTATTTTTCAATTTCCCAGTCAAGTTTTCCACCACCAGGAATTGAACCCAGCGTCTCATCATGCAACACAAGCGAGAATTCTAACCACTGAGCCATGCTCATGAGTCGCTCCTAAACATGATATATGCTGATATATGCCCTGCACATCGTCATCATCCCTATATCTTCGTGTCAAAAATTGCCGTGATAGTACAGCGAATCCTCTTGTTTTTCAACAGCTATGCATGGCGATTTTGTTCGAGATAGGCCGAGCGACTCAGGTAAACATACCATGACTATCATATGAGATACAACAGAGTTTCTATATTCTACACATTATTATGATTTGTGCATGCTCTAGTACCCCATATGATGTTGCTATTACAAGAAAAATCAATTTGTTTTCAGGTAAAACCAGGGTTTTGTTTCCAGTACACTAACTTGAAATGTAATACACTAATTAGCGGCGACTGCTGTTTGTTGTGTATGTTTTACTGCATTTTGTCCGTAAAGATTTTTTAATCGCCCATAAAATTGTGATATATTTAATTTTGATAATAGGAAGATTAAACGAGAACTTACCTTAGTTCGAAGTTTGATCCTTATTTTATGAAGATATGGTGAGTGGAGGAATAAAATGAGAATAGAAACACTGCGTCGTAATCAGCCTTGAAAGTAATGAGGCTAGCTTGATAATAATAATGTAAAAAACCAAACATGTAACCTCACAAAAGGTGTGTTGTCTTGCTTATTGCATATTTATGAAGACTTGGGTATGGGAGGGAGGGCATTTTATTCCTCCACTCACCATATCTTCATAAAATAAGGATCAAACTTGAACTAAGGTAAGTTCTCGTTTAATCTTCCTATTTTATTTCGATATACGTGTCGAAATAAAAGGAGACTTTAAAGCAAGTCTAGCCTCATAGCACAACAACAAACTGAAAACAATGGTAAGTTTTCACCAACAACAAGTCTTTAATCATACATGCAAAAGTACATCAGAGTATTGTCCTTCTTGGACAACTTGTTATATCAACCATTACCAATTTTTTGCTTGTTTATACACGATACATGTTTACTTTTTAATAAACATAGTAAGAGCCTTGGGCTACTTGTAGAATGTAGAGTTTCTTTGTTTTCTTTACGTGTCTTACTCCAACACAGCATTAGCAAATTCACTTTGTTTCACAACAGGCTTATTGTAATGTTGCTGGAAAGTTTTTTCCCAGACCATCCTGCTGCAGCTAGTATATCTGTAATAGGTACATGTCTAGAGTTTGCCGCAGAACAAGATGCTGCTCGTGTTGAATGTGACTTGAATACCTCTATATTGACACCTGCTGCTTTCATAGTACGTTTTATCCAGCCTGAAATAGTGTCCTTAGTAACTTTACCATGTGGCTTTCTAAAACTAATCAGCAATTGCTGCTCATCTCCTCTTAAACTTTTAGTAACCTTAATATAGTGCTGTAGCACTGAAAGCACACATACACGTTTATCTACATTATATGATTTGAACTCAATTTTCATTCCTACATTACCAGGCCTAGATTGTTTAAGCAATTTTAAGCAATAAAATGTTATGTCGTTACTGTGAACCACCATGTCTTCCAAATTTAACATGTGAAGTGTCTGTACTCTTTGCCCTGTAGTCAATGCCATCAGCATTGTAAGTTTGAATGTCAAATCTCTCAAACGCAATTGATTGGTTGGATGTAGAGATTTCAAATAATTCAACACAATTGTGACATCCCAAACTTCACTGTATCTTGGTAATGTAGGACGCATTTGAAATACACCCTTAATAAATCTTGTTATTAAGGGATGAGTACCAGCTGTGTGAGCTCCTGGTATAATAAGAAATGTAGATAGTGCACACCTACATGTATTCATAGCACTATAACTTAAATTGAAATTGCTGAACTGTTCAGTAAGAAAACTGAGAACAGGGCCTACATCCGATTGCATAGGATTAGTGCCCCATCTACTGCAAAAGTCAAGCCATCTTGTAATATACACATGGTACTGTTTAGCTGTTGAGGGTCGCCATGATTGCTCAATAATGAGCAACGCCTCCTGCGGAACTCCTTGCTCTTGCAGTGATCTCCGGACAATCTGCAACACAAAAGGCGTAATTTATGAGTGAGTGGGTGTTTTACCCCAGATATGGGCTGAGAGATGACACCTTTGGGCAAGAGAATGGGCTGGGCAACCAGCATGTGCAATACTTTAGCAAACCATGGCTGAGTAGGCCATTTAGGGAGTATAATAATGCCTTCTGCTTTTTCCATTTCTATTTTCTGGAGGCAAGTATAGATCAAACAGAATGGAGGGAAAGCATAAAAGAAAAAATTTCCCCAATTGACTGTAAATGCATCAGTCGCTTCAGCATCTGGGTCAGGTTTCCATGATATGTACTTGGTTACCTGCTTGTTCAGTCTAGATGCAAATAGGTCAATATCTGGCTGACCTAGCCGACTGCACAGTTCATCAAAAACACCCTTGTCCAGCATCCATTCCGTTTGATCTTGGAATTTGCGGGACCTTTGATCTCATGATTACATTATACTCTCCGGGTAAATAAGATGCGGACAGCCACATATCATGCTCAATGCACCACTGCCATAACTCCTTTGCCAAAGCATTGCACCCAGTTGAACGAGTACCCCCATATTATTGATGTAAGTCACCGCTGTTTGGTTGTCACATTTAACATGAACATGTTTGTTTTTCATTTGTTTACAAAATGCTCGCACCGTAAAAAATGCAGCTAGCAACTCCATGGTGTTAATGCCTGATGACTCAAACAACTGCTGTTCCTGGGCATTCCATTTACCACCAATCTCATCAATACCATTTGTACCACCCCATCCTAAGCCACTGGCATCACTTTCAATCTGTATATCTGCATTAGGTACCTGAACCTGTGCCCTAGTTGTTTCCTGATCAATGTTGCAAATCCACCAATCTAGATCATTTCTAGCAGATTGTCCCAAAACAGTTTTTGCCTCAAAATTACCAGCATTATGCTTGAGAGATACAATTTTTGTAATTTCCAAAGCTCTGTAATGCAGTTGGGCATATTGAACTGCAGGGGATGCTGCGACTATTTTCCCAACAACTTCAGCTATTTGTCTAATGCTTGGTTTTTGTTTACGCAAGAGTTCAATACACCTGTTCTTAATATCAAGTCTCTTGTCTCCTGTTAATGACACTGTCATGTCACTTGAGTTTATCACAAAGCCCAGGAATTTAATTTGTTGTGTTGGCTCAAATATTGATTTTCTTGGATGAATAATAAACCCCAGCTTAGACAAGACATTGGCTGTGTGGTGCACTGCCTGTTCTGCTTCCTGTTTTGATGGAGCAATAATGAGGGTATCATCTATGTACCCAACAATACAGTAACCTAGGCTCCTCAATTTGGAAAAAGGTGGTTTTAACACTTTGGTAAATAGCCTTGGAGCTGAGGAAAGTCCATTTGGTAGAGCTTTATACTGATATAAAACACCATTCCAAAGAAATTTCAGGTATTTCCTATGCTGTTTTGATATGGGTGCTGATAGGTCAAGTATTTATTTAATTGGGATAGATCTAGTATCATACGTCTACCTCCGTCCTTTTTGGGACGTGAAAAAATATTTGACCAAAAATCACCCTCTTCTGGTTGAGTACGTTCAATCACATCCTTCCGTAATAAGGATTTCACTTCCTCATCAATTGCATTTGTTTCCATTTCTGACAAATTATATGGATGTGGCTTAACAGTTTGATAAGGGGGCAATTCTTTAAAATCTAATCTATAGCCTTTAACTGCCTCTATAATCGAAGGATCTGATGTATATTTATACCATTCAGATACACATGACTTCAATCGACCACCTACTATATTTGCATCACTGCACTCACCTACCTCTGCAGGTTTTACTACTGGCTTGGTCTGGTTTGAGTAGAGGGTGCTTTCCCTCTGTTGTACAGTTTCTGGGGAGGCAATGTCTGGCGCCATTGCGGTTGCTGATATCCCTGACGGTACAGCGGTTGCTGGCGGTACGGTGCCTGCATCTGGGGTGATCTGTTCCCTAAAAAAGGTCCAGGGCGATACTGTCCCCTTCTCTGATGAAAGTTGGATTGGGGCATGCCTTGAGAAGAATAGGGGTGGAACCTTGATTCTTCCCGAAAGCCTTATATGGCTTCCCTGTTTTGTGCACATCATGACAGCTTTTTTCTCCTCTGTAATATCTTTCACATTACGTTGGAGATCATCTCCAAACAGGAAATCTGACCCAGTTTGAGTCTGGCACAAGTGGCCATAGGCCGGGTTTAGCTGAGGTTTAATGTGGTCCTTCCGAGCATTGCTCAGTTCATAGTTTGCATTGCACAGCAGTGCAACCACCTCTTCCAGCTCCGATGTAAGCTTGTCATCTCCAATGGAGCGCATAAGAGCACACATTCCACCAGTTAAAGAATTCTGGATTCTTTGTAAGCGTATATCAAATGCACGTGTCTTAGGAGTCATTGATGCCCAAATGGGCGGATTTACCTTGGGCGATTTAAGCCGAGACAGGTTGGAGGGTGCGATATGTTTTGCAAGTAACTCTGCGATCTTGTTTTCTTTCAGTTTCATCTCCAACATGGTATTGATCTCTGTTGTCAATTCCCCATTAAGAGGAGGCCCCATCTCCGCAACATCGGCAAATTTCCTTGCAAAGCCCGTGGGCTTTGCTGCTGGAGTGGGTGTATCTTTAGACACGTTTTGTTTCTCAGACTCTTTCACCAAGTCACTAATAGTGCTCAGCACCTGCTCATTTAGTTCCTCTGGGGTAGCAATATCACCAGTGCTATCATCATAAGCATGAGTTTCACTCATAGCGTCACTAGTCATATCCATGACATCATGTTCACCCCCGCCATAATATCCATAA
The DNA here is from genome assembly GCF_039555335.1 of Amphiura filiformis. Classification (NCBI taxonomy): domain Eukaryota; kingdom Metazoa; phylum Echinodermata; class Ophiuroidea; order Amphilepidida; family Amphiuridae; genus Amphiura; species Amphiura filiformis. Next base: position 41,992,277 of record NC_092641.1, read on the forward strand.
TTTGGATAAGCATTTTCACACTGTTCACCGCTCATTGAGTCGGAGTCATGGTACATATACTGCATATTACTATTGCTAGCATGATATTCTTTCTCTAGCTTGTCAATTCTGGCTGTAAATTCAGCCTTTTGCTCACGTGAATCTCTATGCATCTGGATCAAGAGTTTCTCAATTGAACCCAGTCTATCAGTTTCAGTATCACCAGTCTTATTAGAACTAGTATTGCCCTGGGGCTGCTGTTTGCCTGGCTTCTTTTTAGGTACAGCCGAAGGAACTGGCAAATCTTTTTTGCTTGTTTTGCCCTCACCACGTGTAGAGCTATGCTTGTTGGCAGCTGCCGATTGTATCGACGCTGACTTAGGCGACATACCTGTCGAATTCTGCTCCGCCATTATCACGCGCGATAAAAGTGGATGAAAATCATCCTATTTCGCCGTGATAGCGTAAACTATATAAATATCGGCTCTCCGACAATGTCAAATAAAACGACAAAACTGTTTTTGTCAAAGAAATGTGATTTTAGACCGCAAAAATAGTCAAATTATTCGGAGCTCACAGCTTCCGACGCGATCCCAATGCACAGCAAATGTTTCTCTGATTCGCACGCGGTGTTTCTATTCTCCTTTTATTTCGACACGTATATCGAAATAAAATTACAATTATACTTTAATACTTTATAGGTATAAAGGAACATGTTTAGCCCATTCACTTAAGTTCCAGGTGCAAGTCCTATAACACAATGCGTAAACTTTCTTTATCTGTGTCAATAATAGAATATTGATTTCAACGGAGTATGGAGCTTTATGGAAAAATATTTATAATACAGGGTGTTGACACTGTGCCCTGCAGTTTATCATGACAATAATAAAAAAAAAAAAAAAAAAGAACAAATTTTTGTTTTTAGATTTTTGCTGAGCGTGTTATTTTCTTACTTTGACTCCTGATTCTGTCTCATCCTCTCCACTCACTACATAGGTAACATTGATAGCTGTCTGCTGGTTAGGTTTCTTCCTCTGCTCTTGAACAAACTTGTCCAACATCCTGTATACAGAAAAGAGAAAATCACACAGATAAAAAAAAAAGTGTACTTTGGCAGGGAATTATGGCACCAAAGGTGTCCCCCCCCCCATACCTTTGACTTAGTGCCCTCCATGTTAACTTTGGAAACATGTACATTTATTGAAGCAATCGATTTACTAGTGCCCTACATGTAAATACAATAGCCCAGCCCTCGAATTAAGGATCTGAAGGGGCACGCCAACTTCTTTAGGGCAAGTTAATAATTGCCTTGGATTTTTACTGAAAAGGCAAGGCAGCACAGCAGTTTGTAATATTTCAAGAGGGCATCGTGGCAACTGTTGAAAATTTGAGAAGGGCACCAAGGCAATTTCTCAAAAGTGAAAAAAAACACACACAAACATAGATAGATGATTTTATAATCTATAAAGGGGCAGGGCTGGGGCACCGACGGCAACTTCATTAGAGGGCATGGCAAGTGACTGCCTGGGTAAAGGACATATTTTGAGGGCATTACGACAGTGGGGATGGGCACCCACGGCTAAATGCCATGGGTGCCGTGGGTTAATTCGAGGGCTGCAATAGCCCATAGAACATTACGGTGGTACACCCCCAAAGGGATGAGGTACTATTTTTCATTTCATACCAGCAAAACGAAAATATTTCGGACATAACATTTTGCTGCACATGGTTTAGGAGAAAAGTATGAGCTTCTTTCAAATGCCAAAAGCACGGTTCGATTTAGAGGGGTTTTACTTGCACAAATGCATGTAACTTTGGCTCTGTGCATGTAGAATTTTGCCTGTGCATGCAAAATTTTGTGTTATTTGGCCCATTTTGAGGAAAAAATCGGAGTTGTGCATGTACATTTTATTTTCTAAATCGAACCCTGGCCAAAAGTTTGATTTTGATGGGTTAGGCTAGAGTCCGAAGTTTACCGTTTTCTAAAATCCATTTTCCGTGTTGTAATCTGTGTTGTAAAATTTGTAAATCTGTTTCATGAATTCAGCTTAAAATGTATAAACAATGATATTAATGTCACAATAAAGTGTTCAATATCGCGATCAATATGCTCTGATTGGAATATTCTCACGATAATAGGCCGACTGTTGCAATATTTGGATGGATAGGGGGTTCATGCCTTGGTAATATACCTTTATTTCGGTATTATTAAACAGTATTTCTATCATAAAAATTGACACACACAACTCATGATCTTTTAACAATTTTTGTCACATCATACAAAAATGCCATTTTCCGTGTTGTACCTCCGATTACGTGACTTTTTTCCGTTTTCCGTAAAACGGAAAATTTCGGACTCTAGGTTAGGCTCAAAGTGGAAGGGATGAAGGTTTCAATCAACAAAGTTACAGGGTCAAAATTTCGGCGAGAATCCAAGAATCAATTCTCCCAAAGATTCTCGTAAACAGATTTGCATAAATCCTAGTTTATTCTCAAAACTTTTGTAGTTTATACACAGAAGTGAAATCAAATGATTCCCGCAAATTTATTCTGCAAGAATCAAGATTGAATCTCGCACTGCGAAACAAAATTCTGACCCTGATGTTGGGGTACACTGTAGGCCTACGCTACAGTATATAAAATAAGAAACAAATCATTGCATTATTTTGATGTACTGTAGAACATACAGCTATGCATACAACAAACAGAATGGATTAGCATTCGAATTTTGCAGTGACTTACTGTTTGGCCTGGTTCACATGGAGAGAGAGTGTCTGACTAAGCCACTTGTATGTTACCTATAGATTAGAAACAAACACAGAATGATTCAAAACAGGTGAATGCTGTACTTATAATACATGTATAAGAATCATTGCCAACAGGGGTAGCGCTAAATAAGTTGCTTTTTGGGGTCTCGGACCCACCAAAATAGAGTTCGGACCCCCTGTTTTTAAATTTTCTGCAAGTTCAGGGGTCCCTGCAGACCCCCATTTTTTCAATCTAGCGCTATTGCAGACATACTATTTATGCTGCATTTGTGCAACTCGGACTCACCAAACTCTACTCCGGACCCCCTACTTTTTAATTTTCTGTAAGTTCAGGGGTCCCTGCGGACGCCGGAGTGTTTAGTTCTAACGCTAACCCTGATTGCCAATAAGCCAAATCGGCATTGGAAGTTTGCAATGCATTGTAGGACAGTTTTTGCAGTTTTGGGACACTTTGTCCTTTGACCTTTCAGAAAATTAAGAAATATTTGGTTTTTGTACGTACAAAATATAATCTAAAATGTTTAACAATAATTAAAACAAATATAAAAAATATTAGTATTTTATAAATTAAAATTATTTAGTATTTTTAATGATCAACATTATGACAATAATAAGAAAATTAATAATAATTACGTAAATTTTCCTGATATGTCAGAGGTCAAAGTGTCCCAAAACTGCTCTCAAAAACCGGAAGTTAGAATGGCGATTGGGCTTATTGGTCATTACCATCTAGAGAGCGAGAGTCTCAGGCTCAGCCGTTTGTACAGTATACATTACATGTACATACACACACCCCTACATTCGCCGTCAAATGTGGACGCCGTATAAGACCATGCAAATGTCGACGTCAGAATCCGTACTGAATCAACATACCAAGGACGTTTTTTGCCATTTTTTTGTGTATTTTTGTGGTTATGGAATTCAACCTAGTAACTGCGGACATTACATCTCATAACGATAGAGTCATAATTCACAAATACATACATGCATTTGCGGTCATTTGCAGACCTCCAGAAACCGAGGGCGGTCCCCTATTGCAGAGTAGTCAGCGGTTTGAATGTGAAGTGCGAGTGTGTGTCCTCGTTTGCTGGCAAACACCTACGCATACATACACACCGAAATACATATAACAAGGCTTTTGTAGCCTGCTATTTCATGAAGATCACAGAGTAACACTCATAATTTTTAAATTATATTTTTACCACATATTGTACTTTCACAGATCTATATAATAAATCTAGAATGAAAAGTGTCATAATCTGAGAGGCCCTGTGGTATTTTAACAAATATTTTAAATGACTTAAATCCTTCATTTTTAAGGATGCAAAAATTGCGACTATTTAGGTATCTTTTTTAAAATCAAAATTTACCGTACATGTGAATCAATTGTTCGTCTATGAAATGTGAGAGACAATACTGCTGTACTGTGTCTTGGCGCAAAGTGCATTCTTGATATATTTTGCACAAAAATATATAAAAAAAAGTAAAAAGCAAATTTTCCTTTTAATTATTACAATATATACCCGTTACCGTATGCATCTTTAGTGAAATCTAGCATGTGCCACCTAAATTTGCTCAATATAATATGATGCTTAGAAGTACGCAATTTTTGAAAAGGAATCATGTGTTTTAGTTTTTAATAATAGACCTGTACCAAACGAGCCCCAAAATCAAAAAGACTGAAACTGGTGAAAAAGCCAAAAAAATGCATAAAATTGGATTTGAAATTTATTCAGTAATTCAGGCAAAAGAAGGAATGAATTCAACATAATATGCTAAACCTGAGGCTATTGATGGACGTGTTGGATCATACTATGCTTTATGGTTATGCGCCATGAATTGGGGTATAGGAAAAGGTGGGGGTGTTTCAGTTTTTCATTTTGTTTAGGATGTTTCACCCATATCACAAGAATGAAGAGGGGTAGGCCCCTACTGAACTTAGTTTTGGTCTCATTTTGATGCTAATTTATCTAGCTAAAATTGTGGAAAGTTAAAACTTCATAGACTGTATTTACTTTTTGAGATATGAATGGGTCCTTTTTCAAAAAATTTAAATTTTCTCGAAAAATAGCCCAATTTTGCCTCAATCTAGCCAAAATTTCGAAATTGTCCAAAAAAATTTGGGAAAATTTGTAAAAACTAAAAAGACAATATGGGTTAAATTTGGCTGAAAATTTTGAATTTTGGTATCAATGACAATGGGTCCAAATTTCTTGAAAATTTGGTACATTTATGGGTCCACTTTAAAATTCTCAGCGGCACACCCCTAGGTAGGCTAGCTCACATCACACACTATAGGTGGCGCTATTCGGCCATAGGGAAGTGGAATGCAGACGATGGTGGACTACATTATTCACTGTGGCAACAGCCAATATCGTAAACAAAACAGACAATATGACGGCAACACTGCCTGGACATTGGACGCCCGTGCTGAGTTGTGTTTTTAGCTCTATTGGCCCCGTTACAGAAAAAAAATGCACAAAATATATTTCTCAGTGAATGTATAAATTTTCACATAAAAATAAATATTTTTGGATTCAAAATAAATGTGAAAAAAAAAAAAATTATAGCCGGGAGTGAGCGGGACTCGATCTCGGGACCCTATGCACCGCAGGCGAGACCCGCTACCATTAGACCAAGCGAACCGTGATACACAATGGGGAAATTTTAGGTATATATCATAAACATACCGCATGCGTTATTCATACAAAACATTCAAAAACAGTACTTACAATGAGGTTCACTGGCGAACCTCAACGGATTTAGACTGATAAAATAGTGCTTAATAACATACGTACAGTTTTGGAATAATTTGAGACATTTTTGTGTTTACGTGTAAAACCAATGACAACGTCAAAATTCAGCCAATCTTGGCCGGCCCCCCCCCCTGGTGGAATGTGCATGTACGGTCCAAAAATGGCTTTATTGTGGGGCTCAATGGAGAAAATCACTAAAAATTAATTTTGACAACCAAAACCTAAGTGATGTTGACTTATGTTGGTACTGGCATGATACTGGATTCATAAACTATCACATAGTGCAATCCATGTTCCACCAAGTCGATGCTCGATTTAGCTCAAAAGCAATTTGTGTGTAAATCAAGACCATCCAAAACAGCTTTCTTACAGTAAAGAATAGGAGGTCATCTGGGGTCACATACAGTAGTGTGCATTGTACATGTGCCTGCTGTCACAATTTCACACACAAAATTTTGGGCAATTTGATGACACTATCTGTAACTTCAAAAGTATATGCACTAGAAACATGATTGACCCCTTAGGTAATTTAATTCTCTTTCAAATGAAAGAACTTTCAGCTAAAAATATTGAACTTCCAAAATTTTATGAACATCCCTACCCTAGGCCAAAATCAAACTTGAGACCCCCCCCCCCCCCGGATGAAAGTTAGCGGGTGAATAAACGAGTTGCGAGCAGGGTTCGATTTAGTAACTGGTGTCGCTGAGCAAAATGCTCCCCATTTTGGACAACCTGCTGTAGACACAAATTTCAGCTTGTAGGCCTATAGCAATTTTTCACAATGTAAACATATATATGTGACCATCCAGCACAACTGAGCCCTGAAGTCGCCAATCATCATTTTTGAGATATTCAACCAAAATATTCTGCTTGAAATTAGCTTTAAAATGATGTACCGTATATCATGTCTATAGTACATGTACTTGACATTTTTAAATGTAAATCAATAAAACAGTCAATAAATCCTTTGTTTCCTATTGTTTATTGTTAAGTTCAATGGAGCATATCTCAATAGTAGCACTGGCGACATCCGGGCTCAGTTGTGGTGGATGGTCACATCAGCCCTCGAATTAAGGATCTGAAGGAAGGGGCACGGCAACTTTTTTAGGGCAAGTTGATAATTGCCTTGGATTTTCACTGAAAAGGCAAGGCAGCACGGCAATTTTTAATATTTCAAAAGGGCATCATGGCAACTGTTGAAAATTTCAGAAGGGCACCAAGGCAATTTCTCATAAGCGAATAGATGCATTGCTGTCAGCTGAATTCGACACCAAAGTAAAATTTGACTCTCAACTTTACACTAAAACTAACCTGATTGCTCAAAAAACCTGCTTAAATAATACAAAGCAGTCAAAAATCAACAGTTTAATTTTACTTAAATTTTGCGATCCCTAGTTCTGAGCTGCAAAACTGACTCGAAACAGCGGTGAAACAGCTGTAACTTTGGTAATAATATTGATCAAATTCGCCGGGATAAAAACTATGTCGTGCAAAACATATCTAGAGATGGGCTCACATGTACAAGATAAGACGATACCGGGTAAGGGTATCGCCATCGGTTTGCAACTTGGGAAGTCAATGCTTGCTAATCGAGAGATCAATTGATTTGCCCAGCGCTCGGATTTTGTTCATGACACGAGGAAGCTTAGTTACTAACAGCGTTTCTGATTGGTTGATAGTAAGCTGAAGGCATTTCTCTGACCAATCAGGAAAATGAAGTCAGATTTCTAGCAACCATGCAGATAAATGTATAAAAGCGGATGTGATTGGCTGAATACGTAAGCTTACGTAGGGGTAATGAATATTATTATTAATTCACAACAAACTATTGTATTGATTGGGTTACGATGCTGAAAATAGCGAGCGTGTTCAAGATTTTCGATTTTAATTTTCCACAATTTTTCGGGGTTTTAACCAGTACTTGTTAAGGGGCTGTGCAATAATTATGAGCCCTGGGGGAGGGTAAAATTGGGGGGAGAAATTTTTGGTGAGCCGAAGGGGGAGGGGGGCAAGCAATTTTTGGCAATCATTCACTAGGCGCCTTTTTAATAAAACGCTCTAAAAGGCTTAGGAAAACAGTACGGAAACGCTTAAATATGCAAATTTTCCTTCCTGCTCGCCACGTCGCAACATACATCTAGACCATTTAAAGTTTGGAATTTGGGATCCCAAAATTTGGCATGTTCAAGGGGGGCAAAGAATTTTTGGCGGGCCGAGGGGGGGCAAGCGATTTTTGGCGGGCCGAGAGGGGGGCAAGCGATTTTTGGCGAGCCGTTCAGAAATTTTACCCCCGGGGCTGATAGTATTGCACAGCCCCTAATGATTTTATAATCATGAAGGGGCAGGGCTGGCTAGGGCTAGGCTAGGGACAGGCATAAAAATTTCAAATTAATTATATTAACATGAATTGTTGTTTATTGGAAGAGAGAACTTCTCAGAAACAATTTGACACCAAAACCAATCTTCTACTGTATTGCTAAGTGAAGTTATAACGAAATTACTGTCGGAACATTGGGCCATTTTCTCTGATAAGACTTACCATAGCAGTGCATGGGGGGACTTGATAATTTTTGTGCGCCCCTGTCAATTTTTTGTTTTCACTGTAATTTAATCTAATTTTTGTTGAATATTATGTATGTTATCATTTTCAACACATCTGTGAAATTTTGTATGAAAATTCAAATTTTAAGGTGGTAAAAAGTGATTTTTGTGATAATTTTGGTCAAATTTTGCAATTTTTCGGCCATTTTGGGAAAAATAAAAAAAAAAACAATGATTTTTCCCAAGCGATAACAAAAAAGTGCTTTCTCCCAGCAAACAAGTAAACTGGAATTGTTATGTGAAAAGGATGAAAGTTTTTGTCAAACCATGTTTCCCTTTTGTCAGAAGATGAATTTTGGGTCAAAATAGAATTTTTTTCCCAAAATGCCCCTTTTGACCCCTTTTTGACCAAAACGGTGATTTTCACCAAGGCATATCTCACAGAAAAAAATATTCAAAAGTGAAGTCAATGTTGCATTCTGCTTCCTAAAACTAAAGCATTGAAACTGTTGTCAATGCAAACTAGAGCATCTGAAACAGATTAATTTTGGTTTTATCCATCATTTTCTCCAAAAATGGTGTTTTCAGTGGCACAAAATGGCACAGATTTACATAGGGCTTTATTATCAAGTAAAATAAATAGCGCCCTCGCTCAGATGTGCCTGTCCCTACCTAGGCTAGGGCACCCACCCACGGCAACTTCATTTATTTTTAGGGCACGGCAAGTGACTGCCGTCGGTAAAGGACATATTTTGAGGGCATTACGGCAATTGGGGTGGGCACCCACAGCAATATGCCGTCGGTGCCGTGGGTTAATTTGAGGGCTGGGTCACATATGCTAATTACATGAATTATAAGAACATCACCTAATATTTTCGCTAAATTGGACATGGCTACGGAAACTTTTCATTTAAATCGAACCCTGGCCCTGGTTGCGAGTCGACCTCATTCGCATTCCTTCAACATGTTCAATGCAAAGCACAGACTTTGCCTGTTTGTGAGGTGTGTGAATTTAATAATACTTTTGTAATGACTAATGACTGACAGTCAGTACTTTAAAATAATTAATAACACTCCGCCTGTCGAATTCGACAACCTTACACTCCATCACCTGCATTTTATCGCTCTTTTATAAGTCATGCGAGTCTCTAAATGATACAAAACTTACCCTGTACAGTCATCATACCGAGCGTTATTAGGCAGTAGTAATTAAACTGATATTCATTGGCCAACTTACCACTTTATCTTCATCAAACACATATTCTTCGATGTTTTCTAGCTCCATATCCCCCGCCATTTTGCTTTTAAAACAGCGTTGCCAGCCTGGTAAGTTTTCGTGGTGTTGCCAATTCTGAGATTGCTATAAGATCGTGCGAGAAGGTGCGGTGCGAGATCCCCGCGGGGCAGATCCCCGGGGGAGGCCGCACTTAAAACAAATTACCATACGCGTATGCTCCCCCGGAAAGACCCCCCTTTTTGGATTCCGCAGCTCCGAAATACCCCCATATTTGACCAAAATAGAGCTCCGAAAGACCCCGGGGGCACTCAACTTTGGAAGTGACGGGTATGTGCCTACCGGAGTCGGGAAGTAGGGGCCTATCGGGTACAAAGCGTTATTTAAAAAAGGGGGTCATTGGGTACAAACAAAATAAAAAGGGGTCATTGGGTACAATATTTTGAAAAAGGGGGTCATCGAGTATAAGATTTTAAAAAAAGGGTCATCGGGTAGAAAATTTTGAAAAAATGGAGCAAAATTTTGAAAATTTCGGCATAATTTTGAAAAAATGGAGCAAAATTTGACAGTTTCTGCATTTTTTGTTGCATTTTGATGATGCTATTCTAGAAAAAGGGGGTCATTGGGTAGCCGCAACTAAAAAAAAGGGGTCATCGGGTATGGCTTTTAAAAAAGGGGGTCATCGGGTATAGTCGACTTCAAAAGAGGGGCCTATTGACAGGCACATACCGTCACTTCCAAAGTTGAGTGCCCCCGGGCGAAAGACCCTTGATTTTGATAATTTCAGCTCTAAAAGATCCTTTCTGCTCTAAAAAGACCCCGGAAAAAGACCTAGCCTGGGTGTTTAATTTATTTCGCATACCGTAAAAAATGGGGTAACGTCGGTCAGCGGGGTAATATTTTTAAATGGTCATATTTTCGTACAGCAATATTGTGTTTAGTCATATTTGGTGTCAATTTGTTAAGAAATATATTTGGAAGAAATAATAGTCGCTCATGTGTAATTTCCTTGAAATTTACGAAAAAAGCGGAATTTTTGACCAAAAATCAGCATTTTTTACATTTTTTTCAGAAAAAATAAAAATCGATATTTGTGAGCAAGGATGTGTGTTTGATTAATTTTGCAAGGTGTCAAATGTCACAAAAAACAACAACTTGCTCATATTCAGCGAAGATCAATTTTTTTGATTTTTTTTCCTTCATGGAAATGTAGGCCTAATAGTACTGTGACCAAAGTTGCCCCAAAGGCGAGGTAACTTTGGTCAGGTCATTTTTAACCCCTAGGGCACCCTTACAAAATTATTTAAAAATCTTTTTCAACTTCAAGGTGTAGAAGGAACCCTAATGTCACAAAAAAGAGTTAATTAGAAATATACTTGGTTTTGTTTGGAAGCAGTGGTTTAAAAACTCTGAAAAGTGCCCAAAGTTACCCCATTTTACGGTAATAAATTATATTATGAAAAAACAACAACAAAGAAAAAAATACAAACAAACTCACCTATCCCATGCATTTTTATTCTAGCCCGTTGTGGCAATACTAAATTTCTTAGAATTCTAAATGTAATGTTACTAAACTTTACAGTGTTATCTAATTCTATTATTAATGATAAAGATAGCCATGGTTTTTTTATACTCTTTAATCATAATTATCCATATACGCCTACCGGCCTATATTGAGTAGATATCTCATCGTGGTTAACATATCCCATTTTTATTTTAGCCTGTTGTGGCTATACTAAATTTATTAGAATTCTAAAATAATGTGATGTTCCTAAACTGTACAGTGTTATCTAATTCTATTATAAAGATGCATCATGTTTTTTTACTCTTTATCCATCATCCATCGCGCTATCTTATAGATAGCTCATCGTGGTTTTGTTATACGTCCCACCATACGTGCAGTCGTGCACTAATTAGCTATCTTCATTAGATAATAGTACATATGCCTATAAAAGCTATGTACGAGCATGTTATGACTTTGATCTATTGTTTTCATGAGTTTTGGTATAATTTGTAATGTTTGGGTATACATATGTTCCAACTTAAATAGAATCAGCCGAATTCGTTGTGTTTGTCATGTCAACAGAGCAAATTCAGAATTAAGTCACTATAGAATTCCACATTAAACGATCAAAATAGCCAATGAAATCGTTTCACTTAACCTTGTTACTTCGGCTTAAAATAGACAGAAACCTTTCATAACAAGTTATTTCCCCCCGGGGGGTCACTCCCATTGTGGCCAGTACACCATCCGCGATAATCAACTTTTGAAAAGCGCCCTAAAGAAGGATTTAAACCCTTGGCTAAAACGATACCCTAAACAGGTAACGCACGCCTATTTTTACACCCTAATCAAATTTCATACCCTACATTTCATTTTCGCGTATTAGCAATTGCAATTTTGCTACCCTTTTTTTTTTTTTTTTTTTCATGTTTTTGACACCCTAAACACGATACGCGCGTATCGTGTCTATAGCCACGAAAAACTACCCTTTTTCCGCGTTTTTATTATCGCGGATGGTGTACAGGCCACAATGGGACTGAACCCCCCGGGTTATTTCATGTCCAAGTATTATTTCAGCATTTTGATTAAAGAATTATGCATATGGTGTATCGTTATCCTCTATCGCTATCTTCAGTAGATAGCAAGCTGAGTTATTAACCTATATATTCTCAGTGGGTGCTGATCGAGCTGAGACGAATGTAAATAAATTCGTGTCAGGTGCTGAGTGTCTTCAGTATAGTTCTTGTTAAACCAAACGATGGAGGGTCCCTGGTATTAGTTAAAACATTGTGCAAAGTATAGCTTAAAAATTAATCAAAAAAGCTAAGAAGCCTAAAAAGCACAGAGCCAGAAGATACATTTTTCATTTATGTACATGTATGAGCTTGTGTGGACCGTGTGTGGACCTGGTAAAATGTATTAAGGTGAAGAAATTGTAATACAAATTTCATATATCAAAATACCCTGCTGACTCGAGAGCCGGGCCCGAGAGAGCTCCATCTCAGAGCTGACATAGTAATTGCATTATTCAATTTGGTTGAACTCTTCCTGGGACACAGTTCATAGCCAGAACCATCATCAGCAGCTATCAGACCCACATAGTGTTGTTCCCCTTATGGGCCTCGCATACACTTATACAGGAACACACGTCTTCATACATTAACATTTTATCTATAGGGAGTGTAAATGAAAATGTCAGCTAACGAGAGCTAGTCGCATCATGCTAGGGCTCTCTATACTGAAGGAGGAGGACAGAGTTGAATGCAGCTGATTTTCCATCAAATATTAGGAAAATACTATCCTAAATATTATAGCTTTTGTTATACTTGAGAATGGCATGTTGGTGAGTATTATGCATGTTTAATGATATTATTATTTTATAAATACAATGAATAGATAAAAGCTTTACTACTATAGGTAGAACCCCCGGTAGAACCTATATTTTTAAGTATGCAGGAATGGGATCTTGTGTTTTCATATGAACAAAGTATATCACGATGCTGTTGCCAGACTGTGCCAAATATGATTTGGTAGGTCCGTAATTTTTCAGTTTTCAATTGAACAAAATGTAAAAACCAAATTCATTGCAATAAATATTAAAATAAACGTTTTGGGCATATGTACATATATATGCTGTTTTAAAAATAAAGTGTATGCTCAAAAGTCCAAATTTATCAAAAGAAACCGAGGGTTGGTTCTGGTATGAACGTTTGGACAGTATTTTTGTGAAACATGAGAGCACATCAGACATATCGAATTGAATTCTGAATACGAGGAATGTCATTTTTTTTTAATTCGTGATATAATACACGTACATTTTATGACAAATTATTAAAATTTGATATTTGTTGAATTTTGATATATTTAACAGTCCTCGAAGTAACATTTCTAAATCTAATGATATACTTAAAGCGTATATAGCCTAGCTGGGAGGAAAAGCCCCCCCCCCAAAAAAAAAAGACACCTAAAATTAGATTTGTAAGGTTTACTTCGAGGACTGAATAGAGTTAAATGTCCAAAATATCAATTTTTTTTAATTTGCCCTAAAATTTTAATTATATCACGAATTTCGAAAAACAATTAATAATAATCAGCGTAGGCCTATTTTTTTAGTATTCAGAATGCATCTAATGTTCCCTCATGTCATACTGTACTGTGATGAAGCTATCCGATCACTTCAGTGATTTGTTCATCCAGACGATCGTAAAAATCATCAAAATTCAGATTTTGGTACCTTTGTCATTGGCATAGATGTGCTAACATAGCCTAGTGGTTCAGTTGCATTGTAAAGATAAAATAAAGCATTTTACATGAATCTGTAATTTATATATACAGACATTAACTACATGTATTTGAATGGAGCCTCAACTTCGTCAATATACTGCTGTTTTTTTGCCAAATTTTTCATTTAAAAAATACCAAAATGACCATTTGAATGATATATATCCGTTAACCTTTAAATAATTATTATATACGAAATATAGGCTAATTATTGTGCATATATTAGGGCAAACCCCTTTATGAATTATATTAATATCGTTTATTTATTCATTTAGAGTCCAAAGATCCCTTCTATTCACCGTCCAATGAGTATGGTAAGCAATAATATGCTCATTGTAAAAAGCAAGATCGGCTCCAGATAAAGTTTTCTCTTTTTTTTTTTTTTCAATATTTTGTCTATTTCCAATTGTAGGCCTATGCATCATTTTGTGCAGGTTCCCAAATATTCACTTTTTGTGATTTTCTCTATAATATTGTCGTTTTTACAAAAATTATCTGATGATATATGTATTTATATTTAGATTTGTTGATGTCTTGCCTTAAAAATGTATACTTTCATAATTATGTCTTGCGTGAAAATTAATTAAATTAAGAAGTAATGGCACTAATACTATCCATGCCTGTCTGAGAGTGCAAAACGCAGTGCGAGTGTATTGAATACCGCCAACCATGGAAAGAGCATTAGTATAATACTTGCCATGCACAAAATAGAGTGTTGATGATAAAGTAGTCTTTCCCGATCCCGGTTTCACATGCATGGTTGAAATGTTGTTTGTAAAATTGCTTTTGATCGTTGACAATGATTAGGCTATAAATTAAATTTTGCTCTTTTCAGAATCGATATCATGTTGCTCTCGGTAAATTAAGGTGGTACTACACCCCTTGATAAATTTGTGACTATTTTTTGCATTTTGCCTCAAAACTAATATAGGCCTAACACATGGTACCGGTAACAAATGCCCGGAACAAATGTTATGTATATCCAGTTACATTGTCTCTGAGACTAGTATATACCTAAGGTATACCTAGGTATACTAGTCTCAGCATTGTCTTGAATCACTGAAATTACAGTAATTGGATTCCTTGCCCCTTATTATAACTACCAGTGTGTAGTTAGTTATTTTTTGAGAAAAATGTAAAATTAGTCACAAAATTTATCAGGGGGTGTAGTACCACCTTAAAACATCAATAAAAACAGAATTTTAATACTAAAAAAGTATGTGCAAAAGTTTCCTATTGTTGATGACATAGCCTGTCACTGCACTATTATATATACAACGGTATACAACCAACAACTTTTCAAACACATTTTTACAGTGCAGGCCGATACGTATACACATCGCACATTAGGACCCAATGGTCCATGACTTTAACCTTTTCCTTAAAGTTCAACATTATTGTATTAAAATTGGAAAGTTTTTGTTCATTATTTTGTTCTAGACATTCACAATGAAACGCATACCACTTCCGTCCTGCTATATGATTGTTGTCTTTATATTATACCACGAATTGCCACATCTTACCACTGCAGGTATGTATAAGACTCAGGGGTTGTGCAACAATTATCTTTCCGAGTGATGGGGGGGGGGGCCTCTCCCGGGCCTGCCATATGCCATGTAAATTAGAACGTTTCCGTACCATTTTCTTATTTGGAACATTTTATTTAAAAAAGATACCCTATCCATGAATTTGTGCCAAAAGAGTGTACCACATGCAAACTTCAATCACTTTTTGCAAACTTCAATCACTTTTTACTAACTTCAATCACTTTTTACTAACTTCAATCACTTTTTACTAACTTCAATCACTTTTTCCAAACTTCAATCACTTTTTGCTAACTTCAATCACTTTTTGCAAACTTCACTCACTCTTCCTAACTTTAATCACTTTTTGCTAACTTCAAACACCATTTGTCTTTGAAAGGGTTTGAAGTTAGCAAAAAATGCTTTGATTTTAGGGGAAAAAAGTGTTTGAAGTTAGCAAAAAAGGGTTTTAAGTTAGCAAAAAAAAAAGGGATTTGAAGTTAGCGAAAAAAGGGTTTGAAGATAGCGAAAAAAGGGGTTGAAGGCACATTCTCCGATAAAGTGTCCAAAAAGCCAAATCTGTGTCGCCCATAGTTACAAGTCGTATTCAGACTTGTTTCGTCAGAAAGAAATGACTTTTATTAATATAACTGATACTTAGGAGTTGCTTTCTAAAGTGTGTGGGGCTAGAGGTTGTAACATGCCTAGAAAGTATAAAACAATAAAGCTGATTATACATATCCATTGTTTTCCTCCATGTCGCCAGCCAAGGTGCGTTCCGTATAATGTGTCCCTGTTCGCTATACATGCGCGCATAATAATGGATTATAGGTACTTTTCTTTAGCTGGTATCATGCCCTAATTATAAAGTATAAAACACCACAACGCAGGTTATTAAATTTTTCCAACAGGGCTTTGAGACTATGTCGCCAATATTGTTCACAGATACGTTACCATATTTCTAATGGATAGCAATCTGTCAAAATAGCTATATGAATGTTTTCATGTGTGATGGATCAAGCAGGCTCCATAGTTATATTATATATGTGGTACATAACACAATGGTTTCAAAGTAAAACAAATCAGGTCTATTAATGGCAAAAAATCCTGACGTTACGTTCATGTCGTCACAGATACGTTACCTAAATTCTACTCCCCTCGGAAAAAACGCTGTGATAAATGAAGCCAAATACCATACCAGACTTTAGTACATTGGGTGATGACTGATCAAGTATGAGTATTAAGTCGGTAAGTTTTACACTTGCACGATTAAGACAAAAGTGTGAAAGGGCTTCACAGATACGTTACCACTGATACGTTACCACCAATGCGTAGGCCTACAAGTAATATTGCTCAAAAATGAAGTATTGTTGAAAAATCACCCATGCATTGTTTTGTGCTCTGAAACTATTAAAGTTTACGATTCTGAATGATTTTCATGAATTCTTTGTGGTTGGAATTTTGCAATTACCGAGACCAAACTTGGACGCTTTATCGGAGAATGAGCCTGAAGTTAGCGAAAAAAGGTATGAAGTTAGCGAAAAAAGTCTTAAGTTAGTGAAAAAATGGTTTGAACTTAGCGAAAAATAATTCAAGTTATCGAAAACGATTATGATTGAAGTTAGTAAAAAGTGTTTAAAGTTAATAAAAAGTGATTGAAGTTTGCAAAAAGTGATTGGAAGTTTGCAAAAAGTGATTAAAATTTGCAAAAAGTAATTGAAGTTTGCATGTCCCTCATGGTACACCGTAGTGTAGACTTTGTGTCAGAATAATTCACGCATGCTCACAACAATCAATCTAGCCAGGCCATTAGTCTTTGTCCCAGCCGGCTTAGCGCTTGTGTTCTTTCATCAGAAAGAGCATAATTCAAGCCGCGGCTGGACCGAGACTATAGCTGTTGCCCAGCTGTCACCACGTGCATGTCAGTGGCGGGTATTTCGCAACTCGAATATCAATATTCAAAGTAAATAAAAACTGCCTGGAAGTGCACCGGGGAATTAGCTCAAATGGTAGAGCGCTCGCTTAGCATGTGAGAGGTACCGGGATCGATACCCGGATTCTCCACAATTTTTTTTTCATTATATCCATTTTTTTTTACTAATTTCTGTTTTGTTTTTTACTACAAACATATTACTGCTTTCTTTTCCCATAATGGATACTGGTTTCTTCTTCTTCTTTTTTTTTCTTTCTAATGTTTTGGTTCTCGTCCCTGGCCCTCCCTCCCAGGCGTCGCTGGGGGGGGTTACTAAGTAGGCCTACGTTGTAATGACCACTGTACGACGTGCCACAATGGGTAGCATTATTTTGGCCTTTTGGTATATCAATGACCCCTTTTTCTAAGCCAATTTTGGTATAGCCTATGAATGGGTCCTTTTTTCAAATTTTTTCAATTTTCTCGAATAGCCCCAATTTTGCCAAAATTTCGAAATTGTCAAAAAAAAATTGTAAAAACTAAGACAATATGGGTTAAGCCGAAAATTTTGAATTTTGGTATGATGGGTCCAAATTTCTTGAAAATTTGGTATAGGCCTAGGGGTCCACTACTCAGCGGCACACCCCTACCAAAATCAAACTTGAGTACGCCCCACCCCCGGGCGTCGCTAGACCAATATGATTCGGGGTGTGTAGGCATAAGCCTTCAGCATATTTTCTTGACAGAATTTTTTTTTATCTCAAAAAATTGTACCCCAATTTTTTTTCGCCAGTGCGCTCAAGAATAAAAAAAAAGTGGGGGGGTGTTGATCAAATTTTTCACATATTTTTTTTTTCAATAGTTTTAATATTACCGATATTTAATTATTACCAAATGATCCAAAGTCGGCTGTAGGTCTACAGCACAATAGGCCTATGACTATTGTTATTTGCCGACAATGATTTCGCAAACAATAGTCTGGTCACCTTTTGCCGACAAATCCCCCATATCCCCCCCCCCCCCTCTAGCGACGACCCTGCTCCCTCCTTGAATTTCTGGGATTTTCAGATTTTTCTTTTATTTTTAGATTTTTCACAATTTTGTAGACTTTTGAATACTTTATGACAAATATTAGAGAACATAGGCCTATGTATCACTCAGTTCCAAGACTTTTGTGGTAAGCCTATCCTTACTATAGGGGATTATCCCAGTGGTGGATCTAGAGCAGGCAGAGGGGGGGGGACAATTTTAGAAAAAAAATTATGAAATGAAATGGCGACGCAGGGGTGTCTGAGGGGAGATTTGCCCCCTCAAAAGTTAGAAACTTTTGGAAAATGAATAGGCCTACCCAATTGAAGCCATTTGGTGGACCATTTTGTTATTGTGTATAATATTAGCTTGAAAAATCCAAAAATTTGCGAAAAGACGGCCCAATTGAAGCCATTCGTGGACAAGTTTTGACTTTTATTGTATAAATTATTGCTTTATAATAAGTACTCATGATTTTTGCGCACGCAGGGGGGTGTCTGAGGGGGATGTGCCGTCCTGAGAAGTTAGAAACTTTTGGAAAATGAAGACCCAATTGAAGCCATTTGGTGGACCATTTTGTCA
Source organism: Amphiura filiformis (assembly GCF_039555335.1). NCBI lineage: Eukaryota > Metazoa > Echinodermata > Ophiuroidea > Amphilepidida > Amphiuridae > Amphiura > Amphiura filiformis. The sequence goes on from NC_092641.1 coordinate 42,010,886, forward strand.
CTATTTATTGTATAAAATATTAGTATGAAAAAACCGAAAATTTACGAAAAGACGGCCCAATTGAAGCCATGGACAAGTTTTATGACTTATTATATAAATTATTGCCTTATAATTATACTCATAAAGTTGGTGACAAAATGTGACGGGCCCTGCATATCGGCGGCCGGGCCCCCAGTAATGCTCACATGCTTTTGGGCGGAGGACCCGCCTTGAAGAGCTTTGAAGCAATGCCTAAAATAATCACAGGCCTATATTTAGATTGACCCGACTGCGGTTTAGGCATGGGCCTATATACTTATACGCGCAATTTAACTTTTTCCCTTCTCCTTTTCTCTCTTTTCTCTTTTTTCCCCTTTTTCCCTCTTTCTCTTCTCTTCTCTCCTTTCCTCTTTTTTTTTTTTTTGGAGGGGGGGGCGCTGCGCCGGCCCCCGCGCCGGTCCCCGCGCCTGGTTTATCCCTCAGAATCTGTGAACAAGAAAAAAAGGGTCTCCTCCTTTCCTCGAGCACTGTTGGAAAAGACCAAAAACTACAATGCCCAATTTTGCATTGGAGAAAAACAAATAAACAAACAAACAAACAAACAACAACAAAAAACTCCCTTCCTCATCATTCATGAAAATCCTCTGGACGAGAACCAAAACATTAGGCCTACTTTTCCCCCAACTCGATATTAACAGCTATACCGTACCCCGACAACTACGTTTTTTAGTAGTTAGCATGCAGCTCGGCGTAGCTCAAATCTCAAGATCCTTTAGAAATTGTTCAAATTTAGGGAGTGTTCATAAATACTTTGGTGGGGTGGGTTGGAAAAGTTGGAACCTCGGACATCATTGTTTGATCATCCCTCAAAAAGGGTGCAAATGTTTTGACCCCCCCATTTTTTTTTACGGTCAAACATATTTTGACCCCCCCCCCGCCTGTTCATGTCCTAGAAAAAAAACCCAAAAATATACGTCATTTAAGGGCTCGGATAGCAACGTTTGCACAGTATTTTTATGGGACATGAGAGCACGCATCAGACGTACCGGCATCGGAATTGTATGTCCTTCTGATATCAAATAATTTTGATTTTTTTTTAATTGGCGATATAATACCGGTACAAATTTTATGGCCAATTATTAAAAATTGATCTAATGATATCCTGCATAAAGCGTACGGTATATGCAGCTGGGAGGAAAGGCCGATGATCATTTTTGATAATTTTGACGATCGGATTTTTTGGAGGTTTCCATATTTTTTTGATCCTGTGGTTCAACCGGAGTAGTAGGCCTATTGGACAACTCCCTTGGCTTTACCATGGCCCCCACTTGCACAGCACGCAACTCACCTACCTCACCCATTCAGAATTCAACAGAAAATGTGTTAATATCTCTGTAATTCTGTCCACAGCTCCATGTAAGGTTTGCACAAGTGAAATCAAGGATCCTTCCTTTTTATGTTGGGAATGTGATACGAAGCTACCTAGTATCTCATCGGAGCAGACAACTTGTTATAACGGGACGTTTCCTGCAGTAGGTGTTATCAAAATGGTATGCTCAACAGGGAAATGCATTGTGAGTATAACAAAACTATTTTAAAGTGATAGCCCAATAATCATAATTTTTCCATCGGAGGCCGCCCCCCCCCCCGTATTTTTTTGTTTTTTAGATCCAACAAAAAACATCGATGTTCCAAGTTTGTCTATCTCAAACGTAAATTAACACGTCTTTATAGGCCTAATAGTCAGTTGCTTGCTATCTTCAGTAGATAACATTATAATAGTCAGTATTATGATATGATATCTGCAACATTTAAATATAAGTCATAAGTCACGCAGTTGTGCCATCTTGGATAATAGTCAGTCGCATGCATGAGACTTCAGTATACTCAATATATATAGTGCACCGTACACCTTTGTTCCATAACTATTAAGGTATAGGACATTTTTTGTTTTTGCTCTAGCCCCCGAATGAAATGTATTTAATTATGTTTGTACTCACTCAGGTAGCATTGTGTGTGAATTTTACATCCGAACTAAGTGCTATTCTTTTTTTTATGGGCATTTTAGTGTCTAAAATGGCCCAAAATGAGGGTTTTTCAATATTGCCGTCCATTTCTAATCGTCACCCCCATATACTTTACATGTAAAATAAAAAGGCTCATAAAAATTTAATAGCACCTAGTTCGGATGTAAAATTCACACAAAATGATTTTTGAGTGATTACAAAGATAATTAAATACTTTTCATGCGGGGGCTATGTGGAATTCTTTTTTAAATGTATTCCTTGTACAATGAAATTTCACAATAAAATGTCCATTGGAAACAAAGGTGCGTATAGGCATGGTAGGTACCAGTAATTATGGAAACTTTTGGGCCTCATTACTGGTTAATTATTGATCTAAAGTATATAAAAGTTACATATTTAGAATGGCAAAGACTAGATGAATTCATCTGTGAGGTCAAATTTGGACAAAAATGCTCAAAAAACTGAGGTTTTTTGGTCCAATATTTTTCGGACATCGTAACAAAAAAATCTTGAGTCAACTTTTTATTTTTTAAATTAATTTTTAAAAAAACTTGATAAAAATATCTAGGAGCGGTTTTTTTTTAAATTGAATTTAGATCAAGTTGGCCAAAAACATTTCCATGACCATATCTAGTATTGGTTCAATGGTTTTTGAGATATAGCTCCATCTTGATATTTTGAAAAAATATCTCAAAACTTTTAATGTTGAAGCCTATCACCATCACACAGAGCATTAACATGATAGTCTTGTCATTTTTTAATGGGAGCACGGTGGCGCGAGCGGAACGAGCTCCGACTCATAATCAGAAGGTTGCGAGTTCGAGCCCCGGTGACGCCATCGCGTTGTGCCCTTGAGTAAGGCACTTTATCTCGATTACGCCTCTCCACCCAGGTGTATAAATGGGTACCGGCATTCTTAAATGCTGGGAATAACATATTCGCTGTGGAGGTGTAGCGATCCCCTATATCATGCCTATTAGGCCTACATGGCGCGGAGTCTGGCCCAATCGTCAATGAAAGAGAGATGGGCACTCCGATCACTGTTTATATACAGGATCGTTTCCTTTACCTTACCTTTACCTTGTCATTTTTTAATGCAGAGTTACGAGACTGAATCCACTTTTTCCCGAGCCTGTTTTGACGCTGACATGGAGAAGGATGGATACTGTGATGGCAGCAATAAAGACATTCAAAGGGCTACATGCTGTACTGATAGTCTGTGTAATGAACCAACCAATAGTGGGAGCAGACATACCATATATCTTGGGACTTTCTTCAGTTGTATGAGTTTATATTGAAACGGAGAGCCAAAATGCGATTTCAGATCCTGTGTGTTTGTCCATTGCAGAAATACGAAAATTTAGCTCTTGTCAAATTCATATTTAGAGGAAAGTCACGATGCTCACGTGTTCGTGGTAGTTTTGATTGTTATTATGAATATAAAAATGATTGCATGGCTCTGCACAAGGTATATTTTTGTAAATATTTGGATTTGTTTACCTGCCGATCGTCTGGTTTCGCCGTGGGTTGAAAATACGGCCGAGAAATTTGTCATGTCGTACGTGCGAAATCGGCCTCAAATTTCGCTATTTCCGCCATATTAGCTTATATTGTACAGAGATCTTATAATATTGTGTAAATAATTTTGTCAGGAACAAAATAAGGTATTACATACCGTCTAGGAGTAAATATTCAGGACAAAATTCAGGTTTTTCTTGTGTTGTTTAGAGAATTTTGTATTTGTCATTTTGAAATTCCCCGGCCAGCAATCGTCTGGGAACGTAAACAAGTTTTCCTAAAAATTGTAAATTTCCTTAAAAACGACTTTTGTTGATCAAACTTCGGATTATTTAAGATGTAATTGTTTAAGGATGTAGAATTTTAAGATAGTTTTGAGTATTTTAATGTTTTACATGGTCAAAAAGGGGGTCATCAGTTTAATTTCTGATTTAAAAACACGCAGTTGTTTCTAGTTATTAAAATTGTTGATTCAAAATATTTTCGAAAGTGAGCGCCTGACGCGGAGTGACTGCGCAATATCCATAGTGTAACGGAGCTTACGCTTTGAACGCAGCCGCCAAAGGTTCCATGAACGCGTTCAGGAGAGTATATAAAGCCCGTGCACGACGCGAATTAATCAGATTGCTTGGTGGACAATTAGTCCACCCACGAACCCTGAAAGGGAAACCACAGGGTAAGCACTGCCAACCAAAGCAAATACGCCCTACTCTGGAGCTCAGATTGAGCTAGGGGCAGCTTGGCTACCACAATAGTGGCGACACCAGGGTGTTATGCACTCCGGTGATTTGGCCTAGCGCCTATGCCTAATCTGTGCAAGTGACTTGCCGCACACATGCACAAGTCCAATGGAAAATTATGCACTGTATTTATGTGCATTCATTGTTGCATGGCAAGCTCGTATTTGGTGTACAGGCATGGATACTCTGTAGTAGGCCTACTAGGCCTTGGCCTAGCCTATGACTATGTCATGTGATGAGAGATTCTGTTGATTAAATTGTATTTTTATGCTTCTTGATTATTCAAGCAGATAGTAGGCCTATATACTTTTCGGCAGCATTTATTGGTAATTTATTTGGATTTAAAAGAGATAGGCCTAAATAAGGAAATATCGTCATGATCAACAACAGAGATTGTGTATTTACCAGTGTTTACTTGTATTTATGAATTGTGATGTGATAAGACAAATATGAAAGCAAAATAACAATACAAGATATAACAAAAGAAGCAAATATAAAACAGAATTGTCAAGTCTCATTTTTACCTGTTACTTCTCCTTTCATGCATCACTGATTCAACATGTCTTGGGAGATATTCTAGTCTTTGATACTACGCTACCACTTGTATGTTTAGAAGGCTAGTCTTCTCCATCAGTCGTTTACAAAAGTATTAGGGGCAAGCTCGGTCCCGTTACAACTGGTGTCTGGCGGTAGGATAATTCAAAATTTTAACAGATTTTGGCTCACGATTTATTATGGCAGCGACTGAAGATAGTGTTGATACTTCTCCAACCGATACCAGCTCAGAAATATTAGCTGGTGATGAATTTAATGTTCATGAAAGTGATGAGTCAGCGAGAAGTAGGCCTAAACATTCTAGCAATGACACTCAGTCTGGAGTGAAAATAAAGCCTCAAACTTACGATGGGACCACTTCCTGGTCAGACTATTTGATACAATTCGAAATTGTTGCTGAATGGAATAAATGGAATGATTATACCAAAGCCATTTGTTTAGCAACTAGTCTGAGAGGTGTTGCTCAGAGTGTACTGGGATATTTGGATCCGACTTTACGGCATGATTACCACTCACTTGTGGCCTGTTTGAACCTGAGATTTGGAACAGAAAATCAGGAAGAGCTATTCTGGGTGAAACTCAATAACAGAGTAAGGCAACCAAAAGAGTCATTGCCTGACCTAGCTCATAACATCCGAAGGCTAGTCAAGCTAGCTTTACCAACAATACCGAGTCCTTTCTCACAGGAGATAGCAAAGAGATACTTCATAAGTGCTATCAGAGAGAGCGAGTTGCGATTGAACATCCTGCGTGCAAAACCTGCTACTTTTGATGATGCAATCAAGTTTGCAGTGGAAACAGAGGCTTTTTACAAAGCTGAAAAGTACAGGAAGCATCAAGATGATGCTACATGTAATGCAGATGGAATTGCTGAAGGGCAATTTGTAGATGTGAAAAAGAAGACTGGGAGATCATCGAGAAAGAACCGGAAGTCTCCCTCATCACAAATGCGAGCCAGGAGAAGGTTAGCTTTCTTAAAGATCCAGAAAAAGTTAACCAGGCCGCATGCTCCCTTAATTGGGAAAGACTGTGATGATCTACCCTGCCAGATGGCATGCTCAAGCAGTTTCAAGAAGAAAGGGAGAAAGACACGAAAGTCTCCATCATCTAGAAGACGAGCCAGGAGACGATTAGCTGTAAGGAGGCAGTTAACTGGTGGTCAGGAAACTCCCTTGATATATGGGGAAGACTGCCAACCAGCAGGTACCCCGAGTGATAATCAGACGGTTGACCGTATAGGCGTAGGTGAATGGAATTCATCTGGCCAATACGCCGACACTCTGAGAAAGTTGTCATCTCAGATGAGTCTTTGGAAGAGGTCAGCTATGCTACTTGAGGACGGTCATGATGGTATAGGCACACGATCTGGCATGTGCGCCAACTTATTTACAACAGGAGACTTGCCATCATCAGAATGAGTCTGGAAGAGTGACCAGTTATCATGCAGACATGCAATGATGTCTGATGGTATATAATTTGTAAATAGCTTTATGAGGAAGATTCAAGGAGACGAAAGTTATCGTGTTTATGGGATAATGATATGCGGAAAAGCCCTCGCCGTATAGTCATTGATCCTTGTGGTGTTTTAAGTCTGGAAAAGGGCTCACCGACGTCTTGCACTGCCTGCTCACAACTCCTTGCCGCTAAAATATGAAATTACTGTTTTATGAAGATGAAGTCAGGTATAGGCCTTGCCGACATCATCATCATATAAACGTGTTTTATAGCGGATTGTCTACTCGACATGTAGACCCTGTATATAAAAATTGTTTTCATTATTGTTATTATGTAATTATAATAACTTAACTTTGAGAGGAACAGCCTCCAATAAAAAGAACTTCATGAATGAAATTTTATTTCAGCCAAAACGTGATTAGAAGTTTGATATGACTTTACTGACTGCAGCGGTATTGACATGACAATCTTTTGATCAAGGTTTGTCTCTGGGAAATTCTTGTTCTTTTTAAAAGAGCAATATTCTGGATTTCTTATTTTAGATAAAGTGAAAGACACATCACTTTATTTCGACACAACTATTCTTACAATCATTTGGAATGATGGATATGGGGACATCACCATGAAAAAATGGACAGTGTTGACTGTCGGGCACTCATGTTGTTTTACATGAGATTTCATGCCTTAATTCTGAATTGAATGTCAGATATTGAAGATTACAAAGACAGATGAAGAAAAGCAAAATGGAGATGGAGATAGCTACAGTTAAATAACAGACATCGACTTTAAGCCTACAATAATGGTTGCTTCATTGAATAGCCATTCTAAGATGTGTACGTGCTATCTACTGAATATAGCAATAAGTTTTGTCGTACGGCATGTGCTCTTAAGAAGATTAGCAAATGAAAATCAACTAGATCTCATCATCTGTTGGGCATCTGTTTTCTTACTGATACTGTTGAGGCATCATCACGGGCTGGTTATGCAGATCTTATGATTTTGGAACTCTGGTTGGTGCGACGGTGACTCACTGATGGCAGCCATGATGTTTTCAGAGCAATGTCAGGCTCTGTAGGCGCATCGGTAAACAGAGAATCAAGTTTCGCTCTTGGGTGGATTATCAACTGAGAAAGTCTTCAAGGACTTTTTAGAACTCCAAGAGTAAATGGCAAAAGTGATATTTGACTAGTCAATGGTTATTCTTTACCAGGTCAAATGTTTTATTGGATGATATATGATTTCTTTACACCTTGCATACTTGATGTAAGGGCGGCGCAGTCAACAATTCCTCTCATGATCGACGGTGAACCAATCTGGCAGTTTCTCATGAGAGTTGCGAAAGAGGTATGATAAAGTAGATTCTCAGATGTTGGAGATATCGAAATGAAGACTCGAACTGAAGACAAGGTCCATCAGAAGAAAGGACGCTGAGGAATATAGAACTTTATAATATCTGAACTTAAATAAATTGATCGTTAATTGTTGGGAAAATTTAAAATGTTGAACTGATAATTGCTTAATGTAACCTGATGCAGAAACACGAGATAGTTCTTCTATTATTTCAGGTCTAAAGTCGAAGTTAAAACTAGTATTGTTCATTTGAAAATGAAATTGATGGAAATGTGCACCAAGGTGAATTAAATTGTTCTTGTAAATTAATATTTTATTGGTGAAGAAAAGAGTATGCATAAAAACCAAATGCTTAAATGATTAATATGCTAGAGATACTGTGAAAGATTCAAAACTTGTAAACCTAATAATATAATTTGCACGTGAAATAGAGTTGTATATAAAATCAAGTTGCTTTTATAATGTAGGCCTATAGTTGTAAATCTGCCGAATAGCCAATCAAATTTTTGGAAAACTTTTTGAGGTCACAAGGTCACGACAATGTTATTGTCAGCCTGTCACCAAACAATGATTGAGTGAATTTATCGTTGTTACTACTAAACATGCTAAAGTTTTGTGAAGGAAATGCTCTAATTTGTTTTGTTTTTAACCGTAATTAAGTTAAATAATTATACATGTTACATTTCGGGACGAAATAGTCTCGAAGAGGGGGTAGTGAAACGGAGAGCCAAAATGCGATTTCAGATCCTGTGTGTTTGTCCATTGCAGAAATACGAAAATTTAGCTCTTGTCAAATTCATATTTAGAGGAAAGTCACGATGCTCACGTGTTCGTGGTAGTTTTTGATTGTTATTATGAATATAAAAATGATTGCATGGCTCTGCACAAGGTATATTTTTGTAAATATTTGGATTTGTTTACCTGCCGATCGTCTGGTTTCGCCGTGGGTTGAAAATACGGCCGAGAAATTTGTCATGTCGTACGTGCGAAATCGGCCTCAAATTTCACTATTTCCGCCATATTAGCTTATATTGTACAGAGATCTTATAATATTGTGTAAATAATTTTGTCAGGAACAAAATAAGGTATTACATACCGTCTAGGAGTAAATATTCAGGACAAAATTCAGGTTTTTCTTGTGTTGTTTAGAGAATTTTGTATTTGTCATTTTGAAATTCCCCGGCCAGCAATCGTCTGGGAACGTAAACAAGTTTTCCTAAAAATTGTAAATTTCCTTAAAAACGACTTTTGTTGATCAAACTTCGGATTATTTAAGATGTAATTGTTTAAGGATGTAGAATTTTAAGATAGTTTTGAGTATTTTAATGTTTTACATGGTAAAAAAGGGGGTCATCAGTTTAATTTCTGATTTAAAAACACGCAGTTGTTTCTAGTTATTAAAATTGTTGATTCAAAATATTTTCGAAAGTGAGCGCCTGACGCGGAGTGACTGCGCAATATCCATAGTAACGGAGCTTACGCTTTGAACGCAGCCGCCAAAGGTTCCATGAACGCGTTCAGGAGAGTATATAAAGCCCGTGCACGACGCGAATTAATCAGATTGCTTGGTGGACAATTAGTCCACCCACGAACCCTGAAAGGGAAACCACAGGGTAAGCACTGCCAACCAAAGCAAATACGCCCTACTCTGGAGCTCAGATTGAGCTAGGGGCAGCTTGGCTACCACAATAGTGGCGACACCAGGGTGTTATGCACTCCGGTGATTTGGCCTAGCGCCTATGCCTAATCTGTGCAAGTGACTTGCCGCACACATGCACAAGTCCAATGGAAAATTATGCACTGTATTTATGTGCATTCATTGTTGCATGGCAAGCTCGTATTTGGTGTACAGGCATGGATACTCTGTAGTAGGCCTACTAGGCCTTGGCCTAGCCTATGACTATGTCATGTGATGAGAGATTCTGTTGATTAAATTGTATTTTTATGCTTCTTGATTATTCAAGCAGATAGTAGGCCTATATACTTTTCGGCAGCATTTATTGGTAATTTATTTGGATTTAAAAGAGATAGGCCTAAATAAGGAAATATCGTCATGATCAACAACAGAGATTGTGTATTTACCAGTGTTTACTTGTATTTATGAATTGTGATGTGATAAGACAAATATGAAAGCAAAATAACAATACAAGATATAACAAAAGAAGCAAATATAAAACAGAATTGTCAAGTCTCATTTTTACCTGTTACTTCTCCTTTCATGCATCACTGATTCAACATGTCTTGGGGAGAATTCTAGTCTTTGATACTACGCTACCACTTGTATGTTTAGAAGGCTAGTCTTCTCCATCAGTCGTTTACAAAAGTATTAGGGGCAAGCTCGGTCCCGTTACAATATCTTGCAAATTCTCGCATTACTCATCTGTAATAATCACGTGACTGAAGAGACATGGTCCAATTGGTCATGTTCTGTTTTCTATCTTAGATTGAGGCCTACCATTTAATTGATCATGCCGGAGTAAACCAGGCAGTGTATGGCAGGAACATCAAGGTTGGCCGAATTTGCCCATATTTGGTGTAGTAGGGGTGTTTGATGAAACATTCTCACTGAAACTTTTTCAGGATTCTGACCCCCCTTGTTAAGGATTTATAGACCTTATTTGACTTGGTACAATCTACCCCCTTAAAATGGATGAATTTTTCCTGTATTTAAGCCAATTTTGTATTGCCATTTTGTAATAAGTGGTTGAAGTTATTTAAATAAATTTAGCATTTGTTGGAAGCATGTACCCCAGACATTACCAGGAACAATGGACATTCATCCTACACAGCAAAAACACTGTTTAAAATGACGCTGTTTAAAACGATGTTGTTCAAACTTTGAACAACGTTGTTTAAAAGACAGTCCTTGATTTTTAAACAGTGTGTGTTTAATTCATGAATAATACCAAAAAAGGAACTTTTAAAGGTTGTTTAAAAAAGATCGAATTTTGCAAAAGAGGGGTTTCCTTCCTTGAAATCAGGGTCAGATTCATCATCAACTGGTCTAAGTGGAATTTAATACCAGGAGAAAGGACATTTTCCTTTACATTTTCTTAAGTTCTTTTGTATTATTTGTGAACTTTGCATTTAAATCTTTAAAATTTGCTAGCTACTTTAGGAAGGAAATAAGAGTAAAGGTCCATTCCTGGTGGAACTAAATTCTGCTTAGACCAGGTCTAACTTTAGACCCGGTCTAACTCTTTTGTGCATACGGACCTTGTTGTTTAAAATACTTTTAACAACTGTGTACATTTAAACAACTAAAGTTAAACAACCCAGATGTTTAAAAACTGTTGTTTAAAAAATTGTTTAAAATTTTAAACAATTGGATGTTTAAAGTTTAAACAACCCAAGGTTGTTTAAACTTTGAACAGAAGTTGTGAGAGTGATCGGCGTAAACAGTGTTGTTTAAAAATTTTAAACAGTTGTTTAACATATTTTTTTACTGTGTAACCCTACCATTTGGCTCTGGGGGGTATCTGAACATACCCCCTCAAGATGTCTTAAAAAACTTAATTTTTATTAGATGAATTCAAATGCAAATAAAAAAATATACATCTCAATCAATTATTAATTTTACCTCATAGGGATATCATAAACTATAAGAAATCAAAGCACTTCATCTTGTGGTGTAAAGCATCATAAGGCCAAAACAATTGTTTGCTTGCCCTCCACCGACCCACCCAAAATTGACCAAAATCGGGTCGGCCCTTTAAAAAGAAAAACGTTTTTAGTTCATAATTTTAATGGTTTTTTATTACTTTTTCTGTGTTTAAATTTCATTTCAAAGCTAATTTCTAAGACGAAAATCATTAGGACCTCCTGTAAACTAACATTTATAGCTTAACTGTCCATTCCTACATCAATTTCCAAAAAACTTGGGGTCTTATGCGTGTAAGTAGGCCTATATTGTTCTAATTGAATCCATTTCTATGGTGTATCTTGTGTATTGAAGGTCTACTGTAATTGAAGTGAAGTATTGATGTATCTTTCCACACGACCAATGTTCATTGCCCTATACAGCTATAGTAGTGAGTCATTAAAAAAACCCATATTTTTCCGACCGACCGCCCACCCCAAAAAATCCGAGGGCAAGCAAACATTCTTTTTGGCCTTGGTGCGTAAATATACTAATGTTGACTTTCCTGCTTTAATACGGTGACTCGCGAATTATACACGAAATTAAAAACGCCATGCCTACAATCTTTAAAATAATAGTGCATTGTTTTACTTGCGTAAAAATTAAACAAGCATTGGGTACAACTTAAATTATCTCGAAATTAGGTTCAAATTAGTAATAATGGACGTCATATAACGATTAACAGAGAAACGGAAAACAGCTGACTAAGGGAATGTTCAAAAACACTTGTTAGGGGGCCTGATGCAAAAAAAAAAGGGGGGGGCTGAAAATGTTTGACCCTCCTGGGGGGGGGCTGAACAAAATGACCACAAATTTTCCTGGAAAAATTGAGTTTATATGCTTGTCTAAGGGGTTGACCCATAATTTTCATGTCAAAAAAAGGGGGCGGGGGGAGGCCCTGAAATTTTCGCGATGAAATTGTTTTGCATCAGGCCCCCCCTAACGAGTGTTTGTAAAACCATAGACTATGGTAAAACGGTCCCCGATAATGACGTGTGATAAATCAAATGCTTCCAGGCATTATGTGCAACCAATTTTGGTATCACTTTCAAAGATCTTGTAATTCCAAATGTTTTATTTTGTCAAATTTCGTCGTGTTTGTTCATAGTGATGAAATATGTATCTACATCTGATGTATCTAAAGAAATACTGGACAGGACCAATTGGTATCAACCGTCCCTACTCCCCCGCCTACACCTTATTTCAGAAAATAGGCCTACTACATGTAGAAACTATTTTTTTAGATTAAGGGAAGGGGTATGAACGTTTGGACAGTATTTATTGTGGGACATTAGAGCACATCAGACATATCGAATTGCATTCTGAATACGAAGAATGTCCTTCTGATATCAAATAATTTTGATTTTTGAAATTCGCAATGTAATACACATTTTATGGCAAATCATTAAAATTGATATTTTTGACATTTAACAGTACTTGAAGTAAACTTAATAAATGTGATGATTTATACTTAAAGTGTATGTAGGTGGGATGAAAAGCCGACGATCAATTGAACATTTTGACCTTTCGTATTGAAGATATGGATTTTTTCACCAAAACACACACACAAAAAAGGTCTTTTTGGGAAAAAATCCATATCTTCAATATAAAAGGTCAAAATTTTCAATTGATCGTCGGCTTTTCCTCCCAGCTACATACACATTAAGAATGTATCATTAGATTTATAAAATTTATTTCGAGGACTGTTATATATCAAAAATTTGAAAAATATCAAATTTTAATAATTTGTCATAAAATTTGTATTATATCGTGAATTTCAAAAATGAAAATTATTTGATATCAGAAAGACATGCTTCGTATTCAGAATGCAATTCGATACGTCTGAGGTGCTCTCATGTCCCACAAAATATACTGTCGAAACGCCATAAACGCTCATTCTAGATCCCTTAAAGAGATATTATTCTGTTTTGCCAAATGAAACATAGCCCAATCTTTTAAGATTAAAATCCTTTAGTCGGTTCTAACTGGTAATTAAATTCAAAGTTTAATAGTAAAATAGGCCAAAAACATGCAATTGTTGCAAAATTATAGGCAACCGATTTCTATTGTTGTACAAGGCTCACTCAATAATTTAATGAGGCAACACAAACGACCGACTTTGGTGTTGAAATGAGCAAAATTTTGAGTTGCACCTTTATGTAAAATTAATTTTTCTCGGCCAAATAAAAAGCAATAATTTTCATTTTTCAGTAAATGTCATGAAAAACTATAATGCTTGATACTATATTTTTTTTCAAATCCATTCCTAGTGTTAAACTTAGGCGTGAAATTCAGTCATTTAGTGTATCAATTGGACCAATCAGCAATATTGTTAGAATAATTTCACCTCGCAAATTTTTTTTGTCTATGTCTAAAACATAGGCTTATAATTAAATCGCATTACGACATGAAGCCATCTCTTTCCATTTAGCTTGTACAACCGATTTCTCTTTTAGGGAGTGATCGTTATTTATGGCAGGGGGGTAATGGGATTTCAACATGTATCGACTTTTAGCGCGATTCGACTGCATAACGAAAGAACTGGTGACTAAAGTTCTGCCTGTATAAATTGCGGAAAAGGTGGCAATCATGACCAATTTACATTATTACTGAGATTTTTGTAAGATACTTCGAAAGATATGCCCATGCAGGTACGATAAATTCGTCAAGAAAACAAATATTTCTAGGATTTCAATTCCTGTGATTTCCGCAGTGCATCAAATTCTCGCATCTCACCATAACTGTACTTGCGCAGCTTATGCGCAACTCAGGCCACGCGTCAGCCTGCAAAAGGCACGCGGACGTTTATTTCCGCGCGCTCGCGCATCTGTAACCTTGGTACCTTAGTAACCAAAATACTGTGGTTATAAGCAAAGAGGATTGTCATTTCAGCTTTTGTTTGTAACACTGCTGCATGAAGTTATTTGTCAGAGATTTTTATATCATTATTCTATAGCTTATAATATATTTATAGCGAATCATGAAGCCCTTCGGGATGACTAACGAGCTCGCCTTTGCGTTACTAGTAACGTTTGGTTGGCTTTATTATGTTTGGTTCGTCTTGCACCCCCAGGTGCAGGGTAAGTGTTAAGTTAACGACTTTCTTTATAATTATTATTCTATTATTTTTTGTCTGATGTCTAAACGTAGGCTTATAATTAAATCGCATTACGACACATGAAGTCATCTCTTTCCATCATTAGCTTGGACACCCGAAATCAGTCATTTACGACATGAAGTCATCTCTTTCCATCATTAGCTTGGACACCCGAAATCAGTCATTTCTATTTTAGGGACCGATCGTTATTTATGGCAAGGGGGGGGGGGATAATGGTCGTTTTGGAAAAAATATCGACAAAAAATTTCGCGTTCCCCCATTCAAAACTCAACAATCCCCCTCCTGGTTCCACTAAAGATTTCAGGTCTCCCCAGACCCCCAAAAAATTTCGTGTTCCCCCTAAATTTTACCATCCCCCTGCCATAAATAACGATCGCTTCCTTATTTCGTAATGTTTGTGGTAGGCCTATAATAGCCTGTTCTAAACCCGGGTTCTAAAGTAAAGACTTTATACTTGCAGAGGCACTCTTAGCAGAGCAGGCCATCCGACGCACAAGAATCAACCGCAACCATGGCAACGGTACAAATCGTACTGAAATAGCAAATAAGAGTGCGGGTTTTCTTAATCAATCCATGCCGGACACCAAATTGCCAGGTAGGCCTATGATCTTTAAATAGTCAACATCATATTTAGACTGATCATGGCTGTATCACAGCAAAGTGAATTCCAGGGGGGCAAAATCAACAAATTCTGCGCAAAATTACCGGAAAAAGGTGGACATTTTCGTAGTTTTGGGTTTTTCGGGGGGGGGGGCGAGTTCTGACTGGGGTCCCCCGCGTGGCGCCGTCACTGGGTTCGCTACTCCTTACATTTCAAACACCTCGTAAATTAACAAGTTTTTTTGAAATATACCTAAATGTAGTTTATTTTTTAAACAAGTTGTTGAAGTATAGTGAACCTGAACAACCGGGTTGCTTAAAATATATTTTACTGTGATAAGGCAAGCGCCTATTTTCCTATACCCATATCTTACCTCGTTTAAGGGTATACGAGGTATATTGTTAGTCGAAGCAGCCAAAGAAGTCGATTTTCATTATTTGAATCAATAATTATATTATTGAAAAAAAAGGTGTTTTGCAAAAGTTCATTCCACAAATCATAGGCCTATACTTTGAAAACTTGCTTAATTTATTGTTGTTCATGAGTTTATGTACGTTTTTCAAAAGTGTTGTTGTTTCAGCCCTCTTTACAACATAACTCAAGAACCACATGACCTACAAAAGTATAGGCCTATCTGTGATATTTGAATTCTTCTACACGCTCGCTTTGAATTGAGCAATGCAATTTTTGCTAAAGCTCACTACCATTCGCAAGATGCTGTCCCGGGATGCTGTGAACTACCTTTTTTCTGCTGCTTCGACCAACAATACATCGTATATTTGTTTATTCATTTGATACAGTTTAATTTTAAAGGCCCAATCAGCGATCCCAACGAAAGTGTAAAAAAATTAACTTAAAATGGTGAAGGACAAGTCATAAATTGTCTTAAAATTTTAGGTATTTTTTAAATAAAGCATTTGGCAAAAAAAAAAGATATTTTCATTCATTTGATACAGTTTAATGTTAAAGGCCCAATCAGCGATCCCAACGAAAGTGTAAAAAAATAAATAAAATGGTGTAAAAAGTGCTTTAAACTGAAGGACAAGTCATAAATTGTCTTAAAATTTTAGGTATTTTTTTAATGAAAAAAACAAACACACAAACAAACAGGGAAAGCAGTAGTGTTAAGTTGAAGCCTCACTCAAAGTCAAATATATGTAGCTAATTTCTTTTATAGGTCGGGATATTTTACAGTTTCATGTAAAATGTCCCGTGTTAGCAATATCACATACATGATAGCCTACTATAATAAAGCACATGAGACTGAGTGGATCAAACCGCTGAATGAATGGACCTCTCTTGACATTCCATAATTTTGCGCTATTTATGCCATATGCCAATTTATGATCATCATGTATCACAACTTACAGAGATCAATATTGATTTAAAGAAGAACGAAGAACATGGCAATGGAACAGATACCCTCGTGAAGGAAATCTCCTTTTCAAATGGAACAACTCGGAGCGAAGTGGATAAAAATATGACCGCGGAAGTCCATATGATGGAACCCGCACGGACGACACACACCGTCGACATCCCTATATCTTCGTGTTAAAAATTGCCGTGGTAGTACGATAAATCCTCACGTTTTTCAACAACTACGCATGGTGATTTTGAGCTATTTTGTTTGAGATAGGCCGTGCGACTCAGGCTATGCATACACTTTGAGATTTTGAGAGCCGGCCACACTGTTTCTATTCTATGTTTTACGATTTTCGCATGATCAGTATATGGCTGGCCGTAACCGCCACAACGTGGAGCTGCTACGCGTAGCTTACTTTTCGCTTCGCGAAGCTAAATTGACCAATCATGTTAGATCTTTTCATTACGCGGAGCCAGTTGATGCATCATCGTTCCAGAGAGAGAAAACTCTTGCCAAAATTAATGTTTACTATGTGGATTTTAAATGAATCGAATGTAAATAAACCACAAACAGTTGTACAGGATCAATACCATTGTTTGATTAGTGTATAGTCAATGTTACCTTGCATGCATGTGCCATGTGTGTGGCGTGTTTGTTTGTTTGTCTACTGTGTTAGGCCAGGATCACTGACACCCACGGTACTGATACTGTCATACTATCACGGTGATCATATTGTTGAATGTTGTTGACTTTAAAATAATCATGATGCAGTCATGTCTACAGTAGAATTCACCACGACCTTTGAAGGACTTAAACCCCATTAAAAGCTATTAAACCAAGATAACACTCAATGAAAACAGCTCAACTATGTTACATCAGATCTTCTCTGGTTAAATACACACTGCACTTGTGTCTGTTTTACCTGTGCAATGAACAATGAGCTGGTATTATAGTTTCAGTTGGGTGAATGATTATAAAGCGAACGCAAGGTAACAATACTGTCTGGGCTTTTGTTTACGAAATGAGACAATAGTCTGCTTATTGTTAACCAGCGTTCTTGAAAATGAGAAGCATAATGGTTTGCAGACTTAACACGGTTTAGAAATAATTTGTTCATATTTTTTGGTGTTATCTGTCGTTTACATATCCTTCCTAAAACACAAAAGTACCAATATTTCCAAACACCTAAATTAGCTAAAAATTTAGGAAATGTTACAAAACTATATTTTCTAGAATTTCAGAGAATACTTTAAATATTGACTGGTTATTTTTTACACAGTGACGTCATATAGGCAATGGCATAATACTACTAACATACACTAGGTCACGCGTCAATGGTGAGCGCACTGAGTATTGTGTATAGGAAAACGGGCAGTACCGTAACTACAGTATGTATGGCCTACTACTAGTATATAAAGTAAATCCGAACTGGTTTGCTGAAGGTCGAATTCCGCAGGCCACGCCGCGCAAGATGTACAAATCAGCCTGAATTGTGTGCATGGTTTACCACCACTCTGCCTAGCTATATAGTTGTGTACAATACTGTATGAGTTTCTTGTGAGTGCATGTCCATCTTAATAATAAGTCGGTTCGTACTTTTCATAAATTACTTTTTGAATCATAACTATCGTGACCGAGGATATCTTGCAACTACGTGAAGCTCGTCTGGCAAATTCTTAATGACTAAATTCGCTTCACGTAATGAGTAAGTCGTACTTGATTGGTCAGTTTTACCTCCGAGTAATGAAAAACTCTAACATGATTGGTCAATTTGGCTCCACGGAACAAAAAGTCAGCTACGCGTAGCAGCTCCACGTTGTGGCGGTTGCGGCCTACCATATCAGTATCCCATATGATATTTCTATTGTAAGAAAATTTTATTTGTTGTCACGTAAATCACAGGTTTCGTTTAAATGTACTAACTGGAAATTAAATGTACTAATTAGTGAGGACCGGTATTTTGATGTGGATATGTTTAACTGCAATTTGCGGGTAAAAAATTTGAAATCCTGGGTAAAAATTTTGATAATATTCAACTCTTTGAGAAAATTATTTTATAAAGGAATGCTGGTAAAGCCAGGTGCAATACAATGTACATTATTGACACACTATCACGCTCTTTATCTTCGTCAATAATAGAATAATCGATTTCAATCGAATTGAATGCATGAGTTTGTAGTTGACTACTGAGCGACCTAAGCGATCGATTGCTAGCCAATCAGATAGAACTCCTTTTCTTGCGTTCAGTGAAATACCACTCGCCTGTCGCTCACTACCACTCGCCCGTCGCTCACCAACGGAGTATTAAATTTATATTTATCGTATAGGACGTCGACGGTGTGCGACACTGGAATCGGCTCTCGGAGATATATCCTACAGAAACGAGTCAGGTGGTTCCAACAAGACCATGAAGAAAGAAGTCCATGCAGACTTGGACATCGACCCCGGAGACTTATTCAACACCAGTTCAACGACTGATGATATTGAAGCCAAGGAGTACATCGGCCCTGGAAACGGATTCAACACCACTTCATCGACTGATGATATTGAAGCCAAGGAGGACATCGGCCCTGGAAATGGATTCAACACCAGCTCATCGACTGATGATATTGGCGGTCTTCACAAGAATAGAGATGGATTTTGTGTGAAGGTAGGGTTTAGATGTTTCAAGGATGCAGATATAATCATGATCTGAAACATGCTCATCTGTCTGGGCAAAGTTCTGTAGTTCTGGTATGTTTGTACTTAGAATATGACCTTCGAATGAGTGTAACAATTCATATTCCACAACTTATGGTCAAACTCTAAGGTACAATCACGGAAAAATTGTTGGCACACTTGACCGGTCTTTTGGTAAATAGCTGCTCCCGCTCCACCAACTGAATATACATGTATACAAAACCCACCCAAGTCCATGGAAAGTGACTGGCATGACATGCCTGACAAGAACACTAGTCGGTGAAATCATTTAATGCTTTTGTTTAAATCAAATAATTATATTCCGTTTTGGGGTGAAATTGCGGGTGAAAAGCTCAGAATGATAAACAGCATTTTTAAATGTATACTTTTGCAGGATTTTGCCGACTTGTATCTGGATAGGCAGACATGCCCAGCTGATTTCGGTCTTCAAATGGGAATCAATGACATGAACGTGACTCGCGCGGTGATCAATGATGAAGATGGTATCATCCTTACTATATCATGGTAAGAAAGTCTATCACTCTAAACCATTGCCTCTGATTGGTCAATTGCATTATATCTTCACTTTAATCACCAATCAGAATGGAGTTTGCAAATAAGTCGCCCCATTTTTTTGCATGGTGAAATTATTCTAACAATATTGGTGATTGGTCCAATTGATAATGACCTGCCCTTTAAAGTCATAATTAGGACTTGATCTGTTGTCCTAAAACAACAAATTTGGCTGAATCCAATAAGTGTGTAAATCAGGTTTGAAAAAGAATCGACCAAACTCATTTTAAAAGATCATACATTATGGCTAGGCTTAGGAAGCCCCGCCAGAGCAGTTCTTTTGGGGTGAACCAAACCTGCTTGGTTTATTCAAATTAATCAGTGACAATGTTACCTCAGAATTTGGCAGGTGCTAATTGATGCAATAACATTAAACATCAATTAGCAGCTGTCAAATTCAAAATAACCCTGTCACTGATTAATTTGATAACCAGTCAGGTTTGGTTCACCCCAGAAGAACTGCTCTGGCAGTACTTCCTCTTTAACTGCATAAGTTACATTAGGATAATAGTTAAATTAATCATTGATATTCGTCTGTTTCACACCCTTATTCCAGGATTGAACGAATACTTCGGCAGCCTTTGATAAGACGGGGGATAAAAATTATAGTGATTCAGATGTCGTTCACCTACTTCTACAGAAATATGATGAGTAATGGGAGACGCACTTGACTCAGGTCGAGTGGGAAACAAAATTGTATATAGACTTGAAAAGACTGACAAAATGGACCAACTATTATCTATACATCACTTTTAATATACCGGTTAAATTTCATGGGTGCAGCAAGAATTTTTGATGGGATGGAGGGTGGGGAAGGGGGGAAACTTACAACTTCAACTGAAACAACTCTGCACTGCCTGTCTATGCTGCAAGACCAATCAACAGCAGGCCTAATCAGGAGTTAGTTTTTACACAAAGACCATAATTCTACCCTGCATGACCAACCAACAGCAATAAGGAGTTTGTTTGAACACAAAGACCATAATTTTACAAAAATGGTTTCAATTATCTCAACTCGAAATAAAAAAATCATACAAGAAATTACAGTGTTTAGTGTATAAATTGGTTTTAATACCAGCATTTGTTCATTCTTGATGTGATACAAGTATAATTGCAGTATCTCGGAATCCAGAAATAAAGCTATTAACCCTAGCCCTCCAAGTGTTTTTTTGCGATCGGAAAGGAAAGCATTTTAAAGCATTAAAGTACGGTACTGAAAAAAGAGAGAAAATGAACAAAGAATATGCTTGGTACCCCTGGGTTTCGACCACAAGATCCCTCGTGTAACAAGCAGTACATCTCCAACCGCTAGCCAACAAAACCGTACTTCTACATGTATAGGCCTATGATTTAGAGCAGGGCTCCGCAAATAGCGGGCGCGCGCCACATGTGGCCGCCGTGGTTTCCCGAGTGGCGCTGGCGCCTTTTAGATTAAAAAAAAAAATCAAAATGCAATTCCCATGTTATCATTGTAAAGACAGGCTAAAATAGTACAAAATGTTGCACCAAATGGCCTCATTTGCACCTCAAATTTAAAAAAATCGATAGCTTCAGAGGGGGGAACCCTCTGACCCCCGGCGACTTCGCAGCCATTGAGTGGCGCTTTGCAGTTTTTTAGTTATTTCATGTGGCGCTTCAACAAATCTATTTGAGGAAGCCTGATTTAGAGTGATTGCGTTACCCCATCATCAATGCGGGATGCATGCTTGCACTAGTGGTTTTGCTTTGTTTGATTTTTGTAACTAGAGATTCAGCATGGTTAGGATTAAACTGTTTATCAGAAAACTTCAACATTAGGCAATTTTTGCCTAACCTTAAATATTTGGCACACTTGTAGCTCCGGGCAATAAAAACATGCCCATATAACATGGTCCAATAGATTGAATGCACACGTTTTACGCTGTATACACTTAGTACGCTACATGGATGCAACAGGTATGTTTATCTTGGCCAATAATTACCTCGTAATGTGCCTAGTCAAGTCCCCACAAAACTGTTTGCACTGAGAACCCTACCCCCCCCCCCCCCCCCCCAATCTGGCTCTCAGACAGGGAGGGAATGGGCTATATCAATTGAAATCATTATGACCTTAATCTCCCACACAGGGAGTGTGAATTTCAGATGGGTACCTGAATGGGTGACTTTATTAAAATCTACACCCTGTGTGTTGGAGATTAAGGTCATGTCTTCCGTAGGGCCTATATGGATTTCAACTGGAATAGCCCAACTTAAAAATGCACGTACTTGATGAAGAAATGTATTCAACATATTACACACAACACATCCTTATATTTGTATTATTTTATATACAGAAAGATACAATATCTTATATACAGAAAAGTACTAAAATGTATTTAACTATGTACATTAGATAACCATTGGATTCAGTTCATTGAGGTGTTTAACTTGATCAGACATTTTAACAAAAACTTACATTGTGATCAACTGAATGATGAATTAAGGTAAACTAAAGAAGAAAGATAAGTGGAGATCTTTGTTACTTTCATCTGAGAATTTGGAGGGCAATAAATAATACATAGCGACTTGCTGAGGCTATTAACCACTTGTGAACAACTGCCTTTGTTATAGCATTTTTGATTGGTTCATTGATTAATTTAAATTTACAAGAATATGCGGATCTGAATTTAACAAGCGTAATAAAACCCGATACGAATTGTGAGGATCTACTTCAAATGAGCTACTGCAGTTGAATTTCACTATATTCCCTCCTATGGAAGACATGACCTTAAGCTGCCACACAGGGAGTGTGAATTTCCAACGGGGTTACCTAAATAGGTGTGTTCATTTGAAATCTACAAGCATTGTGTGGGCAATTACGGTCATGTATTCCACTGGGGGGTATGGATTTAAACTGGAAGAGGCTAATCTAATCAGCAGAATTACTTTTTCCAGCCTTGTTCAGCTATTTCCAGATCCAACGAATTTCATCTAAAAGCACTGAAAAAGGTTGTCCAAGATTTTGCAATGGTGCAAAATCCAACTGAAATTTTATTCAATTGAAAATTTGAATAAATTCTACCTGAATAGAATGTGCTATTGCAGTAGAATACCATATACCCATAAAACGGATAACACAACCCTAATCTCCCACACATGAGCATGCAGAAGGTGTAGATTTCAATGCAGTCATCCATACTGGTAACCCCAATTGAAATTCAAACTCCTTGTGTGGAAGATTAAGGTCATGTCTTTGTAGGGTGTATGGATTTTGACTGGAACAGCCCAATTGAGATAACCATATAATCTTCCACAGGGGGTGTGGATTTCAAATGAAATAACCAATTTTAATACTTTTGGAACCCCTTGTTCTGAGATCATTCAAACCCAATTCACCATTTTGGTAAATCCTTATTTGTCACGGTGTTTGGAACCATGATGTCATCAACTGACATCATGCTAATGTGCACAAGGGTAGCACACATCGTTGCTGCACCTTTTAATGCTGTGAAGTGCGCAGCAACGATGCACACATCGGCATGACCACATCAGGGGTCCAAAACATAAAGGCTTATAGGATTTACCGAAAAGGTGAATCAAGATCCAAGACCCCCACCCCACAATGAACAGTCAGCAACTACTTTTGAAGGCACCTCTGGTGGATGCAGAACATAGTTTGTAGAATTTAGTGATGACAAAACAACACAAAATAATTATCTAAGACCAGTTTATTCCGACAAGATTCTAAAGAAATATTCCACTTCAAGCAGTCCATCTTCCGGTAGATCGGTGCAGTGTACGGAGTTCCTCACCTTGTCGATCCCGTAGTTGGCGCGGAGGGTGTGTTTACGAAGATGGCGTGCTATCTCGGGGTCGTGCGGACCGACAAATTCCCTGAAGGCCTGTGCCGTGTTTGCTCCCTTACCGGTGACCTCAAGGACAAAGCAAGGACCTAAGCAGAGTTCTGATACCATTTCCTGTACAGAAAATGAATAAAAGCACAATTATTGAACAATATAATTCAGACCTGCCAACCTACCGAAGTCATGAATGCGGGACATTGAGACCAAATTGTACACAAACCAGGTACTGACAAATTCAAAGACTTGAGGTGTGCAATACTTTCAGAATTCAGAGGTTTTGCAGGTCTGAATTTATCACAATAGACTAAAGAGAATGCTATAGCAAATTTTAAAGTGACATTTTCATCATTTTCTGCTGTTCTTTCATTTAAATTTGCCATAACTGAAATTGGCAGAAAACATGACTGTCCCTCATTTTTACTTCAATGGTAAACCCGCCTGCATGAAAATTTTTGAAAAAATTGTTCACACCCAATTATACAACTTTGTTGATAGTAATAATATTTTGTCTTCGAACCAGTCGGGATTTAGGCCAAAGCATTCCACACAAACATGTCTTGTTAACGTCTCTGATTATTTGCTTGATAATATGAGCTCAGGTCATTTTACAGGTGCAGTCTTTCTGGACCTTAAAAAGGCCTTCGACACGGTCCATCATAATGTTCTTGTTGAAAAGCTTCAGAGTGTAGGAATGCATGGCGTAGAACTTGACTGGTTCTCATCAGTATTTAAATAATCGTTTTCAAATAACCAAAGTGGGAGATCATTACTCTACCAAGGCTCCCATCAACTTTGGCGTCCCTCAGGGGTCAATCCTTGGCCCCCTGCTTTTTACAATTTATATAAATGACCTCTCTAACCACCTTAAGAGTAATGATTCCAAGGTCTATTTATATGCTGATGATACAGCCATTTTTGTAAAGGATAAATCAGTCAAAGAGATTAATAGAACTCTTAATTCAGAGCTGGATCATATTTCCAAATGGTTGCAGAATAACAACCTCACTTTGAATGTCAAAAAAACCAAATCTATGTTGTTTGCAACTCAACAAAATTAGGCAGAACCGAAGAGTCTCTCAATGTTTATATCAAAAACGACCCCATCGAAAATGTAAATTGTTTTAAATATCTTGGCATTTGGTTAGACCCCTCTCTCACTTGGAGTGTTAACACCGATAAATTGGTCTCTAAAATAAACAAACGATCGGTTTGCTTAGGCGTGTTCGCAATATCCTCCCGCAACACACATAAATTTGCTTTTTAAATCACTTATTGTCCCTCATTTCGACTATTGTGACGTTGTATGGGGGAATGCATGCGAGACTTATCTTTCTAAATTTGACAAACTTCAAAATGCAGCTGGTAAGATAATTCTCGGTCTTCCTCGTAGGTATCCTACCAACGTTTTGCTTCGCACCCTTGGGTGGCAAAAGCTTCATGATTGTCGCTCCATTCATTTGAATGTCATGGTTTTCAAAAGTCTCACATGCAGTCTTCCTTCCAACCTGTGCAATATTTTTAATCATGCTCATAAAACCCATAACCACATGACGAGAGCATGCTCCCAGGGAAATCTGGTCCCCCCTTCATGCAAAAATAATTCTGACAAACGCACATTTATTTCAAGAGGGGTGGTGTCTTTTAATGAATTACCTCAAATAGCAAAAATCCCCTTCCAGTAAGTCTCAGAGCATTCAAGCATATTTTATATTCATAGCACCATTTTTATTCATTACTTTTCTTCATGCAATTTTGATATTTAAAATGCTCCTTCACTATAATTATGTGCATCTAATGTAATCCCAGCTGGCATGGGTATTTAAATGTATTTTTACATAGTGTTTTATTAAGTATGTTGTATACATGTGCAATTCTATCTGATTATCTGTATTCCATATTTAATTTTAATGTATGTGTTTTAAAAGATTTTGATGTATTTTGTTTGACCCTGGGCACCCCTGAAAAAACAGTGCTTGCACTGATGGGGTTTCCCCAGGCAAAATAAGAACTAATAAAATAAAATAAAATAAATAAAATAAAATAACCCCAAATGAGGACAGTCCCTCAAAATGAGGACAGTTGGCAGGTCTGTAATATTTATACACAAGGAAAACTCTAAACATTGGACGAGTCCTTTCTTGTCCATCATCTTTGCATAATATTCATAAGAACATCATTTTATGTTGGGGTATAAAATTAATTGAGGTACATATGATATTGTTGTTTTCTCATAAATTACTTTGATAAGCTATCCCTACTTTACTGATTCTAGTTGACCAACTGCAATCCAGGAAAAAAAGGTTGGCACATTTGCTTGTCTTTTGGTATATCTCTGACCCCACTCCCCCAGTTCAATGTTGGACCAAGCCCCAACATTGAAAGATGGGGAGTGGGGAAGGGTGAGATATAGGGGGGAAGGAGGGTATGCACTTCACATAAATTGCATGCATGTTTCACTCGCCTCTCCAATTTTGATAGGGCACGCATTTCAATTGTTTAGTGCAAGTGTGCCAACTATGTTTTTCCTGGATTGTGGTTAACTGTCACCGGGTTCAAATCCCTTCTCAAAATATACCTTTTCTCATGATGTTGCTTTTGTTTGTCTTGTTTTGTGTTTCTGCGCTTTGTATCCTCTGGCATTAGGCGCATTATAAATGCTGTGTTACTTACTTACTAAACATAGGGCGATGTATGAATTTTAACTGGAACAGCCCATTAACCTACTAACAGGCTAACAGACTACACGCCTGCTCCCATGCAAGCATAGGCGAGATTGTCTTCTCTAACAGAATGATTAGAGATGGGGAGGACCCATTTATATTTCATTACCTTATATTCTGCCACCACACCCTTATAGACCTCCAGGAATTCCTCAGCATTGGCCTTCTCAATGTGAAACATCTGAGCTGTTGACACTTCAAAGCCTGCTTCTACGATGGCTGCCATGATCTGACCTGCTTTACCTGAAAATGTTAACATATATGAAGTATTAGGGCCAAGGGTGAAAATAGGTGGGAGACAGG
This sequence comes from Amphiura filiformis, assembly GCF_039555335.1. Classification (NCBI taxonomy): domain Eukaryota; kingdom Metazoa; phylum Echinodermata; class Ophiuroidea; order Amphilepidida; family Amphiuridae; genus Amphiura; species Amphiura filiformis. The sequence continues at coordinate 42,037,328 of NC_092641.1, forward strand.
AATCCATGCTTGTCGACAATCATTAAAATTACTTTGTCAACAGCCTTGTCGACAACATCTCTATAAAGTTTAAGTGTTTTTTTTACAAATTGAAATTATGTATATATCAATTATGACACAATATCTATTCCAGCTCCAGTGACACCTCATTAACTTACCTGGACCTTTGGATGTATTGAAATAAGTATTAGCATTCAAAAATCAATATAACAGGGTGTAGTGCTAGTTTTCATGTCCCTCCAGTGAAACTTGGGCCTAATCCTTCCCAGGACAATATGCATGAGGTAATACTGAAGTTAACAGATAATAATAACAGTGCATCAGTTTTGCTTTTAGAATGGAGGAATATCCTGAATCCAAAGCAAAATGTTTAAATTTTTCACAATGCCCGATATTCAACTGATGCAAAGTTATTTTCACCAAATTCATAACTGTCACTTTTAAACTCCTCGCTTGACCAAATCACATGATGTTATTCTCAACTTTTAGTCACCCTTCAAATAATCGAACATTATTGCAGCAGTGCGAAATCATACAATGTGTAAATATGCTAGTCCCCCCTGGCCTGCTAAAAATTGCTTGCTCCCCCTGCTTGCCCCCCCCCCATCCTCCTTTGCACATGTCAAATTAATGGGATCCCAATTTGTAAACCTTAATTTTGGTCTAGACAAGACACGAACTACAAAGTTCATTTGTCAAGATTTAGTTCATATTCGCACATTTTCATGACCATTTCTTGACTTTTCTTAACTTTTTCTTTCCAATTTAAATAAAGAAAGTCAAGAAAAGTCAAGAAATAGTCAAGAAAATGTCCAAATCTTGAATAAATCTGAACAAATGAATTTCCTAGTGAGATATATATTAGGAGTGTAGCAAACCAAAAGATTTGCATATTTGATTGTTTCTGTATTGTTTTCCTAATTCAGAGAATTTTATTTTAAAAGCGCCCCATGAATGTGTGCAAAAATCTATTTCCTCCCCCTATCAGCTTGCCAACACATTCTTATCCCACCCCAATTTTACCAACCCTAGGGCTCATATTTATTGAACAACGCCAAACCTCTTTGGATTCAGGTCCTAATGGACCTACCTTCTTTGACTGCAGTAGGTTTGATAACACAGCATGTACATTCTGATAACTTGGCTGTGTTTCTCATCTTAGGGGCATCAGGTCCAAAGAAGAAGTTGGTCTCTCTGTCAGCTGACATGGATGAGTCTGATCCATGGCATGCATTCTGAGTTTGATCTGTATATGGGGTGAAAAAATAACACAATAGTTATGGGGTGGAATGCAACAGCGAAGTGAGGGTAAAATGATGATATTTATAATAGTGATCTTAATATTCATAGGAGCATAAATCAGCCTAAACCTTATATAGGCAATTCACATCAAGCAATTTCCATTACAATATAATGGCCATTAACTATAGTTTGTTTGGCTTATAATTGGCAAAAGTCATTCGGTTTTTGTAATTGCACAAGTCAAATAAGTCTGAACTTACACTTGTGTAAATTCACACAACACTTTAGTCAAGCATTATGCAATGTGCAAATAAGTGCCATTACCATGCCATCACATATTTTGGAACACTACTACTGGGTCAATGCGCATGAGACTTGACACAGCCCCCGCTCCCCGCACTCCGTGCATCCGCGGGTATTCATGCTTGTCGAAAATTTCGCGAAATAAGGGGTGTTTTCAGATGAAGAAGCGCGATTCGCGAAACACACACAAAAAAAAAGGGTTTTTCAAACCATGTGTTCGCGAAATTAAAAAAAAAGGGTATTTTCATCGAGCAGCCTACGCGTTTCTGCCAGAAAAGGGTATATTAGAAATATCGTTTGCGTTTTAGCGAAAATAGGGGTATTGTCGAAGGGCAAATAATTCGCGAAATCGCTAAAAAAAGGGGTCTTTTTCCCCTTAAAACTTCGCGAAATGAGGTGCAAAAGGGGGTGTTTTTAAAATTCACCGACAAGCATGAATACCCGCGGATGCACGAAGTGCGGGGACCGGGACACAGCCACATCAGTATACATGGAATGCTTCTTCAGCATACAATAGTGACCTCCATCATTGTACCAGGGTGTTGGAGTGAAGTCAAAACAGCAGCGGGAATGATTTGGTAAAATCCAATGAGAAAAATAGGCATGTACATCAGCAAAATTTACTGTCACAGCCGTGTTGTAACCTTTGTAAATAGACATAATTGCATTAGAGAACTATTGGGTATTGGCTGTGCTTTTTTGCTATATGTAATAAATAAATTAATAATTCATTTTTCCTTCTTGATTTATATCATACCTGTTCCAAATTTAGCTCTAATACTTCTTGGTGCTTCACTTCTAGCCCTGCTGCTGTCTGTAGGTCCCAGTAAGTTACGCCATGCTGCCACTGTGTTCTCACCCATCAACTCCATAGCTAAGATCGGTCCACTCGTCATAAAACGAACCAAGTTGCTGCATGGGGAATGGATTAGAAGTGAAAGCGAATGCAACATAAGAATTTGCCAAATTTGAGTTTTCCCAAGTCGTTTTGACAAGGACATGTGGTACATGTTGTACTGGGGTAGGAAAGCCACTCAGGATTTAAAGATGAAGTGAAATTGAGATACTGTATTCCAATCAACTAATGTCACATCTTTGACTTTCTCCCCTCCCCCTATCTCCTAATTCAGTCATCTCAACTATTTCCCCTTTTCATCAGTTTCCTCTTCTCTGCATTGCCCTGGTATTATTTGTCTTCCTTCTTCTCAGTCATCATTTCAGAATAGAAATCAGTTGTTTGAACATTCTGGACCATTATTAGGCCAAAAAAAAAAAAAAGTGTTGTGTTGCCCTCACAAGCCAAAAAACGGGAGGGTCGGACGGTCGGGATTTAAAAAAAATTTTTTAGACACATTTTCATCGATTTCTTCCGTGTGCCAGGCACGGCCCATTTGGCCCGGCCGCTACCAGCACGCGTTTCAGTTCAAAATTCGCTAAACCATCTACGCTACCAGCTTCCACCCTTTCTCCATATATTTCTTGCAAGGTTTTCGTCAAAGATACAGCTTTGACAAAGCTAAATATGGTTTTAGAACCAGCAGTTGCAGTCATACATACCGCGAAATCCAGGTAACGGTACATGTACCATAAACAACACGAATTCAAAACACAACGATTGACCTCCCGGTGACCTCAGACCGTGCGAGATGCATCACATACTTTTTAATTTTGAAAATATATTTATGAACATTTGGAAGCGGTAAATACCATATATATCATTTTATTAATATTTTTATTCATCAATAAACATTTCAAGAATATTTTAGTGTATTTGGAGTGAAAATATTACATATTTATTTTTTTTTTCTTGAATTTTGATTTGATAAATTAATGAATATACGGACTGATAAAATAGTACGCTTTTTTAATATTCCGATAGACTTTTTTAATTTTAGAAATATATTCATGAATATTTGAAAGCGTAAAACAGTCAAATACCATATAAATCTTTTCATCAATATTTGTAATTCATCAACAAACATTTTAGTGTATTTTGAGTGAAAATATTACACATTTATTCATTTTCTTCTTGAATTTTAATTTGATAAATTAATGAATATACGGACTAACAAAATATTACGCTTAATATTCCGATCGGATAGGCTTTAACACAGACTGGCTTGCACGTGGCGTGCACAGTTCGTGATCGAGAATTCAAGCAAGTGACAAGAGACTAGCTATGTACACAAAACAAGTGAGATTCATCGACGTTCATTTTAAATTCAATACACCGAGTCGGCAAGATTTTCAATGGTGGAAAAAACGGGGAAAAACACGTAAATATGAAAAATATGAGAAAAAGTGTATACAAAAAAAAAAATAAAAAATAAAAATGCCGGTCGGGAATTTTCCAAATTTACGACCGGGTGCGTGAGGGCAACACAACGATTTTTTTTTGTGGCCTTATAATAGTTGTGTACGTCCCTTCATCCACCATGGGCTATCCCCTAGGGAAGACAGGTCGTAATCCCCTACACACCAGGAGGTGTCAAATGAAATCACCCACTCACCATCTGAAATTCACACCCCCTGTGTGAAGCTCATCATTTGAAATTCACACCCCCTGTGTGAAGCTATAAAGTCATGTCTTCCTTAAGTGGTGTATGGATTTCAACTAGAATAGCTCAAAAGTTCAAACTGTGACCGGCCATTCTCATCATAAAAGGTGACTTACTCATAGAATGGTTTGCCCTCGTGTTCTGCATAGAATGTCTCGGCATCCCTACGTGATAATCTGGTCATCTTAGCATTGGTAATGTAGAAGCCACCTTGATATATCATGTCTATAATTGGACCTGTAAATGCAGAAATGAAAAATAGGCTACTTACATACATACTTGCCATATTGATATCTTGAATTTATTTGGAGCTCTAAAACAACAACTATGTTAATGATTGTTTCAGGGCTGTCGAACATTCACCGGGAGACTCCTGCATTCAGGCATTTTCTCACGCTCTTATGCAAAGGTAGTAAATCTCACGCAATGGTAGTAAAATCTCACAAAATCTTGTGCATCGTTAAAATTAATTGTTGTCACTACCTTTCCCCACTTCTTAAGATTCTTGAGTATCCTGGCTCAAATAATCATGAGTCAAAATGAATTGCAACCGGCAAACAATAATTCAGTCCCTGTACGCCACTCATTGTATCTCACCAAGCTATTCCAAAAAGTTGGATTGTTTGCCTATATCAAAAATACAGATTTAAAAACAGAGATCTTTTCATTTTAGTTTCATATCATATGATGGGACAAAAAAAACGGTCAGAAAACTGAAAGAACAAAAGGAGAGAAAAAATCACGTTGGTAACAAATTACATGAGTGCAAATTACAGATACTTTGCAGATTTTAGGTCCAACAACTATCATGGTGATGCTGTCTATTTTCTTGATTTCATGGGATCATTTGTTTTCCAGGAATATTTGAAAATGGAATCCTGATAGCATAATAAAATGGTGAACTTACCAAATTTTGAGATTGCATCTGGTTTGATCATTGCAAGAGTTCTGAAAGAGGTAATTATTACAAAATGTTATAAATGCACATTTGGTTGAAAGAATTGAGTGTCACAACTATTGTGATATAAAGTATTATTTTGAATGTTGGAACTATGAGAGGACATCATATTGGTCTACAATACTGTGTATTTGTGACATGATCAAGGGGAATGAGTCACATGTCGACCCTGGTCGAAAATGAGTTTTACATAGGCTCCTAAAGAGAACATTTAGAGCTTTCAGAAACTGAAAACCCCATGTTGATGTGACTTTCCTTTGCGAAGTTATGTCAATTTATCAATCGCTGAAAACAATGTAAAACAAAAGAATTAGAACACTTTCTTTGCCAATATCTCAAAATCAATATCAGCGACATGCGACTCATTTCCCTTGATCGTGTCACATTTGTGTATGGAATGGTTTGACACTAAAAAGAAACTGCATCAAACAACTGATTACATGCTATGATGAGTGTGGTTCATGTCCCATGGGAGTTTGAAATCTAATGTGGTATGCATTTTTTTATATTTTATTTTATCAATAAATCAGGTATTCAGGGGTTTACCCCCTTGAAATCCATTATGTTTTACCAAAGGCAATTTGTCTTCATTTTTTGAAAATAAAATAAAAATTGTGAAATAAAATTTTACTTTTTGAACGTTTTCGCCTTAAGAAATCCAATGCCCGAGGAGGACATGAGACAATTTTATTTTTGGCCTTACATAATAGCTAGTCACCCAGATAGTCACGGTGAGAAAAATAACTTTCGTTATATTTTGCCTTTTGATATCCCCAAATTGGAAACTGTACTGTTATTTGTGTATAGATGGTATTGAGCACACAAAGAAAAGAGAGCTACATCACTTATCTATAGTATTTCACTCCAAGTAAGTCATTGATGTCAGCATGTTGAGTTGAGGTAGCTGTTTTACGCACGATTATGTGGCGTCTTTAAATGTGCAATTATATATGCAATTTGAAGAGCTTTGCGCCCAATGAAATTTAAGCAATAACATACTCCTCAAGTGTAAAATACTATACCCCTCCTGCTCTATTTCCAGTTGAAATCCAAACATCCCCTATGGAAGACATGACCTTAATCTTCCACACAGGGAGTGTGAATTTCAAATGGAGCTATACCTGAATGGCGGACTCCATTTGAAATCTACACCTCTTGTGTGAAAGATTAAGGTCACATCTTCCATAGCGGGTGTATGGATTTCAACTTGAATGGCCAATTAAAAACGCTCCCCAAGATCTTACTTTTCTTTCCTTGTGCTGAGTGCTCTCCTTGTGAAGTCATCAGCATAGTCTACCAGGGTTAATTGTCTAGAGTGAAGGTTGATGGTGCTGTTCACATACAGGTCTTCAAATCGTACTGAATCACACTTAGTTCTTTTCAGGAACATCCGTCTATTCTTGATATCATACTGTAATTAAAGCAGCAAAATTAAGTTATTTATTTTTTCGGCTTTGGAGTACTGGACCTAGACCTAAATGCTAGGATCATTCATGGTTGATTAAAAAAAAAAAAAAAAAATATTGTAGGCCTATGTGTTTTGAATAAATTTGTACTCATGTCATACTCTATTAATGATTTCAAAATGCATACAAATTCAATGCAATTAATTCTGAAATTTTTTGAAAATTTGGGGGTGGGACTTTACTCGAAGGTGGGACTATACTCGCATCAGTACGGTAACTAAATCAAGTTTGCAGGGTGAAGCACTTACCATTTCCGCTGTGCTATCATTTGGATAGAAGAGAAACTGATATTTGCGTATGATGGCGGCATTTGGGTCATACCACTCTGCCTGGAATGCGTATCTAGTATCTTGAGCCTGGAATGAACAAAAGAAACACACAAAACCTGATTTTAAAATATCTTACAAATTATGCAATACCGTACTTCTCCCCACCCACATCCTGGGAATGTGGGGAAATGATGGGGCTGGTGATTTTTGGATTCAAAACAAAACACCAACAAGATCATACTTGATAAATTATGTTATATAACTCATACAAAGTTTCTTGTCATTTTGATTGGCCAACTACTATTATTTCCGCTACTTTTAGCGGCAAAAGGACTATTGCATGCCGCATATGTGCGATAGCCATTTTTCCATTGCACGGACGGACGCGGAGCTACCATAGCAACGCTGACAGACGCGCGAGCATATATACTATATTGCGAGGTTTCCACCTGGACTCGCCAATTATAGGTGCGGGTGTTGCTTCTAAAATAAATATGCATATTAGATATCTTTTAAATTTAATTTATTTTGTTTCCTGGCGATTTATAAAATTAAGTGGACGCAAGTTGCTCGAGAAGTCTAGCCAAGAATTTGCTCACCGATAGCTTCACATTCTAGGCTAGAGACCTTTGCATTCAAAATCTAGTCGGATTTGCTGAAGCATGACACCGTGTAAAGCAATGGAGGTTCAGAAGTAAACACAGCCGATCACGACAGGCGAAAAAATCAAAAATATTGCTAAAATTACACTTCAGCAAAATTTTAGACCGTCCAAAATAGGCAATCTTGCTCAAAAGATGCAGTTGACTCATCGAAATAACTTCCAAATTTCAACATTAACAAAATAAATAACCTTTGGTCCAAAAAAATTGCACCGCTGTCCGAATCGAAAAAGAATAGCAACGCACTCTAGCATCAAATGCTAGTGTGTTAGTATGACGAATGAAAGGCTCCATCAGTTTCGATCCCAATGTTGCCAAATTCACACTGGAGATCGAGGATTATACGGGGACCAGGGTTCCCGTTAAGGTTTTAAAAATGTGCGCCCGTAGTGACGCAAGTTTGCTGACGAGGTTGCAAAACTTGCGTCCAGTCAGATTTTTGTGCGTCCATCTGAAATTCACGATACACACGTACCCTGGGTCTACACCTCGTCAAACGTTGATTGTTAAAAAAAATAAAAGTGCATTTTTGCCGTGATATTCCATCTCCATTCGCTATGATAATTTTTCTCATTTCTGTGTCAGTTTTGGTCCGAAACGTGGTCAAAAACAGGTGCAAAAACATGAGCAAAGTCTGTCAATCTTAAGCAAATTTTCGTTCGTACTTTTACTTCCGCATTTCTTTTTTTAAATTAACGTGTTGTAGATGCTACAAAGCTAAAACATGCGCTGTGGGCGAGATGGCCGAGTGGCTAAGCCGTTGCGCTCACGGCCGGGAGATACGATCGACGAGGGTTCGAGCCTTGGGCTTGCCTTAGGTGAAAATTCTCTTCCCTCCCAAAAGTTTTATATGGTCAGAAATCCTTCAATTCAGTTCAGTTATTAATTTCAGAATTTAATTGAAGAATTTCTTCTCGCCCCCATACACTGCTTATCACATGCAGATATAGGTAGATGTGCTTCGTCCGTGATTCGGAAGTCACGTAAAGCCGTTGGTCCCGTGTACAGGAAGAGTCAAACCCTGTGCACGTAAAGTGTCAGAGCTATTCGAAAAGAGAAGGGGGACCATTCCCGGTTCTGATATCTGCAATCAATCCTACATGTAGGTTCCAGGATCGTGCATAGGTAAAAAACTATGCACGTTAAGCCCGTGCGACAATACTCAATTTGAGGTATGCACGTATATATAGAAAGCTGCCACAAATAATACAAAAAAGTTATCATTTGGATTTTGTCTTTAAAATTGCTTTTATTCATCGTAACAATAATACTAATAAAGGAAACATAGATTATTTCTGAGAAAATAAACATAAAACATTAAAAATTGAATATTGTCAGCTTGTGATAAATAATTAAATAAACATTAACCGCACGTTAGCGGCATGTCGTCAATCCAGCAATCACATGCTTGCTTGTAAACAAATCAATCAGGACTTCCCCCATTAAACAGCGATCGAGCGTGCAAAAAGTGCACGATTTCCTGACGTTGCATTTACAAATATTGCAGAATTTACTTCAATTCTTAGCAGGTGGGTCAAAATTTTGTTTTTGGGGCTTTTATTATCTTAAAAATATAAAAGAATAAAAATGTCTTATTTTTATCATCAATTTAAAATGATAAAATTTCGAAATTTTGTCTGCGTCCACATGCATGTGACATGGACGCAAAATACTTGATTATTTTAGCCATGTGAACTTGCCAAGCAATTCCTAAAAGTTAACAGTCTTGCAGTACAGCAGTAACAATACGCAGTACCGGTACCGTAACGGATACGCTACATGAACGAGCTAGGTTCGGCTGCCTCCACGTGCCCCGCAATTTTTCAATACTACGGAGGGGGGTCTACGGAAGTCATGGCCCTATGGCGAGGAAGGAACCAATAGGGCCATGATGTGTTGGGATAAAACACTTAGGAAGTCAAGGTTTAATGAAGGAGGGCAGGGCCTCGAATAATGCATGAATGAGGGAAATTTAAATTGTTTTTATGAATATATTATAGGTAAAAAAACATTCTCTGCTACGAAGTTTTTGTCTTAAACTGCAAATGTACATATTTATAACATAAGCGAAAATAAAGACAACATATTATATTACCATATTGTACACCCCAGAACTACTGGATATCCTTGGATCTTTTAATATCTTTTATTGAAGTTTTACGGTGCAAAACCAGACTGGCAAAACATTCATTCAACTCCCCTGCCTCAATTCAGCGTTCGTTGTCAAGCAACACGGAGTACGTAGTGAATATTTTCTTTCTAGCCAATTATTTCAAAATATAGTCATTCCAAATATTTATAAATCTATCCAAGATAACTTTTAAAAAAACTATAAATATTTTGAAATCATTAAATTTATCTTTTTATCTGGTATAAATGTCATTAAAATAGAGAATTTATAAAATTATAACTTATTTATTAATGAATAATATTGCTAACAGAAATCAACAGGTATAAAAAACGCCCTCTGCCGAAATTTGTATTCCAAGGTCAAAGGTGAGGTCAAAGGTAATAGATTTGTTTATTTTTTTCGCAATAGGAAGTAAAATTAGTGCCACTTTTATCAACTAATTTTACTAAACTTCCCGTGAAAAAGTCGGTACGAAAAACACGTACATTAATCTGTAATCTCCCGTGAACTTAGTCGTCAATTCATTCCGCTTCAAAAATGAATGATTCCGTAGAAATGAAGGATGAAACTGGCGTAGTTCCCGGTGCCCAAAAATCTTCAGCTGATAAAGGAACAGCCGCCGGACCACCACCAGGATCTGACAAACCATTTACTTTGAAGAAATGGAACATTGTAGCGATGTGGAGCTGGGATGTAGAATGTGATACATGTGCAATATGTAGAGTACAAGTAATGGGTAAGTTCTTACTAGTAGGAATTAACGCCAGCTCTTTCAATTCAGTGGCATTTTTTTTTGTGTGTGTCACACTGCCTTGAGTGACTGCTGCGCGGTAATCGGTATATGCCATTGGCATTGCCAGCGTGTTCAACTGTGCGTGAGTAACACGGAAGTGAATCCAACCATGCCAACACACTCGTGATTGGATAGCATTGTATCCAAGATTGTGCGTTTGTGTTGTAGTTTGAAATACCATTTCACGCAATAATACGATCGCGGTTGGATCGAGTAGCTGTTTCCTTTCCTGCGTTCATTCAATTGCAATTCCTACACATGTATTGTAAATAAAAAAAAATAGTATTCATTGTCTCGCCATAGTTCACGACCCATGGTGATTTCATGCTGATAAAAGTGGTTTTCCAAGTAAAGTGTTTGGATGCGAGCCTATAAAATAAACGCTGTGTCAGACAAAAGTCTTTGAACATGGCAAAAGGTCGAAGTCAGCAAAAACATCTAAATCCAGCGATGCTGAGGTCTTCATCTAGGTATCACAGGGAAACCTCAGTTAACACATTTGTTAGTCAGTCAAAATGGCCTAAACCGGCAATACAAATTTACATTGAAATTAAAAAGAAGCTTTTTAAGAAGAAAACCTTCATAAATATGTTGTCTATACTTCACTTGACCCAAATATATGATTTTTTTTGGTGATGAGAGACTCGCACATGGAATTTCAGAGAGATTTTGATAGCAGTTCCATTAAAAAAAGCTGCTATCGTCATGAGACTAAGATCTAGAAACACCCCCGAAATGCCGTTTTGGGGAATTTTGCTAGCTGAATCTTTTTGGTGAAAGTCAATCTTTGACAAGATGTAACTTTGCTACGGAAAGTGCTATGAAAAAAAGGTTTTCAGTTTTGGCTTTGTTTACTCAAGGGCTTTAATTTGATATATAAAATGATGCAGTTTGATGGCAAATTTGAATTCACCTGGCATACCTACTTCATCAGTGCTCGGTCCCCTGTAAAAATTAGAAATACTCGGAGACTCGTTTCTGATTAGAAAACATTTAGCACAAACTTGTATATATCTAACCCGAGCAGACGAGCCACTTCTGCGGTTGACGATGTTGTTTACTGATGGTTCACGTCTTGAAATTTGACATTTGTAGCTGAGTTTCTCTAGTCTAGCCTTCTCCACTCTGTACGAAGGCTAGAGCATGCACTCATGCAGTGATACATTGAAAAATCCAGGGTCAGAATTTTCGGCGTAAATCAGAGAATCGATTCTCGCAAAGATTCTCGTAAACAAATTGCGTGAATCAAAGTTGATTCCCGCAAACGTTTGTAGTTTACGCAGAAGTTGATTTGCGAAAATCAAATGATTCCCGCAAATTTATTCTGCAAGAATCAAGATTGATTCTCGCACTGACTGTGAAATGAAATCTGACCCTGAAAATCCGGGGATGTTCCCCCAAACTTTTGGTCGGCAATAAGACCAGAGAAGAAAGCCTAATACCGGTAACTTACTAAATACAATTTACATGAATTTACTCAACTGGTTTTATGCATTGATTGATTCCTTGAATTATCAAGATATTAATATTTCATGCATGATTGATTTGATTTTAAAATTTTCCATGTCATCCGGACACAGACAGAGCCGTAGCCAGGGGGGTCCAAATTTGCAAAAGTAGGCCTATACAAAAAGTCCCAAAATTTAAGAATTTGCTAGCATAGCGAGCCAAAAAATCAGATCTTTCAAGCTTTGTTGGTCAAAAGGTGCAAATTTGGGGAAAATGTCCACTTTTCACAAAGTACCCCCTGAAGTAATATGCAGACACGGTTATGATATATAATAATGATATTTATTATCACTGCCCTGGTATGATGTTCATCATGATTGGTCTCAAGTTTTGGCTGCCCAGATTAGGGCGCTTCACACCTAGAGTTCTGTGTACGCTTACGCGTAAGATAATAGTTCCTGGATGATATCACAACATCCCCCTTTCTTTGGATTAGCACACTGGGGAATAAATTAAAATCATCAGATGTGAAATATGTTGAAAAACATTCTAATGGCAGTTGTATTGAATGTGATTAAATTGTGGTTACTAATATTAATTAGGATCAAAAGTTTAAAATTTGTTGTATGAAATGCAGTGTATATTTGCGATTTAACTTTACCACTAAATTTTGATTTTGCTTAATTTGATTGTCATGTCTGCGTTGTGTATTTGCATCTTAGTAAATTGTGAATCATTTATGCACAACACTTTAGTAACAAATTCTAACATATAACAAGTAACGCTTACAACAACTTGTTAGAACAGACAAATACACGTAAACAACAGTGCTGCTGTTTCTGCATTCAAACAACCGATACGCTTGCAGCATACCGTGCAGATGAGGACACATACCACTCACATTTCATCTCTGAGTCGTTTTCGTTTACGGCTTATGCGCCCAGATCTGGTTCGGATTTGTTGGTCGGGCGGCTTAGGATCTGCTTTCTCCTGCTGTGGTTGGGCGTCCTTGTTTGTACTATGCTAAGTAGGTCTGGTGCGAAATGCACGTGTTTGGAGATACTTGTGTCTTTAGGTGCGTTCTTGCTACTCTCCTTGACAGCACTTGGCACTTCGCGAATCTGCGACCTGTTTCTGCGTATCGTTGCCCCTCCTGGTGTTTCCACCTCATATGATCGTGGTTCCTTGCAGAGTCTAGTGATTTCTGCTTTGTTCCACTTGCCTTGCTGGTCTTGCAACCTTACTTCTTGCCCAACGTGAAGTGGCGGAAGCTCCGGACCAGCACTCCTGTCATGATCCTCTTTCATCTTCTCCTTTTTCTGGTGGAGTTTCTCTGCAATGTCTTGTGCTTGTTGCAGATTTCTAGGGTTCTGGTAGCTCGGTAGCGTTGTCCTGATTTGTCTTCCCATCAATATCTCTGCTGGAGATGGGAGATTGGAATCGATGGGTGTTGCTCTCAAGTTCAGCATGGCTACTTGTAGATCTTGTTTGGTAGCTTTGCATTTTTTGATCAATGCTTTCACTGTTCTAACAGTGCGTTCAGCTAGTCCGTTCGACCTGGGATACCTGGGTGAAGAAGTTGTATGCTTGATCGCCCATTTCTCGCACATGGCTTGGAACGGTTGTCCTGTGTACTGGGGTCCGTTGTCAGACATGATCTCTGCTGGTGCTCCCAGTAGGCTGAATGTAGCTGCTGCTGCCCGTGACACCGTCTCGCTACGGGGGTTGGTTAGTTTGTGTAGCACGGGAAACTTGGAGTGGTAGTCTGTGATGAGAAGGTAATCTTCGTCATCCAGAGTGAACAGATCAGATGCTAGTTTGGTCCATGGGGTTGTTGGTATCTCGTGAGGTTCCAGTGGTTCTTTTTGCGTTGGCTTGGTTGGTTTTCCTGACATAACGCACAGTTTTTCACGAGGTTTTCTATATCCTGGTTGATTCCAGGCCAGTATACCGACTCTCTAGCCAGTCTTCTGGTCTTCTCTATCCCCATGTGACCTTCATGGAGTTGTGTAAGAATGTCCTGGCGTATTGGCTCGGGTATCACCACTTGGCATCCTTTGAATATTACTCCATTAGACACACCTAGTTCGGGTCCCGACATCCCCAATATGGTCGGATGTCTTTTGAAGTTCCTTGATGGTGTCTGGCCACCCATTGTTGATCACTTGTCCTAATGTTCTAAGGACTGGGCTCCGTGCAGTTTCTTGCTGCATGGCTTCTTGTTTGTTGCGACCGAAGTTGATCAGATCGACTTTGTATACATCTTCCACATCGTCACAGTCTCACGCCGACTTGGATGTCTAGTGGGATCTCTGCTGATTTATTCGGGTTTGGCAGGCGGCTTAGTGTGTCTGACAGTACCATTTTGCTCCCTGGCTTGTACACCACCTCGAAATTGTATCCCTGGACCTTGACTAATAGCCGCTTTAGTCGGGGTGGTGCACTTGCCAGGGGCTTCTTACATATCATTTCGAGTGGTTTGTGGTCGGTTTCTACTTTGAAGTCGTTCGCAAACAGGTATGTATGGAATCTGGTGATTCCAAACACAAGTCCGAGGGTTTCGCGCTCGATGTTTGAATAGCTGGATTGGCATTCAGTTAGGCTTTTCGTAGCAAACGCAACAGGTTTGTTGTCTTGTAGCAAGCATGCGCCTAGTCCTTTCTGTGATGCATCTACTTCCAGAGTGGTAGGTTTCTCAGTGTCGTAGTATTGTAGATCTATACGTTTCTGCTGACATGAGGCTCTTTAGTTCTTCATAGACTGATTGATGGTCTTCCTGCCACAGGAAAGGTATATCCTTTTTCAGCAAGTCTCTTAGCGGGTTGGCTTTCGTTGCTAAATGTGGTATATATGCGGCGAGATAGGTGATTACACCTAAAAATCGCTGAAGATCTTCCTTGTCTTGAGGTGTTGGCATAGCTTTCAGATCTTCGACCTTCTTCGGGGCCGGTTTGATACCGTCGGCCGTGTACACTGATCCGAAGAAGCTGATTTGGCTCTTGCGTATGGTGCATTTCACACTGTTAAAAACTAGACCTTCTTTCTTGGCCACCTCCATTAGCTGGACTAGGTTGTTATCGTGTTCTTCTAGGGTTTCCCCAAAGACTACGATATCATCAGCTATGCACACACATCCGGGAACCTGCTCCACGATCCTGTCCATCTCCATCTGGAAGATGTCCTGGCTTATGGACAAGCCAAATGGGAGTCTCTTGGAAACAGTAGCGCCCAAATGGTGTGCGGAAGGTGGTGAGGTCTTGCGAATCCTCCGCAAGGTGGATAGACCAATAACCGGCCTTAGCGTCTAGCTTGGAAAAGTGTTTAGCTTTTGCGAGCTGTGGATTGATTTCTTCTAAGGTGGGCATTTTGTGTGGACACCTTTTGAGGCTGTTATTGAGGCGCTTAGGATCCAAACACACCCGCAATGTCCCATCCTTCTTGACGCTGGTGGTGATGCTGCTGCACCAGTCGGTGTGGTAGTTCACCTTCCTTATTATGCCTTGCTGTTCCATCTTGTCTATTTCTGGTCCTTTAGTTTGCCTTTCAGGTGGACTGGATACTTCGAGGCGCGCCAACCGGACGGGCAGGCGTCTTCAATAAGATGGAGCTTATTTTATGCGTTTGAAGTTGCCAATTTTGTCAAACTGGGCAGGGTATTCAGTCTTCAAGTCTGCCACGGTGTTGATGTTGATGGTATTGATGCTGTTTGCATCAACTGCAGGGCTATTTGCCGGCATGGCATTGATGGTCACCAGATTCGTTTTTTCACGCACAGGGGGAGTCCTGCCACTGCCGGCCCCTTCACGCCAACTACATAGAACTTCTGTGTGATCCACTGGGGTCTACACCCTGCATTCCAAATGTATGCTTCCAAAACATTTGATCTTTGTGCCGTTATAGGCCGTGAGCCGTGCTCTTGTCTTTTTTACGACGTTCTTCCATTGATGCTTATACATTTGCTTAACTGTCCGCAGAGGTAGTGTGTTACCCTCTGCGCCCGTGTCGAGTTTCAGCTTAAGCTGGTGTTGACCCGTTTTCCTCGGGCAGGTTATATCTATGGTGGCGTATGCTTCCGTGTCGTCGTCTTCTAGACACAGGTTGGAAACTTTGACGCTGTAGAATGTGTGATGTTCTAAATCGTCATCCAATTCGCCTGATATTTCGTTCACGGCAGTGTTCGTCTTGGACCCGTAGTCTTGTCGGTTTCTCCGGGATTGGTGTCTTCCAAACCTTCTGTTACCAGGGCCTGGGGATTTGCTTCTGGGTCTGGACCGCGGTTTCTTGGGACCCGAGCTGCTGGGCCGGGGATGGTTGGACCGTGAGTTCCTACACTTCTTCGCCCAGTGCCCCTTCGAGCCACAAGACTTACATGTGTCCGTGTATGCAGGGCACTTCCTGGGTGGATGTGTGAGTCCACAGTTCCTGCACTCTATCTGGCGTTGGTTTACACCCGCGATCTTTGTTTCATCCCTGTTGTAACTCCGTATCCTCTGGCCGCCGGCCTGCAAGGCTTCATATTTGCGGCCCTCTTCTAGTAGTTTGGCCAGCGTTAACCCTTTAGGTTCCTCTAAGAGATCTTTCCGGAATAGTTGGATGGGGGTTGATGCAATGACTAACTCTACGATGCGTTCGGCCATCTCATCTGTCGTGAACTCACAGTAAGTTGCTTTGTTTCGGCATCGATTTATGAAGTCGTCAAGCTTTTCTTGGGGTCGCTGTTTAAACTGCATCAATTCGAGTCTGTGTATTCTAAAGTTGACGTTGACATTTAGCTGGGCATCAAAGATCTTCCAGAGTTTTTCTGGGTCCTTTTGGTCCTCATCGCTGAGGCCAGACGTGTTTATTTTTTTCAATCCTATGTTTCCCACAGCGATTTTGATCTTCACTGCCTGTTTTTCTTTGTCCGTCACTTCTTTGTCCAACATAGTTAGTTCGAGTCTTTGTTTAAATAATTTAAACTCCTCGCTTACGTCTGGTACATCCCAGTTCATTACTGGATATTTGGATGTCATGTTGGATGGTATTTATCTCAAATACACGGCTGCGCAAGGTATGGTTTACCTGAATACAGGAACAGCAACGGTATTTAGGGGTAGGTTAAAGAGAAAACAAGACTTACGAAGTGGTTAGTACAAGCAACGGGTTACAAGATATTGGTACCAAGGTGTTTGTGCATAACTAAAACACTCAATATTGAAAGCATAACAAAATTAACTGTGTAGAATATTAAGAAATCTGGTTCCAAACAAAGAAAATAATCACTGTTTTTTGTTATAACCACACAAAGGTTTAACTTTAAAAAATCTTTTCAACAAAGGTTTTTTCTTTGTTAAAAGTTGTTTCAGTAAAAAGTCTCTTGGAGCACAGTTGATCTAGTTCTTGAATATGCTCAATGTTTCTCTTGGTATCGCTTTATTTATCTGAGTGAACAGCTGACAGTCCGTTGGTAATGTTTATAAAGTCTCGCTATAAATAGATTGATTTATCAGAATCCATTGTAGGTAACCATGGCAACATCTGTTAAGGCCTTGGAACTGGTAATCCACACAGCATGCAGTCCGTTTCTATGTGTAAAAGTTAGCAATGCATGTTCCTCCGGCTGTGCGTAGTGATCCTCTGTGATTAGGCTAAGACGTGGCGCATCAGCTCTGGGCTGGGGTCTCCTCATTCCAGGCTCACTGCACTCGGCGGGAAAATTGGGGTTCGTCAGCACTTTGTCGGTGAAAAGTTTTCATGACAATTTATAGCAAAGTATTTCAAATTCACACGGATGATTCAAAGTTCTATTTGCTATGGGCTTAGTTGCAGTTCTTTAGTTCTATAAAAACTTACTCGTTAACTCGCCGAGTTTGATGTTTGACCAGGGCAGGGCACACAAAAATAAGACACGATGTACTATGATATGGTTGAAACTTTCTAAATCAACCTAAAGGTGACAATCGAAGCACAGATTTCGGCGACGATATAAAGTTCCTTTATAATCCGTTATAGTCAAGCGGTAACAAAATTTCCACCGGTATATTTCCATAAATACGGTACCGAAGGATGTGAGTGTTCGCTTTAAATAGTGTGCCGTCGTTACGTGTTTAAAACATGTTGCAGTTCAACTCTTGGTTCAACGAGTGACTCGCTCGATAGCAGAATTTGTGGCCTGCGGCGATATTCCCTGTGGCGAGGGATGGTCTGTTGAACTTGACCATGGTGATGTGGCGATGAGTCAGGAAATTGTCCAGATTTAGACGAAATCCTCCGTTGATTTGGATCAGAGTTCCTCTGTCAAATCCATGGAATTAATCCCACATGCTGCCACCATGAAGTAATATGCAGACACGGTTATGATATATAATAATGATATTTATTATCACTGCCCTGGTATGATGTTCATCATGATTGGTCTCAAGTTTTGGCTGCCCAGATTAGGGCGCCTCACACCTAGAGTTCTGTGTACGCTTACGCGTAAGATAATAGTTCCTGGATGATATCACAACACCCCCCTTGGAAAAAAAGTTTACTTTTTAAAAATCAGCACCCCCACAAAAAATCCTGGCTACTGGCCTGTACACAGAGTACAAATTTTGACCAAAGTTGCTATCTTGTCTTCACTTCCGCATATTGGGAATGTTTTTCTTGTTATTTTGCGATAATGAGAGGTCGAATAGTACATGTACCGGTATGCAGTTTGCACAATTGCACATGTATGCTGCGCTGGCGTACATCGTGCAGTGTATGCGAAAAATTATCACGCCAGGATGTCAGGCTGTATTCAATCAATTGAAATTTCGACTGTAGTCATGTCAGGGATACACTGACCATCGCAATCCTTTTGATACATATTTTGTCCAAATTTAAGTGGAGAGAAGGGATTTAAGTTTGAAATGGTTATTTATCCGTTTAAATGGACCACAATCCGGTTGGTTAACCATGTAAACGTACATGTATACCGGTACATGTTTAAAAAAAACTACTGGTGTACCAATACAAGTCAACAATGGTTGATAACAAATGCTGGATCCTAAAACAATTTGAAATTATTCAAAAAAAAGTGCACACAGAATTTGAAAAGTGCACAAAGTTTTCACCGGACTGTCCTTCCTTTCATTCAGCCCTCGAATTAACCCACGGCACCCATGGCATTTTGCCGTGGGTGCTCAACCCCACTGCCGCAATGCCCTCGAAATATGACCTTTACCCAAGGCAGTCACTTGCTGTGCCCTCTAATGAAGTTGCCGTCGGTGCCCCAGCCCTGCCCCTTCATTATAAAATCATCTATGCATGTTTGTGTGTGTTTTCTTCACTTTTGACAAATTGCCTTGGTGCCCTTCTCAAATTTTCAACAGTTGCCATGATGCCCTCTTGAAATATTACAACCTGCTGTGCTGCCGTGCCTTTTCAGTGAAAATCCAAGGCAATTATCAACTTGCCCTAAAAAAGTTGCTGTGCCCCTTCAGATCCTTAATTCGAGGGCTGCTTTCATTATAGATATATATGGTCGTGCGTCATGAATTGGGGTATAGGAAAAGGTGGGGGTGTTACATTAAAAAAAAAATCAGGACATTTTGGCCCAGATCTCAAGAATGTAGAGGGCTACTGAACTAGAAATGGTCTCATTTTATTGCTAATTTATCTACGGTACCTAAAACTGTGGAAAGTAAAAACTTCACACTGTAGGCCTATTTACTTTTTGAGATATTGCAATTCAAACGATGCAAAGTCAGGGGTGGTGGTGCCTACGGTTGAGATGCCTACGGTTGAGGCGTGTGTTAAAGTATAGGGAATATTGATTTTCAGTGCCTCTCAAATTTATTTTTTACTGTAACTAATTAACCCAGCAAGGTATTAGGATGGATTATGTACCATTGTTTTGGTATTTATTTCTAGTAGGTAACTTGACCAATTTTACTCCAAGCTGGTTTAATTTGTTGTTAATGTGCTGCATTCTGTGTCATGGGTTCTAGGCTTTTCCTATACGTTACTGTACTAAGCATGCATTTGTGCTCCAAAATGTTCTGAATGTCATATTTCTTGAAGAAGTTACCCCACTTCTGTAAAAGTGGGGTAACTTCTTCCTGTTTTTAGAAGGAAATTTGATGAGGAATTCAAATATGCCATTGGTTTTTGTGTAGGACATGAAGGAAAAAAGTTTTGATTGATAATGTCATAAAAATCATAAAAATGTATGTACAACTTTTGAACACCCTGTATCTCAGTTAGGCTACATAACTCATCATTACAAGTTTGCTTTTTTGAGAGCCTACAATGTTATTAGCAGATCTATAAAGGGTTTTAGCAGAACAGGTGTTTATGTTAGTGAGTAAGAGAGGAACCATTTTTTTTACTTTTTGAACGAAAATGTAACATTTCCACCCTATATAATATTTGTGGCACCCTGTATATCAACTTAGAAGTTGAACAATTGTCTTCCTTACACTTTCAGCTTTATGATGATATAAAAATTGTAGGTTTCTGACAAACATGAGATGAATTACAATCATTTTTGTGTGAAAGCGTGATTATTTTTCTAATTTTGAGCATGTAACGCATTTGGCCCCCAATTCATGACACACGACCATAATGTTAGTGAATAATTTGAGACTTAGTGAAAACACAATTTTTGAAATTCACAATCAATTTTAAAATGTTAGTCATGTCACACTATTGGGCTCCTAGGAGTTTTACAGAAATTACAATATCTTATCTGACTTATATGTTCTCTTTTTTAACAGATGCATGTTTAAGATGTCAGACAGAAAATAAACAAGAAGAGTGTGTAGGTAAGTATAGTCAGTCATATCCCTGGTATAGTAAACAAATTTAACAATCGGGATAAAAAAATATGGCAATTAGTTACTTAAAGCTGGCATGCAGTTTTGTTATTCCATCATTTGAATAATGCAACCACATCATTCACATGCTAAAGAATATTGAAACGGATGTGCCTTGGCCTACAAATACAAATATGGACTAAATATGGTAGCGTGAAAGTCCCAAAGGATCGATGTGAAATATGGGCCTAAATGTCAGGATCATGAATAGCATAAATACCTGGTCGTCGTTAATTAGGAGATGGTTGTTGGATTGATTGTGATTTGCCACGGATTGTGAATTAATTAATTTAAGTAACTTAATTAAAGAAATGAGATCAATAAAGGTGACTCATGACAACATATAAAATGATCAACAGTATTATATATTGTACTGGTTTCCCAGCATAAACTGTAAGCTTCACATTCACAATGCACAACAAATACACAATATATGATATATCCAGTTTACAACGCTTTCCTTTGTTACTGAAATTATCAGTAAAATATCGACATTAATTAATCACTAAAACTAGTCAATTCATCTTGTAAAAGTCACGAGTTATTCATAAATAAAATACAATACTAAGACTGAGAAACATCGTGGGCTTTGTTTACAAATCAACAGCTGATTGCTGGAAATTCCCACGCTCAAGAAATTATGGAAATCGAGTTAATTAATAAATCGAAATTAATAAGCACATTTCTAGCCAGATATTATATTAAATACGAATCATTACGAATTATTACAACACTCACGTAGCCAGGGGTGTCTATTCTTCCAGAAAATTGAAATTATTCCCTCACCCTACCGCGCTGTGTCACTTCCTTCCCCAGATTATTCCCCAACTGAAAACCCCCCAAAATGAACCCAAAAGGGAAAATTTTAGGTTGGTTGCTATCTCCGGGGGCACTCCCATATACCGTATTGACATACGTCATGAGCCCATGAAAAGACCCCGTTATTTTTGACAAATCCTACACCCAATGACCCTGTTTTTTTCAGTAGCCTACACTGAATAACCCCGTTTCTTGAACAATTAGTCCTCAAAATTGAAATTTCGGCACGCTTCACACACATTTGGAGTAAAATAAATGAGTTTTGTCTATGTTGTACTGTAAAATTGGGTAAAAAGCTATTTTTGATTGTCAATGATGTGAAATTTTAGGCGCTCCCATACAAAATCACTCCATTTTTTACATTGCCAACACCGAATGACCCCCTTTTTTCTGAAAATTTCCACACCGATAGACCCCTAGTTTCATGCTGGTGGGCACAGGTATGTCACTTTGATATTCGAGTGCCTCCCCCGGGTGCTATCTACATGTACTTTTCCTTATTTTCTTGTTCCCTCCCTTCCCTGACTGAACATACAATGTAGGTGTGTTGTGAGTTGTCCTATTCTGTCTTCCCCAAAAACATCAAATTCTTTCCAAGATGGTACAGTCTGGACACTGAACCATTGCATCTATAAGGACAAATGGTTCAAAGGGAAGAGAGGTTGGTAAACACCTCTAGGCTCTTAATCATGTTTATTAGCTAGCTAGCTGTGATTTATTATTGACAGGAGTGTGAGAGTTCAGCTTTTTTGTTTTGATTTTCAGCTTTTTTTGTACCAGTACACTTGCTCTGTATAAAAGTATAGGATCTTCCCAAATTGCAGCTTTTTGCTAGGTGTTTTGAGCTTTTTGCTATCTGGTTTTTATGTTTTCAGCTCTTTTTATATATGTGGTGACTCGCATGCCCCTGATTTATAAAGCCTTAGAATTAAAATTCTTCTGTTGCAGAGTTCGGAGAATGCCACTGAACTATTGCATCTAGGGAGGAATAATCAAGGATTTGGATTTGAAGATGAGGTTTAAAAGGGAAGATAAACTTGGACAATAGAGCTGTTAACTAATTGATGGTTCTTCCCTTAGAACCCCAAATGCTTCCCTAGATATGCAGATGTCCAAACTAAAAAGAAAATGGATTTTGTATGAAATATGCAAAGCATAGCTCCCTTAATCTTAGTGTGCAAACTGTGCATTATTACCTATTCAACAACTCTTCCTATACCTTTATACAGGAGCCAACCGTTGTTAATCCGTGATGAACCCACACTTTTACTGTAGCGTATACGCGATCGCATGAAGCGAGAATACTACGCGTTACGCGAGAGCGTAAAATTCGTCATGTCTGGAACCTTTGTGCGTATGCAAGCTTACAAGTTGAATTCAGTATTTGTCAGGTAGCGGCTAAACATTGCAGTTTTATTCTGTAGTTTTATCCCAGTTTTGTTGCTAATTTTAACAGAGCAATCGTTGAAGTTTTTGTAAGGCTGAGTGGCAATGATTAATTCACATTCCTCGTGAAATAATCCGTGAGTTATACGATCTTTAGCTTCTTTTCGTTGTTGAAAGGGATTCAATCATGGTTCACCGTTGTTCATCACCATTTAACAACTCGCGTCCGGCGCGTCTGCGTGGCGTCGGGCAGCAAAGCTGCCCTCGCGAAGTAAACCACGCAGACGACGCGGCCGCATCGTTGTTAAACGGTGATGAACAACGGTGAAACATGATTGAATCCCTAATAGTACTAGTCACTATTGCCCAGGCAGGGAAAAATTACTGACCCAACTTTTCCCTGTTTTATGATAAAGTCCATGGTTTCCCTCAAATAATTATTTTTGGGATGGGAATGGGTAAAAGCCATTATAATTCTTCCCTAAATGACACTTGATGAATTCACCCACCCTGTAGAGCAGTCACTGCCAGCCAGTGACCATCTATTTCATTCCAAAAATACCATAAAACATAATAATACATGTTCCAGTTATACATTTTTCCCCAAATTAGTTTATTTTATTTTTAATCTTCCTTGAATCCTGTTGACTTTCTTCTGTTTTTCCCCTCTCTTTTTTTTCTTTTTCAAAATGCAAAATTCTTCCCCAAAGGGGTAAAATTATTCCCTCCCCTTTGGGGGCGATTAACGGAAGAATAAACGCCCCTGCACGTAGCTGATCCTAAAAGGATCAGCGAATCTAGTATCAGAATGTCCGAGTGCCGAAGTGCGAGTTGCAAGACATGCAATCCACGTCCACCCGGTACAAAGCCTGGGCCGCAACTCAGCCGTTCCAAAACAACACGATCGGCATTTCATTTCTATATCGCGCAAGCAATTTAGGTCGCGCAATTTGCATACGCGCTGCGCCTGCAAAGCAAGCACGCGATACCTAAGCAAATGAAATAAAGATTTAAATGAATAGATTATAAAATATGATAAAATATGATTAGCGCTGTCGAAGTTTAAATGATGGTTTTCAATATTAGTAGGCCTACTAAGGTGCCTACTGGGGGTTCCGTTACAATATGTCCAAAGTTACACAAGTTAATTTGTGAGGGAACCAAGGCATGGAACACTCATAGCATTTGCATATCTAAAAAAAAAATTTGAAATTTTGAAATTATCAGCTCTGAATTCCAATCCCTATATCATATTCTTAGGCATTTTCCTGTAATATACATCTTGTTTTGCAGCATGCATAAGTTATTTCTTGAAGGGCAATTTGCTTCCTCGGGCCCTCACCCCTCTTGTTTATAGATAGAAATTTGTTTATAGATAGTAATAACAAATAAAAATGTAATTTCTGAGTCCTTAAAAAAACAAAAAAACATCTGTCACACAAAGTGGACCAAAGTAACAAAGAACTACCGTACTGTAAAAGTGGTAATTTTCGAGTACAGTTATTTTCGCAATTTGGAGTTACAGAGACCTTTTTTGCAATTGTTATTTTTGCGATTGCCTAGTCTTGCCCTATACTTGAAATACAATATTACATATATCGCTCATTCTACAAAATCCGGTGCCAATCCACTATAAAAATTGAAAAAATTAAAGTTGTTCAAAAAGACCTGCTTTTTGTGTTTTTTAAGAGTAAATGTATCACTACTTTCAGATGTAAAAATTGCCAACACCACTTGCATATTTTTCTTTCAGGAAGTCATGATGTTTTTAACACTAAAACTCAATGTAATGTGAGCTACGTTACCGACTACAAAATGGGCTGGTTTTACTCAATCCAAGGTCATAAAAAGCAAACTAAAGATCACTTGAGTGAAATGTAAAACAGATTTCACCATTTCATAGAAGTTATGAAGATGCATAAATGAGTGTGTAACGTAGCTCACAGTAACGTAGTTCACTGGTTTTTAATGTTTTTAATGTGATTTGCGAACGTTACAACGTTATGTCGGTTAATTCTAATATAAATGGGGTTCGACCACTGGTAGCTTTCACATATTATTAGGAAGTACATGTAATACAAGTGCATACTATAGAATCCTGGTAACGTAGCTCACCAATCTTAACATGGTCGGTCGAAATTTCAATGTTTACAACATTTCTATGCCAAAAATGCTACAGCATCACAATTTTTACTGTGATTTTTAAAAACCTATGAGTGTTTCCTATCAAAAACCGCATATTACATTGATACCTCTGTTTTACTTCTTTCCAATAACGTGTGTTAAAAAGGGGTAACGAGCTCACAGCATTTTGGTGGAAAGTGCAATTTATTTTAGAATTACACAAAGACGTTTTAATCACTAAAAAATAATGTTAATAAACAATATGATGGTGCGTTATATCTAATTAAAAAACAACAAATATGTAAAGAAATCGCATTTATTCAAAGAAAATATTCAGGGTTAGATGTGACACTTGAGCAGTGGAAACGCATTTTTAGCGATTTTTGAGCATTTGCAAGGGTTAATCAGGCTGAAGAAAGCATTTAAAGTATGGAAAACTAAATATGTCCGTGTAGATCTCGTTGAGTTCTACCAGAAAAACAACATATTTGATGACCTAAATGTTCGACAAAGTGTTTGTGGACCAAAGAATGGAAAAAAGGCTATTGGCACCGGATTTTGTAGAATGAGCGATATTCGCGAGGTATTAATTTCGCGGATGGAACTCCATTCACGTAATCCGCGAAAATAAAACCCTCGCAAAAATTACCACTAATATATAGTACCATACTTATTTCCGGTACCTAATGACTCATGGAAAGATTAGTATAAAAATAAGTAAATAAAACAATGAGATAAAACAGAAACTGCTCTGTAGAAAAAGGAACATACATTGTACAGTTGATAATGATAACCACATCAGACTGAATATGATTTCTGAAAACTTTGTTACAAAGAAGGCTGTATCATGTAATGACCCAATCAGAGTAGCTGAATTTAATTATCAACTGTGAGTACAGACAAATGTACTAACACTAGTACAGGGCTCTCAACTCTCTCTCATGCATGGGACATGAGTCTGGCATATTTAGACCGTTTCTCAAGCTTTCGCGCCAAGGTAGCAAAATCTCACACATCATCAAAACAAAATGTTTAAAATATCCCCCCCCCCCACTTTTAAATTCTTGAGCTCCCTGGCGACAAAAATCGGGGGCCAACATTTAACACTTTTAGCCAGCACACAATAATTCCGTCCCGGTATGCCCCTATTTGACATCTCATTCCAAGCAATTCCGAAAAGTTTATAACAGTTTATAAAAGTTTTGTACAGCAGTAACAATCTTTTCTCTATTTTATTTTTTCAGTGGTATGGGGAGAGTGCAACCATTCATTTCACAACTGCTGTATGTCACTCTGGGTGAAACAGAACAACAGATGCCCGCTATGTCAACAAGAATGGATGGTCCAAAGAATAGGAAAATAACACGAAACTCAAATATATTTAGTATTGTATTTATACTCTAATGATATTTTGTATAGTGATGGAAGCAAGTAAGTTGTCAGTGTTCAGATCTTCAAACAGACATCGTGTATTTTAAATATACAAAGTTATTATGAAGAAGTCAAGTGCAACTGTCTTAGAGACAGCTCAAAACCGTCTTACAGACAGCTCAATCATGCGACACTTACATTTACTCTGTGATTTGAACTAACCTGTGAGGATGATAAGACTTTGGATCCTGTGAAAACGTTGTGGACCTTGGTTGGATTTCTCACATTTGTTCCAGTGCTGAAAGTTACCCTGAACATCAGTACTAAAAAGGGTGTATATATGATCCCTATGCAGATCTAAAGAAGATAGAAAGAATCCAACTTTCCAACCGGAAGACTTTCACTGAAACTTTTGCATACCAGTTTGGGACTTCCATGATGAAAATATTGAAATCATCAAAGAGAATAATGAAGAGGTTCATCGCAAAACGCTATAAAAGCCATATCGATAAGATCACCATCATACATCACAAAATGGTGCTTTTAAAATGACACATCATTTGTTTAAAACTACAAAGTATACTCTTTGAGATATGGTCAAAGTATTATTATTATTATTTTCTTCATATTTTGGCAGCTTAATTTGCATAAATCTCAAATTGGTAAAAATGGATATATCGCATTTTGCGGTGAACCTCTCCATATCTTCATTATACAGTAAACTTAATATCCTCTCTGGCAAACACCCTAATCACACCTTAGCCCCACACCAGCATGGGGGAACCAAGCCAAATCAAACTTACCCAGATTCTACCCAGAACAAAAAAATGACCAAACTCATCTGCTAATCATTTTAAAAGTTGTACATTGAAGCTTTAAACAGTCTATAATATCAAATTGATTAATTCGAATTAAACAATTCATCGAGTGGCCATGGGCAGCGCCATTAGACATGTTACAAGACTACCAAGTGACAGGTGATGGACCGTACCCACACAATTGAATAGGCACTTTTTGATAATTTTCATCAAGGTTACTCAAAACTTACCTAGCTAATTTATTATACAGCAGGGGTCTCTGCCTTTTTAATATGTTATGAAAAACTTAATTTTAAAAATATCTACCGATGGAAAGAAAAATCCATCGACGGATAGTCTTGTTATGCTCTCACAAACTTAGAGAAAAATCCAAAATATTGGTCTAAAACATGCCCAAGGTTACTGCTGTCCCATTCAAAAGTACAGGAAGACCACCTACAGCGTTGAGGTCAACTTTCTAGACTTCCTGTCTACTGGCAGTAATGGCTACTACCCAGTGCTAACATCAATGAATTGTTTAATTCGAATTAATCAATTCGATATTATAGACTGTTAAAGGTTTTACTCTTTTGACAAGCAAATAGCAGACACTGCAAACAATTCAATTACTTGTTTAATGGATGGCAAAACAATAAAGTATGTACATGTAATAGAAATTGCTACATGTAATATTCTCCGTGCAGAATTTTGGAATAACCATCCGATTGTATGCCCTTCATTATTGAAGTGGTAAAACCAAATTCAGTGGTAAAACCAAATTCAGGAAATAGTTGATGTTTTCAAATCAAATTTGGAATTGGATCTTGGTAGTGGTGTTTTATAGCTTGCGGCTCAAGTCCTAATGGGCTTTTTCAGAAAATATACATGTGCGCATCTATATTTCAGGTCCAAGCCATACTAATTACCAGTGTACAGCCTTCCCCAGCCAAGCTGTAGCTTTCTGCAGTCACATTGCTTTTAATATAAAGCTTTTTACTTTTAATGCTCTTTGGCTGAGGAGTCCCTCATTCAACATTCAATGGCAGCTTAAAAGCTCCCACTGAATGAAAGACTCCTCTGGAAAAGTTGCACACTGGTATTTAGGTATAGGCCCTTTGATGGTTTTGAATTGAAACCAGAATTTTTCCAGGATATTCAACATAATTATGTTAGAAATATCAGGAAATAACAATCATGCATGTATTAAAATCGTGTTTTTTGTGCCAATTCCAAATATATTCATAGAATTAACAGAAAATGTGGAATTCCAGTGATTTTAAGTTTCCTCTCTAGTAGGGTGTATGCATACTTATTGGAATAGCCATTTGTAACAAACAGAGGCACATGCTTGTTAATTTCTTATTTTCAGCTAAATGGGATATGTGATGCGATCAAGCAAAATCAGTCGGAACTCGGAAATATTGATTTTGAGATATAACCAAACAAAGGAAATATTTCCTTGTTTTGGAAATGCTGGTTGTTCAACTGGTTGTTCAATTTAAATTCAGTTTTCTGCAAAATGCAGCTTTGTAAATGCTTTGGACTATCCTATAAGAAACTGAATATTTAATATTTCAGAGTTCCGACTGATTTTGTTTGATCGCATCACATAATTGATCGGTCTTGGATTCTATGAATTCAATTAAAATGAATAATTGGAATGCTTTTTCATGCTCTGAGGCATTTTAGGGTCATGCCTATGTTGCACAACTCAAATACCATGTTTTGCCCCATTAAATAATATTTTGTTGCCCCAAATTGAGTGCTTTGGATATTTGATGCAGAATTGTATGAGAATATTTCACTCATCTAACCAATGCTTTGTCCCATCATGGCGGGATTAAATAGGCTGGGTTGTTTTCCCAAGATCTTAAGGGTTCTGTAACCCACCTTTGCACAGTATTTTTGTGGCACCTGAGAGACCCAAGGACTGTTAAATGTCAGAATGTCTATTTTTAATAATTTGCCATAAAATTTGTATTAAATGTTACAAATTTCAAACAATCAAAATTACACATGTATTTGATATCAAGACATTTCTCGTATTCAGAATGTAATTTGGTGTGTCTGATGTGCTCTCAGGTTCCACTGTGCTAAGGTGGGGGACTGAGCCCTTTAAGATCCGGAATTTGCTTTCTTTGATTGATTATGCAAGTTTTGCCACTCTTCACACTGGAAGGAAGGTTCAACCATTGTCAACATTGACAACAAGGTTGTAGCTAGCACTTACATGTAGCAAAATTTGAATAATGGGCAGTAAGTTACAGAAACCTGACATTTCTAGTAAGATTTTACCCTGGGGATTTTACCAATACTGAGCATTTTTAGGATGTATTCATTATTATGACAATGTCCTTTAAGTTTTGAGTGGTTGTTCCAGCATTGAAATTAGTGGTGGTCCCCTAAGTGAGTGGTGGGCTACACTGTAACTACTTGTACAACCCTAAATTGATATCATTGCCAGACGATCATTTGATGCCACATTATGTAACTTGTATTGGTGAAAATTTTTCCAAGATTTATTAGAGTTATTCACGACCTGAGCCCTTCCCGCGTTTTATGCATTCCACCCCTCAAGAAACAGAGCCCCCTCGACCCCCGCCAGGGGCGTTGCCCCTGGACCCCACCAGGGGCCCTTAAGCGGGCCCCTGGACCCCACGCCGATAGCCTGAGCTCCACTCGCCCGCTCGTTCCGCCTCGCAAGTTCAGGATTTTTTATGTCAGCCTGTGACATCTCTGAAGAAAGTCATACGTTCTCATCACGTAGAGGGTCGCAAGAAACGTGTGTTCACTGTGTTGGTGAGGGCGATATATCGTTAGTGTTGGGCGATACCCACACCTGGGCGTTGTCATCCCCGTTCTTCCGGGGTGCCAAAACCTTTTTTCTGTGGTACAGGGGTTTCTTGTGGTCCCAAACTTCGTTTTGTGCATAGATCAGGTCGTGGGAGGTAAGTATCGTGCGCTTGTGTATGTCCCTCTCACTTCTGAGAGGGGAATCTCTGTGTGAAAGTTATGGAGCGTAAACTCTCTCATTTGCATAACAAGGAACCACTTTCATAAGAGCAGAGAAGATGTAAGAAAAGGAGAGAGAACAAAATTATATACTTGAGATAATCCCATAGGTTATCCTGTCGCATCTATTCATAGTCCTTTATTCTCAAGTAGTTACACATCCACTTGAAATATCCAGTGATGTTATGTGTGTGACCGCCCACGGTTGACTGATCTGCACTCCAGAATTGGAAATATTTCAAATGTTTCTATAGAGAATTAGTTGAAAAGTATGAAACGGGTGTGTTACGGACCTGCTGCTTGGATGGGATACCACAAGTGGATAATACAAGAAAGAAATCAAGTGTTGTAAAATTTCCTCAAAATCCACCCTTTTAGTAGATATATGAATTTCAATAGAAGAAATTTTTAGGATTTTTTTTAGAGAAGTGGTGATTGTTGATCATTTCTGTTTTATTTTTTTATGTATTTTCCTGTCATTTCCTGTAAACCTAATAAAGATATTCTGATAATTGAAAATCTTCTCTATCATAAATAATAGAAGCTGAAAGTGACAACAAGTAGCAAAAGTGTAATTTGCCATGGAACTTCAGTCATATTTTATCTGAAATTTGGCTGAATGACAGGGCCTTCATGTATGGTATGCATGGCATAATGAAATGCAAGCACTGACCTATCCCTAAAAGCAGTTATCTGTAACTTGTGTATCACACACGTCAAGGGTTCAAATCCCATTGTGGTATTCTATTGTTAAGCAGCTAATAGTCAGGGAGTGAGAGCCCTAGATAGGGTGTCTGCTGGAATTAATTCCTCAATCGACAATTTTTGTACTGGTAGACGTGGCTTTAAATATTCAATCACATATCCAAAATCGGCCAAAATCCACCCTGGGCAAAAAAATCTACAGGCATTTGAAAATCACTATTTTTCAGTAAAAATGAACAAATCACGAACGCTCCCGACTGTAAGCCGCATTTTCGCAAACATGGTCAATGCGTCCGCGCTTATCGTTTTGTATTTGCGTGCGAGCTATAAGTGAGCGTATTGGCGTTGCGTACTGCGTAAAACCGAATTTAAACCACAGCGTCACGCACACAACACACAAAGTCGGTGACTAATTGATTGACGTGTAATTGATTGACGGCTTGCATTGATTTCCGGCTATAATTGCCCTGTGATTGTCACCTGTTATACATGTAGTGTGCCCTTAAATGACGGGAGTTCCATAAAAGGTAAAAACTTTTAATTACTTTTAGTTATTCTTTTAATATCGTAACTAAGAATAAAACGGTCCTAAAACGTCACGTAACCACGATTCGTTGTTCGTATAATGATAACAGTGTGTAGGCCTATACACTGTAAAATATTACCGTTATTTTTCGGGACTTTCCCGTAAACTTTACGTTATTTACCGTAAAATGAAATACTGTTTCACTAAAAATAGGCATGTTAGTACCGTTTAGACTGTAGTAGTTTAAATTTTTTTAGGGTGGGTGGGTGTGTAAAGTGTTGCATCTTCGATTTTTAAATACGGTAGTAAACAGCCCGGGTAAACAGCCGTATTGTCCCAATATATTGTGTTTAAATGTAAAACAACAGTAATTTTAACGGTATACTGTTGCCAACAACATTGCCAGGTATTTTACCGTATAAGACATAAGTGATTTCTACTCTACGCCTTGGGGAAAGAAATGCGAGCTAAAGGGCCATTCCTGATGGAACTAAATTCCACTTTAGACCAGGTCTAACTTTAGACCTGGTCCGGGGACCTGGTCTAACTTGTTTGTGCATACGATTAGGGTCTAAACAAAACAAACTTAACAGCTGGAGGAACGCCCGGCCATAATGTAATTATATTTCTTTCCGTACAAAATGTAGGCCTATCTGACTTTGCGAAAAAGATCTTAAAGTATATAGGCCTATAGCCTACACCAGATTCTTCTGGTGCCGCCATTGGTTATGAACACGATGTATAGGCCTACCTTTTCTAGTATATGCTTTATATAAACCTTTTCGAACCTTTTGCGAATAATATCGAAAACGTTTTGTGTTTGCTGGGATTATTATAGGCCTATCATAATTAGGACCTCTATTCCGTTTTTCTTTATGATAGAATTGGCGGTTGCAGATGATTTGAAAAACTAGGCGTGGATTTGCATGCAGTATTTAGACTACTTTTCTAAAAGGCCCTGCTGACGATTGTGAGAGTATACATCGTTGTTCCCCTGCTGCAAAAAATCAAACTGTAAATTTAAAATGTATATAGGGCCAATTGTAAATTTAAAATGTACCGTATATAGGGCCAGTTGTAAATTCAAAATGTAGGCCTATATAGGGCCAATTGTAAATTCAAAGTGTATATAGGGCCAGTTGTAAATTCAAAATGTATAGAGGGCCAATTGTAAATTCAAAATGTATATAGGGCCAATATTGTAAATTTAAAATGTAGGCTATATAGGGCCAATTGTAAATTCAAAATGTACATAGGGCCAATTGTAAATTTAAAATGTATATAGGGCCAATTGTAAATTCAAAATGTATATAGGGCCAATTGTAAATTTAAAATGTATATAGGGCCAATTGTAAATTCAAAATGTATATAGGGCCAATTGTAAATTTAAAATGTATATAGGGCCAATTGTAAATATAAAATGTAGGCCCTATATAGGGCCAATTGTAAATTCAAAATGTATATATATGGCCAATTGGAAATTCAAAATGTATATATATGCCCAATTGGAAATTCAAAATGTATATAGGGCCAATTGTTAATTCAAGATGTGTATAGGGCTAATTGTAAATTTAATAGGCCAATTGTAAATTCAAAATGTATATAGGGCCAATTGTAAATTCAAAATGTATATAGGGCCAATTGTAAATTCAAACTGTATATAAGAAGTTCTGAAGAAGCCATCAACCAGCATGACCACGTGGTCAACTGAAATAGGCCTACGTTATTTATATTGTTGGAAGTGGTGAAAGATGTCTGTTATCCCATTTTTGTACGTTTTTCTAAGTTTGTAAATCTCAAAATTATATATTATAATATAATATTATAAAGTCGGTTGTTGATTTGTTACAACAGTACAGTACAGGCCTAGCGCCTATAGCTGTAACTTCAATATTTAAATATTATTTTTTAATAGGCCTATGTAAACCTTGCCTATTATTTTGTTTTCACAAAATCCACTGTAAGAAATAAATAAATACGGTACATCTAAAACACACTATATAGCTGTCATATTTTGTACGTGTTCTTGCTACATGGTTTGAAATAGACCCAATGCAGGTTTACTGTTTAATTTGTAGGTTAAATATACACAGGCCTATCGGTAGGCCTATTGTAGTGTTTCTCGTCTCAGCCCGATTCCTTTTTTGAGATTTTTTCAATTTTAGTCTAAGCTTATTATTTTGAAATTCAGTTGTGATGTTTCTTTAGGTCTTGCAATGAACACTTTTCCACCTTTTTGGCTATATGAGCTAATACTATTGGCCTATTTTGGAAGGTTTTGTAGCCTAACCCCGGGAGCCTACTTCTCAGAACAACAAAATAACTAAACCCTCTTCCTTTTTACAGACATATAATTATACGCTGAAACAGCGTATAATAAGTTTATTTGCATTTGCACCGATTTTGCGATCAAAATAAGAAATAAAAAAAGCAACTTTTCCTCTTTGTTGTTTTAAAAACTCGGACGAGCAATAGGCCTACTTGGCCTTATTTATTACAATTGTGGGTCTTTAAAAGCTTATCAATTTTGAACCGTCTATAGGCTACGCATCTATAAAATTATCAATGATTAATATTTAATTCCATAAAGCAGGCAGCGCAGGTGCATAATTAATTAAATAGGCCTATAATCATTACTGTTGTATACATACCTTTGAAATAATCTTGTAAGCTAATATGCTGAAGATTCCAACTAACAAACGCATTTCGTTGGTAAAACAAACGTAAACAGGTGAGTGGTATTTGCAATCAACTTTACTATATGCTGCAAACCGTGTGTCAGCGGAAGGATAATAAATAAAATGTGAGTCAGCGCGGTAAACGGTGTATGCGCACTATACGCAAAATTTGTCGCTCATGTGTCAGCGCGTAATGCCGTCGCGATAGCCAAGTGCGACCACGCTTCGCAATTGTATTTTGATTTACGTCTTCGGAATTAAACTTGCCCAAAGTTAGAATAAGTGCAACTTTCAAGGGGTTATAAAAAATTTGCCCAAAGTAGATTTTAGTCGATTTTGTTATACAATACTACAATA
The DNA here is from genome assembly GCF_039555335.1 of Amphiura filiformis. Classification (NCBI taxonomy): domain Eukaryota; kingdom Metazoa; phylum Echinodermata; class Ophiuroidea; order Amphilepidida; family Amphiuridae; genus Amphiura; species Amphiura filiformis. Next base: position 42,071,756 of record NC_092641.1, read on the forward strand.
TACTCTGCATCCATTGATACAAAAATCGTCGATTGAGGAATTAATTCTACCTAAACTGCCTTCACTCCCTGACTATAAATAGGGTGATTCATCACTTACTTTGAATGGGAGGTCTCACACATATTTTATTTGAGGATAGCTGGATCAACCTCCTCTTTCTTACATCTTCTCTGATAAGAGCCAACGCCCTTCAGTTTAGTTGATCGCCCGATTGTCATGTCTATTGACAGGCACATGACGCGTATATGGAGTTCACCAACTCCCCGGGACCAACTCATAACCTAAATGAATGGCAAATCACTACGGGAATCGCTACCATAGTAGCTCATAGTAGGCCTACATATACAAGTATGAAGCTTGGGTCAGTGCCATGGTTGTTCTGAGTTTATGTGTTGCATGCACGTATATTTAGGGGCGAGAGTCCCCCGTGGTAAAAGCAGGGGTCGGCAAACAGGAAAGGGCGGCACTGGCGGCAAAAATAATTCTTAAACTCAAGCCATAACATTTGCTGGATGAGGAGGATGCCTTCAATATTTTTCAAAATTCTGTTTTTACACAAATTGTTATGTATACTTTAGTAAACTAACATACCCTGCAAAAATCAAGACTCTAGGTGCTGTAGTCTTTTTCAAGATCCGAGATTTTTAATAAAACACAGGACATAGGGCCTGCACTTTGGCTCGACATTTGAAAGGGCGTGAATTCATTTTGGATACGCCCCTATTATAATTAGGTAATACTCACACACATTCCCTATATGTATATACATGTACCACATGTAGTAAATCTGTCTGCTTTATCTGTATTGTGACGTTCTTAAGCAAATAGTTAAACACGATTTCATCAAACGTTATAACAATAGCTCTTTTACAGTGTGCAATCATCCCGGGCAATAATTGGGCAATAATAGAGGATGTGCGTGAAATTATTGATTGGCTTATTGATTTGAACCGGTGTCCTTCTCCGTAATCATGGCGCAATGCAGTGCATTCAATCAAACGTTGTCGTCAACCTATTTGGTCGTATAGTGCATTTGTTATGTTGTGTGTGACGAGCTGTCGCGGTAGATTGCAATAGCTTGTAATCATGGTTTTGTTGAATGAATTTGAGTACTCCGCCATATTTACAGTATGATACGTCATAATCTAGGTGATTATTTGCATTGGATGTCTTGAATACGCTGGCGAAGTTGTGTAATAATCGGATTAATGCTATAACAGTAGATGAATACAAGGTTTGAATATATCGCGTTGCAAAGCCCCATTCAGTGATCCCAGCGAAAGTGAAAAAAAAAATCAAATTGTTACTTTTAGGCCCTATACAAATTTTTAATGAAAAAAATGGGCAAAAAACCCAAGAAAACGGCAGTATCGACGAAGTTGAAACCCCATTGAAATACATGTAGCTAATTTATATATAGGCCTATTGTCAGTATATAAATTACAGATTCACGTAAATGCATTATTTTTGTCTTAAATAGGCCTACTCGGCTTTCGGCTGAACCACTAGCAGAAGATACCAAATTGATGTTTTATGACCTTTGAAATTATTTTGTTGCGAGTGACATGGTCAGTTCAATTCACGCCGAGTGTCCTTGACACGTTTGACTCTGCTTCAGTGGTCATGAAAGAATTCAAAAGATAACCTCTGCCCCACCAATCCCAAGCAATTGTCTGCAACTGCTCTTCGGATGATGTATCATAAGAACTCAGTCGTCAAATGATGATAGTCATATAATGACCAAAAGATTATTACTGACTATATCATTGAAGACTGAGTTCCGCAGTCTAGTACAAAATCTGAATTTTGATAATTTTTACGATCGTCCGGATGAAAAAATCACTGAATGGGCCGTTAGTACCCTCCTCTCCTTACCCTGGCAATGTGAATCAAAGAAAAATAAAGAAAAAAAATAATAAAACAAGAAAAAAAAGTCAAAGAAAAGAAACAATAAAAGAAAAACAAATATGAAAAGTTCGAACAATATTTGGTTTATAAAATTAATGTGACCGTGATGAGGCTCGAACTCACCACCTTCCGATTTAAAGTTCGAAGCGCTCGTGTTCCAAATTCTGATGCCTTTCCAAGTGAGCTAGATGCTCCTGAGACACGAAATAAAAATAAAATAATACACTGTATACCTGCTTGTGTCGGTAATTGATTTGCTCTAATTCCATAATGGTACAGTGCAACAGAGCAAAAATGCCCAAAGTTTAAAAGCTATATAATTTATGAACAATATACAATACACATAAAAATACTAATACAAGGGAATTTCAACATAAGAATCCAAACAATTAAGTACCAACATGCACAGCTTTGTCCTTATATCACATTTGGGTTTTTAACAAAATGTTACCAAACCTCTACTGTGATTGGCAGCTGCACAAGGCATCTCTTTGATAGCTGATAATGGCCATCCATTCAGCAAGTGGCTACTAACTGACCTTGACAGGCTTGAATGAGCACTGTCATCTGCTACAAAACCATCACACTCCAGGACCTGGTCACTCCATGATCCAACAGAGAGCACAGTACTTTGACAATGGAGTGAAATTATTGATTAAAAATACAGCTCCTATGCGTGTATAGCAAAAAATTGGAATAGAATGTTTGGAATCATGTAACTAAAATACTAAATGCATTCTGCAAAATGTGCTCTGACCAATATATAAAGCATTTCATTAGCTTTAATTTGACATATTGTTTGACATGTTTGGAATTATGGTAAATCATTAAATATTTATTAATTAATCAATTATGTCAATTAATTAAAAATTTAATGCAAATATGCATATTTTCTCTGACAGAATTGTAGGATTTGACAAGAGCCATCTTTCTTGTAAGTTTGATTCTTATAACATACCGGTATCGTATTGCGTCCCCAGTTATAGTTGCAGAAAAAAATATGCGTGCAGGACACACATACGCACACACCCCCACACACCCAGAGGATCGTACCGTTTTACAATCATATAACATTCATTGGCGCTAGTAGTAGTAAATTCCAATTTTCTTTGCTTTACCTCACTTGTTCTGCTCAAAATTAAAAGGGGACATATCTGACAGTAAAAGCATTTTTATGGAAATTATGTTTAACTATTTGCTTAAACAGCACAAAACAGATAAAGCAGACAAATTTACTATACATAAGCCTATACATGTATGGTATGCCAGGGACTGTTTAAGAATATATCATTTACTTCGAGGACTGTTATATATCAAAAATGTGAAAAATATCAAATTTTAATTATTTGTCATAAAATTTATATTATATCGTGAATTTCAAACAATGAAAATTATTTGATATCAGAAAGACATTCTTCGTATTCATAATGCAATTCGATATGTCTGATGTGCTCTCGTGTCCCACAAAAAATACTATCGAAACGCTCAAAACGCTCATTCCAGATCCCTTAATTTGGTTAATTTTCTTTGTCTTTTTTTTTTTTTTCTTGTTTTTTTTTTCTTTGATTTATATTGCCAGGGGAAGGAGAGGAGGGAACTAAAGGCCCATTCAGTGATTTTATTGATTTTTTTTTCATCCCGACGATCGTAAAAATCATCAAAATTCAGATTTTGGATATTAGACTGCGGAACTCAGTCTTCAATGATAGTCAGTAATTTTTATATTTTGGACATTATTATGACTATCATTTGAGGACTGAGTTCTTATGATCCGAGGAGCAGTTTCAGACAATTGCTTGGGATTATTGGGACAGAGGTTATCTTTTGAATTCTTTCATGACCACACAAGCATAGTCAAACCTGTCAAGGACACTCGGCGTGAATTGAAAGACCATGTCACTCGCCACAAAAGAATGTCAAAGGCCATAAAACACCAATTTGGTGTCTTCTGCTATCTAAAGGCGTATGGCTGATTTTGTACCTTTCGTCATTGTCATAGATGTGCTAACATAGCTTGCCAGTGCAGTGGTTCAGCCGAAAGCCATGTGTCTAATTACTGAGACAAAAAATAATGCCTACGTGAGTCTGTAATTTATATACCGGTACTGACAGTATATAAATTAGCTACATGTATTTGAATGGGGCTTCAACTTCGTCAATACTGTCGTTTTCCTGTTTTGTTTTTTTTGCCATTTGTTTTTCATTAAAAACATTGATAACCGTCACTATTTGTTTTTTTTATACTTTCGCTGGGATCACTGCATGGGACTTTGTAGCGCGGATTATTCAAAACTTGTTTTTACCTACTGCTATATAGTATTAATCCGATTATTACATAACTTTGCCAGCTTATTCAAGACATAGGTTATGTAAGGGATAAACTGTACATGGGTATAGAGGCCCTGCATGCTTTTATCGATTGGCTCCAAACAAAGGATTTGAACCGGTGTCCTTCACCGTAATCACGGCGCAGTAGCCAACAGTCCATTCAATCAAATGTTGGCAGTGTGCGAGACGAACGATGTATAAATCTAGAGGTCACATCATCACTTATCATGCTTATTGTAAAAAAAGTTTGTCCAATGCATATACTGTGTGTATTGTTCCCGGGAATTGTCAATGCAGTCAAGCAAACAGGTATTATATTTTGAAAAGGCCGCTATAGTATATTCACAGGGGTGTCTTGAATGGCCAATCATATGGGACATAATCAAATTGCAGTGACTGCTTCCTTTGTTACCACATGCCAGTCATCTTGTGATTATTGGACCATGTAAACCTGCAAAAAACGAGACAAAGTGCTGGCCCTATGACCGTCGTTTTATGATTACGATGGAAATATTTGGGCATTGGGCCGTGTGTCTTGAAGTGGTGTTCCTTTGCGTTTCGTTAGTAAATTTCTAGGATCGCGCATCATTTTGCATTGAAACATTCGTAACTTCCAAATTATAGATCCTATCATAGCAAAAGTAAACATTTTCTGAATGGAAAAAGTCCAATCTTTCCAAAAATGGCATCTAATTTTCAGTAGGGGTAAGTCTAAATCAGGTAAAAATCCAAATATGCATGAAAAAGTTGTCAAAAAGTAGCACCTCCTCAAAAACATGTAACATCCAAACCATAGCACCTATCTAAAAAACAACCTTATTGGTGCAAAGTAGAGGCAATAGCCCACCCAAAAATGTATACTTTGATAGGGTTACCCCTACTTGATGTACTTTTTTGATACACGGAATGACACGTTACAAAATTTTCCATCAAAATTTGAGGAAAATACAAATATAATACTTGAATTGCTAAAAGAGCCTCTACTATTTAGTGTACCGGTATTCTTAAAAACATTAGTTGATAATAAAGTATTACTTCGATTTTCATTTGCCATTAGGAGAGGAGTGAAATTTTGATTAAAATAATTAAACTAGGAAGGTTGGTGTTGGAAGTTTATTGTTAATATAAAATTGATGGCTGAGTGATGAACGTCCTTGATCGGTATCCGATTTATTAGTGGTATTATTAATGACAAGCATGAGCGTCAATCCCGGGGGACATTTTGGGATGGGGGACACAATATCAACCCCCCCCCCCCACGTTTCGGCAAATACTTCCCTGGTCTTAGTAGGTTTAGGCCATATTCGTAGGTATGTCACAGTGGCTGCGCAATAATTCTGCCACACTATGCATGCAAGCATAACAGTGAATTAAAAAGCGCGCGCATCAAAGTCGGCTGATTTTTGGAAAACATCAATGTCAAAAATGAATTTCCTTAGTATGTTCCATTTATCCCAATTGTTTGAAATTTTAATATATGGTATATGAAACCTTTCTGAAGCTACCATTGAATCCGACAAAATTAAATTTTGCTTTGTTCAAGAATTACTGCCTGTTTAATGGATTTTTTGACGATCGCTCATAAATCAGTAAATATAGGCCAATTGAAATAGTCTGATCTACCACCATTTAGCTAAAATACTAATCTTTCTTAGCATGTAAATTATTTCCGTCTACAATGAATGAAACACTTGAGGAACACTAGTTAAAACATAATATTACCAAAGATATTCCATAGGGAGTAGTTTTCCAAACCACAATAGCTTTAAGCCATTGTGTGTGTCCAAGGCCATACTAGTTTTGTATACGCGCTAGAGTGAAACGGCGCTTCCTTTTACCATTTGCCCTCCTACGTTAATCCAGATAACAAAATGTTAATTTTAAGTCTCATTGCAAATGAATTTTTATTTTAACTTTTCGGATTTGGCTTTGAGTAATGGTGACACATACCATGTTGACAGTAAAAAAGAAAATTCTATTCCAGACACCATCAAAATGTCAAACTTTGTATTTTTTGTATTATTTTAAAGTAATTAACTGCTGTTTCTTTATTCAACATCATAACAGGTTCATACTTGACAAATTTATGGTGAATGAATAGACTTTCATTAAATATTAAAAAACACCAAAATTACTCATGCCTAATTTACATAATAATATCATGAATACATAATTAGCTGTAATTAGCTAATTTGCATAATTAATTACTTTTTGTGTATTTTTTGTTATCAATTGAAAGAACTTCGTATATACATATGTGTGCAAAAAAACCCGCACCCTGATATCGTGTACGGTTTTCCACAGGCATCAATTTTGCATATTAATTAAACATAGTCATTTTTCAGCTTTAATTTGTCTGCAGATTGGCCGAAATTTGCTAAAATAGTACATTTGGTTAATTTATTATAATTATTCAATGATAAATTTTGTTTTCTTTAACGAATTTTGTTTTCTTTAACGAAGTCAGGAAAGATAGGCATTTAACCTGTGATACTAAAATTAATGCTGCTTTTTCAAGCAAGCGTCCAAATAAACCGTCAAAATCTCGGAATGTGCCAATTTTGTCATTGCAGCCATTTTGTGGCAGGTTTTATTCCATTTACGAGCATCTTTAAATTGACACTACATCACAATGCATTGACCGATTTCAATCCCGTTTTTTGATTTTTGATGCTTTAATAAAGCTCATTCATGTAGAAACATTAAATAACATGTTTCTGCTTCGCTTATTTTTGATGTGATATGCCTAATATTCGGTATTATACCTTGATTTTTGGCTAAAACAGTATGAAATTGAACATTTTCTCGCGCTCCGCGCGCACTTCATCCTCTGCTCACTTAAATCCACCTTGATTGGGGACTAAAATAGTTTATCAATTTGCTTTGCGTGAACAATAAGCGCAGTTGTCCCCGAAAACTTGACTGATTAAGCTTTACCTACCCTGCCGATGTCTTACCACTGGTATGTCATTCTTAAAGTTCTTTAATATGCCAGCGAAATCGGGCCAGAATAATGTTCACTGGATAAAAGTCCAGGCACGCCACTAAAAATGATGAACTGCTATCTGCTTCAATTGGGCCTACTTGTTATGGTTCAATTTTTATTATCACACTGTATACGATTCCAAGTTTGTTGTAATAAAAAATAGCCTTGTGGATTCTTTGCACCAAAGCATATGAAAAGACCATGACATTTACTTTTTTCACCCATTTCACCATAATCCCATGATCAACATCAATTTTAGACTATGCCACATAGTCTATTTTTGGCTCTTAGCGTAGCTAATGGGCCTAAGGAGTCCAGCTCGATGGTAGCCATATTTTACCTCATTTTTCGGCAACTTCCGGCGCAGCTTTTTTATACTAAGGCTTTTTTTGTATGTTATATCTAGATATCAAATTGGGTTCTAAGCTTTGCCGAGTTATTTTTCAATCGATTGCACTCCTTTAGAGGTGAATTTGGGGTGGGGAAAGTACTTATTTTGAAGTGAGAAAAGTCAAAGTCGTCATGAGAAACAGTCATTTCTATCGTTTTGCTTGGTTCCCTGTATGCGCTAGAGATTATTTTGGTCTGAGTAATTTAAGTTGCGAGATCATGGCGGGAATTGACGGATTGCGCACTATTTTTCTTTGGGAAAGTGACCTTTTAATCATGAATTTTTGTGGTGATCTCACGTGGCTAGAAACGTGATTGGATGATTCCTTTGTCCAGATTGTTTATTGTGTTCTCGTGAGTTTCGTCACCATGGGACAACACTTCAAAATATTTTGAGACCAGTGGTGTAGTAATTTAGTTAAATTAACGCTAAATAACCAGGGTTGCCAAAAAATTCAGCCCTAATCGCAGGTCAAATAATCGAAAACTCGCCCAATTTTTTTCTTTACCCTTATGGGGCAGGAAATTGTCCCGGGTAAAATCTTTAAAAGTCGCCCAATTGGGTTACCAAATCGCGGGTTTGACAACCCTGAAAACAACGTCTCGACAGCGAAGGTCACAGCTGGCATTGTTTGTCCGCCACGCTTTCTACAGCGCGGCGTGGGGTTGGGAATTCTGAAAATCTGTAAAAAGGGTGGGGGTTAAAATTTTGCGGAATAAAGGGTGGGTTTCTAAAAGGGTGGGAGCAATATATAAAGCGTGTGGGTAACGCTACCAATTGAAAAAATATATAATAATAAAGTAATTTGATGATCTTTTGAAAAACATTCATATTTTCTTCATAAATCTGGAAAGAAAAGGTCAAAAATTAATTTGCTGATGTTTTCAATTCGTACGACTCACCCGTAGTAGAATCGACGCGCCGTGAGTTTTATGAATGAATATAATTTTCAGTCTCTACATCAGCCGCTTTGGCCCGCTCGCTCACACTAGAAATGGAGCGATCCGAACCACAGCGGCTGTGTAGAGAGTAGAGACTGACGTATTGCAATTCAGGATCTCAGCATTTTTCCATTTGCCCATGTGTTTATGATAAACAATCTAAAGGGCGCACGACACCAAATCACTGCGCGAAAGGTGCAATGGTGATGAGTTCCGGTTAAAAGTATATGGCTACTGGAGACAATGTGGTGTCCTTAGGGACCATGTTCTTCGTGAGGTTGGCATGTTCTGATTTAAATGAAAGATGCTAACCTATTAATGACTAAAATAGATATGAAATTATACAAATCGATTTCACCAGAAAAGTAGGCCCTCTCCGAATTACTGCTAACGGAACAAGTTTTAATGCTAGTTTTGGCGTTGAAATAGCGGCGTCGCTTTTCAACATTTTTTAATAAAAAACTGAATCTGTAAAGTTCCCCAAAATTGAAGCTTAAATGCTTTTCAATGGAGAAGTTATTTGGTGGTTTACGCCCTAAAGTCGTATCTTTTCGAAAGATGATTGCAGTTGCATGCAGTTTTGCCAATATCATGTCGCAAATGTTTCAGATGAATAAGAAAATCATGAGTGTTTGATAGATGAAGATAAATTCTGCATCAATTCGGATTCTGAAATGGATTGATGGCGCAGATAGAGTGATAAAATGGACCCGGAAGTGACTGTATGAAACGGCGGTAAAGCCGATGTTCATTGTTCAGTCTTCCGAATTTGATAAAGTAATGCTGTAAGCTTTGGTCACAAACACTGCATAAGGGTGGGGGTTAAATTTTTGATAAAAAGGGTGTCTGTCTAAAAAGTGTGGGGGAATATAAATGGTGGGGGTTTGACCCCCTGACAAACGTTCGAAATTTGTAGTTACTACAACTGATCATCATACTATTTAATTCACTAGAATCTGTTCGTTTGTTTGTCTGTGTCTGCCTCTTTTCTCAGAGACTAGTGTAGTAGTAGCTCGTTCACGTAGTGATTCCGTTGTCTGGCCTACTAAACGTAGATTGCATGGCGATCGGAGTGTTATCGTCAGCTATCGTCAGAGCACCTCAGACTAGCCATATCCCTGGACTAGCATAGTAGGGGAAGCATGTTCCTCAAAATTGGTGGTTGGATGCATCTTTAGTACAACAAGTCACACGTACAATATTTTCTCAATTCGAATTTTATCCTTTCTGGGTATGACTGATTTTGTTACCGTAAAATTTGCGTCAATTCCCGATATCACATATTAGTACCGTACACTATAAATGCACCACATTTTGTAGGCTCCAATTGCTGATTACATAAATGAGAACAACTGGTAACCAGCGGCACTGTGCAGTACCGGTCTGTTATTCAATTGCGTTGTGTGTGGGTTACGTGTATTTTATGTGTAAAATGCCTATGCGGTGATCCACCCAAAAAACAAAATCATTGTATAGATCCCTGTACTAGGTGCATCTTGACCCCAGCATAAGTTTGTATTGGTTAGTGGGTCAAAGTCACATGAGGTCATCCAGGGGTCATCTGAGGTCAAATTTGCAAAAACTGTTGTAGGGGCATGTAACTTGGTGGGTACAGTCAATATTTGGAGTCAAATTTTGGGAAGGTACTAAAAATTGTCGTATGGGCATGAAACTTGGTGGATACAGTCAACCTTTGGAGTCAAATTTTGGGAAGGTCATTTTGAGGTCATCCGGGGTCACATAGGGGTCATCTGAGGTCAAATTACTAAAACTGTCGTATGGGCATGAAACTTGGTGGGTACAGTCAACATTTGGAGTCAAATTTTGGGAAGGTCATTTTGGGGTCATCTGAGGTCAAATTACTGAAAACTGTCGTATGGACATGAAACTTGGTGGGTACAGTCAACATTTGGAATCAAATTTTGGGAAGGTCATTTTTGGGGTCACCCAGGGGTCATCTGAGGTCAGATTACTAAAAAACTGTTGTATGGACATGAAACTGGATACAGTCAACATTTGGAGCCAAATTTTGTGGGGTCGCATGTTCCTCGAACTTGGTGGGTGCATCTTGACCCCAGGCAGAACAAGTTTGTATTGGTTAGTGGGTCAAGGTCACCTGAGGTCATCCAGGGTCATCTGAGGTCAAATTAGCAAAAACTGTCATATGGGCATGAAACTTGGTGGGTACAGTCAACATTTGGAGTCAAATTTTTGGAAGGTCATTTCAGGGTCAACCAGTGTCACCCAGGGGTAATCTGAGGTAAAATTGCTAAAAATGTCATATGGGCATTGGTGGGTACGGCCAATATTTGGAGCCTAATTTTGTGGGGTCGCACAGAACAAGTTTGTATTGGTTAGTGGGTCACGGTCACCAGAGGTCATCCAGGGGTCATCTGAAGTCAAATTAGCAAAAACTGTCGTATGGGCATGAAACTTGGTGGGTACAGTCAACATTTAGAACCAAATTTTTGGAAGGTCATCTGAGGTCAAATTACTAAAAACTGTCGTATGTGCATGAAACTTGGTGCGTACAGTCAACATTTAGAGTCAAATTTTTGGAAGCTCATTTCGGAGTCAGCCAGGGGTCACCTGAGGTCAAATTACTAAAAACTGTTGTATGGGCATTAAACTTGGTGGGTACAGTCAACATTTGGAGCCAAATTTTGGAAAGGCATTTTGGGCTCATCCGGGGTCACCCGGGGGTCATCTGTGGTCAAATTAATTCAAACTGTTGTATGGGCATGAAACTAGGTCGGAACAGTCAACATTTGGAGCCAAATTTTTGTTGGAATGGAAAGGCATTCTGGAGTTATCCAGGGTCACCCAGGGGGTCATCTGAGGTCAAATACAAACTGTCGTATCGGCATGAAACTTGGTGGGTACAGTCAACATTTGGAGCCAATTTTCGGTAGGTCATTTTGGGGTCATCCAGTGTCACTCAGGGGTCATTTGAGGTCAAGTTACTAAAAACTGTCGTATGTGCATGAAACTTGGTGGGTACAGTCAACATTTGAAGTCAAAATTTTGGAAGGTCATTTCGGGGTCATCTGAGGTCACCATTAATTTTTAGAGCCAAATTTTTGGGAGGTCATGTCGGGGTCGTCTGAGGTCAATTTAGATGAATTCTAATAGTTGTCAAGGCTCCTATAGTTGTTGAAAGCTTCAAATACTAAAAAAGGGGGATTTTAAAATTTTGCAGAACAAATTATTCTTGCTGGTTCAGTAGTAATTTGCACAATAATGAATTATTTTCAGATTTTGCAACTAATATTAATGCGGCAAAAATAATAATGCGGCGGAGGAAGATTGACCCCCGCATCGAGTTTCAAGGACCGTATTGAATATTTGTGGGGAATTTTTTCAAACTGAAGGTTTAAAAAAATTGACCGACCTACCCAACCTTTCCATAAAGCTACCAACCTATTGCGCGTTCGACTCCAAGAACAATAATTGCTTTCCCACAAAAAAAAGCGTAGAGCCACAGCGCCATTGGTGCTCTTGTTGATGTTAATCATGATGAAAGCATTCAGTTGAACTCGAAATTATACTGATATTAATTACATCAAAATACTAGTATAAAATTGTTATGAAAAAGTTTATATAGTTATATTAGTGACAGTAAAAGTAAAGTGTACGTAGGCTTATATTATTGAATGCAACATATCATAATGTCATAATTGTATTGGCACTTCAATACTGAACAACTCTGATTTTAGAATCTGCCAGTTTATTAATCGCGAAATTCCATGTTAAAAATAGACTATGGACTTTCAATTTTAAACGGGATTTTGAACGGGCAAAGTCCCTAACACTCACACTGTCAATCATACTTGTTTATCAATCAAATTTAACCGCAAGCAAATACAACACGCGTTCATGCACTTATTGACGCGTTCATGCAATTACACAACACAAAGGCGGGGTAGGCCACATACTTATGTACCATGTAGTTATTAATGGTAATGACAGGTACCCGGAGGATTTAAACCATAACGAGATCGGGGCGACCAATCACAAGCCAGATCCATTTAAAGATGCATTACATCATGGCCAATTTTAGTAGGCCAGATTTCCGACAATCTCATCCATAGAAGCTCATAGACAGCCGTGTTAAGCATCTCTGACCGCAATCCAAAGTCAGTAGTCCAATTGGAAGCTAACAAACAGAGGGAGTAGGGTGACTGAAAAGAACAGAAGTGAAAATCTATCAATTGTGCACACATTAAGTAAATCAGAGTTTTAGGCTTAAATACAATATCCAGAGTATGCACAATGGGCAAGTGGACTGCGGGGTAGTTTACATCAATCTTTATAACAAACAAATTATGTCCGTAATCTAGCTACTACGAATTGTGCAGCGAGCAGGGAGTGGGAGTAAATGTGGACGACAAACTGGCAACTGGTACTGTGCAAATATTACAGCTGCTTCTGTCAATAATAATATCGTTGCAACTTCCGCTATGATCAAATGTGATTACACTAGGTCATGAAAATGTCAAAAGTGAAACTAAAACAGGGGCGGAAGCGCGTACGCTTCTCGCCCAAAAATTTGAAGCATTTTGCTTGCAGCAAACAGCAAATCATCCACAAACAGCTGCACTTTAAGTAATTCATTAAATCTTTTGTTCGTACGATATCTATATTGCTTAGCACTTTTAGTTTATGCCAACTTCCACGAACTCGTTTTTATGCATGGTATATCGAAACAATGGTGAGCATTTAGTACAAACCAATTAGGCCTACAAGTAACGCGGTATCAATATTGCAAAGGCAACAATTTTTAAAATTATGACTTGCCATTCTAAAACGATATCTATAGTGCTTAGCACTTTTAGTTTATGCCAACTTCCTCGAACGCTTTTTTATGGTATATCGAAACAATGGTGAGCATTTAGTGCAAAAAAAAAAAAAAGTACATGTAGGCCTACGGTATCAATATTGCAAAGGCAACAATTTTGTAGATGATTTGCATTCTAAAACAGTATGTTTGAACAGTGGCGTATCGACGGGGGGGCACGTGCCAATTCAGCATCGATTTTTCGCCCCCTCCAAGCGATAAAAGTTAAAATCTTCGCGCGCTATTACCGAGTTAGAAAACTTTTCGTGATAAAAAAATCGAACGGTGGTAGGCCAACATGCATTTGCAAATTGCATTTTTTGCAAAGTAATACATGTAGGCCTACGTACACCCAGGACATACGGTACCGAGTTGATACGCCGCATATTCGCCTCATTTTTTAAATTTTAGCGATTAAAGTCCAAAAATGAGCAAAAACAGCCTAAAATAAATTATCCAGAGTCCAAAAAATACTGTACGGTTACTGCGTACGCCTATATCTTAAGGTGGTACTACACCCCTGGCCAATTTTATGACTACTTTTGCATTTTTCTCAAAAGTTATAGCACATTAGTGACAAGTAAGATATGCATATTATAGGGGCAAGGACTACAACTACTGTAATGAAAATTCAGCAACTCAAAGCAAGTAGTTATTGATTTATTGATCAAATATTGGGTTTCCCTCATTTTTGACTGTAACCCCACAACTGTTGTCTGTGCTGAAATAAAATTTACAGTGAAGAAGTTGTAGTCCTTGCCCCTATAATATACATATCTTACTTGTCCCCAATGTGCTATCATTTTTAAGAAAAATACAAAAATAGGCACAAATTTGGGCAGGGGTGTAGTACCCCCTTCAGCATCCTATCCAGGGTCCAAAAAATACACGAGCCGCCAGATTACGGTTTTTGGTCCTTCATTTTCATGATTTATTATTTTTATCAATGAAAATAAGATCCGTTTATATTTTATTTATGATTCTTTTTGTTGTGGCAACTTCTAATTGTCTAACATTTTAGGGCATCGAGTGCACACAACAAGTTTCATTTTTTAAATTCAAAAATGGCAGAATTGTACTTTTCTATTACCATAATATGCTCTCCACAAACAGCTGCACTTTGAGTAATTCATTGAATCTTTTGTTCGTTCGATATATCTATGATAGTTCTTAGCACTTTTAGTTTATGCCAACTTCCTCGAACTCAAGGTCTCAATAATTTTCACTTGCCATTCTAACATTATAAAACAATCTTTACACTCACAATCAAGTTCTATAGGGCCCATAACATGTACGTTTTATTCAACATCGCACATTCGATGCAACATGTCTTCGTTATTTAATCTATTTCCATTCTAGTTCCAATCATGTTTACCTTCTCATGCGCGTATTTTTTTTTTTTTGGGGGGGCTTTGGGGCGCCAGCCCCCGGGGTCAAAGTAGGGGCGGCAAAAACGAAGGGGCGGCGGAAGAAGAAAGGGCGGCAAAAACAGGGGCGGCAAAAACTAAGGGGGCGGCAAAACGAATTAGCAAAGAAAAAAGGGCGCTAAAAATTGAAAAAGCATAACAATTTTGAAAATAGGTTGCTTTTGGGACGCTAGCGCCTAAAACCCGTTTTTTTTTTTTTTGCTCTTCACTTTTCAAACGACCGTGAAAAAAATTGGGTCAACCTTTTCGGGCTGTTAAGGAAGGGGCGGCAAAATTGTTTCTTCTTCAGCCCCCCGGGGTTGGGGCGGCCACGGTACGCCACTGCTTCTAATGGTTGTTGACGTAAAATCGATGATATATTTCCAACAGACTATCGACAAAATCATGATAACTGATTTGCCGTCAACAAACATTCGTTATGACAAAAATGAATTGAAATAGATTGAAAACGAATACTTGTTGAATGAATATTCTACGTCGAATATTTGGAGTCTGTATGGCCCTTAACTATTCGGATTGACTTCCACGATGTAAGGGAGATCGTACACCAGTTACATCCTGAGTAGACAGGGAGCCGGGGGGGCACTCAACTTTAGAAGTGATGGGTATGTGCCTACCGGCGTCGCGAAGTAGGCCCGGGGAAGTAGGGGCCTATTGGTACAAAACGTTGGGTTTTTTTTTTTGGGGGAAGCGGGGGGGGGTCATTGGATACAAACAAAATGAAAAAGGGGGTCATTGAGTATAATATTTTTTAAATGGGGTCATTGGGTAGAAAATTTTGCAAAAATGGAGCAAAATTCTATTTCTTGCTCCAAATTTCAGATACAAAATTTGCTGAAATAAGAGAATTTGAAAGTTTTCGCCTTATTTTGTGGCATTTTGATAATACAATTTTAGAAAAAAGGGGTCATTGGGTAGCCGCGCCTAGAAAAGGGGGTCAAGTTGGGTAGCCGCACCTAAAAAAAAAAAAAAGAAGGGTCATCGGGTATAGGCGACTTCAAAAAGGGGGGGGGCATATTGACAGGCACATACCGTCACCGTCGGCCTAACTATATAATACATTAGAGCATATTAAAAACACTTTGACCAAGTTTCAAGGCAAACGTATGCAAAAATAAAGTTCCATGAACATTTATCCATTGATTTTAGCAAAATATTGGCAAAAATGACATATTAATGAGCCTTTTCAGTCTTATTCTCATTAACTACATTGATTATTAATAAAAACAACTTGATAAGATACAAAGAAAAATATAAATTGATATATTATGAAAAACCGTATAGCCTATGTCCGATTTGCTTCAAACAAAAGGCATATTGGTCAGTGTACTTCGCCCTACTCCATTATTCTGTTTAAAAATGGTCAGACCATTTTCTATAGTTTCTAGAAAATGCCTCATATACCACCTTAATAATCTAACTTGTGAGTTTTAACTTGACATGATGTTTGGATAAGCAGATTCCTTTCCGCCACAAGTCCAGTAAAACCGCATATTTCTACGATTTTTAGCCAAATACTTTTACATTATGACGTTGTAGCGATATTACGTTGGGAATGTTGGTACCTATTTTCGTCATGATGCAGTCATGTCTACAGTAGAATTCACCACGACCTTTGCAGGACTTAAACCCCATTAAAAGCTATTAAACCAAGATAACACTCATTGTAACCAGCTCAACTGATTAAATCAGATCTTCTCTGGTTAAATCCACATTACACATATGTCTGTTTAACCTGTGCAATAAGCAATGAGCTGGTATTATAGTTTCAGTTGGGTGAACGATTATAAAGCGAAAGCAAAGTAACAATACTTGTGGGCTTTTGTTTACGAAATGAGACAATAGTGTGCCTATTGTTAACCAGCGTTCTTGAAAATGAGAAGCATAATGTGTGGCGGACTTAACTCGGTTTAGAAATGATTACAGCATATTTTTTGGTGTTATCTGTCGTTTACATATCCTTCCTAAAACACAAAAGTGCTTATATTTCCAAACACCTAAATTAGCTAAAAAATGTTACAAAACTATATTTAGAATTTCAGAGAATACTTTAAATATTGCCCGGTTATTTTTCACACAGTGACGTTAACTAGGCAATTGCCTATACTTCTAACATACACTACTTGTAGAGGTTACGCGTCAATTGTGAGAGCTCTGTGTATTGTGTATATAGGAAAACGGACAGTAACTGCAGTATGTATCATTGAAAAGAGGAGACCTTTTATAGTTATCATTGGTATATCAGATCAGGGAAGTGAGACAGATGGAAGCCGGTCAAATATTACACCAAAGTGAGTATCAGACTTACCGCGATGCTGAACAAAAGAAGTACAGGTGGGAGGGGAACAATTGAGCCAACGTGTAGCATGTCGAAAATCAAAGTTCCCGCTTAAAAATCAATAGCAGTACGAAGACATGCCCTAAGTCCCGACAATGGGCTATGTTATATTACCGCAGAGCGTGACTAGTAGTATAAACCCAAACAGATTTCATAAAATCCCTACGCATTACGTTTGGGTTTTGGAAAGAACCTTCTGTTAAATCATGCATGACTCAATTACAAATCTCTACATCCCTTTCTTCTTGTCTATTGATATTTTGAATAGTGTTTATCTTTCCCTAATAGATAGCGCCCTGATCGATTCTTCCTGCATATCAATATGCTTCATTTACATTACATTACAGAGATCGGACACTAATCTCTACAATAACAAACCATAAACAATGATCACCTATATTACAGGTGATATAACAGGATTAGATTAGTAAACTATGATCTATTTGCAAGTATTATAATATACTGCGCCAATAAAGTATCCTTACACTTCGAAAAATAATCACAATTTAAAAACTGAACAATATTGGGGTAAATTTGTTTTTTTAATAGATGCACTATCTCATTCAGCACATTATGACAACACATTGAATCCGATGTGACCTCAAGAAGTAAAGTTACAAGCAATTAAATAGACGAAGGTCCAGTTTTAAAAGTGATAAACTGGCCTATACAAGGCGCAAAAAGATTCCCAACAAGCGAAACAAAGACACAACACAGTTTCTTCAATGAAGCGTTATTTAAAGCATTTTTTTCAGTTTTTACTCCTCTGTACTTTTCATAACTTTCATTTTATTTGTCAGTTCTTTTGTTTCAGTTTTCTTTTGTTCCTTTTGTTTTAAATCAAAGCCAAACGCATAAATCAGCCATTCACCACTCTCAAACCAGATGTCTAGTCTGTGGAGTTTTGAATAGGCCAGTTTGTCACTTTTAAAACTGGACCTTCGTCTAATCAAATGCTTGTAACTTTGCTTCTTGAAGTCACATTGGATTCAATGTGGTGTCATAATGTGCAGCATTATAGAGTGCATCTATTAAAAAAACAAATTTACCCCAATATTGTTCAATTTGGAAATTGTGATTATTTATCCAAGTGTAAGGATACTTTATTGGCGCAGTATATATTGATTGAGCAGGAAAGATGTGATACTATTTTTTTGTATAGTAGTCTAGTTGCCGGCGTCAGGTATACATAGAATGTTTTTTTTTATGATGATGACATGTATGATGCAAAATCATTGGTGTTGTGCGTTTGGCAATTTGGGGAGGGGTGGGGGTTCAAAATGACCCCATAGGATTATAAAATCAAATACCTCTTTGCTCAAATACCTCCTTCAAATATATCAAATTATTTACATAAATAAACAAAAATAAATAAATAAATAAATAAATAAATAAACGAAAAAAAATGAACAAATTGTAGCGTAGCATTAAAATAATAAATATAACCATTGCTGGCAGGAGGACTCGAACCAACGATATTGACATTAGCAGTCTGATGCTCTACCACTGACCCATGACAGCATGTAGTGATGAGGGTCGAGTTTTTAGCTTATACAGTGTTTGTCTGTGATAATGCCGCCTCGTGAAAGAAATAAATATATAATATCTCAATTTCTAATTTAAATTTATTTGATAATTTTCTAACCTATATTTTCTTTAGAGCAGGGACAAATATTTCCCCTTTTATCCAATTTGACCGCTAAATAAGAATCTATATACTTCTTTTATTACTAATTTAATTCCGCGATTTGTTCCATTAAGTAATATCAAAGATTAATGTCAAGCATCTCACAACAGATATTTAGTTGGCTTAGTGGTTTTGCACAGTGCTTTTTAACCGGGAGGTACCGAGATCGATTCCCACCTCTGCCTGCAATTTTTTTTAAAGACTGGGAAATAATAACCTGACATTCGCCGCTGACATTCGTACTGCAGAAGCGGAGTTATAACTTGTAAAACTTTGCTCCTTCCGTAAAAGGGTACATTATTTTGGCACTTTTTCTTTTTTTCCACATTGCTGGTATTAAATATCAAATGGTCATAATTGGCGGTCACTTCAAATCATCCCCAACTGAACGAGGTTCAGGAAAGTCCTCTTATTGTCAATTGTTGGTTAGCCCACCACTTGAACAGGATTTAGCCAAAGCAAACAAAGACTTAAGCTTTTTACTAATGCTATACATAAGTATAAGCTTATTATCCTCTTCAACAATAGGATTAAAGATTGGTGCTTGACTGGAATTACGTGCTAGTGTCATTGGTTATTGTTAAAAGGCAATAAGGTGTGTAATTGCAATATTTCCTCTGAATAGGAAAGACTCTCTACATCGAACCATGGATGATGAAGGTTCGCAAAACTGTTATTAGCTGTTATTTAGGGGAAGGTATCTTCCAACCCCAATTTCAAATGGCAATGCTCAGAATGCTATTTTCATTTATACAATTTTATTAAAGCTATTTAATCATGTGAAAAGCTACCAATTAAATGTAATTAAGTTCACTCTCAGATAGCAGTGACAAAACAGAAAATGAAATGAAATAAAATTTATTTTATGCAGAATGTAAAGATAATACCCGATTCTAGAACATTCTCATCAACAGCAATTTTGGGATGGCCTGGGCCCACAAATAGATGCTAGATTAAATTTACAATGTAATTTATGTGTCAAATGCGCATATCAATTTATAGCGATAATTGGCGGTTTAAACGTAAATGACAGATTTTCAATATTTTAATTTTTAAAGAAATCAGTGAGCATATGGGCGAATAAGATTATTTTTGTTTGATTTCTGTAATTATGGACTATAAATTTAATGTCACTGTTACTTTTTCTCGAATAAAGCGACATATTTGAAAATTAATCAAGGAAACACACAATTTTTGTCGATAATAATGAACCTGTAAATAATCAAACTGGCAATAGGAGCGGTATATCTGATCCACTTCAAAGCCACGTTGACTACATTATTAGCACAAAAGCTTGGGTCGTACCTTCTATAGAATATTACGCAAATAATTCAATAGATGTTGGATTGACCACTTTCCATCTGTATCACTTCCCTGATCAGATAGAACAGTATAGTTTTTTAAATATAAAAATCTAGAATTGTGTTACCTGAATGTTTGACTCCATTTGAAATCTACACCCCCTGTGTGGGAAATTAAGGTCATGCATGTCTTCCAGAGGAAGTGTGTGGATTTCAACTAAAAAGCCCAAAACGTGTAATAGGCAGTGGCGGCACTAGTGGGGGGGGGGGGGTTCCCCAAATATTTTTCTTGATTTGACTGGACTAGTTTGACATTAAGCTGTTATAATATCTTTCCGGATTTTTTTAAATCGCCCCATGTCATGGTGGAGACATCCCAATAGACAACTTGCATCGAAAACCGCCACGATTCTAGTTCACATCTTTTTTTTTTTTTGGTGCTGTAAAATATATATCTTGTCTACATTTTAAACGTCTTTTAATTTTAGCTATATACGGTAATATTTTTGCTGAACCATGAAATGGTATCAGCCTATATAGTGTATGTCCCTTACTTACTTACTTATACCAACCATTTGGTCTAAAATGGACATATCTTTAAATGCCACGAAGGTATCAACCCCCCAAGTGGTGTCAAATGAAAGAGAAAGAAGTAAAGAATATGATAAAAATATTTCCTAATGTCAGAGGTCATCCAAGGGGTCACAGGGGTCAAAAAAGGTCATTTTAACCAAAAATGCTCCAATTAAGCTGAAATGTATATGCAATGATCCTTATGACATTCTAAACATGTTTAAAATATTTTAATATTCATTTAAGGTCATTAAGGGGTCATAAAGGGGTCAAAGGTCAAGTTTCCAAAATGCTCCAATTGAGCTGATATTTAAATGCAATGATCTTTAAGGGGGTACTACACCCCTAGCCAATTTTGTGCTTATTTTTGCGTTTTTCTCAAAAATTATTGCGCATTGGTGACAAGTAAGATATGTATATTATAGGGGCAAGGACTACAACTACTGCACTGAAAATTCAGCAACTCAAGGCAAGTAGTTATTGATTTATTGATCAAATATTGGTTTTCCCTCATTTTTGACTGTAACTCCACAACTGTTGTCTGCGCTGAAATAAATTTCCAGCACAGAAATGTTGTCTATTGGGATGTCTCCACCATGATATGGGGCAAGGACTACAACTACTGCACTGAAAATTCAGCAACTCAAGGCAAGTAGTTATTGATTTATTGATCAAATATTGGTTTTCCTCATTTTGACTGTAACTCCACAACTGTTGTCTGCGCTGAAATAAATTTCCAGTGTAGCAGTGTAGTCCTTGCCCCTATAATATACATATCTTACTTGTCACCAATGCTCTATAATTTTGGAGAAAGCTGCAAAAATAAAAACAAAAATGGGTAGGGGTGTAGTACCCCTTAAGACATTCTTAACATGTTTAAAATAATTTAATATTCATTTAAGGTCATTAAGGGGTCACAAAGGGGTGATATATATACATGTACCACAATATACTGCCAAAGCCCCATGGTTCAGCTATGGTGCGGTAACCGCTCTAGTTCAAATGTATATTGTAATGTAATATTGAAATTTAAGGCTTCATTGTGTTTTCATTGTTTGTGCTAATATTTAATGCTAAATAAACAGCTGCACTCGTTCTCTATTACAAAACAAATAATGGGGCGTACATTAACGCGGCTGTGTACTCTAGACATTGTTTCTTTCTCAAAATTTAATTTATTTGATATGTTTGTACTTTGTTATGTTTTTATAAATACAAGGAATGAAAATCCAGATTTGTAAACTCCAACTGCAATATTTTAAGGATTTTATTTCACTATTCCACTCGTGTTTGAAATTGAAAGAAAATCTTTGTTGTACCAGCAGGGTACACGCGCGCAACAACGCATCGCATTGCGTATCGCGCAATTTGTTAACGCACAAATACGCTACGCATACGCGACGCTTATCTGCATGCGCGGCGCATCTTATGGAAGCACCGCGGAAGCACTGATTTCACAAAAACCTAGCGGTCAAATGGCTCCGTTTTAGCTGATAAAATGTGGGGTTTTTCAAGTTTTCCCCCCCGATTTAAATATTAAGTTATGAATGGATTTCGCTCAAACTTCCCAAGGGGCTGTGGATTTACCCGATGTTCACGTAATAATAGGTACAAAAACGAAAACTGCCGAAAGTGCAAAATGTGACCACTTTAAACTTCAACGGCCATTATTTCAATGTTCATATTTTTCTCGGTAAAATGACGATTTAGGTACACGATAACTCAATAAATACAGCATCTATAGGTAAGCAAATATGATCATCGTAAAAAGCATGATCGACTCAAGAAACGGTTTTCTCATAATAACATTTTTTGAAAACATTTAAAAATATTGTTGTAGTGTGTTTTCATACAAAACGTTTTAACGTTATCATGACCTTTATATAACCCGACATTTTAATATTATTAAAACGTTTTCACTTAAACCAAAAGCCAAAATATAACTTATTTAAAACATTTTTAAAACGTTTTTGTGTTTGCTGGGTATATCCACGTCCAGATACTAATTTCGGTTTCTCTAAATGTGGTAAAGGGCAGGGCTTGGAAGAGGCGAATGATGGGTTTCCAGATTATGGGTAGGCCTACCGAACTACCGAAGTAAGCATCACACCTATAAAACAAACAGAGTTGATTGAGTTATGTCAAGTTGGGTCTTGATCATTGAGAGACGCATTTCATAGTAGTTTAAAAAGCCCGAGTCAGGGCAGGTATATGGGTAACGGGTTTGGGTAATTAGAAATAGGCCTATCACGAGAAGCGCCAGACCCGAGAACCGCGAAATCTATTATTGTTATATTAACTCGGATTCGTTTATTCCTTATTCCAAACATCAAAAACAAATCCTATACGTAAAATGATATCCATGCTTATTCTGGAATATCTACTCAATTTTTATATCTGTCATTGCACTTTGCATCAAGAATCCAAACAATCCTCAAAAGTCAAAATCAATCAAACAAAAACAAAGAAATAAAATACACAAAGAAAAATTACTTCTTTTTTTTAATTCTTAATAAAGAAATCTTTGGCGTATTTCTTTCTTTATCGTGAATAGGTGGTGGAAACGGGGGGGGGGGGTGACACAATCCCTATTAAATTTTGCAATGGGGATGACCCCCTAAAATCATAACAGGAGAAGTAGGCCTAATAAAGCAATAATAATTGCCCTGTACATTTGAAGCTAAAAAAGCCTAAAATGGTCTGAAATTGAACAGTTTCGTGCAGGCACGCAACAAAAGTCCCAGTAAAACGCAAATATGCTCGTCCAACGACCCCCCCCCCCCCTAAAGCTGAACTGTGCATAAATAATGACACACACTGGCACCTCCCCACCCACATACACCATGACACAATAAATCAATCAATAGATACATTTAACAAATAAACAATAAATAAGTAAAGGAAATAGTTAAATAAATAAATAATAAAATGTCACACATCCACACACACACCCTACCCCACACACCCACCAAGACACAAGAAATAGAAATAAATAAATAAAAAAAAAAAAAAAAAAAATAATAATAAATAAATAAATAAATAAATAAATAAATAAATAAATAAATAAATAAATAAATAAATAAATAAATAAATAAATAAATAAATAAATAAATAAATAAATAAATAGATATATAAGAACAAAAAAAAAATCGTTCATAAAATTTCTCAAAAAATTTTTTGATTCATCATGGCACTTTATTGAATTAATTATTTTGGATTAAAAACATATTATCCTATTTTGCCAAATGAAACATGTTTTAATTAGTTCTAATTTTAATATTTGGCCAATTTTTGGAAATAAGGACCAAACTAGCGTTTTAAGGTGTTTTTCGTATATACTCTGACAATCAAGCCCAAATATTTGTAGGCCTACTTTTAAGTACAAAGTCTTAAAAGACTACTTTCAGGTCATAATTATGTTTTCTAACAAAATCAAAATTAACATCAATATTAAAGTTATGAGCAAACTCCAAACTTTTGAATGCTATACAAAGTCATGTATAGACGTGTACCAAGTCTTTCAATATATTGACAGCAATTGTTAGAAAACATGCAACATTGTTTCATGTTTTGGAGCAATTTTCCTTCAAATCAGGCCTTGTCGTCTAGATTGTAAAGGCGATTGGTCAATCACTCGAATCACTCTCTGGTGGTCCAATCACTCTCTAGGTCTGGAAGATTATTCGTAATAATATCAGTGGCGTACCGTGGCCGCTCCTACCCCGGGGGCTGAAGAAAATTCAATTTTGCCGCCCCTTCCTCAAGAGCCCGAAAAGGTTGACCCAATTTTTTTCGGTGGTTTGAAAAAGTGAAGAGCAAAAAAAAACCAAAAAAAAACCAAAAAGGATTAATAGGCGCTATAGCGCCCGCCGCCCTACTTCTTTTTGCCGCCCTTCTCCTTCCGCCACCCCTTCGTTTTTGGCCGTTCCCTGCTTTTTACCCCGGGGCTCGCGCCCTCAAAGCCCCCCCAAATACGGGCATGAATATGGAAAGCACTAGTGATCTTTTGTTTTCAGGGATTAAAGGAGTATTTCGTGATCCTACCATCCTATTTTTATGATATTGTTCAGTACATATCCACGAAAAAAGCATAAATTTCAGTTGATTCCGATATTGCGTTTGGGAGTTATGCATGATTATGTGTATTACACTGCTCCATAGACAATACGTTGTAATTTCGTTCTGGTGCACCAGAACGAAATTCAAATTTCACGATATCTTTGCTAAACGAATTAATCTGCAAGAAATATTTTGTACATAAACATTATGTAGCCAGAGGTTTCCAGTGATATAAAAATCTCAACTTTTTTGAGAAAAGTGGGGATGAGGCTGTGGATCACGAAATGCCCCTTTAAGGCTAATTTACTACTACTCGATTTACTACGATACATTGAAGTGTTGAAACTTGAATATAAGGGATGATAAAAATTCCTTTAAAAAGGAAATGGGCGTACCAAAGAAAGTGCGCATGATGTAGGGTATTATAAATGTTTATGACATAAGTATTGGAAATAATAGTAGGAATGAGTGAACTGGGATAAGCAAGCAAGCACGTGTAGTATTTTACGATTTTTGAAAAGGTTTTTAAGTGTGATTAAAACGCATTTTTTTTGTATATTGCAAACACAACACAGTGTAAGTATCTGCACAAGGACCCCATTTTGCATAGCCTATATACCGTACTATAATGAAAATGGGGATACAAATTGATGAAGATACCTTGAATCACGGTAGACCTATCTTACCAACACCCAACAACATGCTCTGCAATTGTGATTTGTATTGAACCCCCAACGTGGAGTTGTAAATGTATACGTTATTTGCGCTGTCTACGGTTGCAGGCGTGTCCACGTTTGCATGCTAGGCTTATAGGAACCGAGGAAGGGACTTGTGGGGGCTTAGCCCCCTCAATAATTTTGGTCTAGGGGCTCAGGGCTACAAAAAGGAGAAAAGTTATGTAAGAATGCATAGGCCTATCATATTTAGGTCTATAATATAGGGGAGAGAGGGGAGTGTTCGCCCTATTTTTTTCTGACCAGCCCAGCGATGTCAATTTTATGGTTAGGGATGACCTGATTATAGCCCATGTGAAAGCCCTATGTCTTAGCTATATACTACCACAATCCCAGAACTATAGGTCTTACAATAGCAACAGGATAGAGCAAACAAAAAGTTTTTGCAAAGTGGCGAACTTGCCCCATATTGGGGCAGGTTCGCCCATATGGTGGGGTAAGTTCACCCTATTTCATGCTAATCAAACAAAAAGGTTTAAACATTGCATAATAATAACATATTCTGTGCAAACATTTAGCAAGAGTATACAGGGCATTCATTCTCTTCTGGGGAATCACTAAATTTGTTGCAGGGGTCGGGTCAGGGTAAAATGTAGGGCCCAAGCTTAAGGGGGTACTACACCCATTGATTTTTTTTTTTTTTTTTTTTCATTTTGTGAAGAAATTACAAAAAAAAAAATTGGACAAAGTGGTATGCAAAATGAAGGGGCAAATCTTCTCGTTTTATTGGTGGTATCGGTATCAATGTAGCTTACATGCTTTTACAGATAGAAGCCAAAAGGAGGTACATCACTGATGATTTAAATTCACTTCATTTTGGAAAGCTTACTATCAACGGATTTCGTTAAAATTTTGGATATGTGTTGCTAACACATTAGGGAAATAAAGTTGATATGTAAAATGGGAATAAGTGGTTCCTGATTTCTTTTATGACTTCATGAACTTGGTGCTCCACAACTATCAAAAAGGAACTGGTTAAAATGCTTCTATTTTCAATGTTGAGCTATATTTTGTATTTTTAACTTGCGACATTATTGCACTGAAACTTAATTAAGCCATAGGTAACAGGATACAACAACCATACTACAGCAATGATGAAAAAAATTGTATTTCTTGTCACCTATACAACCATATTGGGTAGTTTTCCGTAAGCTTAAGTTTTGTGATTTTGGTAACTATTTTATATTTATTTGTGAAATCCGTCTCAACTAGGCATTCTAAATTGTACTCACCATTTACATCCCAAGGTATATTAGTATATCCACCATGCACTTCTCGATATATATCCAGTTAAAGACAGAATATCAAAATTATGCCTCATATGATATCACAGACTCTCACATGTGTATTCAAAATTGATGCTTAAATTTGACCTGAACCAATTGACCTATAACCTGACATACGGTGACCTAATAGCCTTTTCTTCTCCTAACAACTAATGACTATGCATCTATTGTATAAGTGTTTATTTAATTTATTCAGTGTTATATCATGGTAGGTATTTTGCATGCACCACTATAGATTTTCTATAGAGAGTATAACAAAGGATTTAATGTATTCTATTCATGTACCCTACTTGAACATTTTCAAAAGAATAAATTATGGTTTGTTATGAAACACAGATCTGAGTTACTAGGTTACAGTAAACAAAAAAAATATATAGGGCTAAAATGACTTACTAAAATTGTTGAAATTCACTTTATATGTAGATATATTTTATAAGTTCAGGACATGAGGTGATAAACATATATATGTACTTAATAAATTTGCAAGAAAAAAATGAAGAGGGGTACTGATGAAAATCGGGGTATTATATCGCCTTAAACGTATCATATTTCAAACTTCAGGGGGATTTTGGATTAGGACATAAACAGTGGTACTATGAGTAATACTGATACCACATAAATTTAAAAAAAAACATGCTTTTCAGTAGTTTTACCTTGTTTAATGGTATAATTATCAATATTTTGCATAATACGCTGATGGGGCAGGTTCGCCCTGCAGTTTGGGGTAAGTCCGCCCGGGGAAGATATAAGGCGAAGCTGGCGAACATACCCCATCCTCAAAAGGGCGAACGTGCCCCTTGTGCATTTGTATTTTCTTCAGGGTATGCAAAATACAAATCGAATAAGGAGTTTATAACTGCATTAAATCTTTGACAAATCCCATATGCTCCCAATACAGATTTCCATTAAAACCATCTGCATTTATGCATCAATGATAATAGAACATTATTAATGCGGGAAAAAATTACGTTTTGGTGTAATTTTTTTGTTTTGGCTGCAGTTCGATGAACACGTCCCTATGTCATGTAGCTAATATGAAAAGTTAATAATGACCTATGTCACCTAATTTTGCCATCACCAAATCCCCCGATAGCCGTAGTGCTGAGAAACAAGGGGTGGGCGAACCTGCCCCTAGGGCGAACACTCCCCGCTCTCCCCTACTGCGGATGATAAGTTTTAATTATGCATGTAATTATGACAATCCGGTTCTGTCCGGTTTCTATTGTTCTAAATGGGAACCGGGCGGAACCGACGGTCTGAACACTGGTCGAGTTTTGATTTCATCCCTAAATTGGATCAAGTTTTGGGTGATTCGCAGCAAGTGGTGTTTAGTGTCTATGGCGAATGGATAGTCGCTCACCAGAAATTGAGTTTGGGCGAGCGGTGAAGAGCGAGAGCGATTAATGCCTCAAACGGCAAGCCCTGTCAAATGGCAAAATATTTGACTTTTATTGCCAGTTAGTATGGTTAGAACTAGCTAAAGGATTAGGATTTAGCTATAGTTTGGTCAGCTCGTAATGATATTAAATTATTTTGAAATACATAGGCTTATATTGCTCTCACCGGGATTGTAAAATATTTTGTCAACAGTTAAAAAACGTTATGTTTAAATGTTTTGCATCACGTTTTCAAAAATGTTTAATGAATGTTATTAAACGTTTTTGTATATCCTTTTATAGTCCGACATTTAAACTTTTTCTGTAAAATGTTGTGTGTTTGCTGTAGATCTTGCGATAGACCAGGACTACCAGCAATCATACAAATGTTCTTAAAACGTTAGAACGTGTTAGAGACACGTTTTGGTTTAATTCAAAACGTTTTAATAACATTTAAATGTCGGGTTATATAAAGTCATGAAAACGTTTTTAAAACGTTTTATATAAAAAGACACTATCACAACATTTTTTGTTATTGTAAAATATTTTGCATGTAGTTTTTAAAAATGTTTTTGGAACGTTATCAAAACGTTTTATTATCTCTAACCCAACAATAAACATTTTATGTAAAACGTTTTGTGCTTGCTGGTCTCTGCTACATAATGTTGCAATTTTAGGGCATCGTCGATTCTGGTCTTTGAACTTGATATTGTCTTGTTTGCCTATAGATACTGTTTGGTATCTAGCTAGTTTGGTGTTCAGTGGTTCCTTGCAGGACGGTCATTGGTTAATGATCGATCGCCTGTAATTTTAGGGGTGGTCTCTTCTGGCTTCATTAATAATTTTAGTGCAATATCATGGATTTGCCATAATGCGACGCCACGGTGTTACGAAATTAATCTTACCATTGGTTAGACTAACATTATTATTAAGAGCTATTAAGCATGCGCAGGAGAACCCAAAAGGTTTGCGAGGCTATAAAAAGCAATGGTTTACAACCAATCCTTACACAGCATCACCAAGACACCTGTGAGGTTTTAAAAAACAATACAGCGATTCTTCACAAAAGAACCTATCGGCGAGACAGAAAACTTACTAGAAAGCATTTTGGCAGACTTTGGAAACGTTTGTTGGTAAGTCTTAGTTGGTGTTCATGTACTGTTAGCGTGTTTGATATTTTACAATATTAACATTTAGGACACTTCGTGATCGACAGAGTACAGCCTCATCCATACAAACATGGAAGCAATACACTTCCATGATACAAACAACTTTATAGGCCTATTCCAAAATGATCAAACCCAAGACTACGTAATGTCCGGGCGTAATGTTCGTGTGTTATTATATGCGTTCATGTGTTTGATAATGAAATAAAACTGTTAACGTTTGTGTGCATGACATTTCTTGCATATTCGGTGACAAAGATTGTTTTTTTGGCCGGCTGTCGACAGCCCGAAATGTCAGCACACTGCCCCTGCGAGGAAAAATTTCCAAATGGCATGCCAAATATGACCCCCCCTCTTGGCCTGCCAAAATGGCTTCCTCCCTCTTGGCCTGCTAAAAATTGTTGCCCCCCCTTCCCAATTTGCAAAGTTTGAATGGTCTCGATAATGATGCGTGTGTAGCGAGCAGGAAATTTTGCATGGTTTGATCGTTTCAGTAGTGTTTTCCGAAGCCTTTTTTAAAGCGTGTTATTTAAAAGGTGCCCCATAGATGTGTGCCAAAACTATTTGCACCTCCCCTCTCGGCCTGCCAAAAATTGCTTACCTTCCCCTCTCGGCCTGTCAAAAAATCTTTGCCCCCTCCCCAAAAGGGCTCATAATTATTACACAGCCCTATGCGTGACTCTCAAATTCAATTTTCAAATCAAATGAAATTTTGGAAATTGGCTTAAGGGCTGGGGTATGAGCGACCTTGAAGTACCGGTATCTGGAGAGGGGAGCAATGAGTTACCCCAAATCACAGCGGCAGGTAGTGACTGGGCCGCCGAGTGCTAATATATATTTATTTTGGAAGGTTCGTGTTTGTTTTAAATTTTGGGGCGTTTTTCCAAAATTTGATATTTTTGGTGATATTTCAAAAAAGCGACATGCCAAAGACAACTCTTTGGGCACATAGTTTGTTATTGTTATTGCAGTTCTTTTCCACATACCTACGTATAACATTCGATTGGGTGATTTACTAATATTATATATTTTATGACTGCAATTTGGCGTTTTCAATGCGTTTTACACGTATCATGAAATTAACGCAAATATCTAGTCACGCTGCTTTTAGAATTTTTACCTGATCGTCGGCTTTTGCAGGCAACAGAATGCAGATCGGCTCACGATAGATGTCGTATTCCTCTATGTGGTTCACTTATTGATAAAATGAGTTTGTATTCCTTGTAACAACACACACATTGCCGTCTGATAACCGGGTCTGGTACTGATTTTGGGACAGCCATAGACTTCAGCGCCGTATCAAATCTCATAAAACCACACGACTGACGACTATGTGTTTATGTTTCCCGCACGAAAGCTTGTGTCTACATCTATTACTATACTTCTTTGGAAACGTTGACCTTTGACCATTCTTTGTATAACGCCCTGATATGACCTTGATATGTTCGCTTGATTGGGTACGTTATATCATCCATTTCATTGAGTTGTTAGGACCAGGCGGTGATGGAAGCGATATCGCCAATTTTGAGGTCGCCATTGGATTAACACATAATCATGAAATCTTCATAAACAATTCTAAATTTGTTATGTGGTGTCAAAGCAAAATTATCTTACTCTAAAACCGTCGGGGTACGACCGTGTACCACAATGCAAGTATGTTAATTTTCCATTTGTAATTGCTAACCGTGTATTTTGAATGGGGCTGTCAGCCCTGTATCTTCGCCAGCCTCGTACGTCACGTGTTGCGCTTCCTATGCCGCCTGGTTAGGACTTGGTCAGTAGATAATACTATACAGGGATACAATAGTTTAACATGGTGTGTGAGCATGGTGAAAGACTCATTATTGATTAGGCGCGGACATATTAAAGGCACAGGTCCTTTGCGTGTATAGCAGAAAATTATAATAGAATGTGTGAATAGAATGTTTGGAATTTTGCAACTAAAATACTAACTGCATTCTGCATTATGTATTTATTTATTTATTTAGGCCTATGCCTATTTATTTATTCACTGACTTATTTATTTATTTTATTTATTTGGTAGGCCCTATATTAGTTAGTAGGCCTAGCTTAAGGTTACACGAAGAAACGTATAAAAAAACGTATAAAAGACGTATAAAGTTGTTCTCTAAAACCGCGTTTTCTCAGCAATCAAATATCGCAGTGAGTCAAATGTTGGTGCATGGATGTATCTTAACATTATTTTTGTGTGTTTATAGGCCTACAAATTTTTAGAATCCGTTTGAAAATCCTTCGTTTAAATCATTTTTACGCACCATGTTCACAAGATCAAAAACACGTTCCATGCAGTTTTTTTCAAATATTCGCTCCGTATAAAACCACGCCGAGTGGTTGTTTTCTCCTTTTTTGTATTGTACTACAAATCGACCAAAGAAATAATGTTGCCATGGGGAAGAACCAAATACAGTACCGATTAAATTTTATTAGCCCGTTTTTGGGAACAATTTTCGAGAATCTTGTACCACAAAACACTGTTATGTTACATTATCGATATCTGGATTGTGGAACGTTAATTTTGATTTCTAACTGCCTACATTATTTCTCAAAAGTATGTCGATTCCTTTACCATTTGAATTTCACTCCAAATTTAAGCTACTTTTGCAAAAATCGAGGTTTTTCGCCATCGATACCTCCGACATTTACAGCGGTGATGAGATTGTTTATCATTTATGCACTATTCGATAATAGTCAGTTTGAGATCAATCGATTTCACAGGTCACTCAGTAGCTCAATCGGTTTAAAGCGCGCCAGACTCACGTTCGACTATATAATACTATAGTTTTGAGCTGGAAAACTTTGGTACGTGCCCAGTCGAGTCACTATGTGGTCCATTCCATCTATTTTTATTTTATTTTTCTCTCACTTTTTTCTTTTTTCTTGTTCGTTTCTTTCTGACTGCAGCGATTGATTGTTTTTGCCCGTTTTTTTTTTTTTTATAGGGGGCCTATAATTCAGGAATTTTTAGGCTATAGGCCTAGGCCTACTAGTCTAATAATAGGCGCGGCCTATGAATATATTTTTACAAATTAGATTAACAAAATATTGGTTGTTGGTTTTGTTACTGTTGTTGTAGTTATTGTTGTAGGCCTATATATTGCATAATCAGGGTAGGTATAGGCATACTAGGCCTATTATAGCCTATACAAGCATTGATTTATTTCACGACAGATATCATCCAGGATAATTTTAAAAATTGAAAATTTAGAAAATCCAAAGGAAAATTGCCGAAAACGGCTGCCCACAATCCTCCCCCATCAGCCCATATGGGAGTATCATGGTCGCCCCTTCCCTATCCCTACAACATAGGATGACTCACGAGCCGCGGTTTGTACGTGGCCCTAGTTCAGATTGATACACTATTGTACGCGTGAATTCCCCGGGGGGGGGTTCTTCCTGGTTGAAGGTATACGGGGATGTGCCACGGTTTTGGGGTACCTTTTCAGCAATTTTGGTATATCGATGGGTGGGTTATCAGCGGAGACCAATGCGCCCAATTGGGCGCATTTTGGAAAAATTGCACTTAAAGCGCCCAATTATGGCAAATTTGGGTGCTTTTTAGCTTTTTCTTGAAAATTGGTATACTGATGGGTAGCAAAAACAGCAAAAAGTAGGTATAGAGAAAGTCAGTATCCGAAAATCTGCGTGGCACACCCCCGTACAAAAATTTTCGAAGAACCCCCCCCGGGGTGAATTCATTCTTTTCTGCATGGCTGTTTCCATTATTAAACTTACGCCCCTCTGCAATCAAGCCTTGAAAATCAATTGTATTTAACCTTAATAGTAATATTCCATGATAGGCCTACGTCGGTTTATTATTGATTGTTGATAACTTGACAACTTGATTAATAATCGATTGATAGTCATTTCACATTATATTCCTAGTTTATAGGCCAATTTGAATAGCATCGTACATTAGATAGACCTATCAGTATTGATTTATTCTATTCAGCAATATCAAGGATTAGGGGAGAGCGGGGAGTGTTCGCCCTATTTTTTTCTGACCAGCCTAGCGATGTCAATTTTAAGGTTAGGAATGACCTGATTAGCCCATGTGAAAGCCCTATGTCTTAGCTATATATGGCCACAATCCCAGACCTATAGGCCTTACAATAGCAACAGGATAGAACAAATAAAAAAGTTTTGTAAAGTGGCGAACTTGCCCCATATTGGGGCAGGTTCGCCCATATGGTGGGGTAAGTTCACCCTAATCACAAAAAAAGGTTTAAACATTACGTAACAATAACATATTCAATGCAAACATTTAGCAAGAGTATACAGGGCATGCATTCTCTTCTGGGGAATCACTACATTTGTTGCAGGGGTCGGGTCAGGGTAAAATGTATAGGGGTCCAAAGTTAGCTTAAACGTATCATGTTTACAACTTCAGGTGGATTATGGATTAGTACATAAACGGTTGTATGAGTAATACTGATAACCACATAACTTTAAAAAACATGTTTTTCAGTAGTTTCACCTTGTTTAATGGTATAATTATCAATATTTTGCCTAATACGCTGATGGGGCAGGTCCGCCCTCCAGTTTGGGGTAAGTCCGCCCGGGGAAGATATAGGGCGAACTTGCCCCATCCTCAAAAGGTCGAACGTGCCCCTTGTGCACATTTTTGTATTTTCTTCAGGGTATGCAAAATACAAATCGAATAAGGAGTTTATAACTTCATTAAATCTTTAACAAATCCCATATGTTCCAAATACAGATTTCCATTAAAACCATCTGTATTTATGTATCAATGAAAATACAACATTATTAATGCAAGAAAAAATTACGTTTTGGTGTAATTTTTTTGTTTTGGCTGCAGTTCGATGAACACGTCCCTATATGTCGCGTAGCTAATATGAGAAGTTTATAATGACCTATGTCACCTAATTTTGCCATCACCAAATCCCCCGATAACCGTAGTGCTGAGAAACAAGGGGTGGGCGAACCTGCCCCTAGGGCGAACACTCCCCGCTCTCCCCTACTATCAAACTTCTCAAAGCTAATTGTCAGTTGGCTCAGTGGTAACGCAGTAGGTTTTACAACACGGAGGACCCGGGTTCGATTCCCACCTCTGCCTATTTTTTGCAAGGCTGAGAAAAAAATGAAATTTCTGGACTGCAAACTTATTTGGCGCGCGATCTGAGCTGGTCCTTTTCTGGCGGCTGTGTCTGTTACAGGCACACTTTTTCTGCATCCAAACCAGGTTCACGCTCATTACACCTCCCTTAAGCTTTTTTTTGTGGATATCTATTGAACCATACTCACGAAGTACCGGTTCAAAGATTTGCCTCCGTTGGCAACGGGTATGTTAGGAAGTGATCTGATTATAATGTCTAGGCCTATGACATTCTATATCCGATGTGCATGTGCAGTGCACTCTATAGGCCTATACTATGTTCGTACATTCCTTATCACATAGGCTATAGGCATATGATTCAAGTATAGGCCTACTCGCATTATTATCAGCAGTTGTTGCAAAACAAATTTCCATGTAAAAACACTGAACATGCTGAAAGAGCGAAACGGGGAAGCCACAGCAGTATTATACGTGAAAGTGTTTCTAAAATGTTTTTAGAATAAGTATGTATTTAATGCTAGTTTATTGCGCAGGCTAACGAAACCTGATTACTTTTTTGGAGGGTTTACAATGAAATATTTTTATGTAAAAACTGAAGCATCCTATGTATAAAAGAATATGTGAATATTTTCATATATAGGCCTACATGCATAGGCCTATACAAGCCTACCAATTATATTCCGACTTGCTTTCACGGAATAATCAAACATTCGCGCACATGAAGGGTCTTCAAAGACTTAAATTCAAACCCACAAAATGGGCAATGGAGATATTTTGTCTCCATTCTTCATGGTGAGCTGTCTTTCTTTTAATATCACGTGCTATAATATAGGCCTATTAGGCCTTTATGTCAAACCGGGTTTCTTGTAATTTTCATGAGATCAACTTTTTGGCGATTCATTAAATCTTTATATTTAGGCCTACTTTTGTAACGTGCAGGCTACTGTAAAATGACATGCGACAGCTTCCTCTTCCTGTTCTGGGATAGACTAGGCCTATGCCATAGTCGAATTTTATTAAAAATATGTTATTATTAGTCATGATGAACCCATTTCGTTGAACTCAAAATTATACTGATGTTTATTAAAATTAAAGTATTCAATAGTAAAATGGTCATAAAGAGTTAAAAATATCAGACGATTAGTGACAATAAAAGTAACTGAATGCAACATTATCTTGCATAATTATAACGGCTCACTGAACAATTCTGATTTTGGAATCTACCAGTTTATTGATAGCGAACCCCGAACTTTCACTTGGGTAGACTATGCCATAGTCGAATTTTATTAAAAATATGTTATTATTAGTCATGATGAACTCATTTCGTTGAACTCAAAATTATACTGATGTTTATTAAAATTAAAGTATTCAATAGTAAAATGGTCATAAAGAGTTAAAAATATCAGACGATTAGTGACAATAAAAGTAGGCCTAATTGAATGCAACATTAGGCCGTATAAAATTAATGTTTTGGTTCTCGTCCAGAGGATTTTCATGAATTGATGAGGGAGGGAGGTTTTTTTTTTTTTCAATGTAAAATTAGCATTGTCAGTAGTTTTCGGTCTTCTCCAACAGTGCTCGAGGAAACGATGAGGCCCTTTTTTTTTTTTTCAAATGTGAGATTCTGAGGGATAAACCCCCTAGAGTACCTACCACAAAAAGACTTGGAAGTGATGCTTGTTCTCTAATAAACTTATTTATATGTATGAAGATTTCATAAATCATTCCAAAGTCTAAAAAAATTGAAAATCTATAAAAAAAAAAAAATCTGACAAATCCCAGAAATTGAGGAGGAGGGACGAGAACCAAAATATTAATTTTACACGGCCTTATCTTGCATAATTATAACGGCTCACTGAACAATTCTGATTTTGGAATCTACCAGTTTATTGATAGCGAACCCCGAAATTTCACTTGGGAAGCTAACAAACAGAGGGAGTAGGGTGACTGATCAGATGTGAAAATCTATCAATTGTGCACACATTAATTAAATCAGAGTTTTAAGCTTAAATACAATATGCAGAGTAGGCCCCTATGCACAATGGGCAAGTGGACTACGGGGTAGTCTAGTTCTGGGAGGGCATGGTCCACGATGGATCAATTTTTGATTCATTGTCGCAATTGGGCAAAAATGACATAATGGCATTATTCAGGCGGCGGATGACATGATCGAGCCGGCAACTCGTGAAACCGCCCGGCCGTATGGCATTTTCCATATAGGCCTAGGCCTACTCGGTCAGTTTTGTGGGGTTCATTATCGAACCCCAACGGTTTTAGCTTGTATTTATATTATTTATCAACATAGGCCTATTTGTTTGTGATATTTCAAGCGTTTTAAAATTTCAAAATAATCCCATTCAATTACACGGTTGACGATGAAAATTTACTGAATTTAGGGAATGCACGTCATACACCACCTGGCATTATTTATAGATTGACGTTCAAGCGGTAGTTTGTCATTGTGAAATCTACTTTTTGCGGGTTTCCTGGCATAGAACTCGCACTTTTTGCAAAAGCGTTTCACATCCGAACGCCATTTCACCCACCAATACCGCTTGCCAATAATTTTCATAGTTTTGGTGCCTTCATATTTTAAACACTATCTTGTGTTAAAAAACATAAACATCTTCAGATTTCTAAACGTGTTTTGGTGTTTATAAATTAACATCCCTATACCTTCACTGTACAAACAAGTGTTTATGAAGTGTTAAAGTGTTTATTAAGTGTTGCTCTGCTGTTTTTGCAGTGAATATAATGATGTTGGTGCGTCTAATGCACGCCCCATTTCGGGGCTCGTGCATTAAGGTTCGTTCATACTACCACCGTATTTGCGATGCGTTGCTTTGCGATGCCGATATATCGATTACTTTTTGCCGCAACTCAACGCAACTCGTCGCATTTCCAAGTTAAAATGTATTTAACTTCATTGCGATATCGCAATGCAGTATTTTGCAGTGCGACAACGCACCGCATCGCAAAGAACCTTTAAGCTGAATTTATACTCGATCGCTTTTGCAGAAAAGCGATTTTCACGCATGCTCAATGTTTACTTACATTTCCAGAGCGTCAAGCCGATCAATCGATTCAAATCGCGGAGGCAAAAACGACGTCGCTTTTGCAAGTTGAAGAAATCTCAACTTCCCAGCGATATCGCCTGACACGTGAATGCGTCAACCAATCATATACAACCAACTGGATCTATTATTTTGCTAATTAATTTACCTTTCTCGATTTTTAACTTTTGGTGATAAATTAATTCAAAGCAATAATTATTGACAGCAACTGATGTTTAAAAATGTATTTTGTGGCATTTAGAATATTTTAATTGTCGTCTGCAATCGCTATCGCCGTGATAAGTATAAATGCAAAAGCGACGGGCGATGCATCGCAAAATTCGGCGATTGCAAATCGCTTTTTCAAAAGCGATTAATCGCATCGCTCGGCGATCGAGTATAAATTCAGCTTTAGACGCATCAACATCAGTTCGCATGCATTATTTTGTCTAATTCCTCTCCCAACAAGTACTACGCGTTCATTAACCTAGCAATATTTGTTTGTCTTTTAACATGTCTTGAATGACAAAGAAAACAGTATTTACCATGATAAAATCATTGACATGCACACAGGGGCGGCGGAACGATTTTGAAAGTAAAAATCAAAATAATGGCCGCGAAGCGGCCATCGCGTCGCGCTTGTGCGACGCAGGGGGGGTGTCTGAGGGGGGATGTGCCCCCCTCAGAAGTGAGAAACTTTTGCAAAATGAAGGCCCAATTTAAGCCATTTGGTGGACCATTCTGGCACTATTATTGTGTACAATTTCAGTTTGAAAAATCCGAAAATGGGTTAAATGAAGGCCCAAATTGAAGCCATTCGTGGATAAGTTTTCACTATAATTGTATAAATTATTGCTTTTAGTGTTGCGTGTCCTAATACAGGGGAGTTGGAAAATTTTGCAAAATGAAGGTCCAATTGAAGCCATTTTGTGCATAATTTTTACACGTTCTTTAAGCATGTTAAGGTCTAGAATAGAGATTTGATTATTTATGTTCACCCAGACATGTTACACACAGCACATTATGGGTTAAAAGTGGGGCGGCCAGGTCCCCTCAGTCAAAAAAGGGGGGGGGCCCCTGGCCCCCCCTGCCCCCCCCCCCCCCCGGTTCCGCCGCCCTTGCATGCACATGTAGGCCTATTTAATTTTACAGCATAATGTGAAATATTTATTTATCTTTTAATCTGTTTTAAGTGGGAAAAGAGAATCATATCCCTAGTATCATGATAAAACAGTACAGTAAAAACAATTTTGTATTGTTGTATAATTGATGCATTCTTTTGATTTCACGAAGGAACTCTTGATAAACTTGATGCTATCATTGATTTTCCTGTAGGGCCTACAGCACTCTTCCCTAGTAAAAGTGGCACAATTGTGATTTTACCCTTTTGTAGTTAACTATAAACTATAGATGAATCGTGGACAAGGATGATTTGTAATAACCATAGGCGTAGATCCCGGGGGGATGGGGGGGATTTATCCCCCCCAACATTTTGCCAGGGGGGGATGCTCCATACAATCATCCCCCCCCCAATGTTGACGCCTGAATATAGGTTTCTGACCAAATTTATCTCATATTTGCCCATTTTAGCCCCAAAAGTGCAAATTTTCGCGCGCTTCGCGCCCATTTATTCCACTTTTGCACCATATTTCAACAGTTTAGCTTCAAAATAGCAAAAATTTTCTCGCGCTTCGCGCGCATTTGTAACATCAACTTATTCTGTCGCCAAAAGGTGCTGGATTCACTATTCTTCAAGAATTTTTTTTCAACACCATCCCCCCCAATGTCAAAAAGAAATCTACGCCACTGGTAATAACTAGGATTAAACTGGTTTTAATCACGGGTTTTCATTTACACATTTACATGAACTTCTATCATGGAGATCGCCATATTGGAATCTAACATAAACACTGATAGATGGCGCTATATAGATTATGACCATCAGGGGGTGATGATCAACTATCAACACTAACCATATCTCGAGATTAAAACAAACAAATTGAACAGAACAAACGGCATTTGAGAGCTAAGCAAGCATCATGTCACAACCGTATTTTCTAATTGCCAAAGAGGGCGCTTTTCACTTGCACAATTTTTTTTTTTTAGACGGGCTGTAGGGGAAGGTGGGGCATAACGGACCCCCGGGGCAAAACGGAACCACCTGGAAAAATAGGCCTTCGCAATACTGCCGTCTATGCAAATTATATTGAGGAACACAAGTATGGCTACGAGGATTTACAACAAAAATTTTATCTGAAACAATCCACTGACATTCGAGCAAGATCGAGTCAAAAATTACTACCCGTCTGGTGTAAGATATGTAGATGTTTAATGCGCTGAAATTTTACTTCATTAATATTGATTCCCAAATAATTGTGTATATTGTAAACACGAAGGTACTAGCCATGAGCTGTATTAAGTGCATGGCCTATATGCTACGATGTATTATGCATGCAACCTATTTCTAAAAAATCGGGTATGGGGCAAAACGGAACCCTAGGTGTGGGGCATAACGGAACAGGGCTCCGTTTTGCCCCGGGCGTTTTGTCCCACAGATGGGTTCCGTTTTGCCCCAATTGGACATAACTTGTCTTCACTCAAGGAAATGTAGGCGTTATCTAGGGGCCTACTCGAACATGGTAAACACTTCGCTGAAACATAGACATATAACTAGACCTACAGATAGAATTAATGATTAAAAGTTAACCACTTACTCCACAGAGATGATAGGCCTACTGAATATTTCTTTCTGATCAAAATTTTGGTCATACATATTATAGGCCTACTAGGCTTATAAGAAGTTAACCACTCACTCCACAGAGATGGTAGGCCCACTTAATATTGTAACTGAATATAGGCTTACATATAACTAGGCCTAGGGCCTACCGATGGAACAACTGA
The DNA here is from genome assembly GCF_039555335.1 of Amphiura filiformis. NCBI lineage: Eukaryota > Metazoa > Echinodermata > Ophiuroidea > Amphilepidida > Amphiuridae > Amphiura > Amphiura filiformis. The sequence goes on from NC_092641.1 coordinate 42,112,143, forward strand.
TATAAGTTTACACCCAGGGTGCCGTTTTGCCCCATAGGGGGGTTCCGTTTTGCCCCGATAGTGGGGCAAAACGGTTTTTTTTTTTGAAAATATTTCTTCATTTTTATAAAAAATTGTAAGATTCAAGTTATATTGGTTAATGGTATATTAAAGGTAAATACAAACTTCAACTGAACATATAATTTTTACAGTCATATTACTTATGGTGACGTCACAGAGCATCCTCAAAGTTAAGTGTTCCGTTATGCCCCACCTTCCCCTATAGTGCAGGCATGAGACTGCACCTTCCTAAAAACTGAAAAAACTGAAAATGTGCGTGAAATTGGGCAAAAAGTACCAAAAACGGGCTGAAATTAAATAAAGTTGCGGAAATTTTAACTATAAAAAAAACTGAATTCAGTTTTTAAACTGAAAATTCTCATGCCTGATAGTGCGCGCTGCCTGTTCCCTGTTTTGTCCTCTTTGTCATTCATTAAAGGACCCAACGGAAACAAGCCTCTATTATTGGAGGTTTTTTGGGCTATCCTTGGTACTCTTTGGAATTTTAAGAATGTTCTCACTTTGTCGTTTTATTATACTGGAACTACTTTGCATTCACCCTATATTTTATGTCTTTTAATATGTGCAATCTGATTGTAATTGTGTGCAATTGTAATTTTTAATGTTTGAGTGCTAAATAAATATGAAATGAAATGAAATATGAAGTACCGGGTGTCCCCAAAAAGGTTACATGTAGATTTTTGAAAATAATCTAAGTTAATGTTAACAATTATGATAAATATCCTTTTCATGACATAATCTGTACCCTCTACTAGTACCCCTGTGAATGTCAAGTTCACAACCTACGTACTTAATCCGCATTCCACGCATTCCTGAGCAAGCTTTTTACGTGACATAATGCAACACGAGGTTCATTATACCACCGTCACAGCCACCGTGCATTTGGCGGGGCACTTGAGTAGGCCCAGCCATAGCATGGCAAATGCAGTATTTTATTCTGATAAACAAAGAATAAAACTTGTTCACTTTTATTTCAAGAGTTCAGTCAGAAATGTAAAAACAAACAGTAGCGATTTCAAGTCAACAAAATCCAAACAAGGCCTAAATGCAAAAGATTGTTTTTCATTTCACTATACTGATGACATGAGATACAGCGTGCAGACCTGCTTTCACCAAAAACGTGTTCTTCTCTAATGACCACCTTCCTTTATTTGTAACCACTAAGAGTCAAGAAGTTCTAAAACTTATTTATTTTCAGTGTACAATACTTTATTTTTCAATTATGTTTCTTTTGTTCAATAAGTTCAACAATGAAAAATAAGACAAACATAAAAGGTAACTAGAGCGGTTCTCGGGTTGCGCGGTTTTCGGCATACGCGGTTGGTGTGTAAGGTTGTTGGGTGATGGAATGGTAGTGGTTGTGTTTAAATGTGAGTTTCTTTTCAGAACCCTGTATGGGCGAAGCCTGGATGGTGGATGGGGAGTGTGGGGTGATTAAAGAAGGAAATAATATGGAAACATACTGCAGTTACTGTCCGTTTTCCTATATACAATACACAGTGCTCTTTCCCATTGACGCGTGACCTTTACAAATAGCCCTACGTTAACAGTATGGGGATATGACTAGTTAACGTCGCTGTGTGAAAAATAACCGGCCAATATAAAAAGTACTCTTCTAAAGTTCTAGAAAATATAGTTTTTAACATGTCCTAAATTTTTAGCTAATTTAGATGTTTGGAAATATTCGTACTTTGGTGTTTTAGTTAATGTTATAGATAATAGTACATTGCCTAGTTAACGTCGCTGTGTGAAAAATAACCGGCCAATATTAAAAATACTCTTCTAAAATTCTAGACAATATAGTTTTGTAACATGTCCTAAATTTTTAGCTAATTTAGGTGTTTGGAGAGGGTCGTACTTTTGTGTTTTAGGAAGGACATGTAAACGACAGATAACACCAAAAATATGAAGAAATTATTTCCAAACCGTGTTAAGTCAAAAATCATTATGTTGCTCATTTTCAAGAATGCTGGTTTACAAAAAGCACGCCATTGTCTGATTTCGTGAACAAAGCCACACATAACATTGTTTCCTTTCGTTTCCTTTATAATCGGTTACCCAACTGAAGCTATGAATACCAGCTTTATTGCAATATCGCACATGAAAACAGTCACTTGTGCACAACCAGAGAAGATCCGATTTAATCAGTTGAGCTGTTTCAATGAGTGTTATCTTGGTTTAATAGCTTTTAATGGGGTTAAGTCCTGCAAAGGTCGAGATGAATTCTACTGTAGACATGACTGCATCATGATGTAATAGGCCGCACAGCTGTGTAATGTTTATGTTTTACAAGATGCCCAGAGCACGGGTTGGGATATGGGATATCCCCTCGTGGTGTCGAGTTCACAACAGGTGTTGGTATTGCTTTACCAAAACAACCTGAGCCGTGTGTTGGAAGTTTTGTATGTATATACAGTTTTTTAGCAATGTTGACTGTACCCACCAAGTTTCATGCCCATACGACAGATTTTAGTCATTTGACCTCCGATGACCCCTAAGTGACCTTGGATTACCCCCAAAATGACCTTCCAAACATTTGACTCTTAATGTTGACTGTACTCACCAAATTTCATGCTGTTACGTCAGTTGTTAGTAATTTGACATCAGATGACCCCTGGGTGACCTCAGATGACACCGAAATTACCTTCCAATAATTTGACTCTAAATGTTGACTATACCCAACAAGTTTCGTGCCCATATAACAGTTTTTAGTAATTTGACCTCAGATGCCCCTGGGTGACCTCGGATGACCCCGAAATGACCTTCCAAAAATTTTACTCTAAGTGTTGACTATATCCACCAAGTTTCGTGCCCATATGACAGTTTTTAGTAATTTGACCTCAGATGAACCCTGGGTGACCTTGGATGACCCCGAAATCTATTCAGCTCTGTAAGAACATCAACTTCAAATACAACTGACCAAGTTTAGGCGATACACCATGTTGTTAAAACCCCTGTAGACCCTATAAGGGAACAAACCAAAAGATCGATGACGTCCTATAAACGTAACTAGTTTCATTTCTCAGCCGACCCCCTCCCTCCCTGCCAGAAACGTAATAGTGAAATGTTGAAAATTTTGACATAATAATAATAATGACACATTCTTCAGACCGATGTTTTTGTACAAACGTAATCGAGTATTTTTACCCCCTCACTCCTAAACGAAACCGTTTATAGGACGTCATTTGGTTTGTTCCCTAATACTCAGCATCATCGCACATGTTGACTTCCAAACTTCATCACAACATAAACTTCGAAAATAATCCATTCATACTGTCCCATTTATTGATACGTTCTGTTTGTATCAATTGCCAGTGAGCAAAATACACGTGTTCTGTTCACTATACACAGCAAGGTATATGTGCACGATATTACAACCTCTACCTTGCTGCATTTGATTTGCAGTTCTGACATCTGGCCTGCGCCGGTTTAACAACCAGGTCAGACCTTTGGAGCGGGGCTAGACAGGGATGATAGAATGCGGTGTCGTCATAAATTAAATAAAATGTATTACTTTTGGTAAACAAGGGTTGTCTGAGAAGAAAAAATGTGGAAAGGTGAAAAGCAAAATGAAAAAAGAGAAGAAAAACAGAAGGGGAAAATGGGGAGGAACGGGAGGGAAGTTATGATTTCCTTTCTCCATGCTCAAAATTAAATGTTGAGATTAAAGTTTTCATTTTTCGTTGGAAAGGGTGTGCCCGAGTGATTGCGTATTAAAACAAACGTTAACAAACAAAAACAAAATTCCCTAAATTGTTATGCCAAAATAAAAATTTAATCTTGTAAATTTTGGCTCTATGTAAAGTTTGGAAGGATTTTTGTTTCTCAAAAAGAAAAAAAAATCTGGTGTCACAATGAGTCAAAAGATGTATGTTTTATACAGTAAATGAAGTAAAAATTATTAAATTTCTAATCTTAATATTTCGTCTTTTTGTCAAAAAGTATGTGATAGCCGATTTATTGCTCAACTGCACCAAGTATTTAGTTTTGTTTAGTTGTGGCGTTAAAATACCCAAACAATTAAGTTTCTGACGATACAGTTCTTTCAGGGACACCCTGTATATAGCATGTTTGTAGGGGAGAGCGGGGAGTGTTCGCCCTATTTTTTTCTGACCCGCCTAGCGATGTCAATTTTAAGGTCAGGGATGACCTGATTAGCCCATGTGAAAGCCCTATGTCTTAGCTATATACGACCACAATCCCAGAACTAAAGGCCTTACAATAGCAACAGGATAGAGCAAACAAAAAAGTTTTTCAAAGTGGCGAACTTGCCCCATATTGGGGCAGGTTCGCCCATATGGTGGGGTAAGTTCACCCTAATCACAAAAAAGGTTTAAACATTGCTTAACAATAACATATTCAATGTACACATTTAGCAAGAGTACACAGGGCATTCATTCTCTTCTGGGGAATCACTAAATTTGTTGCAGGGGTCGGGTCAGGGTAAAATGTAGGGGTCCAAAGTGAGCTTAAACGTATCATGTTTACAACTTCGGGGGAATTATTGATTAGGACATAAATGGTGGTATGAGTAATAATGATACCACATAACTTTAAAAAACATGCTTTTCAGTAGTTTTACTTTGTTTAATGGTATAATTATCAATATGTTGCATAATACGCTAATGGGGCATGTCCGCCCTCCAGTTTGGGGTAAGTCCGCCCGGGGAAGATATGGGGCGAACATGCCCCATCCTCAAAGGGCGAACGTGCCCTTGTGCACATTTTTGTATTTTCTTCAGGGTATGCAAAATACAAATCGAATAAGGAGTTTATAACTGCATTAAATCTTTTACAAATCCCATATGTTCCAAATAAAGATTTCCATTAAAACCATCTGTATTTATGTATCAATGATAATACAACATTATTAATGCAAGAAAAAATTACGTTTTGGTGTAATTTTTTTTGTTTTGGCTGCAGTTCGACGAACACGTCCCTATATGTCGCGTAGCTAATATGAGAAGTTTATAATGACCTATGTCACCTAATTTTGCCATCATCAAATTCCCCGAAAGCCGTAGTGCTGAGAAACAAGGGGTGGGCGAACCTACCCCTAGGGCGAACACTCCCCGCTCTCCCCTACTACAGTATCGACTTTATCGAAGGTCACTGGTAAACTTTGCACTTGATAGTCTGTGACTCGGACCAGACTGTATGTGGCTATCACGATGTTTGTTCGGATCGCCCGACACAAATTGGCTGCATGTGTAGGAGACCAGGTTTGTGCAAACAAATGAACGGTTTTATAGCGAGCGCGAGTGTTTCCAAAAGCAACACAAAAGCAAACAAAAAATACACCCATTGCCCGCTAGTATTTACCACACGAAATGAACGACTCTAATCATGTACCGCACGAAATGAACGACTCTAATCAGCTGCGGCAATTCCCCAATGGTGGATAGGCCTATACTACACACGTATTTTTATTCGTGCATTTGACGGACTTAGGTGTTTTCGTTATGATTTCTCCTCTCCTGAAGACATTTTATTATAGAAAATCTATCTACTTCTTCATTCGCATACATACTGTACATCCTGCAACTTTCAATCTACACAGTGGCTAGATAACCCGTTAAACGTGCGAACAAATATTGCAAAACAAAATTAAAGTATGGTTTCTAGCCTATGGCTAACGCCGGCTCTAGCCTATGGCTATACAATAAAGAAAAATCTGAAAACAAAGATGAGCGTGTGTACGACTTTCGTTGTGCGATATTTTGATGGTTAGCCACTCTTAATGACACCCCTGTCATCTTGCGCTCATAAGTTAAGTTATTGAAACTTAGCAAACAGTTACAAGAAGGATCAATAAATAATATCTGAAAATATGACATAGGCCTAGTTTTGTTGTACCATCACAAAATGCGGTTCATTTTCTACATGTAACCTTTTTATGGGACACCTTGTACTTTACTACATATGAGTATTCAAACTCATAGCGTAGGCCTATGGGTCGAATATCTAGATTTTGACGAAAATTGTTTGAAAAAAATTCAGAAATCTTAAAGGTATATTTTCAGACAACTTATATTTAGATTTTTTAGGCTCATTAAATTTTTTATAGCCTCTTCCGGAAGGAAAACTTATATTAAAAAAAATTCCGACCGACCAGCCTTTCAACACTTCCTAATCCCCCCCCCTGCCTTAATTGGTATGGCAAGTCCGTCCACCCGTAGATTTTTCGTCTCCTTTATAAATAGGACAGCTAACCTTCTTGAAGGATACAATAGGAGGAGGTATAATTCAAAAGGCTTTACCCAAACCATAGACCATTTCGCATCGCACCTTCCTATTGAGGCCGCGGCCGGTCGCCAGTGCAGATCAGTCGGAACACGCTTTTCAATACGGAATAAATGCTAACCTCATCGTGATATCATCCAAGCAGCAAAGTTCATTTCCCATTGAAAAAGCGTTATCCGACGGATCTGCAGTCGACCATTCAGTATAGTCTCGGTCCCAGCCGATTTGTGCTAAACAAACCAAATTTATTGACGGAGGGAACCCCGGGGGGGGTTCTTCCTGGTTGAAGGTATACGGGGATGTGCCACGGTTTTGGGGTACCTTTTCAGCGATTTTGGTATATCGATGGGTGGGTTTTCAGTGGAGACCAATGCGCCCAATTGGGCGCATTTTGAAAAAGTGCCTTTAAAGCGCCCAATTATGGCCAATTTGGGCGCTTTTTGGGTGCTTTTCTTGAAAATTGGTATACTGATGGGTAGCAAAAACATCAAAAAGTAGGTATAGAGAAAGTCAGCATCCGAAAGTCTGCGTGGCACACCCCCGTACAAAATTTTTCGAAGAACCCCCCCCGGGGAGGGAACACAAACCGGCTGGGACCGAGACAACCATTCAGTATTGTGCCATTCCTGCCATTCTTCAAGGAGGCTATAATTAACCCTATGGCCCCAAAAGGGTCTACTGTCAGGTTCAGTATTAATAACAAAACATTTAATTAATTAAGGTAAACAAACATGCCAGTTTTTGTATTTCTCCGTGACAGAATCCAACCATGAATCGCCCGATGAATCGTCAGCACGTCGCCATGTTCGCGGTCGTCGCTTTGATGTTGGTCGTATCATCAGTCAACATGATTTCGGCTTCCAAGATACACCCATTAAGCGAAGATATATGCGAAGATATTTGTGATTATTGCATGATGTGGTACGATGACGATATTGGTAGTTGCCATCGGAATTGCTGGGGTGTGTCTACATTAGAGCAAATGAAGAGTAAACCCGATGCGGCAGCCTGCTGGAGCGAAGTGATCGTCGGAAGTAACGACCCGTGTACGCTCTATCTCAGGGATCCGCTCCACGACCCGGGCCAAGATTTTGAAATTTGTTGATTGAATGATTATGATTGATTGATTAAATAATTGATTGTCAATTAATGGATTGATTGATTGATTGTTGGTCAGTTTTCGACATATAAATACAAGACATTTAAAATGTTATAAAAATAAAACAAAGATAAATACAGAAATATATTAAAGGTATCGATTATGCCCCTAGGCTTCTCACGAGGGGTTGAAGGTCATAATGGGGACAAAAATTAAAATTTGTTCTACAATGTTGCAGTCAGGAAGTTCGTCAAGGGGCTACGTCCATGTTTAAGATTTGCTCGAAATCGTGAACATGGTGAACTGGCTTTCCGACTGGTTGTAATTAATCCTCAAATTATTCCTCTCATTGGTAGAAAGTAAAAACGTCATTGTTTATTGCACTAGGGTGCTTAGTTCGGAAGTTACAATGTAAATTAGGTGAAAATCTCATGCACAGAATCTAACTTTTCAAAAGCACCGATTCAATAGTAACTTGTCTCAAATTACTCCTCGCGGCAACCCCAATAGGAAAATGATAATAATTTTAACTATGAGTAGTAGTGTAAGATTCTATCATGTACCGTAGTCATTGCTGTGATTGCTGTTGTATAATACAATCTGAATGTCCAAAAATGGTGTAAAAATACTCGAGGACACTTGACCGATACATAAAAGTGGGTTTTTGGTCGAAATTTATCAAAAATAACGAAGTTCAAAAATTTTGAAATTTTTGGCCAAAATTTTTGAATGTCCAAAAATGGTGTAAAAATAATCCGGAACACTTGATCCATACATAAAAGTGGTTATTAGGTCGAAATTCGCCCAAATAACGAAGTTCAAACATTTTGAAATTTTTGGCTAAAATTTTGGAATGTCCAAAAATAGTGTCAAAATACTCCGGAACACTGGATCGATACATAAAAGTGATTATTAGGTCGAAATTAGCTCAAATAACGAAGTTCAAAATTTTTGAAATTTTTGGCTAAAATTTTTGAATGTCCAAAAATGGTGTAAAATTACTCGTGAACACTTGACCTCGCATGGCTACAAAGAACCACTTACCGCGCAATATCTTTTTTCCTCAAAAAAAGAATTAATATCTACCAAAACACGTTTCAAAACGTAAAAAGGGGCCAAGTTTAAAAAATCTTTCCTGTGTGGCTTTTCACCCTTTTTAAAACTTGGTCCCATTTATGAAAGTTTCTAAAGACCCATACGAAGTCATCTTTAGGCTACTTGTTTGTTTTCTTAGTTGTCAGTGTTCATTTTGTAGAGTAAATTAATTAATGTTCGTGCTTGATTGAAGTTTTTCCGTAAAGACGTTATAATGTATATTTTGATTTAAGCAAGAGTAGCAAATACTCACTTTGTTAAATTCTTCATCGTCTTGTGCGATCCTGCGCCTTATGTACAGATGTAGGGTCTATAATATGTAACAGGTTGACAGACAGTCAATTTGCTAAGTACATATAATAGGCCTACTCTACTACTCTTTATGAACACGCAATATAATGAAACATAAACCTTCAAATGTTTTTGATAATACATAGCCTACGTCATATTGCACCGCTTTCGAACAGTCTTAAACCTAATTGTTGCATGTAGAAATTAGGACTCATTCTTCATGTTATTACGGTACCACTTTACTGAATGGGACCAAGTTTAAAAAAGGGTGAAAAGTCACACAGGAAAGATTTTTAAACTTGGCCCCTTTTTACGTTTTGAAACGTGTTTTGGTAGATTAAGTATACAGTTTGAAAAATGCCGCTAGATTAAAAAGTGTGAGCATGCAGGGCCTGGCATCCTAGTATTACGTAACAAACCGGAAGATGTAGTTTAAGTCTAGACAATAGGCGGATTAGCGGCCATTTTGTCTTCTACATGATTTTATTCACGCGTGTCCTTATACTTTAGTACACAAGTATATAAGTTAACAGGTTTACAATTTTAAAATTATATTTTGTGTATACAATATAATTTATTCTGTAGTAAATCGATCAAATGACGGTGATTGTTCAGGTATTATATGCTTGATAGAATTAAATTGTCTATTCTCCTCCGCTGTCATTGTGATTCCAGTCACTCCACGTACCGTGTTGCGAAGGTGGAGGAGACTAATGCTGGTTATATGAAACCAGCATAAAGCTGTATTAACGGAAACGGAAGGGGTAGTAAAAATGATGTAGTTTAAGTCGAACAATAGCGTGACGTATAGTTTCCGGCATTGTTCCTATGCAAGTTCACCCTCCTGGTGTGAGGTCTTTGGTCAAAATTCTCTACTTGATAACTTAATCAACATCTTGTCCTCCAGCTTCCTACAGCTGAAAAATCACTGGCGTGTGACCATTAATAAGGATTTGGTGGCTTCTTTTGTGAGCCGAGTACAAAAAGCAGTTACGCGAAGTCAATTGGGTTTAAATGCCCGGTGCTTGTTATTGTTGTGCAGCCAAGAGAAACATGCAGGTGTACAGATCATTTGTCTTCATTGTTTAAATGAACACATGTGACTTCTTATGGGAATTTCCATAACCTGACCACCTTTTCTGACTACCTTTTCTGACCACCTTTTCTGACCATCTTTTTTGACAATCTTATTTGACATTATTTTGATGTTTGCTTCATTGTTATCATCTTTACACTTTGCACAATAATGTTGTACCATTCTGGATGACATAAAATTGAAATTATCAACTGAAGTGAAATTTGTTTTGTTTTTCCATACTTCCATGGTTTTTCACAGGGCAGTTAACTTCTCAGTTAAGAGAGGAGACAGTTATCATTTCAGGTGCTGGGTCAATAATCAATAGAGTAAACACAATTACCACTTCACAAGGTCACATTCAGGCCTATGGTCAAACCAGGAAAGTTGAAAAAGAAGGAGGAGAACGGAATTATATCCTTGAGATAATCCCGTAGGTAATCCTGTCGCACCTATTCATAGTCCTTTATTCTCAAGTAGTTACATATCTACTTGAAAGTAGCCTTTGATGTGATGTGGGTTGCCGACTACGGTTGATTAATTTTCACTCCAGAATTGAAACCATATCCAATGTTTCTATAGAGAATCCCTTGAAAGTATGACACGTGTGTGTTAAGTACCTGATGTTGCTCTGAAGGGATGCCACACGTGGATACTATAAGAAAGAAATGTAGTTTTGTAAAGATTCCAAAAAAATCCGCCCATTTTGGAACATATATTAATTATTTAGGAGAGTGTTTTAGGATTTTGTTAGAAAAGGGATGATTTTTGATCATCTATATTTTATTGTTTTATGTATTTTCCTGTCATTTCCTGCAAACTTTATTAATAAAGATATTTTGATAATTGAAAATAGGCTGTATCATAAATCGTAGAGGTTGAAAGCGTAACCAAGCGTGCAAAATTATTATTTGCCATGGAACTTCGGTCATATTTTATTTGAAATAAACTGGATGTTAGGATCTGCATGCATGGTATGCATAGTATTGATGGTATACAGACACTGACCTTTCCCTAAAACTAGTAAGCAGCAACTTGTGTATCACACCCGTCATGGGTTCGAACCCTTTTGTTGTATTTTATTGTTAAACCTAAATAGCGTGATTGCTTTTGAATGAGCGGCAACACACATATTTTGTTTGAGGATAGCTGGATCTATCTCCTTTCTTTACATCTTCTCTGGGTCAAACATGCCCTGATATATCATGTATATTAAGGGTGCAGCATGAATGTGAATATGGATTTAAGGGTATACGAGGTATTGTTGGTCGAAGCAGATTTTCATTTATCTGAATCAATATATTATTGAAAAATAACACTTTGGTGTTTTGCAGAAGTTCATTATACAAATCATATACTTTGAAATCTTGCTTAGTTTATTGTTTATGAGTTATGTACGTTTTACAAAAGTGTTATTGTTTCAGCCCTCTCTACAACATAACTCAAGAACCACAGGACCTATACTTATATCTGTGATATTTGAATTATTCTACACGCTCGCTATATGAATAAGCCCAATCGCCATAACTTGACAGGTTTTTTGGGACACTTTGACCTCTGACATATCTGGAAAATTGCTGTAATCATTAATTTATTATTGTAATAATGTTATCATTATAAATAATAAAATAATTAATAATACAATAATCAAATTTTTGGGTTTGTTTTTATTCTAGTAACACGTTTTAAGTTATATTTTGTACGCTCAAAACCCCAATTTTTCTGAATTTTCCCGATAGGTCAAAGGACAAAGTGTCCCAAAACTGCAAAATGTGTCCCACAATGCATTGCAAACTTCCAATGCCGATTGGGCTTATTAAACAATGCAATTCTTGCTAAAGCTCACTACCATTTGCAAGGTGATGTGAACTACTTTTTCTGCTGCTTCGACCAACAATACATCGTATACCCTTAATTGTCCATCAGACAGACAAAGTCTGAACAGGGAAGTGCTGAGGGTAACACTAGGGAGCACTCGTTCGAATGAAATCAGGAAAATTGGATGTGTGTGCAAAATTTTATTTTATTTGTTTTAAATAATTTCATTTACCATGAAAGTGTTGTAGTTTTTAAGTTTCAAGTTTTTATTTGGAAATTGCTTTTACATCAGTGGCACTCGATCCGATGGTGCATCCAAGATATTAAATATACAAACAAAACTGTATTAAACAAAACAAAATCACAAATAATCTAAAGTGAGAAAGAAATAACAACCGTGTACCCTTAAAAATGTTGTTTATCTATTAACAAGTCCCAGAGAAAAGCTTGCTAATTATCACCCAGCATGACTGTCTATGATTATGGCGTAAAACACTAGGATCCAAAACATTCTCATCTATTAGTGCACAGTTCTTTAATTCCAATACATTTGTACATTCATTGAATGACCTTTGAAAATTGGGGTACAAAAACCTCAGGTACTCTGCAACTTGAAGTCAAATTTTGCACTATGATTGTTTAGTTAATGTTATTGGACTATGGCATTGGGATAAGGCCATTGTGGTCTATAGTGTAAGAATCAAATATCACAGGGCTCAATCTGGTCAGAAAAGGTAGTCAGAAAAGGTAGTCAGAAAAGGTGGTCAGGTTATGGAAACACCCACTTCTTATAATATATACTGTACATTATCCTTAACAATAAAATGTTTCATGGATTGTAAAGAAAAAAGTGCTACATGTAGATCTTCTTTGTGTCTGTGTATGTAAAATATAAACCTAAAATTACTGAAGTACAAAATGCATCCTAATGATAAAGGGTTCACAAAAAATAACTCCCCCCTAAAATTACAAAACATATTTTTGCCTAACTTGACATTCATTTAGTTGATTTGAAAAAAATAAAAACCTGTGAAGAAAGGAATCGTTTTTCTACCCCCCCCCCCCACGTTCTTTCGTCTAAAAATCTTTTTGTTTTGGCCAAAAATAATCACAATTTCCAAAAATGATGCTTTCAGAAAAAGTTGCACTTTTCAACATCCTTATTTATGTCCAAATTAGCTTCAACAAATCATTACTTTGTACTACGTAATGGTTGCATGGGTGACTAAGAGACAAAAAGGTGAAGGAAAATAAAGCAATTAAATCAATTGTAACATTGATATCTAGAAAGTGTTGTACATTACATGTATGGGATGTTGAAAAGTGCACATTTTTTTAAAGCATCAATTTTGAAAAATATGATTATTTTTGACCAAAACAAAAAGATTTTAAGAAGGGATAACTTTGGTAGGGTAGCAAAAAGATGCCTCTATTCACATGTTTTTAAATTTTTCAAATCAACAAAATGAATGTTACATGTAAGTTATGCAAAGAAATGTTTTGTAACCCCTAAATTGATTTTTCCATTTTTGAAACACCGGCTCAATAAAATCTAGAAAAACCCACACATGTCAATGAATCATTGTTTTATACTGAAGATGATTGCATGGGTGACTGGGTAATCATATACATAACAATTAATGAAAACAAAAACACCATTAAATAAATCAAAACATTGATATCGAGAATGTTTTGTACATTAAATGTATAGCATGTGGAAAAGTGCAACTTTTTCTGAAAGCATCATTTTTGGAAAATGTGATTATGTTTGTTCAAAACAAAAAGATTTTTTAAAGAAAGAACTTTGAGAGGGTAGGTAAATGATTCCTATATTCACAGGTTTTTAGATTTGTCAAATCAATGAAATGTATGTCAAGTTATGCAAAGAAATTATGTCTTGTAATTTTACGGGGGGGGTTATTTTTTGTGAACCCTTTATTAAGAGTTTTATCCTTTGATAAGAATTCTGTTATCTCATTGGTCAAACACCACTTGGATAAAAATCTGTATTACCTGCATACTCCTCATTAATTTACAGGCAGGTAATATTTCCCGTATTTGCATAACATGACACACACGCTTTCCTAAGACTTCACACGCGGCATGGCTGCACTGTTTAAAAAGCAGGGAAGAAACAGGCCTACTTTTCAGTAAGATTATCAAACTAAATTCCCGCAGCAAAAATTATCAACAAGTCGGCAGATAATGGAATTCATGTTCAATAAAGGATAAAATCGCCACCCCCTGTTTGTTCTCACAAAATATGGGAAAATATCTATGGTCTGGTGCTGTATTCCATTCAGCCTGCAGCTTCATGAAATATGTCACCAGACCGTATATATTTTCCCGTATTTCGTGAACAAACAGGGGGCAACTAATAGTATCCAGTAGAGAAGGGATAAAATCTTTTACTGAACAAAATGTGCTTGCTTAGGAGTAGTTGGTTCCAAATGGGGCTTATTTAGGGAACAACTGAAAAATCAAGGTTTTATCAATGTAACTAGATTTGTTTCATCCTACATGTAATAGTCCTCCCCATCTGTAACAGAACCAGAACTGGATCAAATAACATCAACGTTATAGCATTAAAGCCATAATGTGTGATTTGCTTCACAGCGACGCCCTCAATTTTACTCGGATTTCTACTTTTTGCATAATTATAATGCCCAGCGGTGTATTAAAATACCACGTAAAAGACTAAACCTGAAGTTCCTTTTAAATAACAGTAAAATTTAACTTTTTATATTAAAACCGGAGTTCATCGATCGAATGCTTGCTAACATCTCCCGTGGATGTCAGTTTATGTGTACACACGTCGAGCGCGATGCTCCGTGCAGTATTACATGTTACGATCGGCGAGCGTAGTACTAGTACACGCATTGTAGGCGCTGGAATGAAATCGCAATTTTCTTCGTTATACCTCATTTGTTTGGCACGAAATCAATCGAGGATAATCAGTGAAAACAAACATTTAAATAGGAATCTATTTTTTATGCAAATCACACATTGCTTTAAGTGAAATATAATTGACACTTTGAATCCCCTCTTTCATTTAGAGGACATTAATCTTTGGACTGTTCCCTTACGATGAAATAGCAGTTTTTTCCACCTGCTTTTTCCTAGAAATATTTCTGATCACCCTAAAAATTTTCATCTTTGAAATATCTCAGAAAGTACTATAAACCTTAACCCCAACAAACCTCATTTTATCTTGTAACGATAAATGTGACATGATCTGGTCCATGGGGCCAAAGGAGGCATTTTGAAAATTGAGTTACTGTAATTATTACATGTACAATAGGCTATGATTACTGGAAACACCAAAGGTCTAGCATACTTGGTTTTAAAGTTATGAAGTTTTTGATGTCTATTTTCTTATGTATTTTATTTTTTTTTTTAACCTTTATCTGAGTTTCAAATTTGCCGCCTTTGGCCCCCATGGACCAGATCATGTCGCATAATTATCGTTAACTATGAGTTCGGCAGATAGCTGAATCCGTGTTCTTCGTTTAGTAAATTCATGTTGTGTATGAATTATTTTTGAATTAGCGAAGAAGGATCAATGCTTTAGATAATATGAGGGCAGCATACATGTATCAGTTTTTAACAATAATCAGCATGGTAGGTAAGCATACGAGGGTGGCACACAGGTTTAGATATTGGTACAGCCCAGTACAGTCGACGATGATCACCATTAAAAAAAATTATATGCTACCCTCCTTATAATGAAAACGTTGATCCCTCATTCACTAATTCAAAAATAAATTCATGTGTAACATGAATTTTCCAAAAAATGAATACCGAAGCGGCTGTCTGCGAAACGCATTACAATATATTCTATACATAGCGAACCTTGTTTTTTGACACTATAGCTAAATTTGGACAAAGTAGCGGCAGACAAAATAACTCCACAAAAAACGACCTGTATGCATATAAATTATTTACATTTTATTTTTGGTTCAAGTATTTTACAATACAATACAATCCATGAAAGTGTATGTTACCATGGTAACATGTTTGCTACACAGCTTTTGATGTTTATTGAAATGTTATTGTCATTGAATGTTTTGCAAATTGTTTTTTCTTGTTGATATTCATAGATGGTGATAAGAAAGAAGCATCATTAATTATGATAGAAAAATGTCCATGTAAACATGACCTTAAACTCAAAATTGAATGCAAGAAACCTGTCATTAGTTGTCAAATGAGCTAATCCATTTGAAATCCATACTCCCCTGTGAGAG
This sequence comes from Amphiura filiformis, assembly GCF_039555335.1. NCBI lineage: Eukaryota > Metazoa > Echinodermata > Ophiuroidea > Amphilepidida > Amphiuridae > Amphiura > Amphiura filiformis. Next base: position 42,128,068 of record NC_092641.1, read on the forward strand.
ATTTAATTCATCTTCCAGAGAGGAGGGAGTGTGGATATCAAATAGAATAAACAATTGGGTAACTTCCATCTGGAGTGTGAGATTCAAAATAATTCACCCTAGCCAATTTCATTTGAAAAACATACTATACTTCTGTGGAAGGCTGGTCTTAAATGTGACATGATCAAGGGGAATGAGTCGGATGTCGGGAATATTGATTTTGAATTACAGGCTTAGAGAGGTGACAAATTCTTATGTTTTACATTGTTTTTGAACTTCCACAAATTGCTCATATCTCCGCAGCCTGATGTCCGATTGAGATGGGGTTTGGATCAAAATATAGCATTTTAAATGGACAAATGATTTTATATTGAAAAACCAAAATTTAATATTGCCGACATGTGACTCATTATATTCCCCTTGATCATGTCACAAATCTTTAACAAGAGTATGGCAGATTTCAAATGCCACATCTCAATGATGAGGTGTGCACTCAAATATACAAGCTCTATTCAAAATGGTGTTGCCCAACAGTTTCCTGTGATTATGTACAAGACTAAAGTTTGTTCGGCTTATATAGGGCGAAAATTATTCAGCTTTTGTTACTGCAGGCGTCAAGAAAGTCCCAACTCTCGCTCGCGGAAATTCATATATGCATGCGTCAGTCGCGCATTACGCAATGCACAACTAGCGTAAGCATTGTACCCAACTATGTGCACGCGCCATTCTATATCAATACAGTGTTACGAGTCTTTATTTTTCCGCCTTATATAAGCAGAACAAACTTAACCTCATCAAAATGCAACATAGGATCTACCTAATTTGTAGATCAATATTACATGTGTAACTAACAGGTTATAAAACTTTACATTCTCTTCATTTCAAGAGGATCCATGTTGCATTTGGAAGAAGCAGGCTTGTCAATAAATATCACAACTAATCGTAACTATCATTTTGATACAACCTGTAGTGTGTAACACATACATGATTGACTTGCCCAGAGTTGTAAGGAGTCACGACTTGAGGTAAAATGAGGCGACCGACTCAAGTGATATTCAGTAACTCCGCCCTAATGAATTTGTACGGTGACTTGATTCGAGCCAAAAACTAGCCTAAATGACACGTCTCAACCTGTCAACTGTATGTTTGATGACTTGCTTTCAACCCTGGGACTTGTCCTTTAAGCATAAGATAGCATAAGTGGAGTAGAGGTGAAGGTCATTCAACCAATGTCAGCGAACACAGCATGTGATGGAATCCTGCTATATTCCTTCAACTTATCCAGGAATCGTAATGCCACAAATGGCACTCCGTCCAAAAACGTCCAATTTCATTGTGTGTAAAAGATGGGTCTATATTGATCACAAAAATATATCAGAAATACCTGTAAATTTTAGTCTATTGCCCATATACCATGCAAACTGTATTTTGCTGAAAATATAATGCTTTGGAAAAAATGTTGCATTGTTGTTTTAACTAAATTGCAAGGGATGCTACACAACTGTTGTAATCATAAAACTTCCCTATTTCTGAAATTCATGTTGCTTTAAGTTTTGTGTCGGGAAAATACTGCTTTATAATGCAACCTACTGCTATCACAGTTTCAAAGTTCAAATAGTGCACAAAATGTTATATTGCACTTTTTGTGCATTTGTCCCAGAAATCTTAATTTTGGAAGCAGTGGGGCGAGATGGATTTGCAGTTAATTTTTGCCTCTGGAAATTTTGCCTCCAACATATCCATAATTATATTGCACCCAGACTACAGTACATGCACAGAGCTGCCAACTATCTGAAACAATTTTAGTATTCTCAAAACTTTAATTCAGTGTTTTACATGACTGTTTAAACTAATAGCACCATAGCTGAACATCCAAGATTGGACCAACAAAGTGGCGATGTACATTCCGCACTGACAGTCGCATGCAAGTGTTGACATTAGTTTTGAGGGAATCATTTAAATTTATGGTAAGCTGAACATGACATATAAGATTTTAATGAGTAACAACATAGCTGATCATCCAGGATTATATCAACATGGTGGTGATGTTAGTGTGTAGTCCAGACTGACAGTTAAGTTCTGGCATTATTTTAAGTGATAAGCTGGGAAAACCATTGCTGATCATTCATTGGGTAGTTAAACATGATGTTAACTAGCACCATAGCAACCATCCAATATAGGGCCTACATCATGGTGATATTAGTTGTACGTTCTGGACTGACATTATTTTTGAGTGATAAGCTGGGACAACCACTGCTGAGCATTCACTGGACATGATGTAAGAGTTTAACTTGTGGTGGTATTAGTTGTCCATCTCTGACTGACTGTTTGTTAAATCATGTTTTGTTGACCATCTGCTACCGCATAAAAACATCTGTATTCCTAAAACTGGAGTTGTCTCTGTAAATTTGAAAACAAAAAGAAAAAAAATTATTATAAAAAAACAAAGGTTGTAAAGTTTTGTTGCTTGTGCACTAAACTACAGCATGAGTAAAATACCTTCCTATTTTTAGGGTATAATTTTTTGCTGTAATTTGTAAATCTCAAATAAAAGCTAAAGAAATGAAAAATAAACACTTGTTCTACAGGTCCGACGGACCCATATTTAGCATTTTGGGAATTTCATTTAGCTGTATAAAATCAAAAACAGCCGAAGTGGATTGACTTGGACTGAAATTTGGGGAGAAACATTCAGAAAATGTTCAAAATAATTATGTTAAAAAAATATTTTCCAGATTTTTCAAGCATTCAGTTTAGATTTTTTCTAGAAAATAAAAATTCCAATGACTGACCCTACTTAGCAAGTCTATGCCCTGTAGAACAGGTTATGGTTGTTGTTTTTTTCGCTGCCTTAAGCTTCTTTTATTTCAAACCACATTTATTTCAATACAGGGTCAGAAATTTGCAACTAAGTGCGAGAATACTTTTGGATTCTACCAGTGGAATTGTGCAAGTATCCATGGATTCTCGCCATATAACTTTGTATGATAAATTGAAATATTTAGGAGATGGCCATGCATTTTAAACTGGGTACACCAATAGGGTGGAGCAGTACTTTTGTGCGAGATTTTCTGTGCTAATTCTTAGTATTTTTAAGTCAAGGGTGTCACCTACCTAGACAAATTACCTATCAATTTAAAGCTTTTGATGAGACCTTTGTATTGATACCATAACAATTTATGTAGCATAAAGCATTCTTAAGTTATTTTGATTTTAATGAAAACATGACAGGGTGGAGCCGAGGATTGATATGGAGGATTGATATGTAAATTTAACTAAAAATTTCAAAACAATGGGGGTATATTGATATATTTGCTTCTTTTAATTGGTTTTATGTTGTAAAGACTTAAGAACAATCATTTAGAAACTAAAAAAGGTTACTCTGTCTTTAAATTTAGTGAATTTCTAGTGCAAATCCCTTGATTACAGATAATGCACTGTTTGTGTGTAAATCCTATTCGGAATGCCTCAAGCGTGTGTTTCAAATATGTTACGCACACAGCGAAACCTGTAGCAGGTATCACAATAAAAGTTACATTTTTTTAAAGCTCTTGAGCCAAGGAAATCAAATATGATGTTCTTTTCAGCATAGGGAGTAATATGTAAAAAATATATATCACTGAAGATCAAACATTTTTTATGGAAAATGTTGCTATTCAAAGTCCACTACCTCCCTAACCAATCTTCCTACTGGGAAACTAATATCATTTTTGGATTCCCTGTTTAACTCCTGTCAGGAAATGTATACTTTTCTTGTACTTATGGGGTTAGTTTATTAACAAGCAATTATATTTTTATCAAAAAGCGTGCATTTTCAGAGAAAACAAATTGGAAATTTTGGGTACCGAAAAATCTACCAACTCAAAACACATGGCCAGATTCCATTTAGATTCTTGCAATTTTGTTTATGAGGATCTTTGCGAGAATGGATTCTCGTCGAATTTCTGACCTATGCATTACATAAGGTGGGTTTTAGAGGGTTTATTCAAAATTGTAAAGAGGGGCCCATCCCCTTCTTAGTCACATGTATAAGCCTCTCAAGACTGATAATGCCAGCTACATCATCTATGGTCAGGAATTGTCCAACCGGATGAAAGACTCATCATTTAGTATTCTCAAGATGCTTTTCATCCAAGAAAATCAAAACGCTCAAAATGTTGGTCTTATTTCAAGAATCTTATTTATCTAGTCAAATGATGAATCTAGTCAGTGATATTAGATTTTTCTTGCTACTTACTTAATACTATCTGTGTGCGTCTTGTATTCCATGATTGTGTTCGGTGGTAGGTTCAAAACCCTCCTCAAGGTGTCTCGTATTCGAGTCGTGATGTGCTGGTCCCCGGTTCGGTTCCATATAGAAATGATGTCCTCCTGTATAATGTAAACAGATATACCCACGGTTAAAGTCAAACTGTAACTGGTGCATCTGTTGTTTCTTTAATCAATCCCACTAGATACAGGGCCTGGTGCACGCACAAGTTTTGTCATGTTTAATGACAATGCCACTTGCTAGTGTAACAAGCTGATTTTGTTCGTTTCTTAGACAAGGTGATTTTTCCAATTTTGTCATCTTCCAAGAGAGAACTACACCAGGAGTGCTCATTTTAAGAAGGATGAAATTAGACTCCGAAGATGACCGCCTTGGTGATCTACCAATGAACTACATGACTCCTCCAACTGATAGTAAGACTAGGTTACTGTGACCAGTCATTGTCCGTAATGACATTGCACATCTCAGTTCCAGCAGTGCAAGCTCTACTCAGCTGACTCTATCTCAAGGGTCTGCTGGGTAATATAGGGGCATTAACTTATTAGCACGCTGGTTTATGCCACTCATACCAGCTGTTCCTAGCCTGAAAGTAGGATGGAGTGCCCAATCTTTGATGATGGTTTAATTAAATCTATCTCTGAGGGAAGCGGGATGGTTGGATCCTTAAAACCGGTTTAACCCACCAGAGTCTGGTCCTAAGTCCAGAGACCTCAGAGAATTATTGATTGATGCCTACTCAAGACAAAAGGAGATATGCAGTTCAAGAAATACTTCCCAAGACATCTTCAAAGAGGCATTATAATGGAGTGCTCATCTGTATAAAGGTGAAATAAGGCTCTGAAGGTAACTGCGCTGGTGCTCTACCAATGAATTACTTCTCTTCTAATGAAACACAGCAAAAACCTGTGCGCACACTAGGCCTAGACTTTTCAATTAGCTGAAGAATGATACACAATTTCTTACCGCAAATCTTATTGAGACGACAGCCCCACATATTTCCTCCCCGACCATGAATTGTTCCCCTAGCATGGCAAGTATTAAGTTCTCCCACAGACGTGACGCCAGACCTTTTCGTAATCGTACGATCCATTTGCCGCCTCTCTTGTTTGCTTCATCCTGAAGGTGCAAAGAAATCAAGGAAATCAAATTCAATCAATTATCAACCCATTGATAAATTTTATTAAATTATTCAATCAAAATCAATAATTTCAATCATGTCTAATCTCTTTGGTTAAAAGAAACACATTCTGCGTCACAAGGGCTGTTGGGATCAAAGGAATACTATCTAACTTACCTCCCACATGGGTTTAATACCCTGTTTGAATAAATGATAATCACTGCTACTTGTCAGCTCACATGGTCTGGCTAAATGACTGTATAATGCCCAGAATTGCTCCACCTGTCAAATGAGAATCAATACACCAATTACTCAATGACAATTTGAAATAAAAGCACTCCACTTGCATGTAACAGCAGGCTTGGTGCGAACATACTTTTGGCCATCCAGGACAACCATTTTAGACAACTTGGACCCAAAAAATTGCACTTCCCATGTGTAGTAAAAAGTACATGGACTCCTTTCTAGACCTATTATGTTTCAAATGTTAGAGCTACCCCAACTTCCCAATTACTTGACTAGCGCTGAACAGACTCAAAGACTCCTGGAAGTTTTGATCAGCCCGTCCCTAAGAGTGCAGTGTGAAGGCTCATTCACTTCTTCACTCCTTCACCTTAAGACTCTCATCTAATTTAATATTCTACGCACACCACCAGTGTGAGGTTTTAAATTTAAATTTTCAATGCAGTCAGTGTTTACACCTCCGCAGTATGAAATGTTTCTATATGTTTTCATCGTCATTCTACAAGCCACTCCTACTGTATCGGCAACCTGGACACTTGGTACTCAATTGTTTTCTATAGTGAATACTGAAAAGTCTAGTGACTATAGGGTATAAACCATACACAAACCCTGTAATCACCACAGCACAGATCCTGAGACTGCCCACTCAATCTGATTGCAAAATGTTTACTGACCGCAGAGCCCTCGTGATATGGCATAAGTCCACTTAGTCCAGTTTCGTGACTAGGGCACACCATGCACAAAATCTCTGGTCACTACACGTCCTGAGACTGCCCCTTCCGTTTGATTGCGAAATATTATTTGATGCTGCAAGCCAACGCTTAGATTCACTGGCATATCTAGAACAGCTGAGCTCAGAGAGGGTAGGCCACGGTTTTCACATTGGAAAACATGACAACTTTATTGAAGACTCATATCACGGCTCAGAATCTGGGTACAGGCCGTTAGTCCGACACGCCGCTAGTCCGACACTCTGCTACCATGTAGTCTGACCAATGCTAGTCCGAATCTGAAATGCACTGCACAAGTCTGACACGCCACTAGTCCAAATCTAAAATACACTCTGCCAGTCAGATATGCCGCTAGTCCGAAAATGAAAACCACTACGCTAATCTGAAAATGAAAACCACTGCGCTAGTCTGACTAGCAGTGTGTCGGAATGAAAAAGTGTTTTTAGAAGTATAGGGAGGTTTCATGTACGCCACGGGTCACTAGCCCTGGAGGCACAACAACGATATTGAAGCACGTGAAAATTGAATAACGCGCCAAAGATTCACAGAGGATGGTAATAGTTTGTTTGTCCTCCACTGCACTTTCAATGTAGGTCATTTTTATCAACCTTTTAACCTTTCGTGCAAGCCCTATAAGGAATTTTTGTAGTTGGACTAGCGGCGTGTTGGACTAGAGGTGTGTCGGACTAGCGGCGTGTCGGACTGAGCAGTGCACCCTCAGAATCTGAGCCCCTTGTACCGGGCTCTGAGCCCCCTGTACCCCAAAAGAAATTGTGTGTACCATAAGGGTGTGAGTGAGTCCCGGGTATTCGAGTCCCGCCCGATAATCCTATTACCCGGATAGGAAATTCCCTGCCCGGTTTTTAAATTTTTTCTAAGTTTTTTTTTTTTGGTTTTGAGTGTCTCTGGACCTAGACCTAAATGCTAGGATCATTCATGGTTGACCTAAAAAAAAAAAAAAAAACATTGACTTTGAATGCATTTTGATATCATTAATAGAGTATGACATGAAAACTATACATCAATTTTCATATTAAAAACACAAAACAATGTGCAAAATTCAATTTTTTATTTTATTTTTTAGTTCAACCATGAATGATCCTAGCATTTAGGTCTAGGTCCAGAGACACTACAAAACCGAAAAAAAAACTTAAAAAATTTTTTTTACAAAATTACCCGAAAATGACACCCCTAGTGTACCAATACATGATGATATAGCATGCAGATAGAACTGATACTTACAGAAGCAAAACTGCCGATAATTTTAATATTCTGTTCGTAATTTACTGATGACGTCTTGTTGCCCGGCGTTCTCCTTGAAAACCAGAGGGAGTAAGTGTATTGGAGTGGATGTTCACCCTGGCCTGCCTTTACTTTGGGCTGTGAATGGAAAGATGAATGTACAGAGGGAGTAAGAAAGTAAGTATAATTTACTATAAAAGTTGTCATTTCGTCAGTATTTATTTTCACTCTTTCGTAAGAGTGGTTGACTGTGAGAGAGCAGGATTTTAGTTATGTGATTGACTTAGATACATGACATCAGAGTCACATTCAAATAAAAACAAATTTCCTAATTCTTCTTTCACTTTTTTGTTGTTGTTGCAAGCCTCAAAATCAATGGAGGCCACCAGACATCATTTTTCACAAAATACTTCTTCACCAATCTTACCCAGACTACAGCTTTGGATGGATCTGTAGACTGTTGTTGCTCTTTATTTGTAGTAGGTTCTGTTTCTTCTTTATCTTCACCACTATCATCGTCTTTCAACCTGCAAGACACAATCACAAAGTCAAAGAAGGCAGTAATTTGTAGTTCTAACATTGAAGTTATTGACATCATTGCCTAGATAAATTTCATATAGCAGGCTCAGAAATCCGATGCGAATCCACGAATCGATCGATTCACGCAAAGATTCTCGTAAAACATCAACTGGGCGAATCCATATGGATTTGCGTAATGTAGGTATGCTAGGTGAATTCAAATTTGCCATCAAACTGCATCATTTTACATCAAATTAAAGCCCTTGAGCAAAGAAAGCCAAAACTGAAAACATTTTTGTCATAGCACTTTCCGTAACAAAGTTACATCTTGTCAAAGATTGACTTTCATCAAAAAGATTCTGCTAGCAAAACTCCCCAAAACAGCATTTAGGGGTGTTTCTAGATCTTAGTCTCATGGTGATAGCAGCTTTTTTTTTAATGGAACTGCTATCAAAATCCCTCTAAAATTCCATGTGCGAGTGGCTCATCGTCATCACCATAAAAAAACATATATTTGGGTCAAGTGAAGTACAGAAAACATATTAAAATGTAGGTTTCCTTCACCGACCTGTTCTCGAAAAAAATTCAAATTTCTACTATGTAAATATGCATTGTGTTTGGGCCCCGGTCTAGGCGAATTTCGCTGACTAGCAAATGTGTTAACTAAGGTTTGCCTGGGATACCTACATTTGTACATAATGCATTGGCAGTTTGTACAAGAAAGATTTCAGGAAGTTATGAGGGCAGTATTTTTTTCAAAGGCTAAAGTCTAAGAAGCTAGAAGTTCTCGTACCCAAACAAAACTTGATACCGTAACTTGCGTTCAAGGCGTAATAAAGTTTTATAAACCATCATGCATGCAATTGCAACAGGCCGTTTGCAACTCATATACTAGCGCAATACAAAAAGGTGGCGACAGCGTCAGCTTTCCCTGTGTATTACTCTGCGCTTAATTGGCGTCGCCAACACTGCAACAGGCACCAAATTGATTCATGGGCGGCGCCATATTGGAAAAGTAAAGAAAAATGCTGCTGCCACCACGATAGTACTAAAAGCTACGTAAAAAAAATATGCGTAGTGCTGTGGAGACTTATGCTGATTAAAGAAAAATGCTGCTGCCATCTACGTCCACATGTTGCAAGCGTGACGATCGCTGACCTCACATCGATGAATGGAGTTGCAATTCCATCGCACTTCGACTTCGTGCTCTATTCTTCTTCCATGATTGCAAAATAACCCAAACCTATATCAGTATTAAATGAACAAACAATACATGTACACAACATTCATAGTTTTAGGCATAAAACTTTTGGCCACAATCTCGGTAGCTGCTGACCTGCTGCTGCATGCACTGTGCAGTTAGGGTGTGCAGTAGGGTGGGCCAAAAAACACTTTTTTTCTCGGATCGACTTGGAACTCTCGGAGAATTTTACTGGGGTACATACTAGTATTGTGCTGAAATATCAGTAATATCGGAGCATGTTTTGCCCAGGCAGTAGATTTTCACAAAATCCCTACTTTTTTGCTATTTCTTACTGTATAACTCTATATAGAGAAATCAGTAGAAACAATCTGGGAAAATTAGGCATTCAGATGCCATCCTAACCAATATTAAACACTTTGGGTAGTTTGTTTGGACCAGTGTTCGAAATAGGGAAAATATGAAGGTTGTCCCGAGGACAACTAAAGCATAAATTCTGCTTGTCCTCATAAACAATTTGGTTGTCCCCAAAATGTGTCATATATTTGGAGGTAAAATATAATGGTTGTCCAGGGGATAAGTACATAGCTCAATTTGGTTGTCCCCAGTGATTTTTGGACAAGAGGACAAGAGGATAAGTGCTTATTTCGAACACTGGTTTGGACCCTCTAGAACATCACCAAATAGCAAGCCGTCTCAAATTGGTTACCATTATTTTTGATAAAGACACGCATGTAAGTCAAATATTAATGATATATGAGATGCTATATTAAGGGGTAGGGGTAGCATTATGGAGAATTTCCCCAGTTCTACTCAGTCAAATTTCCCAATTTTGGTATTGTTGCACAGATATGAACTGCAGCATTGGCAAAAATAAATGCTCTATGATTCTCGGTTATTCATGTTTTGACCAGAGGTCAAAAGGTCACAAAGCCTTGAAAATTACTACAAATCAGGCGTCACATGACCCTTTAACCCCTGGTCATGTCAGAGCTGCTCTAAATTCATATCTCATGTATTGTTTGTACTTTTGCAGTTCATATCTACCCAACAAGACCAAGATTGTGAAATTTGATTCAGTAGAACTGGGGAAATGCTCCATAATGCTACCCCTACCCCTTAATTTAGCAACTCAAATATCATCAATATTGAACTAAATACAGGTCTCTAGCAAAAAATAATGGTAATCAATTGGAGACTGCTTGCTATTTGGTGATGTTCTGGAGGGTCTAAACAAACTACCCAAATTGTTTAATATTAGCTATGACGTCATCTCAATGCCTACTTTTCCCAGGTTGTTTCTACTGATTTCTCTATATAGAGTTAAGGCCACGCGTTTTGAACTCGCCACCCAAAAATGGTGGTTTTGTTACGCTTTTCCAAATCGAGACTCGTTCAAATTGTTATATCTCTGCTTAAACAAAAGGTATTGTAGTGTGTTTGGTGTCATTTTGTAGCTAAATAAGTGCCCTAACAGACCTCCAAAGGAGAATTGTATATCAGCTAAGATAGGGGAGTTACGGTGGTTTGAGTTCAGAATGGCCGAGGTGGTTGTTGAGGCGGTGGCGGTTGAGGCGGTGGCGGTATGTGCAAAGTCTATGGGAAATAAAGAGTTTGTGTGTGCGTGTTGAATCAACTGATCATATCTTTGCATCCATATGGGCTACAGACATGGTTAAGAGCTCTTTTGAAAGATTATTAATTCTGCTAATTGTTTTTAATCATTTTGAACTCTTTATGATTGGTTTAGTCTATAAAATGCAAACTTTTATGTACAAAACTACCCGTTTTGATATTAAACACTGTAGAAAGCAATGCGGAAGTCTTCAAAATCTGAAAGTTGCTGTAAATTTTTAATTACTTATCCTATCATAGTCAACGTTTACATTTTCTGAGAGGAAATTTGATGAGGAATCTAAATATGGACTTCCTTTTTCTGTATGGGTTAGGGGTAAAATGTTTCAGTTCAAAATATGTTGAATTGTAAAAAAATTTGAACATATTTTGGGACACCCTGTATTCCGTGATTACCAAACAGCTGTGATTTTTTTTTTTCTTCCAAAGTCAGTAGGCTCCCCCTAACCTCCAACCAAATCAATGTTGTTTACTTTCAGTTTATAACTGCAAGTTAGAAATAAGTAATGCACTAAGTGACCCATTTTTTATTTGGAATTTTTTTCTTCCACCCTGTATAACTTCAAGGTCACCCTGTACAATGAGTTGGAATGTGTATATTTAAATTGCTTTTGCCTTCAGCTTTCCAAAAATGTATACTTTTGCTAGTTTAGGGTTGATAGTTGTGGAGATATTCTAATTTGAAACTTGATTGGTGTAAAAATTCATAATATTTGTGATGTAACGCTAAGGGTGGCGAGTTCAAAACACGTGGCCTTATACAGTAAGAAATGGCAAATAAGTAGGGATTTTGTGAAAATCTACTGCCTGGGCGAAACATGCTCCGATCTTACTGATATTTTAGCACAATAGTAGTATGTACCCTAGTAAAATTCTCCGAGAGTTCCAAGTCGATCCGAGAAAAAAGGTGTTTTTCGGCCCACCCTAGTGTGCAGTAAAGTTCTGCAGAATTTGGTAAGCTTACAATTTGATAACTTTCCCATTTTATTGGCGACAAAACAAGTCTTTTATTCCAATAAATAAGATAATCACTCTATACTTACATATCAAATTTGTTGTTCATTTTTTTAATATGTACAATTTTGCAAGTGTTGTTTTAAAATAAAATATGAATACGAGTTTTAGATAATTTATTGCAACTGTGAACTTTCTTTCCGATCTTCGTGATGTCTGCCGAATTCTTCTCTGTCCTGCAATATTCTGCAAGTTCAACGCGAGAGGGCGCTTGCTAATTGAAAATAAATAACGTGCTGTTAATGTATCTTAACTAAGGGACTGTATATAAATAATTGTACCCTTAGTGTATTGTCGTGGGTTGGGGTAAGGACCTAAAAACGGTAACGATTTATAATCTTATCTAAAGAAGAAATGGTAATGCCACTATGGTGGAAACTAGCCTCATAATACATGTAATACTATACAATAAAAAAAAAAAATAGGCCTACTTTTGCACTCAGGGGCATTCGGTGAGAGCAAAATGTAAAAAATATGGGGTCATTGGGTGAGAGCATGATTTTTGGCATTCGGTGAGAGCAAAATGTAAAAAATATGGGGTCTGGGTGAGAACATGACCTCAGTTTTTATCTTTGGGTGAGAACCGAAACAGTGCGGGTGCCACGGAAACATTGAAAATCAAATTTCTAGTTCTAACTGGCTTCAAATTTCTTTGTTTTTTCAAAATCAGTGATAAATGAAACCAAACTAATTAATTTTCTGCAAGTTCAGGGGTCCCTGCGGACACCGGAGTTTTTAGTTCTAGCGCTAGCCGCTACCCCTGGTTGAACAACATCGTTTTAAACAGCGACATTTTAAACAAGTTTTGCTGTGCATAGGGCCCTACATCTCAGATATCAATCTAGGCCTACATGTAGGCCTATTTTCCCTTAAAATGGCATTTCGTGATCC